>NC_080093.1:557500-1182500 GCF_950005125.1 Chionomys nivalis | reverse complement strand
TGTGTGTGTGCATGTGTGTGTATATGTGCATGTGTATATGGGTGTGCGTGCATGAGTGTGTACGTGCATGAGTGTGTGTATGTGTGTGCATGTGTATGTACGTGTGTATGTGTGTACACGTGTGCATGTGTGTTTGTGTGTGCATGCATGCGCGCGCCCACCAAGGATGAGTAATGTTCTGAGAGAGTGAGGAAGTCTCATTCAATATGAGTCAGTAACCCATATTGGTTCAAACTTCAAGAGTCTGACACCAGGTAGTTTGTTTTGGGCATATTTAAGCCCAGCATAATTTAGTCAAAAGTTTCCTGGTGACAATTAACTCAATCCTATGTGTACAATAAAGCTTAAGTCATGACTACATCAAGACATTTTTAAAGTACATGTGACATCTTCCATAAAGATGGGTTCTGTAGATTGATTACCTATGACATCTTAAAGCTCTGTGGAAGGATCTTGTGTGGTCCCTGTCATACAGACGATCTCACTTCTTTCCCAAGCCTTCTGAGTGGAAAACAGGTTATCCATCTTTCCTTCTGAAGAGAAAACACTGCATGTTTAACATTCCTGGTTTCTCTTTACTGCTTATCTGTGTGTGCAAGAACCTCTATCCTCCTACGTATGTGTATGTATTTGTGTATGTGCGCACAAGCATGTGCACATGTGTGAAGATCAGAGAACAATTTTCAGAAGTCAGTTCTTTCCTGCCACCACACCATGCAGGTTCTGGGAGTTGAACTGAGGTCATCGGGTGTGCAGCAAGCCTATCTCACCACCTGTGTATGTGGTAATTTAACCACCTACTCCAAATCTCAGGATATCTTCCTTAGTAGCCCCAATTTGTTTTCAATGGATGTATTTAGAGGTAAAGCTGCCCTTTTGGTTCCTGAGAGCTTAGGTTTCCCTTTGCATCTAATGGAACTCTAAACGACATGTCTGCCACTGACATGGCCATCCTTTCCCTTGCACGTCCTCGGCTGTTGTCTTAGCTCATGCCTGTGAGCCTCACTTGGCTCACGGCAATGTCCTCCTAGCTGGTCTTCAGTGTCAACTTCTAAGTGATTGAAGTATTGGCCAGCGTAGCAGATCTGAAACTTTGATTTAAAAAAATATTCATTCACAATTTCGTGCATGTATGTAATGTACTTTGACCATGTTTATTCCCACATTGCCCTCTCTTGTCTCTCTCCTACTCTCATTGAGCTCCTTCTCAGCAAGTACCTCTCTTACCTTTAATTCATGTGTGTGTGTGTGGCGTGTGCATCTGTGGTGTGTATGTGTGTGGTATGTGTGTGTGCATGTGTGTGCATATGTGGTGCATGTGTGTGTGGTGTGTGCATGTGTGTGTGATATGTATGTGTATGTGGTGTGTGCATCTGTGGTGTGTATGTGTGTGGTATGTGTGTGCATGTGTGTGCATGTGTGGTGCATATGTGTGTGGTGTGTGCATGTGTGGTATGCATGTGTGTGGTGTGTACATGTGTGATGTGCCTGTATGTGTGTGTTATGTGTGTGTGAAGTGTATGCATGCTGCGTATGTGTGTATGGTTTGTGTATGTGTGTGTGATATATGGTATGTATGTGCTGTGTGTGGTGTATGTGTATTGTGATGTGGGGGTGGTATAATGTATATATGGAATGTATGTGTGTGGTATGTACATGTGTGTGTGTGGTGTATATGTGTGTGTGTTGTGTGTGTGTTCTGGTGGTGTAATGTGTATATGGGATGTATTGTGTGGTATGTGCATGTGTGATGTGTATGGTGTGTGGTGTGTGTGTGGTGTTTGTATGGGGTGTGGTATATGTGTGTGGTACGTGCATGTGTGGTTTGTATGCATGTGTGATGTGTATAGTGTGTGGTATGTGTGATGTGTGTGTGTGGTGTGTCTGTGGTATGTATGCGTGTGTGTGTATCTCTCAGAGCATTTAGTTAAGATTCCTCGCAAGAACACGGGTGAGGGCTATGCACCAAGCAAAGGCAGCTTACCACTGACTGAACTATCAAGGACTAAGACTTCCCTCCCCCAGAAACCATTAACTGCACTTCAAGCTTCCAGTGTCCATCTTCCTCCATTATCTAAAATAAACTTCAGGCTCCATCCTATTACCCGTATCTTCACCATCTTTCAAACTTCATCTTTCACTCCGACTCTCCCAAACGCTCCAGTCCCCAGCCTCAGCAGGACACTCCTTATCATCCCTGCATATGTTGCTGACCATCTTATCTTCCTCACTTTAGTCCTTCCTGCTCCCTCTGGAAAGTGCCTCCCCTGCCACCCAACCTTCAAGCCTCGGCTCTGATAACTTCTCCCCATGACTCCTCCCTCACGCTTAGAGTTACTATCTTGAGCGGCTCTCATTTTTCTTTGTGGTTTTATCAGGAACTTGCTGTGTGTTGCCTTTATTAGGTGTATTAGCTAGATCTGTCTCTCTTGCTAAATTACAGGCTCCCTGATGGCTTACTATGCTCATTTTCACTCCTACAGACCCTGGAATAGCTCTGCGTCCTCACTGGATACTTGCATGTGTTGGCTAAAGAAGGGCTGGAATCTGGAGGGGTAAAAGAAACACTCAAGAGGGCACAGAGGGAGGAGATGGAACTCTGGAGATCTCTTTTCCCCTCTGTCATCAAAGAAGAGAGAAGTTTTATAGACACAAAGAATGACCTCCCCAGAACATGTGGCCCCGAGTCTGGGAACCATGGGGTGTTACACGACACAGTTGTCAATTTGCATTTTACGAACCGAATTATTTATTCAATGTATTGTGATTTTCTTTAAATTTCTCAGATGCAAAGGATGATCAAACTAAGAAGATGTTGAGGGTTTTTTTAAATCTAAACATTGTACAGAAGGTATTTTAACTAGTCAAATTAAAAGCAGATGTCTTAAATTAAAACACATAAATTACGTGAGCTTAAAAATTTCATACATCTGTGATGAAAATCTATCATTCAGGACTTAATAAGATAGATTTTGAAAGCTTACATATTTGTGTGTTTAGTTAATTGATGACATTTAATTAAACGTCTCTTTAAAAGAACATTTAAATTTATATGCCACAATAATTATCTTGTAATTACATTATCTCCACTTGTGTGTTTGCTAATACTTGTTTAACTTTGGGAAATTTAGGAGTTTAGAAAGATACACAGAAAAGAAATGACAAGTTCCAATAATGAAATTATTACTAATACGAGAGGATATCTTCACTTGTTAAGAGAATTTTCTACTTTTCTAAAAGTAGCATCCGGGCGGTGGTGGCGCACGCCTTTAATCCCAGCACTCGGGAGGCAGAGGCAGGCGGATCTCTGTGAGTTCGAGGCCAGCCTGGTCTACAAGAGCTAGTTCCAGGACAGGCACCAAAGCTACAGAGAAACCGTCTCGAGAAAAAAAATAAAAGTAGCATGCATTTACTATAAAGAATTTGCATCATTTAGAGATGTACAAAGAGAAAAATGTTATTTTCCTCCAAATGTCAATTACTTCACAAACTCATGCATTGTTCTTGTTGAGGACTAAGTGACCCTTTGGGGTATCAGTTTCATAGACATATTTACGCTGCTCGAGAGATTTTGTGTATTGTTATTATGGGGAAATATACATTTCTGATTTAAGTTTAATGGATAATATGAAATACAGTTTTAAATGTTTGTGTGACTGTTTTTACTCCGAAGGGATAAAGTCTTTTTATAGGTAGAAGACAAATTCTATAGTTCAACCTGAGAAAGACTGTAATAGTTACTTCATTGCTCTGACCAAATACCTGAGAAATTGCCAACATAAAGGAGGATTTGTGCTGGTTGGCAGTTTAAAGACACAGTCCATTACGGTGGGAAAATATGGAAACAACACAGCTCTAGCTGTGGCAAGAGAAGCTTGAAAGTTTCTACTCGCATTGCAGCAGATCAAAAAGTAGAGTGTTTGGGATTTTCTGCCAGCCTGGTCTGTACCCCCAACGTCCACCCCAAGAGTTGCACCTCCCTCCCCAAAACAGGCTATATCTTCTAAAATTTCTATAACCTCCCAAGGACCAAGTTTTCAAACACGTGAGCCTATGTGGAGGGGGACTGGTGGAGAGTTCCCATTCAAGCCTTAGCAGACAACCAGCCTTCTATTTCGGCAGTGACTAGTTCAGTTTGGGTAGATTGGTGTTAAGAACTGGGGAGACCCGTGTTGTCATGCAGAAGTCCCTGCAAGTTTTGAAATAACCTGTTTGCTCACTGCTCCTAAACAATTCTGCTAAGATTGCAAACTTATTTGAAGCAACCTGGCCATCTCCTTACCAAGACTTCTATCTGCCTGGAATGGCCCGGCCAGGAGGTCAATAGTATGATTATTCACCTCATGTGTGTCTCTTTTTTTCAGATGAAAAGATTCTTAAGAACCTGTGGTGATTTTTGGATGAGAAATGCCCCTCGTGGCTCATGTATTTGAACACTTGGTCACCAGTTGGTAGCCAAGCTTGGGAGGCAATGGACTTGCAGGACATGGAGGCTTGCTGGGAAAGTGTATCACTCATCACTCAGCGGTTTGAGGGTTTGGAACCTGGGCCCTCTTTCAAATTGCTTTATCTGCTTCCTGTATATAGTTGAAGACATGGTCTCTCCGCTTCCTGCTCCAGCTCCCTACTGCCACGCCTCCTTTGCAGTTACGGACTCTCCTTCTGGAATCTTAAACCCAAATAAACTCTTCCTTCCTCAAGTTATCTTTGGTCACGGTGCTTTATCACAGCAATAGAAAAGTAACTGATATGTAAAGTATCCTAAAATTTTATTCACTTGGACCAAATTCCTTGTTCACCAAGACATTTTCCCCCGGGTTTCATCTAACGGAAGACACAGCAAAGGCAGGAAGACCTTCCTGTGTCCTCCACCATACATGAGCAGGGGAGAGCACCTGCCTGCTATCCCCAGCTTCGGTAGAATTATGTTTCTGTCTTAATTAACATGTGCCTCAGATTCTGACACTAAATGTTTCTGCTTCCAAAGTGGGCAGCAAGATAATGCTTCACACACCACAAAAAAAAAAAAAATAAATAAATAAAATCACTTGCTGAGGGACACCCAGAGCTAGGAGAAGCGGCTTGTTTACGTTCACTGCAGGCTCCACCCCCAGAAATCCCCCTGAACCTGCCATGACCTCCTTTGACCAAGCCTCTTCATCCAAAAGGCCACTGAGTGCATCTTGTGGCCAGATGTGCGGCCCCACACCCAGCGTTCCGGAGCTCAATTCATAAATCCCCCCACCCCCACCCCCTCGCTACCTGTGCTGACGGCCTCCTCACTGCTAACAAATGCCTCTCTGGATCGCTGCTCTCTGACCCAATTCCAAGGCAGGGAGGTGACTGGCCATCTTTTAAATGACACAAGATCGATGAAGTGTCATCATCCCCAGACCAAAGAAGCTGACAGGCCCCCTGCCCGAGTCCTCTTTCTCTTTCCCAAGCAGCACCAGGCTGATGAAGTCAGACTGTTTTACCAGCAGATACAAGGCAACACAAGAGGAGATGCGTTTCCATCCTGCACCCACAGAGGTCAAACACCACTGTGGGTTACCCAAGCCCTTTTCTTTTTAGCCAGGATCGATATTTTTGTTTAGCATCCCTTACTTATTGGTATATTTAAATAGTTCATGGTACCGAGAAAATGATATAATACAGTGCATTAGCTCCAGGGCCATCAGGATGAGCCATTAATATTTCAGATGTGTCTTTGCTATAGTAAATTTTTAAATTCCGCAGCATTTATTCTCTGCATGCTTATTCCTTACTTTTTCTGTCTGGGGCCAAAAATAAGTTTCTTTCCCCCATTGACTCTGGAATAAAATCCCCTCTACAGCCCTGTGAAGTTGCTGTGACTGGCACATTTTGCAGATGAGGAAAGCAGGGCTTATTGAACTAAAAAGATATAGATTACCACATAACAACAAACAAGAGAATGATTCTCCAACCCTAGGTCACCCATGAACAAGTCCCAAGAAATTGTTACTGCATCCTCAGAAAGCTTTCAGAAGGCATTTGGTCGGGGTCATTCTTGCTTTGCTGAGAGAACTGAGCCACAAAGACATCCTGGTCCCTATCTACAAACAAGTAATGACAGAACCAGACACTGAGTTCCCTCTGTATAGTCCACAACTCTTCCTAACATTCAGGCTCCTCTCCATGACCTCCCTTCCATTCCTCTGTACCATGCAGCAAGTTGTCTTTGTCTCCATGGATTTTGGTCTGAGTCAGGATTCTCTACAACTTAACAATGTTAGACAAAAAGAAATTCTCTCCCTCTGTCTCTTATATCCTCCAGGGCTGTGGCTTCAATTCCTCTTTCCTCGGTGATTTTGCCAAACAGAGAACAAACACTAAACACTGAATTATTGGGTATAATAATGAGGACTCTGTCTAATGGATATATAAAAAGTTATTATGACAATCATCTACAATCATCTGTGTTTTATTTCACTTTTTCTCGTGAGCTGTACTCTCAGGATCTTTGTCCTGGAAAATGGAGGTAAAGTGTACCGTTACCTCTATGATAGGTTTTATCTATCATCCATAGCTTATGTACTTTGGAAACAAAAGTTTCCTGCAAGTCTTTGTGCTAGACTAGCATGGTGGTGCACACATGCAATCCCAGAGAGGCAGCTGGATCTCAGTAAGTTCGAGGCCATTACGGTCTACATAGTAAGTTCCAGGTTAGTTAGTGCTACATTGCGAGATCCTGTCTCAGAAAACTAAACAAGTTTTGATGTGAGGAGATCCCTTTTCCTACCAAGATGTCTTCACCATAATTGCAGGGAACCAAGGACCCAACATTGATTTTTAAAATCAAAGTTGCCTTCCCCGGTTCTATAGTGCTTTAATTTACCAAATTCCTTCAGGTTTTTTTTTTCAATCTCCACTTCTTTATAGCTCATAAAACGGAATCATAGAAAACATAAAGAAATTGTGCCCTATGAAACTACAAGCCGACAGCACCTGGGCCCTCCTGCTGCTTGTGCTACCTAGTGATATAATCATTCACATGTCACCAAAGCCACAAGGATGCTATGCACCGTGTGAATCTTACAGACACTGAGAAGGATCGAAGTGTTTAAGGACCACCTAGTTTTTCTAAGAGGCTCCAAAAGGTGTTTGACAAAAGACTAGATGTAGTCTCCCAACAAAATTGAGATGTCAAAGGAGACAATTGCTCTCCGTTACTCAGAATCACAGTCTTGAATGACTCTAAGAAGCTCCATCTAACTGATGTGTTGGGGTAAAGGAGCGTTTTTTTCTGACATAGCAAGAGTGAAATATTCATGGTGAATTTTTATCCATGTGAGCAAAATCATAGTTTTGTAGGAGACAAAGCCATGCTAGCTACCAGGCGGTCACAGCCAGAGCCAGCTTCAGATGCCTGTTGTGTGCAACCAATGCCCACAGCTAACGGTGTCCAAACACTCATGGACCAGAGTCGGCAAAGGAGAGACACATACCTCCTCAAGGATTTCACCAGAAGCCCATTCTGTTCAGCCTCAATTTACCAGCATCCAGGTAAGGCAAGGAGGAACACACAGGATCTATAATGATCCTACAAGATCCATGCCTGGCACAAAGGCTAATTGCCTGCCCACCTGTCTTGCTCTCTGTTCTGCCCACACGGTCTGGACAAGACCGAGCGCTGGGCATGATGTTTGAGTGCTCTAGGTGAGCACTGTTGGGATCCACACATTTTGAACTTTCATTGCGCTTTAGGATAATTACTAAAGTACATAAGTATTTTATGTTATTTTTCTTTAATCCTGGTTCATTTCCTAGCATATAAACATTTATCTCTGAAACAAATAAAAACTAAACTATAAATTCTGCCACTCTCAGGGCTTCTATCTCATGGTTCCATTCTATAGAATGTGCCAAGTCTGCCTTTCATAGTCAAACAAACTTGCCCTGCATGACTGGCTTCTACCATTAGATATCAAAGGTTCCCGCGACCAATTTGGCCGTCCACACCCATGAGGCGAGGGAATAATAGTCATATTTGAACTTCAGTCTTCTTGCTCCCAGGGTTCACTGTCAAATTCTTCAGGAGAGAAAGTCTCAGGAGGGGATATTGAAATGCAAATGGCCCCTGCACACTGAGGGATTGGCAAGCAACTCCCAAGCAGTCTTCTCAGTCCTGAGGAGAGAAGGTGGTGAGGTTGCAGTTTGAGGCGGGAGTTTCTTTCTCTAGGTCAGGTGTTTTTTGAAGTTGGCAGATGGCAATTTCATTTGCATTTAATACTCTTCAGATTATTTCCTTTCTGTTGTGCTAAACACCTCTCTCAGTTGGGTCTAATTTGATGAGGTCATGCTGTCACCCTTGACCCTTTGGATCTTAAATGAAACCATCTGACCAGAAAGGAGGGAGGGAGAGAGAGAGAGAGCACTCCTCCTCTCATTCACAGACATTTGATATTTGCAGATGTATGACCAGCTTCCCTTAACTACCCACTTGGCATTTTAGCTCTTGATTAGAAGTGGAATTGGTGAATTGCCCAAGAGTCCAACATTTGAAGAGTAAATGGGCCCAATTAATCCTTTTGTCACATTCTTGTCAAAATAAAAGCACTATGCCAAAGAAGGAAAAACAACTGCCTGTACCTACACTGAGCAATTTGGGATATTAGCAAACATTAATTTGCAAAAACACCTAATAGTATAGTGTACAAAACATTTGCAAAGAACTCTACCAGTGAAGAGAGTCACAACATAGAAGCAGACGCTGAAAAAGACTAGACATGGTCTTCCAATGAAACCAAAACGTCAAAGATGCTTTCAGTTACTCAGCACCTAAGTCTGAGTCCCCAGAACCCCTGTGAAAATTCACGCATGGCTATGCATGCCTGTAACCCCAACATTGAGAAGTAGAGACACACAGATAACATCTGGGAGCTCACTGGCCAGCTAGCCTAGCCAGAACAGCAAGTGAGAGACACTGTTTCTAAGAAATAAGGCAGAGAGTGATGGAGGAAGATACCCAAAATTCTCCTCTGGCCTCCACATGTGCATGCACAGGTACACATGCCCACACACTTGCAGGCATGCACTCCATACACACACACACACACACACACACATTATATAGATATAGATATGGATATAGTTATATGATAAAGACCCTCTCGAGGTGCAATTTAAAAACTCGGAGACAGAAATTGGGGTTCAACCTGCAGGTCAGAAAAGCAAAGCAGCCAGCCACTACCTCTACCTCAGCCCAAAATGGCAATACTGCCTCTAGAAATCTCAGAATAAGACTGAAACTGAGAGCTGTCTTCTCCTGTTTTATAATCCTCTCTAGTTACGGGATTAAGGGCATGCACCACTACTACCTGGTTTCTATGGCAAGCTAGTGGGGCTATTAAAATTAAAGGTGTGTGTCATTGCTTGCTGGTCTGTAAGGTTAACCAGTGTGGCTGTTTTACTTTTCTAATCTTCAGGCAAGCTTTATTAATTAAAATACAAATTAAATGCCATGACACCTCCTGTCTTAAAGGAAATGCATCCATCCCTATAGGTCCTGGATGTCACATGTTGGGAGAAAAGAACCAATTCTAATTTCCTAGCTAAAACTAAAAACAAAAATAGAGAAAGCAGGTATACAAACAGATTTTTTCAAAGGGCTAGCAGTTGTTTGTGAATGTGTGTGGGCTATGTGTGTATGCTATTCAAGCACCTGGGTATGTGCATGTGTCTGAGTGCAGGCATGAAGGCAAGGGAAAGACTTCAGGTGTCCTGTTCTATCACTCTCCACTTCTTTCTCTTGGGACAGGGTCTCCTGTTGAATCTGGAGCTAGGCGGTGGCCAGCAAGTCCCAGAAAACCTCCTGTCTCTCTGCCCCATCATGCTAGGGCTATAAGAGCAGAATGGGCCGGTTGTGGTGGCGCACGCCGGTAGGATTTGCTGAAGGAGGCAGAGGCAGGAGGATCACAAGTTCGAGGCCAGCCTGGGCTACACATTTGGGCTGGAGAGATGGCTCAGAGGTTAAGAGCACTGGCTACTCTTCCAGAGGACCTGAGTTTAATTCCCAGCAACCACGTGGTAGTTCACAACCATCTATAATGAGATCTGGTGCCCTCTTCTGATATGTAGGCATACATGTCAGCAGCATATTGTATGCAAAATAAATAAATCTTTAAAAAAAAAAAAAAAAGAGCAGAATGGCCAGATCCAGCATTTCTGTGGATGCTGGAGATTTGAACTCAGGTCCTCATGAGTGTTCTTATCCACTAAGCCATCTTTTCAGCCCTGAGAAGCTAATAATGTTTGTGTTTGTGTAGATGTTTGAACTGTGACTTTATACACATTTATTCTGTTTTCATGGCTTCTTCAATACCCAGAGCCTCACCTTGTTTTATCTTTGCTCGTGTTTTATGATATAACTTGTAAAGTATCTTTTGGAGAAAAGATATGGATGCATTTCAAGTTTCTTCTCAGAAAATATATCTGTGTCTGAAGTCTCAGCCAAATTATCGCCTGAATTAAACGCAAACTTCTGATTAAGCTGCGTCCCAGGGGAATATTAGCGAGAAAAGATGCTCTGAGTCAATTTCATCTTTATGGTGTGTCGGATGTAAGCAGCCCACAGTCTATTTCTAGAGCTGGAGGTTGAGCTGTGGTCACTCGGTGAGGCTGAGGTCTGTGAGGAGCACCATCTGTGGTCTGAGGGGATGGGTTCCATGACACCTGAGTTCTGACAAACTATCTCACTGGCCTTACCTGCCAGTGCCTAAGGCAGTGATTCTCAGCCTTCCTAACACTGCGACCTAATACAGTTCTTCATGTTGTGGTGAACCCCAGACATGAATTTATTCCATTACTACCTCACAACTGTGATGTCTCTACTAGTGTGAATTGTAATGTGAATATCTGTGTTTTCCTATGGTCTTAGGTGACCCCTATGGAAGGGCTCACATCCCACAGGTTGAGAACCGCTGGCCTAGAGCTTCAGACTGTGATGTCTTTTGGAGCAGGATAAATTTAGCTTCTGTGTGTGCTGGACCTGCTTTAAATTTGATTATTCTCCACTTTGTGTGTTATTTGTAACAAGATCAGTGTTAACTTCTCAAAAATAAAAATTTATGCACTTTAATTTTAGGACGAGTCAAGAGAAAGATGTACATAAAGCAGAAAGGAAATCCCCAGAAATATTTTAGGATACAAGTAGAACAGCCTTCCATTTTCTTCTGATTTTAATACGATGGCAGCAATACAGTATGTGTTATTTCTATTTAATGCCATTTAACATAACTCCTCATGCTTTGGCAAATAATATATTTAGTAGTTGAAAAATAATACCTTTTGTGTACTATATTTAAGCATTGATCTTAATTTGTGATTGTTCATGTACTTTTATGTTTTCGTTCTTTTCATTATTATAAATGATACTATGATGACCATGTTCTTATATAAAATTTGACCTCTACTTAGATTGTACATTCTTGTGCGTGATAAGCACATGTTCTAACCATCGGATAGCCCAGCCTCAGAGTCCTTCCTCAGAATAGATATTATACGTGTCAATTCTGCACCAAAGATCTGAAGAAGCATTTCAAGCCAGAGGAGCACGTTGACAGATTTCTCTCTGAAGAGCTACACCAGGTTAACATTCCTGGTGGCAGCACAGAAAAATTCTCATTGCATTCCAGCTACAGAAATTTGAGAGCTTTTGTGGAAAAAAAATAAATAGGAAAACCATTTTTTTACTTTTATTTTTGAGATTATGATATAAAATAATTACATAGTTTCCCCTTCCCTTTCCTCCCTCTAAACTCTCCCACAGGCCAGGCCTCCTTACTCTTTCAAATGAACGGCTTTTGGAAAAAAGCACTTTTTTTTTTAATGCTTTGACAGTGTTGGGTCCAGGACTGTAGCTCAGTTGATAGGCACGCACTAGCATACAAGAGGCCCTGGGTTCAGCCCCCAGCACCACACAAACTGAGGACAGTGATACACACCCATCAACAGTCAGGAAGCTGAGCCAGGAGAGTCAGAGGTTCAAGGTCATTGCTGCTGCAGTCGTAAGTCAGAGCCCACTCTGGGCTACTGAGACCTTGTCTCAAGACAACAAAATAAGCCAAATGAAATTATTATTTTGTTGGTATTTCACATACGTCTGTTTGTTAGTGGATTTCATTCTCTTTTTTCTTTTCTCCTAACATAAACTGTTTATTGGTACACAATTTGTCTCAGACTGATGTTTCTCATAAGTATAACACACTACTTAGGTTACAGTTTCAGGGATTAACTGTTAGCATAGGTGAGAGTCTCCAAAAAGACCCTGAGTAAGATCAGACCCCACAGATCACGCTGGTCATGGATCACAGAATCCTTGTAGGGGAAAGGACTTGGAAAATGATCCTAAAGTCCCATTTCCAGGTACAGGTAAGTTTACAGAGAGGTGTGAGTGTGAATCCATGGAGACTTACAACCCCACATCACAAGGAGGGGTCAGACACACATATTATATATAAACACAGATAAATATACACTGTATATGAATGTCGTAACACAACATATAAACCATGCATGTCCACATCCAACAATATAGTAGAACACTACAAAGTCACTCTCGTTTCGTTTCCAGAAGAGGAAGCTCAGTGTAAGAGAGATGCTGAAGGCTAGTTGTAGGTACATGGTCTACCTTCTCCCACAGAAAGAAAGGTTGTAATAATAGATCTAGGAACTCCACTGGTGAGCCATCCTATCCGAAATGGTAAACTTCAGGATCAGTAAGAGATCTTGTCTCAAGGAGATAATGCTATGGAAGAATGCTCTTGTACACTATAAAGATTTGTCACTTGTATTGGTTTAATAAAATGCTGATTGGCCAGTAGCAGGGCAAGAAGTATAAGAGGGGAGGGGGGGCGACCAGACTAGGAGAATTCTGGGAAGAGGAAAGACAGAGAGTCAGTCACCAGTCAGACACAGGAGAAGAAAATGAGAATTCCTTACTGAGAAAAGGTACTAAGCCACATGGCCAAGCATAGATAAGAATTGTGTATTAATTTAAGTTGTAAGAGGTAGTTAATAATAAGCCTGAGATAATAGGCCCAACAGTTTATAATTAATATAAATCTCTTTATGTTTCTTTGGGATTGAACAGCTGCAGGAGAAGATGGGACAGAAACTTTTGTCTGTCTACAAAGGCTGTGGGACCAAGCATGACAGAAATTTTGTCTACAAATGGTGCTCAATGTAGGACTTGAACCCACGACCCTGAGATTAAGAGTCTCATGTTCTACTGACTGAGCTAGCCAGATAAGGTAGAGTGATAGGGCTGGACCCCATAACCTTCCTCTGGCCTACTTGAGTGGCACATAACAGCTTCCCACTCCACATAAACATACAACATACACATACATGCATGCACATACACCACACACACACACATACAACATACATGCATTCACACACACACTATACACACAGAAACACACACTATACATACACACATACTATTTAAAACTATGTTGCTTTAAACAGCTAAAAATTATAATAATCACTTTGAGATTAGATAGATAGATGATAGATAGATAGATAGATAGATAGATAGATAGATAGATAGATAACCTTCTACTTCAATAACAAAGCCCTAATTGGGACAACGTTCTTAGCACTACTCTTCAAGTAGCTTAAAATACATCTCCTTTCATCCTTTTTCCCAATGAAACTGTAAACTGACTATGTGCTGTGGTCACAGAATGTATGGATTTAATCTTGGCTTTTGTTTTACTCAATTAATATTATGTCATAAGAATTTCTACTGCTACACTGTCACCATAAGCACAGGGTCACATTCTGTCAAGCGACTCATCCATAATTTATATTCATAGTTGACATCACTTCAGATTTTCTTCCCAGGGATAAATATCACCACAGTGAGTTCATTTATTCATGTAGCATTTTCTTTATCAGGGATGTCTTGTAAAAACTATTTTAAACCAAAATGGCTATGACTTCTGGAGATGACTGGCTGTAGCTTCAAAGAGTAACTCTAACATTTAGAGCTTTAAAACTAATTTGGTAAAAAAAAAAAAAAAAAAAAAAGAAAAAAAAAAGAAAGAAAGAAAGAACAAATATTTAACAATTAAATAAATAAAGTCTCCTTCCACCTTATATTCCTTTCTCCATCCAATCATATCCCTCCTGTCTCTGGGATTAAGGGTGTGAGCCACCACTGCCTGGCTCTTTTTCTCTTTGATACTTGATCAATCTAGTGTAGCTTGGGTAGCTTTGAACTCATAGAGATCTGTCTGCCCCCATCTCCCGAGTTCTGGGATTAAAGGTATGTGCCACCGCTGTCTGTCCTCTATGACTAGCTAGTGGCTCACTCCATGCTCTGATCCTCAGGCAAACTATTTGTTATAGCACTAACAAAATATCACCAGAGTGCCACACTCTAGAGACCTCATCAGTAGCCAGCAACGGGGACTTGTTGAGACAGGATAGCCCATTCAGTCTGAGGATTTTGTAGAGCTAAGAACTTAACAATTACCAGGGCACAAAAGGCCCTCCCAACTGTAAAGATTCTCCAATTATCTCAACCACAACATGACTCTTTAAAGATGTTTTGAAATGTACACTTGGCTTTGAGGAGGAAATACCAGCTCTAAAAGTTTTTGGCATGTCATCTCATTTATATCGACGTCCATTACAGTATGCTTGGGGTCACTACAAAGAATTTAAGAGTAAGTTAAGTGTAATTCAATCCCTAATCTCTTCAGTTAATATAAATTGCCTTTATTTTTCAAAAACAAGTGAGAAGAGTCAAAAGTTCTTGCAATTGCTTATGTGCAAAACAACTTTCCTTCTACTTTGCAGCCAGAACTCTCTTTTGGGAAGAGTTTTGGGTTCTGCAGACAGGATTCAGATGAATGCTGATTCTTTCTGCACTTGAAAGATCTGTGCCAGACTCTCTTCTTGGACACCAGAATTCATCAAAAAAGGAAGGAGTAGTTATTACTGGGTCTTCTGGTAGTTGCTGTTAAAAACAAAGAGCATATTTCTTCATGCTTCAAAGTCAGCACGGCCTAATGGACCCTGGAAATATACTTTTTTAAAGTTTCACTGTCACCAGAACATTGAGAGGTTTATTTGGCTCAAAGTACTGGAGACTAGGAAACCCAAGAGCGTGGTGCCAACATCTTAGCACCTGATGAGGGCCTTCTTCCTGTGTTAGAGTCTGGCATCTCACAGCCATGGGGATATTTTGTTTGTGCTTTAGCAAATAAAACTTGTCTGAAGATCAGAGTGCAGAACAAGCCACTAGTTAGCCATAGAGTCAGGCAATGGTGGCACACACCTTTAATGCCAGCACTCAGGAGACAGAGGCAGCGAGATCTCTGTGAGTTCAAGGCCACCCTGGGCTACAAGAGATTGATTCAGTCTAAAAGAGAAACAAAGCCAGGCAGTGGTGGTTCACACCTTTAATCCCAGTACTTGGGAGTCACACACCTCTAATTCCAACACTAGGGAGGTAGAGACAAGAAGTAATATGGCTGGATCAAGAGAGAAATAAGAGGCAGGAGGAGACAGGAGCTCAGGATTCAATCTGAGATTTCATAAAGAAGGCTTTCAGTCTGAGGCTTGTAGAGACAGGATACCCCGTTTGGTCTGAGGATTTCATAGAGTTAAGAACTACTGGCTGCTCTGCTTCTCTGATCCATCAGCTTTCACCTGTTAATATCTGACTCCAGGTTTTTACTATTAAGACCAATTAGAATTCACACTGCATTGGCACTACACGCAAGAAGACAAGGTAGACTGTTTCAGCTCAGGTCTCTCTTCCTTTCCTTACAAAGCCACTTATGGCATCAGTTAGCATATTGTCCTCTGTCTCAGAAGGAGGAAGCGTGCTTATCCACAGGAAGGCCAGGTTCGGAGAGGCCAGTAATCATCCAAGACACACAACTAGTAGCAGAAGTTGCCTACAGATTTTGTTTGAAGGTTTATGTTTCTTTCTGCTGGCTCCATGTGTCCATTTGCTAAAAACACAAGTGCAATAACATTTTTTATCTCCCTAAGATATATATGAAGACAGAAATGAATACAGAAATCTGTTCCACAGAAAGAACCTCCTGTGGGAATTTGAGGCATTTTTCAAAGTCCTGGCAGGCATGACCCCCTTGAAGCATGTTGTCTCCCTGGGAGATATTTTCCAGGGCTTTGGAATCCTCTAAGAGGACTTATGGTAGGTGTACACTAGGGGTACTTTCTGTGAAGCTATGTCCAGATGTCCATATACACAGTTCCTGAGGCTCAGAGATTCCCTGAGCATGTGGTCATGAAGTTTAAGCAACTGGACTTCCTCACTGCTGCAGCGACCTTCTCTAACATATTCAGATGCCAGCTGCTTAGAAGAACAACACTTATCAATCTTTTGAGTATGAGACAGACTTGTCTAGGCATCAAAAGTACGACAGCAGAGGGAATGTTGTCCTCAAGGTGCTCATGGAAGAATGAGGGTGCCAACAGGTAGGCGGGTTCCCCCGAAGATAAGTGGTGGCTTAGAGGACAGGCTGTAAGGAAGCTAGAGGACCACAGGCCCCACAGAGAGCCCTGGATTTAACAAGGTGTAAGCAGTTGGTCATTCATCATTACTTTTAGCTACACAGTATTTAAATTCCTTCATTTCCTTGGAAGACAGCATCCATTTAGACAGATACAGCTCAGGTGTTCTCCTATGAAAGCTCCAAATGCCAGATTCCTGCTTGCAGCTTCCCCTGTGCTTCAGGTCGAACACAAGGCTCAGTCTCCATGATGAGTTAGCAGACACCCTCAGTCTCCGTCAAAAGACGCTACAGGGGAAACCCAGGGGCTCAGCAGCAATAGCAATCGCATCTGATTTCCAGAGGTGGCCATGGCAGGTCCCAGAGGAGTGTCAACTGCAGCGGTGGTCACCTTGGGTTTCAAACTGCATTGCCTGCCTTGTACTATTTCACAACAAGATGACAGTGCTCTCTAGCTGAGCTTTGTTACCTTGTTGTGGAATAGTATTTTAAGATGTGTTACGTTGTTTATGCTGTGGAACAGTAGTTTAATGATGCAAAGATGTGTTGCCGTCTTTTATGTTATATTTGCTTAACTCCGGGAAGCTATGTTACTTTGCCTGTAAAACATCTAATTAGTCTAATAAAGAGATGAGTGGCCAATAGTTTGACAGGAAAGAGTAGGCGGGGCTGGCAGGCAGAGAAAATAAAGGAGAAATCAGAGAGGTGAGATTGAGGAACAAGAAAATGAGGTGGGGAGGGTGTCAGGGGCCAGATATGCAGCTACAAGGCAAGCCACAGAGTAAGAAGTAAAGAAAGGTATACATAAATAGAGAAAAATAAAATCCCAGAGGCAAAAGATAGATGGGATAATTTAAGTTAAGAAAAGCTGGCTAAGGCTTTGCTGATTCCCCATGGGAGGTCTTACCCTTTTTGTGTAGTGGATGGGGAGTGGGTTGGGGGAGTAGGAGGCGGGGAGGGAAGGGGAACTGTGGTTGGTGTGTAAAACTATATTTAAAAATTTTATAAAAATCTTGGCTTTAAAAAAAAAAAGAAAGAAAGAAAATCCGGCTAGAAACAAGCCAAGCTAAGGCCAACCATTCATAAGTAAGAATAAGACTCTGTGTGTATTTACTTAGGAGCTGGGTGGCAGGCTCCCAACAGATCAAGAGAGCAAAAGAGTATAGAGTAAAAACAACCAGTAACATCACCACCCGAGTCCTTTTGTGGCTTCTTGACTATTAGGCACAGACCCAAAGATGCCATGAGTTTCCCAACACACTTTCAGCATAGAAGATCCAGTGTCCATCCCTGCACCTTACCCTGAGGACTGAACTGTGTTGTGATTTCCTGTGTCTGACGCAGAGCAGGAGGGTGAAGGTGATCAGTGCACCTCCAGCCCATCCTCTCTCCTGAACACTCGTTCTTCATGAGGTGTGGGGGTGTGGGTATGCAGAGAGAGCCCAGAGGGCAATGTCAGACATCTTCCTCCAACATTGCCACATTCTTCCCTGGGGACAGGGTCTTTCACTGAACCTGGAGCTCACAAATTTTGCTAGACTAGCTGTCCAGAGAGGCTCAGGTGTCCTCCTTTCTCTGACTCCTTGGATTGCAGGTATGTGCTTCCACAGAGAGGCGCAGGTGTCCTCCTGTCTGTGGCTCCCCAGTGTTGGGATGGCAGGTGTGTGCTCCCACATCCAGCTTTTTGTGCCTACGCTGAGAAACCCAAACTCAAGTCTTGACACGCTGACATTGCAAGCACTTTGCCGACCACCATGCCCCCAGTCTCTATTCTCAGTTCTTCTGTTATAAATTATCTGCTTGTGATCTTTCCACACTTGCTTTTTTTCTTGGTTAGAGAGCTCAGCTGACACACATTTAATGTGTCATTTAGTAAAATATGTGGGAAACACAAGACAGTATGCATACAGAGAACCTGAAAGATTTTCTTGAGAAGATCAGACATGTGCACATGTCAAGATAAAAATCCATCTCCCAAAATACTTGTTTTGGGAACAACATAACAAAAACAACCAATTATGTGACATCACCAGATGGGTGAAACTTATGCATTCTAAGTGTCTCACATATTCTCTGACAGTGACCCAACTCACAAATTAGCAACTAAGTTATTGACAGTGTTTGCTGGTAATTGAGGTATGCCATTGCCAACCCACTGTCCTTCATAAATAAACAGGCACAGCCACACACTAAGATTGTTACCCCGACCCCAGTCACAGATGCTAAGTGATGATTCCCACAGGACTTAAGCCCCAGGGAGAAAGCCCGGGGTTTTCCATTCTGATGCTCGATGATCTCACATTGACCCAGAACTTACTTATCAGCTGAGCAAACACTGTTTGTTTCACGGTGTCTCCATCCTTGGTTCTCTGGAGCGATTCAGAACAGGAAGGGTTCAGAAGACAGGCTGGATTAGATACACCTTCATGGTGTTCTTAAAGAAAAGCTCGAATGGGTGTGTCCCTGGATGGTGCCATTAACACACTTTCTTTTTTTGTCCCTAGCACCAGATTTAAAATAAACATTTACAAAAAACACAAGTGGAAACCGGCGACAAGAGCTTTCCGTTCCAAGGTGCCATCTGTTCAGGTTTGCGCCCTCGTGGTTGGAGTGTTAATGTCTCCTGTGCAGAGACCCCATTTGTCAGCATTTTCATTTGTTTCTAATTCTTTTTGTCTAAGTCAACTGAAATTCTCAGAGTGCAGATGTCTCGAGGTTTTCAGTCTCCTTGTTACAGCCTCTTGAAAAGAGTGTCTTTCCATACCCTACCAAGAGAAGAAAGAAATCTATAACTACCTGTCTATGGTTTTCCTAAAATTTTTTGAGGGTGGGAGCAGGAAAGTTCAGGGATCCAGGGTCTCCAGGGCAGTTGGTATCTATCTTTATGATTAACTTTGGAGCGACTTAAATGAGTTTTAAAGGCCCTCATAAAAGAGCAAGGGAAAGTCACCGCGGAGAGGAAGAGCACAGTGTTCTAGTGCAGCTGCCAGTGCTTTTTACAGTCTCTAATGAAGCCCTGATGGGGTATAAAATATCCCAACTTTACAAATGACTCAGTCTGCTAGAGAATATGCAATGCTTAAATTCCCAGTAGGTTCATATTCATTTTCAATAGCATTTTAGTGGAAGGAAGCATATATAAATACTCCACTTGACTAGTACCTCACTGAAAGAAGAAAATAATCTATGACTTATTTCTGTACCAAAGCAAACAGCCCCGTTTCCCTGAGTCTGGTTCTTGCTCTTGAATTTGCAAAGGAAAGTCACAAGCTATGGCTGCTGATGTAGTCACTGCTGTTATTTTTAAACCAGCTGTTCCTTCTTCTATCTCTCACTATCAAGCAGGTGTGTGCCTTTTTAAAAAATTCTTGCTTGTATCTGTGTGCATGTGTGTATGTGTCTCTATACATGCTGAAGTGTGTCTGTGCACAGCATGCATCTGGAGGCCAAACGTTGACTCTGGGTATATTCCCTCGTCACTTCTCCTCTCTCTCTGAACCGTGAGCTCACCAAATCGGCTAGATGAGCTGGCCAGCAAGACCAGTCTACAGCCACATCACCATGAACACACCAAGTCTCACCTGATCTTGGAAGCTAAGCAAGGTCAGCCTGGTTAGTGATGGAGGTGGTTCTTGTATTTTATCTGTTGCTTTCATTGGTTAACTAATAAAGAAAACTGCCTTAGCCCATTTATAGGCCAGCCCTTAGGTGGGTGGAGTAAACAGACAGAATGCTGGGAGAAAGAAGCCGAGTCAAGGAGTCGCCATGATTCTCCCACTCCAGACAGATGCAGGTTAAGATCTTCCCTGGTAAGCCAGCTCATGGTGCTACACAGAATATTAGAAATGGGTTAGATCAATATGTAAGAGCTAGCCAATAAGAGGCTGGAACTAATGGGCTAGGCAGTGTTCAAAAGAATACAGTTTCCGTGTAATTATTTCGGGGCATAAGCTAAGCCATGCGGGCGGCCGGGTGCCGGGGACGCAGCCCCGCAGCACATATTACTACAGGTTAGTACTTGGATGGGAGAGTTCAAGGCCAGCCTCTACTACAGAAGGAGTTCAAAGCTAACCTGGGCAAATAGTGAGTCCCTGTCTCAAAAGATAACATTTGCTTAGCATCACGACTAGCTTCTGCTCTCAACTTGACGTAAACCTAGAGTCGAAGGAACCTTGACTGAAGAATTTTCCCAGATGATATTGATCTGTGATATTGTCTGCAAAACATTTTCCTAACTGACATAGGAGGACACAGCTCACTGTGTGTCCTGCTATTCCTAGACAGGTTGACCTGTTCTATAGAAGAGAGGTAACTGAGAAACCCAGAGAGCAAGTCAGGGAGTAGCAATCTTTATTCTGCTCTGAGCTCCTACTTTAAGCTCTTGTCTTGACTTCCTCAATGATGGACTGTAAACTGAAGGCTGAAACAACTATTTCTCCCCAAGTTACTTTTGGTCAATGTGTTTATCCAACAAGTGAAAACCAAACTAGGGTAGTAAGACTGGAGCCCTGGGTCCCATCCAAGGGAGTGGAGAGAAGGAGCTGTTGCAGGGGCAGAGCCAAGGGGAGAGTCCTGCTCCTGTCTCAATGAATGTTATAGAAGCTGTCTAATTCCTGGTACAGCTAGGCTCAAGGACTCTTTTGAGAATGTCTACATTTCTTCACCTAAATGGTTGCTTCATGTTTTGTTTTATGGTACTGAGGGTTGAAGTCACAGCTTTTCACCTGGTAGACAAGTGTTGCACCTCCACTGAAATGAAATTAGGCAAGATCATAAATTATATAAGACATAAAACAATGATGCCAGAAACATTAATGAGATGCTTGCTTTACTTGGACAGTAAACCTAATTCTGAGCTTCCTGGTAGCTAAGGAGAAAAGTAAAAATCCAGCAAGGCATATACTTCTCAGCCCCTGACTAGTACTAGTATACATTTCTTTAGAAAGGCCAGACTTCCCAGTACTAAAGTCTTAACATTGATGGGGTGATGAATTTCACCAATGAGTCACTCAATGCAAGCATTTATACTGAGGCTTCTAACTAGCTCACATTAGGGAGACAGACACATCGCTGATAAGGAGGACTGCTTCTCAAAGGCATGTCTGCCTCGCCAACTGATGCTCCACCTTGTCACCAGAATGGAGCATAAAGGACCTACTGGAACATCCCTTGGGCACCCCCATCAATCATCCGAATCCTAGGCATGCCTTTGACAGACCAAACAGGGCAGTCATTCAGAACTGAGCTGTCTGCTGAAAACGGATTGAAAGAGTTTGCATGCTGATGAAAAAGAGATGTCTGTCTTATGGCTGTCAGTTTGGAATCCCATGGAAAGATTGATTTTTCTTGTGTTTATTAAGAAGACCAACATGAAATTTTGCTCCAGCAGACATCAATGTTAATTATATTTGTAGTGAATATCTGTGGGGAAGAGAGACACTGCATTGATGTATCCCCGCATCTTAAATGGCTATCAATACATGAGTTCAAAGTCATCTCCACAACTCTAATTTTCCTACTTATCAATCTAGAGATAGATATTTAAAATTAATATGTGTATGAAAATGCACACACATTAAATATGTACATTCACCATCGTGTGTATGTATGTGTGTCTATATGTGTGCATTTTAATCCTACATAGATTTTGTTTTTTTTTAAAAAAAATTCTTCCTTCATTTTACATACCAATCCCAGTTCCCTCTTCCTGCCCTTCTCCCACTCCCCATCTTCATCCTATCTCCTATCCACTCCTCAGAGAGGGTAAGGCTTTCCATGGGGAATCAACAAAGTCTGGCTCATATCTTTGAGGCAGAACCAAGGCCCTCTACTCCCAATATCTAGGCTAAACATGGTATCCCTCCAAAGAGAATGAATTTGTTTCCTGTTAAAGAAGTTTGTAAGTTATTGTTTCATAACTCATTTTAATGTTTTCCTGCAATTACATTGTCACAGTTTAATAAATTTAACATACTTGAATTATTACCTACTTGAAAGGCATTTATTCATTACTATGCTACAATGTATTTATGCATGTGGTTTATGTATAAATATGTGTGTATGTGCATTTGTGCATGTGAGTGGGTTGTGGGTGTCAAAGGTTGATGCCAGGTATCTTCCTCAATCTCTCTCCACCTTATTTTTTGAGGCAGGGTCTCTCACTGAACCAGAAGCTCAGTGATTAACTAGACTAGTTGACCAGTGAATCCCAGGATCATTCCATATACTCACGATGGGATTTTGCCTATTTCCACAACCTCTTGACTTTGATGAAACAGATGGCAGGATTCTAAGGTGAAAGATACTGTGCTGGCTTTCTCTCAGGTGGCCAGTATGGGGTCTAGCTTCTGAACGTGTAGCCAGAACAAGTTCTCTGAGTTGTCTCTGCAACCTGGTGTTAGACACTACCACAACCAGGGAAGGAGCAATGTTACATGAATGGCAGTAGTGGCATTAATTAAAACCAAGCACTAACTTTCCCTCCGCTCTCACATTCAGTGATAATTCACTTAGTGGAACTGGCTCTTTCTTACTCAAAGCATTGCTCTCAGCTCGGGGATGTTTCCTCCAGCCAGATTTTATGGTGTCTGTCAAAAAGATCTCTAAATCCTTATTGTGTTTGTTTCTGTGCAGTGCATTTTTTAATGCTCGCGGGGCTTATCCATAAAACTCTCTGAGACGGCTGAGTTTCTCCTTCCACTTCTGAATTTGAAGAACACGGATTATTTTCCATGCTGGGCTAAATCCAAAGCATTAACTAGAGAGCATAGAATTCATGTGCACATGAGCTCTCCTGAAAGACATGGAACTAAGGCCACTGGCTCCGCGTTCTCCAAGACAGCCTCGTAGCTTCTTCTGATGCTTCCAGCCCAACTCTGGTCCTTTATGGAGCTAATCTTTGTAGCCATGAAGCTCTTCCATTCTAGCCCTTGATTGATGGGATTTATGTCCTCTGAAGTCATCCCTGGTTACCCACTTTTATCTGTCTATCTACCTACCTATCATCTATCTATATACCTACCTATCTAATCTATCTATCATCTATCTATATCTATATATAATGTATCTATCTATCCATTCATCTATCATCTATATACATCTATATATAATGAATCTATCATCTATCTATATACATATATATATATATAATCTATCTATCATCATCATCTATTTATCTTTTTCTTTTTAGGCACTCTCATGAGTCCAAACTGACTTCAAATTTGAGTAGCCAAGGATAACCTTGAACTGCTGATCCTCCGGCTACTATCTCCCAAGAGCTGGAGTTACAAGTACAAGCTACCATGGCTCATTTATGCTTTATGCATTTTAAATAAGCATCCTACCAACTGAACCTCAACTCAAGACCCACCAGCATCTCTTGAACATCCAACACTTGTGATTCAAACAGGCCAGACTCACACTTCCTTGCCAGGGCTAATGCAGACTGAGGATTCCAGGCACTGATCTATATGGGTCAGTCTAGTAACAAGACACTCCCACCCAGACAGTAAGGTTCCTGCAACAATGTTGCCACCCGTGTCCCCTGAGCTCACAGTGCTTGCATTTTAGAAGTCACATTTTTCTAGCCAGTTTCTAAAAGATACCACAAACTAAACAACTAATAATCTTAAAGCTAATTTACAATCTTCCTTGTCCTCATGAGGTGCACAAAATAAACTCCAAATAATAGAGGCTGGAATAGAATCTGTAAGAACAAACACACTTTGGGAGAGGAGGAAATGATGGGTGAGTTTCTTATAGAACTTGGAAGTGTAGAAAGTTTCCCAGCTGTGATTAAAAATGAAGATATAATAAGGAAAACATTCTATTTAAAAGTTGTGGGAATGCCAGGATGTGGTGCTACAGGCCTGTAACTCTAGCACAGGGGTTCAGACGCAGGAGGATCAGGAGTCTGAGGTTAGCCTAGTATGATACATGTGACTCTATCTCAAAAATTAAAAGAGCTGTGGAAAAGAATATGAATAACATAATTTTAGCCTGAAATATAGAAGTTATGACTCACATCACAAGGAATTAATGTTCTTTATTTTCTAGATTATTTAAAAAAAACAAACTCAGGAAATGGACAAAAGAAACAGAATTCACACACATAAAACCAGATATATATGTACATATATAGGCACAGAAAAATGAAATTTATAAATTAAAAAAAGAGACTCACACTTGTAATTCCAGCACTGAGGAAGCAGAGACATCATGGTTTATGTAAGTTTGAGAGAAGCCTTATCTACACAGTAAGTTCCAGGTGTGAGACCCTATTTCAAAGACTCCAAAGTGAGACTAAGTTTCAGAAATAAATAAATTTGAAAGCTATTTCACTTACCTTGTTATGTGAGGAATGTAAAATAAAGCTGCTTAGAGATGGCATTTCTAATGAATGATAAGCAGAATGTAAAAAATTTGGTCATGTACTTCAAGATTCAAGGAAATGGAGCCTTTATATATCTCTCTTGGGCGATGTCTGTTTACAGAATGCATTTGCCAATGACTTGGAATTTCAAGTTCAAGCCTTTCACTATAAAAATAAACCTCACATAATATAAACTATGCTGAAATACATTCCTTGATTTTGAAAATAGTTGAAATTAACCTTAATATCCATAAGAAATAATGATACAGTCATACAGGATAACATTACAGAGTCCGGAAAAATTAAAGGAGGAAGCTTCACATGAACTGATGGAGATGGAGTTGGTTATATATTGTAAGTGAAAAAAGTTCAAGTCATAAAACGAAACTATATATAAACATATATGATGTAAAGTGTTGCTTACACGTAAGTCAGAAGGAGAAATAATTTTTCTCTTCCTTAAAATATACAAAAGGCATAGGCAACAACTGATTAAAAGTGGTTATTTATAAGAGCAGAATGATTTTTTAAAACTAGAAGGATAAAAGAAATAAGATTTCTGTTTGTCATAGATTTTAGTTTGAATAACATATTGTGTTTAAACATAAAGTTAAGTAAGGAGGAGTGGAGAAGAGACTAAACTTAAATATATATATGGAAACAAACTAGCAAACGATACATAAAATTGATACAATGTCACCATACAGAAGTAAAGAAGAAGGCTAAGGACATAAAATAACAGCAAGTAATACAGTGAGATGCAAGACTATTGATATCGGTATCTGGATACTGTATTTCCAGGCTAAGTATAGAACTGCGCCAAAGGATGCTCTGAGGAACTAGGGTCCTTCCTAAGATCACGCCATGGAGAAGACAGAAACATGACTTTAGATTAGAATTGGAGGCATTCTAATCTAATCAGAGGGGTGGGCGCATTTGTATGTGCCCCCACAGAGCAAAAGCACACATGTGTATTTTTGTATGCACTGTGGGGGCACAGAGGCAGAGTTGGATGCAGCCGACTTTACGGGAAACAGGATCCAAGCAGGATGAGAAAGCAGGTTACTCCGTCCCCCGAGTAAAAGGGTGAGCTGTCTTTTGTGAAAATTAAACGTGGAGAGACACCAAGTCACAGGAAATGAGACCCTGTTTCCAGCACCATGTGGGAGGT
Source organism: Chionomys nivalis (assembly GCF_950005125.1). NCBI lineage: Eukaryota > Metazoa > Chordata > Mammalia > Rodentia > Cricetidae > Chionomys > Chionomys nivalis. The sequence goes on along the minus strand of NC_080093.1, from coordinate 1,156,438 downwards.
TGCTCAGCCAAGTGAAAAAGAGAATGGGCTCCAGAGACCGAAGGAAATGACTTCACATTCCAGCACGCTTTGTTCCCCATTGTAACTCTGGATGACTGGGATCCTTGGAGCCTCGGGTCCCTTGGTTATATGGAAAAATATTGGAAACATTGAAAAGTTGCTGAGGGGACTATGGAGAGACATGTCTAGGAGCAGTGGGGCATGGTGCAGGAGCCCAGTAGATAGGAACTAGCATGGTGGCTATTGCGAATTAACCTTACCAAGTCTGCAAGCTGACCGCAGAGGAAAGTACCAGTGCATCATTTCTGGGAAATCTGCACTAAAACTGGAAAATGGGTACTAAAACTGTCCTTTGAATTAGGCATTCTGTTTCTCAATATTTATCCAGTGGAAGGAAACAAAGTATGAACAGGGAGATATGAATAATTCATTTCAGCATAAAACATGCTTTAAAATTGCAACCGTTGAAGTATAATTAAATGATCACTTTGATAAACCGATATAGAATCCTCGTGTCTTCTAAATACTTATCCTTACACCCATAGACTAGTGCAGTTCTCAGCCCTCATTGGAGAAGTTTCTTTCACGGAGTACTGAGGTTCTTGCAGAGATTCACAACAGGTCAGTGTCAAAGAACAGAGGACTGTGGAGTGTCCATCCACACATGGTACATCAATAACACAGCCCCTCCCTCAGGCTCAGGCAGCATGGCAAAAGAGGTGGGGGAACAACTATAAGAAGACAGAGGCCCAGGGAGGGGGTTCTGTGAAAGAGTGTAGGCAGTGAATAGTTAGTGAAGGATGGACATGAGGTCAGCCCACACCCAAGTGTATAAGGGGAACATCAATTGGATTCAGCGGATTACATACTTAAAAACCTGTCTTCTAGGTTTTTAAGAACTTCTGAAGAGGATGGAGGGCATGGGGAGCTGGTGATGAGGAGGGGATGTGATCAAGATGGGTTGTGCTCAACATGTAAAATCCTCAATAAGATAAACGTTTAAATACAGTTAAACTACTTACTCAAGCACAGAGACTTCCTCACTAGACACAGATACCTAGGCAGACATAGAGCATATGTCTGTACATAGTGAGTTTCCTCAAAGTTCTCCCAAGAAATCCTAATAGATGTAGGGTTTGTTTACTTGGTGTTTGCAATGCTGGAATCAAACTCAGGGACTCACCCAGCTATTTGGGTGTCCTTGAACTGAGCCATAATCCTAGCATTCCAAATACAGACACATAGATGCACACCTACTCCATCTTTACTGTGGCAATAAATGAACTGCCCAAGCTGAACCACACAGGAAGTTGCAGGCTCCATCTTCAGCCCATCCTTCCTTTAGCACTGCTGGTCACCACTGTTTTTTTTCTGTTGTTTTGTTTTTTGTTTTTTTCATTAAAAATGTCTCCGTTCTCTTCCTCCCACTGACACCTCCAGGTTTTCCCGATGTCCTTCTGTTGTTTGTAACACTATGGGCTCATGAACTCATTGTGCCGTGACTCACAGGAGCCATTATTCTTTCTATTGCTCAACTTGTCTCAGATTTGGCCCCAGGAATGTCTTTAACTGGTTCCAGAATCTTCTTGACATGTTTGCTTGATCTCTGAGCTCTTCCAGGGCTCTCTGTTCTGTCCCTCACTGAGAGGCATCTCTAAAGCCTTCATCTGTTTCACTGGGGACTTGGTACTTAGAACCCAAGATCTGGGTGCTGAGCACTGATTCCGCTGGGTTGCCAGTCAGAATCTTTCTCTGGCTACCCTGGAATGTGTCATCTGATATTTTCTCTCCAAAGGAAAAAAAATAATCTATTTATGCATCAGCGAAAAAATTTTAAAAGTATGAAATGATTCAGTGTTAGCCTTTTTTGTCGCCTCTGGAACTCGTTCTGCTACAGATGTAAAGATTGAGAACTAGAAAACATGGATAGACAGCGGCACTGATTTATGTGATGCTATAATGCCCTCACCTAGGCTTTGCTATTGCTTGTGGGATGAAACCTTCAGTTTGAGGGATTTGAATGAAGACAGTCATCATTTTTCAAGACCTATGGAGTCTTAATTGCGTTCCTCTTAACAACAACATCAAGCAGAGGAAGCTGAAGAATTTCTGGACTGTAATTATTAAAGCATCACACCATGGTAGGAACTAACTACCACCAACTCTATTTTCATAGAGATGAGATGAAGAGAAATGTATACTGGGGTTGGAAATTGTTTGCAAGTCAATTCTACCACCTCAAAGAAGGGCAGTCTTAGCTAAAATGTTGAACTTCCTGGAATTTCGTTTTGTCTGGGGAAACTGTAGAAGGTTTGAAAATGAGCAGGATTGTTACACTCCCTTCCGCTGGGCATTGTTTGAACCTGAATCTCTGGTGGTTTGCCACTGTCTCCAGTCCTCCATTACAAAAAGTTACCAAGCCCAAAATGAGACTGAGAAAACTTGGTTCAAATAGATCCTTTGGGACAGTACATCAATCAGGTGTTGTAGTGGGAACGAGCAGCGGGCTGCTTCCTGCCACCTGGCTAGCTTTACCCGAAATAATTACACGGAAACTGTATTCTTTTAAACACTCTTGGCCCATTAGTTTTAACCTCTTATTGGCTATCTCTTACATTTTGATAACTCATTTCTAATATTCTGTGTAGCACCACGAGCTGGCTTACCAGGAAAGATCTTAACCTGTGTCTGTCTGGAGTGGGAGAATCATGGCGACTGCCTGACTCGGCTTTCTTTCTCCCAGAATTCTGTTCTGTTTACTCCGCCTACCTAATTTTCTGTCCTACCAAAGGCCAAGCAGTTTCTTTATTAATTAACCAATGAAAGCAACAGATAGAAAGATGACCCTCCTCCATCAAATCAGGGATAAAAACAATAGAATATATACTATAAATGGATATTGGTCATCTTGGTTTATATGCCTCGTGGTAGGTGGTCCAATAAAGCCCATGTGCATAGCGGAGTGATAGAAAAGTCAGCAGCTGCTCACTCCATGAAGCACACCTTCAATTGCTCCAAGATGGTGCTGGAGGTCTGTAGGATTTCTAGAGACATCTGGTACTTGGTTCACATTGGAAGGGCAAAGAAACAGCAATAACGATACAGATGCAGTCACCAACAAGAGGCAAAGGGGAGTAGACAAAAGCACCATTGCTTTTCCCTTGGACCTTTCCATGTCTGGGCTGTCATGGGAAGGTAATCTCCACAGGGGTAGGCAGAGTGCCATTTTCCCCTCAGTTTATGCTTCCAGAAAATATCCTCACAGACCCACCCAAAGGCATATCTCCTAGTTGATCACAGGCTCAACCAAGTTGACAGGATTAACATCACGTGGCATACCTAGTTATCTGGAGTCTCCATTCTCGCAGCTTTTGAATAACTTTCTACTCTGTAAATTGCAGAAAAGTGAAAGCGATGCTGGTCTCATCTGTGCAGACAGAAATGAATATCATCATGGTAGAGACAACTAATTATGGCTGTGACCAGCCCTTAGACCTTACCACACAGATTCCATGGTAGACACGCCATTCAGGCCATTAAACTCAGCACATAGGCAGTACGAAATAAAACTGCCAAAGCAAAAACAAATCCATCACAGTCCACAGTTCTGGGAAAGTCTCTAAATGTACTAATCTTGCCTTATGGTTTCTAGAGTTCTACTTCCAGCTGACTAATCTTGTTAACTAAAGCGTGTGTGTGTGTGTGTGTGTGTGTGTACACCTAAACACACACCTACATGCATGTACCTAGACACATACACTTTTTGGAGGTAATTTTTCCAGGAAGAAGGCTTTCCAATAACCCAAACACTACCCCATAAAGGAGTCAACTGAGCCTATCTGGGCCAGGGCTTGAGTTTTCTCTGGCAACTGTTGGGATCAACAGGGGATGATGACAAGAAATGGATGGGTCTAAAGGATCCATGAAGCCTAAATTAGAAGGACTTAGCAGAACAAAGTCTGGGCATCGCATTCTTTAGAGATCACAGTCATTGACAGGAGAGCTGGAGAAGAACGGATGGGGAGAGATTTAGCCTTCAGGAATTCCAAGGCCTTTTGAAAACACTTGAAAATGTAATATTTTCTAAAGGATTTCTTAATCATTCCTGTCTTGTCCACCATGGGGAGAAGAATGTAATGTTTGCATTTTTCTAGATTTCTGAATCTCTACCATTTGGACTTATTTAGCGAAGTCTCTGGAGATGGCCCGCACTGTGAAGGGAACGCAAGCAGATCCATAGCAAACACAAATCGTATTCATTTGTCCTTCGGAGCACAAGCTTCAACCGTAACTAAATACAATATGCTGGCTCTTTTTGTGCTTTTTATGAACTTTTGAAGCAGGTTTGTGATGAATAGATTTTACAGGATTATGCAGTTCTACTCTGCTTTTAAATATTTCAGAAAGAAATCATAAACATGACCTCATATGTTAATAAATCAATTATGGAATGCTGCTCTCTACATATGTTCAAAATATGACCCTATCCCAAACTCCTTAAACAAGTACTAAGAAATAACTTTAAAATCTTATTTAGGCAGCTCTGGTTTTCAAAATACTAGAGAGAAATCTGCTGTTCCATATAAAGGCGGAGGAGGAAAAGTTTCTTTGACCTAAATTTATTTTGTTTCTAATATAGTAAATATTAAAGCCATGTTGAGGGTATGACATTTGCTCTATGTTAAGTCTCTCTTCTCTTTCCTTTCTCATTCCAAGTTGAAGCTAAACAAGGAATTGACTTGCTAATGACAACCCAGTGGCTGGCAGGTTTCAGAAGAGACAGGCCTAGCACTGAGCTATTTGTTTTGAACATTACTGCTGATGTGGAAGATTGTGAAAAATGGACAAAAGGGCATCCCTGTGATGGGCCTGAGTGTTTGATACTTGTTGCAGGAGAGTGTTTTCTTCCTTTGTGGTAACTAGATTTTTAGAACCATTATTTTTCCACTTCTCAGTGGGGTATTCAAACTGTCTATAATACATCTCTCTGTATGTAAAAAGTCAAAGATTGTATCATTATCTAGATGAAATCTCAGTTTTTAATTTGTAAGTGAAAGACAGACAGAGACAGAGAGAATCCTCCTGAGCTGGAGTTGGGGTACTCTGTAAGAGGAGTGCATTCTTAATCAAGCCCCCTCTCCAAGTCTAGCAGTGTAATTTTAAACAGACATTTTGGGGCTAGAGAGATGGCTCAGAAGTCAAGAAACTTACCTCTTGTAGACAACCAGTGTTCTGTTCCCAATACCCACAGTGGATACCCCACAAACCCCTATATCTCCAGTTCCAGGGATTCTTCTGATCTTGGCAGGCATACACGGTGCACATACAGCACACACACATGCGTGCGCACACACACACAACACACAATTGTTTTTTACATTTTGGGTAAGTATATGCTAAGACAACATGACAACATTTTTCTTTAGTTGTTGCGTTTATCAACTCAAATAACATCATTGAATAATCCAATACAAAAGTGTGTTCAGCAAACTCATCGCTGAGAGTGTGAATGCTGCCCATTTTCCACAGTGGCAGAAACACACACTACTTAAAATTTTTGTCCATTTATTTTATGTACTCATAGAGGTGTCAGAGGACAACTTGTAGGAGTCAGCTCTCTCCTTCCACACGTGGGTCCCAAAGACTGAATTGAGGTTGTCAAATTTGACAATGAGTGTCCTTACTCACTAAGTCATCTTTCCAGCCCAGCACCAAATTTCTCAAGCCTGCAGTTTCAAGTGTTTCAGGAAAGCTGGTTAAAAGAAATGACTATTTCCAGCCTCTAGGAGAGGAGAGAGATCCAGCCCTCAAGAGTAAACAGAACATGGAGGCAAAAGGATACAGCTGCTAGCTGGGGCACACTGATGTTATTTTGTTTACAAACGCCACTTTGGCGAGTGAATACATGACCTGTGGTGCTATCTGATGCAAAGTTTGATTCATTTCTTGTATCATCTGCAAACATTGACTCAAAATAGATCACAGAAGTAAACGTAAAATCAACTATAAGACCTCCAGAGGAAACAGCAAAAACACTTGCGGCCTTTGGTTAGGCCGAGATCTTAGATAGGATACCAAGAACATGACTGATGGGGAGAAATGGACATCGTTGAAAGTGAAAATTTTCACTGTTTGAAAGGCTCCATGGGGCTGGGGATGTAGCTCAGCTGGTAAAGGAATTGTCTGCCATGCTTGAAACCCTGGATTTGATCTCCAACACTGCATTAAAACGGGTCTGGTATGCATGCCCGTGTGCTCAGTACTGGAGATGCAGAGACAGGAAGATCTTCATGCTTTAGAAAGAAAAGAAGGGAGGGAGGGAGGGAGGGAGGGAGGGAGGGAGGGAGGAAGGAAGGAAGGGAGGGAGGAAGGAGAGGGAAATAAAGAAGAAAAGATAATCAATGGAGGCTAGGAAAAAGGGTTTCTAGCATTTTTCCCCATCTATCATGGGAGATTGATCATCTTGTACCAAGACTCACATGCTGCTATTTGTGGTGAATGTGCCTCAGTTAGATTTGGTATCTAAACAGCCATTGGCATGTGTGAGGAGGGTATGACGGAGGATTTACCTGTTTTGTGCGTCCTAACCAGAAGTGCTTAGAATATATTCATTTCAGTCTGGCTATATTCTGTTAAGCCATTGGCCAAGAAGAGCTTCTTTATTCATTAACCAATAAAAGCAACACATATACAGAAGGACTTCCCACACCACAGTGTCTTCTTCTTCATCAAAAATTAAGTCACTAAGGCATTTCAAAATTGCCATTCATGCCATCAAACGACACCATGATATGTACGGAAGGAAAAAAACAGGAACATCTTGACCTGAGCGTATATAGTACAGTGAAACAAACATGGTGCCCAAGGAGAAGAGTGACATCACAAGAAGAGGACCATAATAAAGCTTTAAAGCATCTAGAATGTAGATCCCAACACACACACACACACACACACACCCTAGGGTCAGTCCACTCCCATCTCTCTCTCTGGACCGTATTATCCTTTCCTAATTATGCATCTGGCTAAACTGTATCTCTCAGCTGAATTCTTTCCTTCAAGAAGAGAAAACAGAGGAGAATCCTCTCATCCCCAATATTCCATCTGTTAGATGGTGGAAGTCATGCTCTTATCACTCTGTGCTTGCCACTCAATCAGGGCTCAAACAGGTACCAAAGCTCCTGAGGTGAGATGGGATAGGAGGGAATGGATAGGAAAGGGGGAGAGAATAGGACAGAGTAATCTGAGAGAGAAGGGAAGGGATAGAAGGACGGGGAGGAAAAGGAGAGAGTGGGATGTGGTGGGAGAGGATGAGACAGGATGGGAAATGAGATGGGGGAGGCAAGATGAGATGGGAAGGTGGATGGGAGGGAGGGGATGGTAGAGGAGAGATGGGATTGAACGGGACAGGGTGGAAACAATGAAGGATGGAAGGGGAGGGAAGCAGAAAGGATAGGATGAGTTGGGGTGTGAAGGAACAGAAAGAACTCCGGATAACTTCCTCCTCTTTCCTTTGCTCCTTTTAGAAGTGCCAAGAGCCTTCAAACCCCCTTCTTTCAGCCTAGAAGACCTGACTACTTGGCTCACTCAGTTCTACAGCAATTGTTTTCTTTGGAGTCAAGATTAGAGATGCAGGAGGCCCAGGATTTGAGAGCAAGGGTGGGTTGGTATAAAGAAAAGCAGGTGTGTTCACCAGAAGCATGATAGAGAAAAACTGGGTAGCAGAGAAAACCTACCTCCACTAGGATAAGACAGTTGTTTAAGCTCATGTAGACAAGAGTAGCAGTGTTTAAACCATGGCCAGGGGCTCCACACCCATTTCTCTCTAAAGCTCCAGGCTCAGACTTGCAGCCCAGCTGGTAATCTTTATGTAAGAAGAGGGGCTGATGGGATGGTTCATGGATAAAGGCTCTGATTGCACAAGGCTCTTATTGAATTTGAGTTCAATTTCAAGAACCCAGAGAAAGGTGGAAGGAGAAAAATCAATTCCACCAAGTCGTTCTCTGGACATATCATTAAATGTGTGCCCATAGCCATACACAATAACCAGTAAAACAAAACAGAAGCCATGTGTGTTGAGTTTCTTCTGCTCTAGCAAACATTTTGATGTTCATGTTATCTCTTCTTATATCCAAGGACAGAAAAGATCACACTTGGTTTTATACAGCTGTAGAACTGAGTGAGCCAATCAGCCTACCACATTCCTGCAGATCATTGCTCTGAGCTGGCCACAAATAGTTGTCACTGATTACATCAACAGGCCTCCAGGTCCCCTCTCATTCTAACCCCCGTGTCTCTAGATGTGACTGTAGTGTGCACAGTATTACCCAAGACCCTGTGGCTCTAGATTGAGCTGGGGCTCTATGGGGACCTGAGCCTTTCTTCCGAGTTGGGGAAGGGATGCTTTTGCTGTGTGTATGGAATCCCATTTCATACTTCTGGTGCCCATGTGCTAATGCCTAAGTGGAATGATAACTAGGAGACTGTTCCTCTTCCCAAATCCCAGCTCAGAGCTTGGCACAATGTTGCCTTCAAGTGATTGATTGATTGATGAGTGACTGAGCAAGTAATTTTTCATTCTGTGTTGCCTATTCTGCTCTCTGCCTCCTCCTGACTTTCACAAGAGAGGCCGCCTTCAGTCCTGAACACATCCATTGAGATGTCTGCAAAGACATGGACAGTGAAGTTAGCTCCCTTTACAGGCTTATTGTACCTTAATATGCCCATTTAGGTTGCCTCTCCCTTTTCTCAATTATATCAAAAATGTTAATTTCCTCTAGTGTAATTCTCAAGCCTTCTAGGATGAATAAAATATAGGATTCTAAGACAAAGAGTCTAAGCCGTTAGCTGAGAATAAGCCCTATGAAGTATGTTTTCATTTGGTTATTTGTTGACTAAAATCACAGCCTTGTCTATATACTGTCTGAAGAGCGCACAAAATGGGTTGTGACTTAAACCACTATTTGCTTTTGGCTGTACATGGCAAAATTTGATTTGCAATGATAGGATTGTCAGCCTGATAACACAACTGCAATTTCTCTAGTTATTTACCTTTAAATCTCAGTATCACAATTGCTACAGGTGATATATGAAAGTAAAATATTTGCACAGCCGTGTGATTCAGTCCGGAGCAGACGTGGTTCTGCACCTAAGGGAGAAGTGGGGGGGGGGAGCTTAGACTCACATCATCCGGACCAACATTTTTGTAGGTGAGACGCAAGCTGTAGTACTGTGTGTATTCTGTGAATGTGTCTGTGGTGAGGTCACTACCCTGGTGGCAGCTACTGACAAATTCTGCAAGTCTGTGACATAATCAAAACCTCAGCTTTGGTTTGCTCGGGGTGAGAAGTCAGCTAATGAGCTGGTTTTTCAATATGTTCAGGTTCCTTATATGCGTTTCAGGTTGACATAGGTGCCAACTTCAACCTGAAATCTCCCAGAGTCATTGGAATCTTCTGGAAAATGGGAAATATTGACAAATCGGCCTTCCTTTGCAAAGATAGCCAGTGTCCTTTCTAGAACAGTGCCTTCGGTCTCCATCCCCCTCATCCCCCTTCTCTCCTTCCCCTCCCCATACTTCCTCTCTCCCCTCCCACCTTTTCTCTTTTCTCTATCTCTCTCCCTCCCTCTCTTCTTCTTGTAGTAGGGCCCTGCTGTTTTGTATGAAGGGTTTGAGATGCCCGTGTGCCTGGGGGAAGACTCTGGCTATCAGATTGTGATAGTTTTAAACAGCTCGTTAAGGAAAACCAACTTTAATTTACTCTAAGAAAAGCTCATTTTCTTGCTAATTTAATTTGAGTAAAAGGACTAATGTAGAACGTGCCCCAGGAATTTCTATAAGATCTATTTATCCAACCCAGGAGGATTATCTCACTCTTATAAGCTAATCCTCTTGAAAAGTATGTCTCCATGAGGAAGTACGTGATATTCTGTACGTTATGGCTGTTTGACGTGGGATAAATGAGGCACGCTGCAGTCTCCATCACCTGTGACTCAGACGTTGGAGTGAATTGTTGGAGGGGGCATACCTACTGAGATTTCCTTTCAGTATTAGGAAGTCAAGCAATGAATTTAATGTGATTGCAAGGTTGACATATAAAAATTGGTTGCAATGAATTCAATCAATAAATATTTGAGTTGCTTCTGTGTACCAGGGAGAGATGTACAAGCAAAGGTGAAGATACCAAAGCCTGGTGACAGAAAAAAAGCAGCTCATGAAAAAGTAGAAGTCAGTCATGGAAGAGTCAAAGAAAACAAAACGTAATAGAAGCAGGCGGTGATTCAAGCTACCGAGAAATGTCAAGAAGGGAAGAGTAATGGAGAGGGCCAAAGTAGAGTTGATATTTGAAGATGAGGGTCCAGGACGGTCTCCCTGGAGACGCAGCACTCAATCAGATAACAGAACGGAGTGACAGGAAGTAGAGCAGGAAGAGACGAGCTTCCTATGGAGGCAGAGAGTTCTGCAAAGGTCCTGAGGCATAGGCGAAGAAGCCAGAGTAGGGGGGCTATAGCAAGGAATGAGATTGGGAAATGCAGAGTCTGAAGACACAAGGAACATTTGGTATCGGTGAGGACTTGGAATTTGCATCTAAATGGTATGGAAAAAGCCAGGGATACCTCTCAAATGAAAAAAACAAAACAAAACAAAACAAAAAACATGGCCTCACATTGAGAAAAAGGGCTTGGCATGGGGAAAGTGGGCTCACCATGGGGGAAATGGGTATAGTATAGAGAGAATAGCATCACATGGGAGAAGCAAGCTCAACACAGGGAAAACAGGCCTGGCATGGGGAAACGGGTTTGTCGAGGGAAAGTGAGCTCTGGTTTATATCTTACATAGAAGTCCTTGGTCTAGTGTGTTTCAGTTTTAAGTTCAGAGCAAAACTGAACAGAATACATAGAGTTCCAATAGGCTACCGCCCACATGTATGACTTTACTCTCTGGACATCCCCACCACATAGGCACATTGGTTATAATCCACGAGCCTATGCTGTACTATTGCCACTCAGGGCCCATGTTCACATTGTGTTTCATTCTCAGTGTTGACCTCATACATGCTTGGAAAAATACATACTGACACATACTTACCAGTGTAGCACCACACAGAACAGATCACTGTCCTAAAACTACCCCTGTGCTTTGCCTGTCCATGGCTCTATTACCCCAGCTATTAGCAACCAATAATGCATTTTGCTTCAGCTTGTCTTCCATATCACATAGTTGGAGTTACACAGTATGCAGTATCTGGTCTTATGAGACAGGGCTCCTTTGTGTGGCCCTGATTGTCCCATAACTCGCTTGTAGACCTGACTGGCCTCAAACTCAGAGCCCTTCCTGCCACTGCCTCCCAAGTGCTAGGCTTAAAGGTATATGCCAACACACCCAGTTTAATAATGGCTTCTTTTATGTGGTGAAATGCACTTAATGTCCCTACTGGTCTTTCATGATGGTCTTTGTACTGATGATTAATATTGTGTTATCTAGATGTACCATAGTTTATATATTCACCTGAGGTGTCCAAGTTCAGCTTCAGCTGTTATTTGACATGGTCTGGATTCATCTGAGAGAGTCTCATTTCAAAGACTGCACATATCAGATTATCCTAAGGCCATGTCTAGTAGGAATTGCCTTTATTAATGGTTGATGTGGGAGGGCCTAACCCACTGTGGAGAGCACCATCCCTATGCAGGTGATCATGGGCTATATAAGAAAGCTAGCTAACATGAGCCTTCAAGTAAGACAGCGAGGAGCACTTTTCCATTGTGTCTTCATTGATTTCCTGACCTGATTTCCGTCAATCTGTGTTTTGAAAATGTCAGTTAATGGACCCTTTCCTCCCCCAAGTTGCTTTTTGCCAGAGTGTTTTATCAAGCAATGTCGGGGTCCAGCCTTGACAGATTCGTATATTCCAGGGTAGGGGTATGTGGATTAGAAATGTTAGGCAGAATAAACAGAGATACGAAGGAGATATGGAGACATAGGACAGTGCCAGGAGGGCAACTCAGTGAAAACTGAATGTGCCTGTGTTTATTTCTTGTGATCTTTAAATACCCCAATCCACAAGAAAAGAAGAAAGCAAAAAGCAAAAGACTTTTTTTTTCTAATGATACAAGGAACAAAGTGATTACCATCTTACCACCCAAAACACCAAGTAACCACACCCTAGGGCAAGACATCCTGTTAGTAGCCACACCTTAAGTTAAATCACCTGTCAACAGCCTTGGAGGAGCAAGATTAGCCTGAACTCTCTGGCGTTTCGTCAAGGTGGAATGGATCCACTTCTGAAGGCTCCTTCACAGCAACAGAATGGAACCAGAACACCAGGCCATGAGTGTTGTTTCCATATTTTGACAGTCATGAATTCAGCTGCAGTTCATGCCAGTAAATATCAAGAAGCAGTATTTCCATATTACAGGGTGAGGGGATGCATAGTTTCATAAGAAACCACCAAACTCCCTTCCCCACTGGGACCGTCCCCATCAACCATGACTGACAGTTCTTGTGGTCCACACTCTCATCAGCCAGCACCTGATGCTGTCAGCATCTTGGTGATGCTGCCTCTGTTGTGAGTCGTTTTACTCTCTACTCTTTAGGGGGCCTACCACCCAGCTCACCAATAAATGGAATCTTATTCTTTCTTATAAATGTCCATCCTTAGCTTGACTTGTTTCTAGCCAGCTTTTCTTAAATTATCCATCAACCTTTTGCCTCTGGGATTTTTCTTTTTCTTATGCCTGTAGTCTTACTTTGACTCTTACTCCGTGGCTGGCTGTGGCTGGGTGACTGGCCCCTAGCATCCTCCTCTCCTTGTTCTCTTGCTCTTTCTTCTCCTTCCTCCCAGACTTTCCTCCTATTCGTACTCTCTGCCTGCCAGCCCCGCCTATCCTTTCTCCTGACTCACTATTGGCCATTCAGCTCTTTATTAGACCATCAGGTGTTTTAGACAGGCAAAGAATCACAGCTTCACAGAGTTAAGCAAATGCATCATAAACAAAAGTAACACACCTTAAAATAATTTTCTACTAGGCATACTTTGAATATTTTTACAGTAACCTTTCGAGATATAGTTTACCATCCCCACTGTATGAGTAAGAAAACATCAGGCCTTATATACACACTTTCCCATTGCAACCAACAGAAAATTTTAATATAGCATCATATAAATAGGAACATACTAGCTCATGAGGTGTTATAACCAAATAGTTGAATGTTACACATTTGTAAAATGTGTAAAAGCATGCTTTGTAGAAGATTGAGGACCTGAGTTTGACTCCTTTGCATCCATGTAAAAAGCTGGACATAACTCACACAAGCCTATAACCACAGTACTGTGAAGGGGAGAAAATTGGGGATTTCTGTCTGTCAGCCTAGCTCCATGTTCTATAGGAGACTCTGTCTAAAGAAAATAATGTAAGCATGATAAAACAGGATACCCGACATGTGTATCACCATCATCGTTGTCATCATCATCATCATATCACACACACACACACACACACATGAGCTACATAGAATAAGTGACATCTGGGGCATGAATGATTTATCCATCACGTAATAGTTTTCCCTTGACTACTTAGTGTTGCATTTGTTTGGGGGCTCTGCAGGGTGCCAAGATACCTGTAGCAGCTCCAGGTTCCTTGAATAGTCAAATTACTATCTTCTACTGGTAAGGCCTCTTCCCCACTGCCCCAACTAAAGACTGGAGGTAAGGTCTGATCGGGGAAATGACGTAGCTTGAGCCAGGGTTGCATTTGGATGCTTATTGTCCCTGACGGGTGCTACAAAGCAGGTTTGATCTCTGTCATCATGGCAAAGAAGCCTAAGGAACACAGAATCATCCAGACAGTCTGATTAGTAACACATTATTATAAAAATTATGAAGCAAAAAGACAGAATGCTCTAAGGCATAGGCAAAATATGGTTCACAGACTCAGAATGGTCCAGTATCTCTTTTATTAATAAATGCATTCCATGCTCTTCATTTACATATTATCTAAGGTTACTTTCTGCTACAGTTGTGGAGCTGAGTAGAGTTGTTACAAAGACCACATAGCCAGGAAAGTCAATAGTACTCTTTTTGTGACCCTTTATAGAAAAAAGTCTGAGAACATCTAACCAAAGGAATCTCATCTCGGGGATTTAGGGTAGGACAGAAGATTGAAATTAGGATGGCCCAGGTAAGTCTGTGGAAGGTTGAGGCAAAGTAGGACGTTTGTGTGGTCCTAGAATGGACTAGGTGTCTGCATTAATGGGGTCTCAGCACATTTGGGAGAGAAGAAGAAATAAGAGGAGCAATGGGAGGCCTTGCACAGAGCAGGTGGAAGACGACAGAGCCCAGGTTAAGGAGAAACAGATGAGATTAAGTGAGCTCTGGGGTTTGGTTAGATGAAAATGAAGTAAGAGGTAGGTGTGATGGGGTGAAGACCAGGCATGAGCTGGGGACACCAGAAGATGAACAGATTCTAGAATGACAAAGAACTACGTTTAGGAGATACCACCTGTAATTCTACAACTCAGAAGGAGGATTGAGATTGGGACTAGCCTGAGATAATAAAACAGCATTTCAAAAAAGAAAAGAAAAGAGTGACAGAGATTTAAGTACAAGAGGCAGGGTGGAGTAATACCTCCATTAGCCCAATCTGAGTTTATAATGGAGCCGGTGAGTAACGTGGGTGCTCATTCAAGACTGCTTGGCACTTTAGACCAGTGTAAGGTGGAGGGTCGCAAGGCCATGCTGAGCCTGAGCTTCTGTGGGGAGTTGAGCTCCACAGTCATGGAGTCAAGCGTCTTTGCAGCAGTGAAGTATCTGAGTATCTTGGTGCTATGTCCCATTCTTCCCCAAACGACAGAAAGATGGCGTGAGTATACTTTCCTTGGCCCTAAACACAGACAGGCAGAACTAGCCCCACACTGAGATGCCCTTGAAAGGAAACGAGGTTTGCAATTTTTCATAAAGGCATCTGCCCATGAAAATAGTGTCTGACACATATAAGAATTTTTAGGTTTCTTTCCAAATATGGTGTTCTGTGACAGACAAGGCACAGTGCAGAAAAAAAAAGGAGAGAAGACCTAGTGAGGTATTTAAAAGTCCTTCTGACTTTCTAACCTGTCCCCAAAGAAGTCAAATATCTACACCATGTTAGCAGAGTCATAGCCCAAGACAACTTATTTCAGGAATTGGTATAAGTAGAAAGATTGTCAACAGCTTGGAAGTCCTTAACTCAAACGCTATGGTTTCCTTCGTTGGGACATGGTACACATGAAGATCCTACATGGATTAGGACATCCTGTAAGAATGGAGAATCCAGAAGATGATGGACGTGTTGACCAATCAGTCTGCCACAGTAGCATTCAGATGGCAAATGGGCAGAGCTCACTTAGTCTGCTCTGCTGAGACCTTCTCTTCACGAGCTCCACGGTACTGTTACCCTGAAGCTCCCCTGCGTTCAGACTGTCTTGCCCTGCTCAGGTGGCAGATAGAGGTGGGGGGATTTGGGAGGCTCTGGGCCTTTTGCTGTTTGCCTGTGTAGGGAGTGCATTAAGAGGCCACCCTGGTCTGACCACTGCTGAAGAATGCATTTACTCAAGTGGCTTTACACCAGAAGCCACAAGCAAGGAACACCCCAATCAGCTCAATGATGTCCCTGATACCATCATGTTTTAAACTACCTAGAAAAGTCAAAGCAGTGGATGAGGAAAGGGCTCAGTTGATAAATGCTGACTACACAGTCATGAGAACCTAGGTTCAGATTCCTACCGTCCACATTAAAAGCCGGGGACAGTGGCACATTCCTGGAACCCAACACTGGAGAGGCAAACACAGGACCATCCTTTGAGTTTGCTGAATTGTTGGATACTGAGTTCACTGAGAAATGATGTCAAAAAAAAAAAAAGATGGAGAGCAATAGAGGAAAACCTATTGCTGTTGTCTAACCTCCACATATGCACACACATGTATGCATACATGTATAAGTACATGCACTTACATAAAACATAGGTGTGGTGCTACACACACATAACTGCAGAATTTAGGAGGCTGAGGCAGGAGGATAGTGAGTTTGAGATCACTATGGGCTTATAAAGTGAGCTCAAGGTCAGGCTGGGCTCTAAATCCTACCTCAGAGAAATAGTCCAAGTAGATGAATGTACTGATACTTGGGTTGTTGTGAGGAGGGGAGGCTTGTTGGTTCCCAGCCAACCAGCTAGCTTAGACCTGAAATAATCACACAGAAACTATATTAATTAAATCACTACTTGGCCCATTAGCTCTAGCTTCTTATTGGATAACGCTTACATATTAATTTAACCCATTTCTATTAATCTGTATATCACCACGAGGTCGAGGTCTACCAGCAAAGTTTCAGCAGTCTATCTCCTTAGGCTCCATGGCTTCTCTCTGACTCCACCCTTCTTTCTCCCAGCATTCAGCCTAGCTTTCCCTGCGTACCTAAGTTCTGCCCTGCTATAGGTCCAAAGCAGTTTCTTTATTCGTTAATAGTAATCACGGCTCACAGAGGGGACTCCCACATTATTGGGTAAGCTCTCTAAAGCTGCCAGCCTCCAGAAAATACTCCACTGTCTCCACAGTGAAGAATAGAATGCAAACCCATCACAACTATCACACACGCATAGCTAGCAAAGAGGCAGGGGACATAACCTGCTCAAAGTGCTCAGCTAGCTCTTCAGTTCCTCCCTGATAGGCCTCTCTGAAAACCTGCCGTATGGAAGACAAGGTACAGAGTTTATTGAAGTCCCAAGATTTCCAAAGATCTTGTTGCTACTTCCAATAGCTCAGAGTCAGCACAGACTGAAAATGAACTCCAAGCATTGGCCAGTTCACAGTGTAAGAGAAGATGAATCATAGGCCACGAGAAAGAAGAGGCAAGAACAAGGACTGCTTTGGGACCAGAATGGGAGGACAAGAATTCTGGAGATCTTGTGAAGGAAACAGGGTTTGCACAGAGGCTTAAAAAGAAGTGGGGTTGTTATGCCCAAACTCTTGCCCCCAAAAGGGACCACCAGGGATCCACGACTTCGATGCAAAAGCAAGGTTTATTCCAAAGCACAGTACGAGCCTAGGCACGGAACTCATCCAGCACACTCAACACAGTGAGGGCGGGAGGAGCTGCCTTCCAGAGATTACAGGACTCTTTAGAGACAGTCTTGCAGGACCACCAGTTCTCACCTAATTTGCATACCCAGACCTAATTGAGGACAGCAAATTCAAAAAGCATGCTATCATTATGCAAATGAAGTATGGACATAAGTGTGTTCTCAGTTGGCCCGTTCCTATCTGTCCTTGAGGTATATAGATGAAGCATACTATGGTCACATTTTTAATTGGCCAGTTCTTGGCTGTCCTTGAAGCAATACTCTCCCAATTGTTATCAGCTCCTCCTTTTCATGTAGGAAGTGTTTTTCAAAATATCCTAGCCTAAACAGTGTGGTTCAGGTGGAAAGCAATTTGGTCACTCTGATCATTTTCATTACTTTCAGGATTTGGCAGGGAGGAGTGGTTAGGCAGATGCCCAGTCTGTAAATTGCTTGCTCTGTAAGCATGAATACCTGAATTTGGTCCCAGAACTCACATTAAAAAAGTCACAAGAAGTGCCACACATTTACAATCCCAGCAGAGACAAGTGAATCCCTTGGGCTCACTAGCCATCAGTCTAGCCAGTCCACGCCACTATGTAGTAATATTTCATTTGTATTTTAATAAATAAAGCTTACCTGAAGATCAGAAAGTAAAACAGCCCCACTGGGTCAGCCTTACAGACCAGGTAGTGGTGGCACACACCTGTAATCCCAGTAGCCACACCAGTTTGCCATAAAAACCAGGCAGTGCTCAGCTTTAATACCAGCCCTAGAGAGGAAAAGAAGATGGGAGGCGACATCTCACACACACAGTCTCATTCTAAGATTTCTGGAGACAGGATCACCATTTCAGACTGAGGTACAGGTAAGATTAGCTCTTCCTGAAGAGGTGACAAGCTCAAGAAGGACATATTAGCCATTATCAAGCCCTTCCCAAGAGCCTGGGGGACCTCCAACTGAAACCAGTCCCTTTGTAAACCACCCATCAAAACCCTAATCTAGAAGCAGCAGCCAGGATGGCCACCGACACAGGTTCTCTTTCAGATGCATTTTTCAGAGATACTGCCAACTATGGTACCCTATGACAAAACTCACTTGCAAATCCAACGAACACCTTTTCGATCCATTTCTTAGGGTGAAAATGTGAGTAAGTTGGCATTACCCTGCTCCGTGGAAACATGCATATCCACACAGTTACCTCCCTCAAACCTAGTAGAGATTAGATCATGAAAACAAACAGATTATTCCCAGAAAGACACTATGGAGACATCCTACCTCTCCACAGAAACTGCCATCACAAGTTGGTGCTTGCCTACATGTGTCGAATAATTTTCTTTTTTAATTGCTCAAAGAGCCATTGGAACACGATCATATTATACTAAAGAGCCTCCAAATAAATGTGCCTTCCCAGGATCCCACAGAAGGTATAGTGTTGGTTTCAAGCTAAGGGCACCTGACATACTTTTGCCGTGAGAGTCTGAAGCAGTTCACTTTCTCTAAAGCAAGGGTTCTCAACCTTCCTAATGCCGCAACCCTTTAATAAAGCTCCTCATGTTGTGGTGACCCCAACCATGAAATTACTCGTGCTATTTCATGACTGTCATTGTTTTGTTTGCTCCTGTTATGAATCATAACGCAGATGCCTATGCTTTCCAATGATCTTAAGCGACCCCGGTGAAATGGTCATTAGACCCCCAGAAGGATTGGGACCCACAGGATAAGAGCTCCTGTTCTAGAGTCATCGACATTCAAAGGCCAGGATGGAGGAGCTGAGTGGATTAAAGACTTCAAAAGTATGTGCCCTGGGGACAGCATTTACTTAGCATTGGTATCCCCCATGAAGGCAGATCATGGGACCTATCTGGGCCTGTCTTCCCAAACAACCAGAAACTCTCAAGCCTTCAAAGCTAAAAACTGGGTTATAGACACAATGTATGCTTCTGTCACTGCCAGGAGCCTTCCACCTTCCTACCAGTCCTGCCCATGCTCTTGGGGGTTCTTGCCCTCTCCTAGGACCATGTATCATTCCCGTGTCTGGGGAAACAGACATGTCACCGTGACTCTAAGAATAAAGCCAGGCTTTATTTTAATATGATTTTTAATTTTTTTCCTCTATACTTATTTGACCTTTGGTTTGGAAATTGATGAAGCCTTGGGACATTTTTATTATTAACGTTTCTGGGCATGCACCCCAGGTCCTGGTGCATGCCAGGCAATCTGGGTATTGTATTTTTCTATTTTAACATTACATCATTTTCTTTCCCAGTTATACAAGATTTGAAAATTGAATTTTCATGACTGTATATAATTTTCTAGAAATTAATATAATAGAATTCCTACCGATTCTGTTTTAGATTGTTCCTTACAGATTCATTTTATAAATGTTATCATGGGGGCTTTCTGTATGTGAGGTGGGAGGTTGTATCTCTATAATGTTCTTCCTCAGGATGTAGCAGACCTGCAGGTCAAGAGATAAGGGACTGAACTCACTAGTAGAGAACTTGCCCAGGACAGGCAAAGCTTGGGTTCCATTCCTAGAGAAGGAAACAAAGCCCTCAGGATGTAGCAGACTTGCAGGTCAAGAGACAAGAGATGAGAACTTGCCGAAGACATGCAAATCCTGGGTTCCATTCCCAGATGACTAGAACAACAGAAAGTAGTTCTCAACCAATCTTTCTGGCCTGGGTTGTATATCTATTATCTATATAGCCAAATGTCATTCAAAGAATGATATAAATGTCAAGGCACTGCAAGCAAAGTTTTCAAGAGGCCATCATCTTATTGTATATTATCATCATATACCTTGATAATCATTGTTTGTTTTGACCTTTAAAACCACTTTCTAAATTGTAAGAGAAAATTTGATACTTCTGGACCAATGAGGTGGCGCCAGCTACTCAAAAGGTTGAGACAAGAGGATCTCTTGTGCCTAGAAGTTCCAGACCATCTTAGGCAGCCCAGGTAACACAGTGGAACACAGTCACCTGACACAAAAAATCAAGAGCTTTATTTTCATTTCCTCATTTTTCTTGGTGAAATAAAACATTGTTCCCCTTTTAAAGAAATTAGTTCTTTGAGGGTGTCCTTACAATGCATTTTGATCATGTTCAGCTCCTCCTCCAATTCCTCCCAGATTCACCCATTTCCTCATTTAAAACTTTGTCTATATTTTTTTATTTGAAATTTCTTTGTGTGTAACTGGAGCTATTTATCTATTAAACTATTAGTGTTGTCATATCAATCTAAATGAATAACACATGATTGCCTTATAGTTAAATATACAATATTGCAGATCATATTATCATATTCGTCGTAACTACGGTTTTACTGCTGTGAAGAATCACCATGACCATGGCAACTCTTATAAAGAATACATTTATTTGGGGTGACTCGCTTATCGTTTCAGAGGTTCCATCCACTATCATCATGGTGGGGAGCATGGTGGCACACAGGCAGACATGGTGCTGGAGCTGAGAGTGCTACGTCTTGCAGGCAGCAGGAAGTCAACTGAAACACTGGGCAGTATCTTTTTTTCTTTTTTTTTTCTTTCTTTCTTTCTTTTTTTTTTTTTTTTTTGGTTTTCTCTGTAGTTTTGGTGCCCGTCCCAGAACTAGCTCTTGTAGACAAGGCTGGCCTCAAACTCCCAGAGATCCACCTGCCTCTGCCTCCCGAGTGCTGGGATTAAAGGCGCGCGCCACCACCGCCAGGTCACTGGGCAGTATCTTGAGCATATAAAACCTCAAAGCCAGCTCTCACAGGGACACACTTCCTCTAACAAGATGATACCCACTCCAACGAAGTCACACCTCCTAATAATGCCACTCCCTATGAGATTACAGGGGGCCAATTACTTTCAAACACTACAGTTTTTATTCCAAATAACACTTCTCCAGCTTTTGCTTCATTTTTTAGAAAAACATTACATAGGCTCCATGGATTCATTTCAAATGAGTATCCAAGCCATCACCAACATGTTTAAATAAAAATTTAACCCAGTATGGCATCCACCAACATAATTTCCAATATTGAACTTGTCTCGTTTATCCTGGGATTATTTATGCTAGTCAACAATTCTAGCCAAAATGTTATTGTTTTCTCTTGATGCAATCCTGAACAGCTATTCTATTTTAGATGTAAACTCCTAGTGCTTAACACGCTGATTACACGAGAAGTTGTCCATCTATTTCTTCTTCCTGTACCTCTGTTTTCTAAGTCTTCCTACTCTCCAGTTACCCATGTGTTCCCCAGAACACAAGTCCACTGGAGACTACAACAATAACAACTTCTCCATGCTGTTGATCTGAGCACTATTTATACCTTTCTTGTTGGGGAGGGGTCATGTAGTGCAGACCACACATTGACCTTGAAGTTCTTGGTTGCCCCCCCCAAAAAAACAATAACAACTGTGGTATGAGGAATGAACATCTCTCTTACAGATATGTGCCCATCCACTTTCTCATCAGTAAGGCTCCACTCCCAAAGCTAGGAACTGACAAGCTAAGGATCTAATATCAGTGAAGGTTGATCAGTCTCCAGTCTTCCCATATAAGCCTTAGGTTGGTTAAACCTCTCTTAAGATGGCTCTGCCCATTGCATTAATGTATGGAAGAGTGGTTTCTGCTTCTAGCACATTCAGATTGCCAAGTGAAATGCAGAGAAAAGGAAGGCAAAACCAGCCTTCTTCCCCGGCTCCAATAGAGTCAAGCTGCAGAATCAGCGAGATGACAGATGCTGGAGACAGATGCCCACATATCCAGCCGAGAGTCAGGCTTAATGAACTAACACAGGAAGAGCAATTAGAGAATTCATTAATTATACTCTAGGTTCACTTTCATTGTTAACTCTAATCCTTTATTTGGCTAATGACTTCAGCTTTTCTTATAATTTGTGCCTATCAATGAATGATAATATCTCCAAATTTCCATAATTGTGTAAAATTCACACTGCATGTGCAACTCTTTCTAGTTCTAAAAAGGAATGTAAGGGTGTCCAAGGTAGTTCAAGAGAACAAAAGACAGGGGTGGGGGCAAAAGAATACAACATGAAACAAAAAATGATGTGAATACAAAATTATAAACTACAAAGTCTTACAAACTTACTTTGGACTATTTATCTCATAAGCTAGAGTAGTTGAGACAGTGCAACCAGAATTTATCACTCACAAACAATGCACATGTGTTTGTTCAATCTTGCAGGTAAAATTTGTCATCAACCCACTCACAGTCAATAGTTTACCATTGTCTTTGTTCATATGCATAATAAGACCTTATATCCTGTCCTATATTCCTTAATAGTTTATTATAGAAACCAAAGCCAGTAATGCTCTGTAAACAAA
Source organism: Chionomys nivalis (assembly GCF_950005125.1). Lineage (NCBI taxonomy): Eukaryota > Metazoa > Chordata > Mammalia > Rodentia > Cricetidae > Chionomys > Chionomys nivalis. The sequence goes on along the minus strand of NC_080093.1, from coordinate 1,134,011 downwards.
GCACAAAGAAAATGACACATTTGAGGTGGAATTCTCTACCTTTTGGGTCAGTTTCTGGGAGAAGGATAATAAGATTCTGCTCTGCTAACCTTTAAGGTGGTCGGCATCACTCTTGAAGAAATACATGTGTGTCATTTGTGAACTGGCCTCCCCTCACTCTCAGGCAAGCCACATTCTGACACCAGAGCAGCCTTGCTAGGCATGGAAACTGTTTCAAGATGTCTGGAGAAACAGCCACCTGCATGCATTCCCTGGAAAACCCTGAGTTCTCACACCGCCCAAGTCTTCCTGGGGAAAGTTCAAAAGGTGTTTGTCTGAATCATTCATGCTTTTGTTATCCTTGACCTCCAGCAATCTGGTGGATTTCGAGGGGGAAAGAGAGAATCAAGCTTTTATCTACAATATTTTTTTAGTTTATATGCTACAATGTTTCAAAAATGTATAGTGTTTGGGTTTTGTTTTGTTTCTTAAACAATATTCTGTGCCCCTTGTGTTACAAATTCTAACAAATATTATATATAAAAAACTTACTGTTTATAGTGATTGTGAAAAGACCTATGTATGATTTTACATAAAACATATTTTATCCCTCCTGTGATGTATTTCCTTTTGTTTACACAAGATAAAGTCAAAAATAATACTACTGAATTCACTCTAGCTTGCTTAAATTGTCTATTTTAATGGTAATAATGGTAGTGGAACTTTACTTTTACTATTATCAATGATATCTTGCTAAGAAATTTCAGGACCAGAAAACAAATGACATATGAGAAGAAAGAACTTACCACTGTGTGATAAACGACATGCAAAAGAACATCAAAGCTAAACAGAAAAGGTGTAACTTGTGTGTGTGCGTGTGTGTGTGTGCGTGTGTGTGTGTGTGGGAGAGAGAGAGAGAGAGAGAGAGAGAGAGAGAGAGAGAGAGAGAGAGAGAGTCACATAGTGTAGGGGTTATTTCACCTTTGCAAGCTGGGAACCATTAAGTAATGGCTCTCTCCACTCCTCCAACTGCCTTTGGTCAAACACATCCTAAACGTTAGGTCTATATTTCTGAGAAGAATGTGCTCCACTGCCCCTGGGAAACCCTGTTTCATTCAGTTGGTTTAGTTAGTTAATGATGGTGCATTTTGACTCCAACATCCAATTCCCTCTCATCAATCATGTCTTTCTAGACTGTCAGTTTATAGAGCTATGATTACAAAACTTCCTCTCATGAGCAGCCTTAGAGAAAGGACCAGACTGGTCACAGATCTACTCCAGCATTCTCAGGAACTCCTGTCTCAATGCTTTCAAAGGAACAGAATGAGCTCTGTGAAAAGAAAAATCCCACCAGAAAAATGGGAGCTGGTGACCAAAGTGTTAATGAGGAAGGTCTTATTGCTCAGGGCAGGAGTGGGGCATTGCAAGAGGATGTTTCCTTGTATAAAGCAAACCTGAGGAATACAAGACACTGTCAACCACGAAAAATAAGATTTAATTTAGAGTCACAACACACAGGAGTTTTTTCTGCTTCAAATTCTTCTTATTCAATCATATTTGTTATAAATATTCAATAGAAGTACGCTTCTCCAGGACTGAAATGGTCTTTAATAAAGCAAGCCATGTGTGGCTCTGCAGCCAAGCATTTTCATGCTTGGTTAGCTGTCAGGATGTTCGTGTTTCTTTCCCCAAAATCATTATTTGTGATTCTGCTTAGGTCTCTGAAAAGCGTCTTATTCTCTGGAGACTCCGGGAATCATCTACACACCCCAGTTCCATCACATCTAACGCACGGAGTGTTCCGAATGTGTTTTAAGAGGATGGCAGAGCTTACATTTGAAGGGAGCCCCATGCACATGTCATTATAATTAGTTCATCCCAGGGTGAACGCTTGCCTGGATGCTAGAAGGGTCAGATTCAACAGCAGCTCAACTGGTTGCGTTTGAATTTGATGTCTATCTAACCTTGGGAAAGTAAGTGGTTTTCCTACAAGAAGTCTAACGTATCTGATCCTAAAATATGGACTGGACTTCACAAGGGGTCATTAGGACACTGCTGGTGGGCCAAATCCATTACACTTTTGTACACAAATTTTTATAAGAACACAATCACATCCACTATGGCTACAAGTCCCAAATTCAGTAGTTGTGACAGAGATCATTAGTATACGTCATCTAATATACACACTGTCTGCCAAGGATAGCACAAGAATAGAAAGATAGGAAATATTTCTTTACTTTATAGTTCTTGAGTTCTTGGGTTATAGGGTTATTTTCTGTATATATTAATCTCTTTAGTCTGTCTATTTGTTTTTAGCATGATCCTTCTCCAAGGCAAAATTCAAGAGATGCAGAGAATACATGAACAGAACCTCATGATAATTTCTTTTCCTTTCTTGGTAGGATTTAAATGATACTAACAGCTCTTGGAAATAACCAAGGTAAAATGTGGGGCAAATGTCTTATGATTTGATTATCATTGATAAATGGAGAGAATCTCTTTTTTCCCCCTACTGAGAATGTTTAAGAAGTTTAAAAACATCATGAGAGACTTATTGCATTAAGACATCACTTTAACAGATTGTTTAGTTTTTGGTAATATAATTTGACATCTAAACACAAGCTGAGCGGGATCTCCCTCAAAACCTTTGATAATCTAGCTCATTGTCAAATGTTTGTTTTGCCTATCTGGCACTCATTAATTAATTCTTTTTAATATAGCTTGGATTTACTGATTTGGAAAAAGAGAATTATTCTTATTGATGTTGCTAAAATATCCAGGTGGCTTGAATTTCACCAACTAGATAGTTTAATCTAGCACATTTGTGTAGCCCTAATCAAATCTTTACTAACAGATGTGAGAAGCTCCACACTGAAGCTAATGTTTGTGTCTCAATGATAATTAAATTAACTCAATAAGAAAAAAAATGGACAAATAATGACCAAAATTTCCCCTTAAACTTTTTTCCTTATGGAATCTCTGGGCAAGTAAGAACTTTTCATTTAAGGGCATATTTATTTTTCTCAAGAACTGGTTCCATATAGAGCTGCTTGGAATCTTAAACCATCAGAATTTCATTTACCAACAGGACAAAATGTGTAACAAAGTCAAAATTCAAATTTAATAAGTTTCTTTCAACATGGGCATGATAAAGCTTGGCTTTAATTTGTTTTGACTAATAGAACAGGAAGCTTTTAAACATGTCATCTCTGCAAAATCTTCTAATTCATAGAAACTTTTTTTTTTTGGTGTTGGATAAATATATCGGCATCCCTGCTTAGGGTGGTGTTTGGATGACGCCATAGCTGCACACACTGACCTTACTGGACCATCATTAATCATCACTCTCATTGAGTCTTTGCTTCCAGGCCACAATCTGACCACAGGCCAAGTCATTTCTCATTAAAGGCAATTTGTACAAAGAGGAAATTTAGAATTTCCATATCCTAAGGATTAAAAAGTTTTCACAAAGCCAAAATAAGACATCTTATAGCAGACGTGTTTGTGGACGGGAGATAGCTAATGCGTGAGAGCAGACAGCTGCCTAAGGAGGCCCTGGTGCTACCACCATGGGAGGCCAAGTCACAGCTGCAGATCAGAGTCCACTGACCAACACTTCCTTGAGAATGTGGAGACAATGCCCCCTCTGTTTCTGTTCCTGATGCTCTGACCTTGCTTGAGGCAAAACGGTGTCAGCTACACTTGAAGGATGGTCAGTGTGGGGGACAGGGCCAGCCAGAATGCTTGGAGCCCTCTCACCCAACGAGTGCTTGCAGGCATAGCCACCTGTATTTGTGTACTCTGCTGTATTTATTTATTTGTCTGGCTAATCAACTCAGAGTCAAATTCCTAAGCTAGCTATGTCTCTTTGTGAAAGAGGAAAGGGAAGAAAGGAGGAAAGAAAAGGAGAGAGGAAAGAGGGTTGTGTGAGAGAGAGAGAGACAGAGACAGAGGAAGAAACAAAAAAGGAAGCAGATATCTCCTGTGTTTAATTTTGCCAATATACTTTCTTACTGTTAGAGAGGGATTAGATATATGACTTGATAACCAGAAAACATAGTTCTGTTGAGCTATAAAGAAAATATCTACTGCTATATACTGGTAAGACATGGCCCTGTTCCTGTTCTATCTTCTTATTTAATATATCCCCTAGGTTAAACATCCAAGATGTTGTGTTATTTTTCCTTTCCTAGAGGACACCTAGGATTTAGCTTGATTAGAAAAGCAGTAGGAACCAGGCGGTAGTAACACACGCCTTTAATCCCTGTACTGGGGAGGCAGAGGCAGGTGGATCTCTGAGTTTGAGGTCAGCCTGGTCTATACAATGAGTTCCAGAATAGCCGGGGCTACTCAGAGAAACCCTAAGAGAAAGAAAGAAAGAAAGAAAGAAAGAAAGAAAGAAAGAAAGAAAGAAAGAAAGAAAGAAAGAAAGAAAGAAAGAAAGAAAGAAAGGAGAGAGGGAGGGAGGGAGGGAGGGAGGGAGGGAGGGAGGGAGGGAGGGAGGGAGGAAGGAAGGAAGGAAGGAAGGAAGGAAGGAAGGAAGGAAGGAAGGAAGGAAGGAAGGAAGGAAGGCAGTAGGAAAAGATGAGCAAAGTTGAAATGAAACTAGATTTTACCCAAATACTTTCCTAGTGGTCCATTCCATTAAAGTTCATAACAGAACTGTGTTGTCTTCAGGAATTCACATGAGAGGACATGAGAAGTTCTTGGCCTTGTGACCAAAGGAGGAAACCGAGGCTGCCATCAAATGTGTGTTGCAGGGAGGATCTCTCCTGGACATTTGGAGTCTGGAGATGAAGGCTAACTCTCCAAACTTGGAGAACAAGTAGTCAGGCAAGTTCCCAAGTTCAGAACAGACAGAAAAATATGGGACTTACACAGACTCACTGGACAGCCCTCTGACAGATCTAACTCAAAGGCGAGTATTCCATCAATTAAAACAACTCACTATGGCTAATTTATTTTAAAATACCTGAACGAACTATATGGCAGTGATTCTCAACCTGTGTGGTTGACCAACCATTTCACAAGGGTTGCATATCAAATACCCTGTATATCAAATGTTTACATGACAATTCATAACAGTAGCAAAATTGTAGTTATGAAGTAGCAAGGAAAATAATTTTATGGTTGGGGGTCACACATAAGGAACTGTTTCACCATGTTAGGTAAGAACCATTCCTACGGGAACAGAAGACTCTCGTCTACAGAAGAGCTGATACACCAGCAGGTCAAGGCATCAAAAGCAAACATGAGTACCAAAGGTACTGCAAAGTAAATTCATGGGGCAACCGGTAGAAAGTGAGTGTCTCTAGACTAGATGACAGCACTGTACAGGTGATAATTTCTGACTGTGGTATCTGTGCTACGCTCACGGGAAAAATAAACAATGTATTCAGGGGGTAAAAAAATAATATGTCATTTACTCTCAAATGATTCAAGAAAAACTATGTATCTGTCATCTATCTATGAGAGAGACTAAGAAAGCCATTGTAATTGTACACATTCTGACAATAGTGATGGGATCTAGATAGAGCCTGTGTGTTGTATATCTGTACCTGTTCCATATGCCTGAAATTGTTGCAAGATTGAAAATACATACAGGCATGGTGGTACACGTCTGTAGTCTCAGCACTCTGGAGACTGGCCAGGCAAGAGTATCATGAGTTAGAGACCAGCCTGGAATGTAGTGAGACTCAATCTGAACAATTCAAAATTAAAAATTGAATTTTGCAGGGCTGTATTTCAGTTGGTAAAGTGCTTACCTAAAACCCTGGGTTCTATACCTAGGTGATTCATAAACCAAGTGTGGTGGCATACCCTGAAATCCTAGCCCCTTGGAGGTAGAGGCAGGTGGAGGCAAAAGGATCAGAATTTCAAGATCCTCAGCTATTCAGCAAGTTCAAGACCACCTTGGATTATTCAAGGGCCTGTCTCAAAAATAAAATGGGGATTCAACCAAAAGAACCTTAGAATTCTGGAACGGACTCTTGATGCTGTGAGACTTGATGTTGAGATGTTTTGAGAATATTCATGTCTAGGACGTCTCTGCATTTCTGCAGCCTGGTTTCTAAAGCCAAACTGATATCAAATCCCTATGGTTTAAATATAATTGACTACCAACTGGAAATAGATGCTTTGTGAAACGGTGGCAACCAACACTTTAAGAAGAAGCCTGTTTTCAGGTTAAATACAGCAAGGTAACGTGTCAACACGGATATTTTCCTTATAAGTACATGTTTTTGTGGGCCGGGCTTACAGTTATAAATGCAAAATATTAAAATATTCCAATAAATGAGGAAGACTCAGTAGCACCCATGAAAGAGATTATATATCCAGGGAAAGAGCATGAACATGGGAGTCGTGTCTGGAATCTCAGCACTCTGGAGACTTGGGTAAGGGTCATGAGTTAGAGGTCAGCCTGGGATGCAGAACTAAGCTCTGTATAGAATCACAGAATTTAAGAATGAGAATGGGAGGTGGGGAGGGGGCATTCAGCCTCTGTCTCAGTTCTTGTTGTCCTGGGAACTTATTACTTTCTGTGGTTACCAACTATTTTACTCAAGATTCCCACTAGCACCAATACATTTAAAACCCTTAATAGAGGTCAGATAAATATGAACAGTCCCACATCACTCAGGGTGGACATGAAGTACTTTCATTTAGGGTCTGGGAAATACCCTGAACTGTGGACAGTGGAGTCAAAACGGTTCCAGCCCTGGGTCTGTGATATATGCAGGCACCAACTGACACCCTTATCTGGTCCTATTTCCCCATCGTTAAAATGTGGACATTAGCACACATAACATCTCTCGTGTATCTACATCTTTGCACATCAAGTTAAGGGCTCTACCACTGAATCACCAGCCTTATATGTGACTTTTTTTAAAGATGCAAAGTTCTGACATCTTGGTTTGATTTTTTTGCTGCAATCACTAATGAGAAGAACTACTCTTTAACTCTCATAAATTGAGCTTATTTCCTTGTGAATTCAGGCAAACACAAAAATCCTCCTCTTTTATTTAAAGAAATCAGATAAGGCGCTGATTGAATTGAAAGATTGTGATTCTCATTTATTTGTTTTTGGTGTTAATCGTCTCAGCTGGCAAGTGCATCTTAGTGGAGAGGAGTTAAAAACACAGTCAGGGGGATTTTCTTTCCTCCTTTCTTCCTGTGGCTCCTGACCTTTGCTTTTTTCAACTTCCTCAATTTAGATTCAGTAAATTGTCATAGAGTGCCACAGCACCTGCTTCAGGACTTGAGAAATTGACTTTTCCTGCAAATTACCCTGATCAGTGACCTTGTCTTGACTACCAAAGGGTCCGGAGCACGAGGGAGGCTGTATGTGTGGCCAAGCCCCAGCCCACAGTTGGTACTTCAGCTCTTTGAAGTTCACAGTTATCTGTTTTACATACAGACATTCTACAAAAAATACATTATAACTAACAACCAGAAAGCTCAACCAACATTTGATCTTGCAAGAGACGGACAAAAGCATAATTTAAGGCCTTCCAATTTAAGCTTTCCTAAAAAGCAACATTTGGTAGACAAGACTTTAGGTTATGAGTGACAGTCTCTGTTCAATCTCAGTATGAGTGATACGGGGGATGGGTACTGCCAGCACGTCATTGTTTGTGTCTTTTAAAGATGCTTCTTTGTGAGGAATATTGAAGGTCTGTGCCTCCTGTCCCAAGGGCACTGGGAAAGATCAAAGGCCACTTCTGGAAGCTCAAGAGGTAAAATTATATTTTTTATCCTTTTAGCTTTGATTGTTGGCAGCTTACCACATTTTTTTAAAGAAATTAATTGCTCTGTCCAGCCAACAGGTGTTAGCCCTCAAGTGCAGGCCAAGGGCCGGCTGCTGGGCAGGCAGCTTAAGGGCTCCATAACTCACTACAACCTTGAGCTCCCTCACATGGGCCCAGGAGAAAGTCCTGAAAGTACTGAGGGCCAGATGACATGGGAACCTGTGTCCCTGTCAAATATCAAAGAAAAACAGTTAGACTGTAAAAATGTAAACTTATAAAGCATGCACTTAATTTTGACAAGCTTTTAGTATCAAGTTACAGGCTTTAGCAATAAGGCAGCTTAGGCTAAAACTGACTTAGGAAACAGGCTGGAAGCTCATTTAGAGTCAAGCAGGGACACACAGCTCATGTTTTTTTCCACATCTTTTCACTTTAATTCAAAGGAAGAGTTTGATGCACAGTTTAGAGAGGCAAATTTACTATTTTAACTTGTTCTTAGAACTCCCAAGAACCAAAAACAGTATTTTTTTCTCATTTTTAAGTTTCATAGGGTTTGATGGTAACAGACCAAAACACTTGTTTTAAATACTGTTTCAAACACTGTCATGCTATAAATGAAAACACAAGTTCTTTTTCTTTTCTTAAGCAACTAAAAGAGCAGGGCTTAATAAAATATTTGACTTCATACTGAGTCAGCTCTGAATGTCTCTATGAAGCCCTGTTCCCTCAGCACATCTGTACTGTGTACTTGGGCCCAGAGATCACAAAAGCTATAACACAAAGAATGTCCACCTGTCATTTTATGATGAGCAAGCTGGCATTGAAGATGAGTGAAATTCAGTCTCTCTGGGAGTGTGGATATAGGGAGATGCGGTTTAATGGACAAACACTGAGTACCAGTTTGGGTTTAGGATGGGTTGTTTGTCCGACAGTCACCTTTGTTCATCCCACCAACTCTTCTTTTGACATCTGTTTATTTGAGGGTAGAGAATATGCACAGGCCATGTAGTAGGAAGAGGACAACGGAGGACGTTATCCTTTATTATGTGGATTCTGGAGATTCAACTCGGGTCATCAGACTTGATAACAAGCATCATTATCTCTCAGCCTATCAACCAACACTTTTTACCCACCACAGATGAACAAGCGTGTCCATAGGAAACATGTAATACTATAACCTTTCTACCAAATACATACCTCAGACCCACATCGCCCTGATCAGGGGGAAGGAGAAGGATCCTGTGTACAAAAATGATAGCCTGAATAAAGAAAGATTGACAGGGCACGTACTGGTCAATTAAAGATCCCAAGATGGCTTGCTATAAACTTGCTCAAGAAACCACTGCTTGGGAAGCTTTGGGAAGATCAGACCTCAGATCAAAAGACTGCTGCTGCTGACTGCCTGAAGTCCCAGTTCACAGTTTCAGGTTGGCTACTCATCTGGGAAATGACCAACCATTGTCCAGGCTTATCCCAAGGCCAACATGGCCAAGACAAGCTTGGTGGATAGTTATGCAAAATAAAAAATTAATACCCCCAAGATTTCTAGGCTAGAGGATAAATACTGCTCAGTGGATGCTGAAGAAGGGGGACATGGAGAGCTTTTCTGAGCTCCTGTATCAACCAGAGGTCAGAATTGTCACATACGAGGAGTGGCCCAAGGGAAGTCTGGTCGTGCGGACATTTTCCCAAGGGACCAAATTAGACAAGAAGAGGTAAGTATCCCAACTAGCCTCAAGAAGCAATTGAGAACTTGAAATAGAGAATGCAGGAGAATGTGCTGATCCTTACATTACAAGCTCTGGGTATTAAAAAAAAAACTACATAATTTAAAAAATATTCTGATTGCAGGGTCGGTTCTACTTCCTCTCTCTTCATACCACCACCGTCCAAAAATGTTGGCTGGGCTGGCAAGCTGCTGAAATTTTAGTGTGCTTTCTCACATGGGAAGAAAGTAAACCTTAGCATGTGACTTGTACCCCCCAACATATGGTGGAGCCCACAGACAGTGGGAAGGGAAGTGATTTGTGACTGCTCACCCAACGTGCATTCTATTGTGTTGCCAAAAATGATAGACTTAAATAAATTGCTCTTTTTGGAATTTATACTCGTGCTTTATTCTCATTTTTGGAGAAAAAAAATGAAGGAAAAAAAGCCTCGTGTCTACATGGAAATTCCTATTTATTTATGTGGTTCGCAGCCTGCCCCTGCCTCCCCTGACTTCCTTACCCCAGCAGAGCCCGGAGTATTTTGGATATGGAAACTGCATGTTCTGGGAGAAAGGAAAGGGGGTGAGGTAAAAGGGGGAGGAAACGTAATTAGTGTGGAATCCTCCGCGCCAGATTCTTCTCAGAAAATTTTATGGCTTTTCTGAGGCAGCCAAGGAGTGGCTGGATTTACTTAGAGAAACTATTAAGCCTGCTGCAAATTAATTTTTTGTTGGTCTACATTTTCTGTTTTAATTTTGTCAATTGCAGCGCCTATTGTTGAGAAAAAATTAGTACCTTAATGCTGTCTAAACATAAATCTCATCTTCAATCTGTTAACATTCAGCTGTGGTAAAAATAATTAGATGAAGTGTTTTTTAAGTATTATTTACAAATACGTTTGCAAAAATGAATGATTTAAACAGGCGTTTTAGTCAATGGATTTAAAGTCATTCGAATGAAATTAATCAAGAGAGTCTTGCCATTCTTAATTTTACGGTGGGTAGCTGAGGAGGGTATAGCAGATACAGAGAGTAGTACCAGAGGAGCCCATCGGGATGCCCTGCTGAGAAGGAAGACACAAATTAGGACCGCACAAGATTTAGAATGCCTGTGGATCCCAGACACAGGCTGGAAATGATCCAGGGGTCAGAGGGGACCAGACACAGAGTCACATATATAACCCTGCGTATAGATAAAGAAGTGCGGGGGCAGAGACATGTATGATATAAGGCTGTAAAACTTGGCATTTGGCATGAAACATCTGAGGTGAGTGTACAACCTGGCAATGGGCAGATGTGCCTCCACCAAATGGAACAAGGAAATGGTGGAGACACATCAAAGCAAACCAGGATTTACAATGGGGTTGAAAGCCAACAGGCCTAAGAAAACGCAAGCACAGAGCACTGCCCAGGCTGGCTTAAACTCCTATAGCAAGACCAAGAAATGCCTCCTCCCCCTTGGGAGACCTGAGCTCCCAGGGCCCGACGTGAGCTGGAACTTTGAGCACAAGTGACCACTCTTCACCCCGATGTCCACTGCTTGGTCTAACTGTCTTCCAATCATCCCACACATGCCCATCTTGTTTTCTAGTTTTCCATATAAACTCTATGGGTCCTGCTCGCTCATACCTGCAGGATTAACCATAGCCCACATATCCCAGCATGTGTTAATTGTTTGATGGTTCCTGAAGCTTTCCCTATGCTCCAAGCAAAACTTCCCATGCCTTTGAAAGTTCTTCCCACAACTTTGCAGCAACCTTTACCATCTGCGTCCCTGACCTCACCTAGTTAGCAATGCACAGCCAGTTCTCACCAAGAAGACAACTTGAACCAAGCATTTTCATGCATTAGTTCTCTTCATCCCTTAACAGCTGCCATTAGATCTTTCAGAGGGAAAATGAAAAGGGAGCCATGGAAAGTGAGGTTAAGGGATTCACTCACTCCTCACGATGATGATGTCATCCAGGAGTCAAAACATCGTGATCTTCAAGTTCTTAACCTGACAGTATCCCTAGGTAAGAACGGGAATTACAGATGGATACACCAAATATTTGTTTATGAACCATAGGTGTTTCGTTTTTGCGGAAGATGGGAAACCTGAGATCAAGGCGCAGGATTCAGTGTCTGATAAACACCAGGGAACCATAAGACACTAATTATATAATCTATTCACAAAGCTAAAAGCTTCCTGACACAATCATCAACCACATGTCCCACCTGACACTGTCACCTTGATGAGTAAACTTTAATAGGTGAGTTAGGGGGACCTAACTCCTTAGCATACTTCCTTTTGACGGGTTCTTTCCACTACTCCATCCCTCATTTTTTTCATTATAGTAAGAGGAACGGTGTTCCTCTAAGATTCCTGTGTACCCAGAACCTCAGAATGTATCTTATTTAGAAAAAGGGTCTTTGGCTGGGGTTGTTGCTTAATGATGGAGCACTTCTCTTTAAGGCCATGGGTTAAATCCTTGTCATTGCAGGAAAAAAAAAGAGTCTAAAAATAGGTCTTTGCAGATAAAATTATGACAAGGTCACTCTAGATTACGCTATGCCCTAAATCCGATTACTTTGTCCTTAAAAGAAAATAAGAAAGGGTCAGATGGTGGTGGCAGCAGCATGTGCCTTTAATTCCAGAAGCAGAGGCAGGTGGATCTCTAAGTTCCAAGCCAGCCTGATCTACAAAGTGAGTTCCAAGACAACCAAAGCTACACAGTGAAAGTCTGTCTCAAAAAAAAAAAAAAAAAAAAAAAAAAAGGAGGAGGAGGGATGGAGAGAAGAAGGGAAGGAAGGAGGGAGGGAGGGAGGACCAACCTGAGGAGATGACTCAGTCGGTAAAGTACTTGCTGTGCAGACATGAGGACTTAAGTTTGATCCCCAATATTCATGTGGAAAGGTTAAAGTGTAGGGCACACCTGTAATACCAGGTTAGAGAGGCAGAGAAAGGAGGACCCCTGGGCTCATTGCCCAGCCACTCAGGCTGAGTCAGTAAACTCCAAGTTTCTTGAGAGACTCTGTCTCAGAACATAAAGTGGAGAGTAACTGACCACTATCCATCACATCCACCCATTCCTACACACACTGTTCTAGGTACATGTTGTTACCGTAATAGAACACGACCAAAATCAAGTTGGGAAGGGAAGGGTTATTTGGATTACAGATCACAGTCCATTGTCAAGGAAGGCCAAGTTAGGAACTCAAGGAAGGAACTGCTTACTGGTTTTCCATCTATCTCCCTCAAAGGGTGATGTTCAGCTAGTTTTCTTTTGGAGTCCAGGCACAACTGCCCAGGAATGGCATTAGCCACAGTGGTTGGGTCGTTCAACATCAATCAGTAATCAAGGGAATACCTCACAGACATGCCCATATGTAAATACTATCCAGAAAATTCCTCACTTAAAATTTCCCTTTTCCCAAGTGTGTCAAGTTGACAACAAAACTGACCAGGATGGACATAGACACAGAGAAAAGGAGGAGGAAGGAGAAAAGGAATGAGGAGAGAGAGACTCAGGGAATACCATAAAGGAGGCTGATATCAAAGTACGCAGTTACCTGCCAAGGAATAAAAGAGTGCCAGGAAGGAATTTAAGAAGCTAGAAAGGGGCAAGCAAGGAGGCCTCTGATTCCACCCTGACGAAAAACAGAATTTCCTTGGGTTGAGCCACCAGCTGCTGGCATTTTGCTGAGGGAGATGTAAGAAGCTAATACACTTACTTTTTAACTTTATTTCATCAGATCATTGTGAGGTGTCTTTATCCTTGCCTTTACTTTTACTGAAGAAATGGATAACAATTGAAGCAAGTTAAAATCTACTAAGGCAATCAAAGAAACTGGCTGGAGAGGTTTTCCACTCGGTGCAGAAAGGCTGAGCTGGAAGTAGGGAGCATGAATTGCCTGACGTAGCTGTTACCAGAGGATGGATGGATAATCACCCTTATTTTTTCTTTTTATTATTAATTTTCCCAGTCCGATCACAATTTTCCCTCTCTCCTGTCCGCCCAGTCCCTCCCCACAACCTCCCCTTCTTCCACCCCATCCACTCCTCTTCCTTTCTCTTCAGAAAAGGGCAGTCCTCCTATGTGTATCAGCCAGCCATGGCATACATATCAAGTTGTAGTAAGACTAAGCACCTCCTCTCCTATTAAGGCTGGAGGAGGCAAGGGTCCCAAAAGCAGGTGACAAAGTAAGAGTCAGCCCCTGTTCCCACTGTTAGGAGTCCCACAAGAAGACCAAGCTACACAACTGTAACATATACGCATACAGGCGGAGGGCCTAGATAAGTCCCATGAAGGCTCCCTGGTTGTCTGTTCAGTCTCTGAAAGCCCCTATGAACCCAGAATAGTTGATTTTGTGGGGTCTCTTGTGGTGTCTTTGGCCTCTATGGCTCCCATTATCCTCCTTATCCCTCTCCCACAGGACTCTCTGAGGTCCACCTAATGTTTGGCTGTGTCACCCCTATTCTTTAGAACAGCTAGAAGATGGAACTCTGGAGGCCAGTATGGTTGCTGAAGAAAAGAAGCATTGTATTTGTATTGTATGTATTTTCAACACAAATAGCAGGTTCAAAACTGCTACAGCCCGAAAGTTACCATGACAGCAGGCCCCTGACCTAAGCTCATTCTTCTGTGAGCTGCTTTCCTACAAACAGCTTTATATAGTACTCATAGATGCTTCAGCCTGGCTTAGCAGTTAGCCCATGCTGGACTCTTGCCTGGTGTGTTAATAGCTGGCCTTGTCTCTTCCTCCTTTGCATCTGGGGGCATCTCCTGTTCAGTGGGGGTCTTTCTCTTACCTCTTCAGCACTTAGTATGGTTTTCCCTACAGAGAGGCTTCCCAGAAAACGTGATCTCATGCTGGGGCAAAGGAAGAGAGGCATTCCTCTTTAAAAGAAAAAAGAACACTCTATACATTAGAAATGAGAGAGATTTAGAATGGTTGTCATGTACCACCATCTCTCTAGGGTTTCCAGCGTTCACGCTCCAAACTGTAGAATTGGTAGATATCTTGTTCCATGTTTAGAAAAAAAAACAAAATATGGGCCAGAAAACTTCTGAACCATACTCTGGAGGAGGGACTTTAGAGAATGTGCACCTTACCTGGACTGGGGAGTTGATGTTCAAATTTACCATCTAACAGAAGAGGGCAGAGCAGGGAACAACATCTCTGCAGGGGTCACTGGAGGGTGAAACTGTGGAGCAGATCACACACAACCCTGTCTGACTACCATACCAGCAAGCTTCGAGACCCTCTATCTTCTACAGCCTGCCCTGTATTGCGAGAGGCACCCATGGTTGTGAATGCTGCAATAAGCCCAATAAAGCACTTTCCAACATCACTTAAACTTCTCAGTTGTCCATCTATGGAATTCTCTCATCTTTCTCCTACAGGGTTAGCAGGTAAGACACCAAAGGGGTTTTTATAATATTTACAAAAACTTGGTCCCAAACTGAATAATGTTGAGCAAAAGTAGCATTTCATCATTGTGAACTATTTTCTTCTCTGTGGGTCATGTCTGGACATGGTTCAGGCCACATCTGAGTATAATCCAGTGGAGGGACGCAGAAGATGCTCGGAGGATGTTGACTAATGACTTCAGGATTACATTAGGGAAATCCCAAGGGTTGACAGACTTTGGACTTGGCTAAATTTGGATGTTAGACATTTATTTATCCATATTAATTGTAAACAGCTCAAGAGGATTCAAACTAATTATTCCCCCTTGGAGGCTTGTTGTTGAAACACGAAGGGCACATTTCTTTCTAAATAAACGACCTGTCACCACTTGAAGCAGGTCTCTTCTTTGCAATCCATCTTAGGCTCCAGTGCTGGGTTCATGTTCGAAAAGCCCTTCCTCCCTCCCGTCCCTGCTTTCCCCGCTGACCACTGCAAGCCAAGCAGTCTCAATCTCACAGACCCTTCCTCCTGGGCTTCCTTCCCACATTCTAGGAACCCGTCCTTGGCTATGGTCCACCTTTATGCTCTGCCCCTCAACATAAGGTGGAGACCACCCTTGTACCCAGACTCCTCACCTTCTGGCTGGAACCTCCTTCTTCTCGGAAATCTCAGCACCAGCCTAGCCAAAAATTCACAGAAGCAGGGACTTGTGTATACAACCTGCTAGGTAGTTCCTCACCTTCTCGTTACTGGCTGTGGCATCCTCGGCTGGACCAGGAGTTCTTTGAGGGTAAAGATGGATGCTCTTGCCCTGAGACAAAGTTGACAAGCATCAGATAAATAAACAGGGAATCTGGGTTTGCTTAGTTGGGGAAATAAGTTTTCTACACCATTCCTGGATCTGTTGGTGAGCCATTACTGCATCCCTCAATTAACTCAGCATTGCATTCTGCCAGCCTTCAATTCCTTACCCTCAAAACATCCTTCCCTAGTATGACTTTGGTTTGTTGTGGTGTGGTTTTGAGGAAGGAACCCTGGGCCATGCACATGCTGGGTAAGCATTCTGCCACTGGGTAAACTCATAACCCTTTTCTTACTTTAGATAATACATGGTAACCATAAATTGCTCAGCTTAGCCTCAAACTCACTCTGTAACACAGGCTGGCATTGACTTGGAATCTTCTAGCCTCAGCATCTTGAGTAAATAAGGTTAAAGGCAGGTACCAAATGTCTTATAGTTTAATGTATTATTTTGCCTATATCCTCTTTTTTAGTAGTCTCTGTACTTGAGTCCCTTAAACTTTCATACAGCAACAAACTAAACAGGGAGTCTCCATTCTGTGTCTTCAAGAGAAAGCCAATTCCTAATTCCTCTCTCTGTGTCTTTTGCAGGCAAATGAGAGAGACTCAGAACCCAGGAATTTTTCCTATCCTGTGAGATCATCTTGTACCCAAGAAAAAATTCTACTACAGTGCGCTCCTGTCTTTAATCCAGGGTCAGAATGGAGCCATTGATGCTCTTGCATCATAACGTACTCCTCAGAATAGCTTCCATGCCCTGGTGTGCTGCATGTGCTTGGGCAGGTGGAGAGAGACACTGTGGGGCTTGGCCTCGGCTGCACGGAAAAATTCTGAAACTAAAAGAGAGGCCATTTCTCCAGCTTGGGTCCAGATGAGGCCTCAAAATAAAACTCGAGACTTTCAAAGCATGATTCATGAGTTGGAGGAGTTACGGAGCTGTGTGTTTGAAAGGGGCAGAAAAACAGTAAATCCCAATCCTCTCGTTGATTCCAAACAAGTGTTCTCATGGCTGCAACCTGGGAGCATTGGAGCAGGTAAAATATTCTGGTTTTAGATGACAGGGAAGAAAGCTTCTGTTAGCATTGGATTTTATGTTTTTCTACAAAAGAGAATTGCTCATTTCACAGTAAGAAAACAAATATTCCAATTTTTAAAAGTAAATATTTGATAGAACCTATGTTTTGTCCCAGTTCATACAGCACTGTTCTCCTTTCTGTAAAATCAGCATCTCATTTGCCTCCCCTCCCTCACATGGTTTCTAGCAGGACCCACCAGAATAAGGATGAGAATAGACTTAAAGAATACCGCTGTCTACGTGAAGCGGAGCATTGTTTCTGTTTAGTGGAGTCTCAAGTTCAAATGATGGAGAAGTTTTCCAAAACAACTGGATGAATCATTATTGACAATGTCCACATCTAAGCTTGTTCCATTTTTGCTTTGCTTCATTTTCTTCTGCACAGCCTGGGCTTTCAAATTTATTTTTAAATAAAAGTCTATTTCTTGATAAGTAAAGATTATTGAAGATGGGTGGTGAAGCAAAATTACCTCTCCCTTGTCTTTCTTCTAAGTAAAACTAAAACCCTGGGATTTGTATGAGTAAAAAGAGATCCTGAAAGGGTGAAAAAGGAGGCTGTGCCGGGCACTGCAGCACCCCAAGAACAGCTCAACCGATGAGTCCTTGGTTTTCTTAAACGAAGTGCCAGAAGGAGCAGCAACCTGTTAAAGCCTATCAATACTGCCAAAACATACCCAACCAAAAGCTTGCTCTCTCGGGGACAGAACAGGGGAAGGAGCAGCCGAGCAAGAAAGGAAACTCCTGGTGATCATGGTGATGCAGCTGTGCATCATAGAGAAGCAGCCGAGACCACGTGGAAGCCAGGATAGAGACCACGTGGGAGCCAGGATAGAGACCACGTGGGAGCCAGGACCAAGACCATGTGAGAGCCAGGACTGTGACCACGTGAAAACCTGGACTGAGACTATGTGAAAACCTGGACTGAGACCACGTGGAAGCCAAGACCAAGACCACGTGGGAGCCAGGATAGAGACCACGTGGGAGCCAGGACCAAGACTATGTGAGAGCCGGGACTGCTGCTCACAGGCCATAAAGAGGAAACTCAAACCCACCACAATCTTGGATGGGGTGAAACAGCTGGGCCTTGATCCCTGCCAGGTTCCCCCACCACCAAACTACCGCCTGTGTGGTATCAGTGGAGACCATCTAAGAAGCTTTCCACCTACAAAGGACTCCACGCCACTGCATCGGTGTCAGAAGGCAACTGAAAAGTCAGGTTTGCAACCTGGGTTGAATGACAAGAACTCCCATCCCTGCCCCGCATTAACAAGGAGCCCTTTCTCAAAGTGGTATCAATACGGAGCAAGAGGCAACTGGATGTTCACCCTGACTGTCCATAGGACAAGGTGATGCCCCTGACTCCTGTCCTCCTGCCGAAGTGGTGCAAAAGAAATTAACCAGGTAAACCAAGGTTCAGGGTGAGAGGTAAGGATCTAGTTACATTCTTCTACTAGTCGACATTCTGGTTTCCCAGCGTGGTTGGTTGAAGATATCTTTTCTCCAGTGTTAGATATTATTAGTATCTTAGTCAAAAGTCAGGTGGTTCTCTGTTCCTTTCCATTAATCTTAGTGTCTATTTTTGTGCCAATCTCGTGCTGTTTTTATTACAGTAGCTCTATAACTTTAGGACAGGTTTGGGAATCCCTCCAGCATCATTCTTTTTTCTCAAGCTGACTTTGGCCATCTGGGCTCTTTTGTCCTTCAGGGGTTTTGTTTGCTTGTTTGTTTTTCTGTTTCTATGAAGAAGGTCATGGGATTCTTATAGGGATTGCATTGACTCTAAATTGATTTGGTAAGATAGCCATTTCACAATATTAGTTCTACCGGCGCATGAACACAAGAGGTCATTCCATCTCTTAGTGATTTTTTTCCATCTGTTTATTTAGAGATTTTAAACATTTCATTGTAGAGGTCACTAACCTCTTTGGTTATAATTATTCCTAGATTATTTTTTGGACTGCTGTGAATGGAGTGTGTTTATGATCTTTTTCTCAGCGTCTTATCAGTTTATAGAAAGTCCACTGATTTTGTGTGTTAATTTTGTACCCTGCAACTTGGCTGGAAGTGCTAATCAGTTCTGAGAGTGTTCTTGTAGATATTCAGAGTCCCATAACATTGTATTCAAAAATGTTCAGATTCCAACTCAAATCACTAAGGATGCCAAGAATCAGGGTGACATCAAACTGAAGGAGGAAGACAGTTAACAGATGCCCGTGCTGGGTGACAAAGACATTCAAATTATCTCAGATTTTAAAGCAGCCATCACAAAAAATGTTTTGTTGAGCCGTTGTGAATAATGTGAAATAATTAAAAATGTCTCATCCAGGCAAGGGAAATATGAAGGATTTTTTGTGACTAAAATATGGAATAAATTAGGACTGTCTCTTAGAGAAACCCACATCCGTGCTCTTAGGTGTATCTTTCTGGACAATTCTCTTTATTAATTCTCACACTTAAGCCTATATTAAAATATGTCTAATTATAATAAGTGTGATGTCATACACCTTATATCCAAGCACTAGAGAAGCAGAGGCAGGGATCTTGGAGATATCTTTACAAAGAAAGATAACTTTATGAATTCAACAGCCAAATGAATGGAAGATAGGAAAGAATCATGGGATGTAAAGAACAGAATATTACCTGAATTCAAGGAACAGACACATATGGAAAGCAGAGGACAGCCCCAGATGTTATTCAAAAGTCTCCTAACCTGTTTACTGAGACAGGGTCTCTCATTGAGATTTCCTATCAGGCTAGTCAAGCTGTCCAGCCCCAAGAACCCACTTTCTCTGTCTCCCTGCCAGAATTACTAAGGTAGTCTGTGTATTACAGCACAGTCCTGACTTTCTACTATGAATCCTGGGATTTAACTTGGGTCTTCATGCTGACTCTACCGACTGAACCATATCCCCAGACCCCATAGTCAAACTTCTTAAAATTAATGACCAAGAAACCTGGCATGGTGGTGCATACCTGTAATCCCAGCACTCAGAAAAATCAAGGCAGGAGGGTTTCTGTGTGTCTGAAGTGATCCTGTGCTATATGGAAAATTCCAGGCCAGCCAGGGCTACATGGCAAAAAAATAATAATAAAAAAATAATAATAATAATTAAAAATTAAAAATAAAGAAAATTTAGATTTTGGGGGGTTGTTTTGTTTTTGTTTTGTTTGTTTACTGATACTAGGATATATGAACCTAGGACACCATGTATTCTCAATAGGCATTCTTCCATTAAGCTATGTTTCCCAGACCTCTTTTTAACTTTTGAGACTGAATCCTGCTAAGCTGTTCAGGCTAGCTTTGAACTCACTCTTCAGCACAGACAGGACTTGAACTTGAAATCCTCCTGCCTCACCCTTCCAAGCCACAGGGACGACAGACCTGTGTCACCAGGCTCACCTAGAAAAAAGAATCTTGAAATCGATGAGCAAAAAGGACACGACTCTTATACAAGGAGGAAAAAACACTATGGTCAGCAGAGAAGAAGCCACCATGGAGTCCATACTCAGTGACATGCCACTGTCATGCCGAAAATACTAATATCCAGAAAAAATATCCTCTGAGCATAAGGGGAAATTGATATATTTTCAAGTGAAGTAAAACAAAGAATAAACAAACCTATGGTAGAAGAATAGCTATTAGTGAAGAATGACAAAAGAAGAGAGCTTCAAACACCAGAGAAAAATAAAGAATATGGTAAGCAAGAAATATAGATAAATGCAATGCATTCTCCTCTTGGGTTCTTTAAGTTATGCTTAAAGCAGAAGAAAAGAAACTGTAACACTCTGACGTGGCTCAAAATATATTAAAGGAAATATTTAACAAAATTTCATTACTTGAAGAAGGATAAATGGACAAAAGGGGAAATAATATTTCCAAATTTCATTAAAAATTAGTTTAGGAAAAAAACCTGGTAATTATCCAAATACAATGCAATGCCCAAGATGATCAGGAAAATTCTGTAGGAAGAGAAAACATCTAAAGCACTAAGATAAATCAAAATTGCAGAAAAAAAAACCTCAAGTGGAAGACCAAAAGTTTAAAGCAAATGAAGAAGTAAAAATATGAATCAAGCAGAAAATAATAAATTAAATTAAAATTAAATGATAGACTTAATACCTAACATAGCAATAATCATTCAAATGTAAATGATCCAGTATATCAATTAGAAGACAGAGATTAAGCTAGTAGATCAGAAACCAAGACTTGAGTGTACTCTGTCCAAAGAATCTCATCACAACTCTAAGCTAGGCAAGTTGAAAGTGAATACAGGGAAAAGACAGTCAGGTGCAGATATAATGAAAGAAAACCAAGACTTCAGAGTAAAGAAAATTACCAGTGTAGTGATGAAAAAGTCAATTCACCCCGAAACAAGCTGACAAGAGATCAGTAATCAGGAGCGGAGCTGTAAGGGAAAGTAGATCCACCGCTAGAGAGGGCTAGAAATCGTCTGTCAGTGTTTCATATAACAGCTAGAGAGTCAGCGAGGTCATCGACCTCTTGGGTCTAATACCTATCAAACCTTTCGCCCTGCAATGGGCAGATGCTTGCTTTTGTCAATAAACTATGAAGCAGGTACCAACCACATCTTAAGCCATTTAAAAAAAAAACAGTTATAAAGGATTGAAATCAAACAAAAGATGTTCTCTGACCACATTTGGATTCAAACTAGAAAGCAATAACATATAGATTAAAAAGAAATCTTATTGCAAACATTTGGAAAGTAAACAACACACTTCTAAATAATCTAGGAGTCAAAGAGGATACCTTGGGATCAGCTAACAAATACACAAACAGCATAAATGAAAATTACATCAAGTTTGGGAGACATGGAGAAAGTAGTGTTGTCATGGGGACTCACCATAGAAAATGACAGCTCTAGCCAAACTGACAACAGTTTGCCATAATTTTATAGAGGGACCTAAGCAGTTTGATGGTAGAATTCCTGCTGGCATGTGAGAGGTTCTGGATTCCAGAGTGAGCATGAAAACTTATTAATAACAGTAAAAAAATATTTCACAAAAAAAATACCAATGAGATTTTCTACAAAAGTCAAGATTATTCTAAACTTTTATATGAAAAGCAAATCAACTACACAGCTAAAACAAGCTTGGAAATAAAAAGCTGGGCTGGTCTACTTAATTTCAAGATAGACTGAATAGCTACAGTAATTGAGACGATGTGGCATGTACAAGGGGTAAATTCATTTGTCAATGAAAGAGTAGAAAAGCCAGGACACATCCAGCTGATCCTTGACAAAGGTGGGAAATAAACTCAACCCATCAACAACTGATAGCTTTTATATGAAATGATGCTGGATCATCTGGGTACCCATGGTGGAAGGGGTAGCTCATACCTTACCCAAAAGTTAATTCAAATTAGAGCTCTAATTTAAATTAAGAGGTAAAGTTTCTAGGAAAAAACAATAGAGACATTAGGAAATTTAGGGCTAGACAGAGTTACTAACTTCACCCCAAATTCACAGGCCATAAAAGAAAACAGACAAATATACTTTATCAAAATTTAAAACTCTTATGATCACTTATCGTGAAGCTAAGACTGCCTCTGTGAATTTCTGACCAATAAAAACGTGGCATTAGATAGTTTCTAGCCCAGGCCTCACAAAACTGCAGATTCCTGCTTCCTGTCCTTTACAACACTCACTCTGAAGGAAGCTTACATACTCCTATGAGATCACTGTTTATGGGAGCCCCAGCAAACCACATGGAAAACCTGTGTGCAGAAGAGACGGCACCTGTTCCTGCATCATCTCATGTGACTGACAGGGAGAAGAACCGAGGAACCAGAGACCAGCCACGTGCCAGAGCCAAGATCCCAGTGTGTGATTCCTCGGAACATTATCCAGGTCACCGTTAGCTATGTGAGCATTCAGAACAGAGGTGTGCCGCCTGACCCATCCTCTACCAAATTTTTCATCTACAAAATCACCGACATCAGGGGGAAAAAAATGGGTACTGTTTTACCTCACTAATGTTGGTAGCAGCATTAGCAGCAACAGACAAATACGACTGACACTTCTAAGTGGTGTCAAGAGTGGAGACAGTAGTGTTTCCTGAGATGATTAAAATGCTAAACTTTGGGGTCCAACTGACCAGAGTCGAGACAAGTCTCTGCTCTCTGCCAGGTGTATGCTCCTCAGCAAGTTAAACGCTCCCAAACTGTGTCCCATCTGCTACAGAGGAACACGAATGATGGTCATATCTAAATTCTGGTATTTTCTTCCCAAATTTTATGACTTTTTTTTCTTAGATTCTGCCAACAAATTAGACTTGAGATTTGAATTTTACCAACTAACTTGTAAGATTTCATAAATATTAAATAGTGGATAAAATTATCTATGACATAGCTCTTGTCATATATTAATATAGCCTATACTGCATGTTAATGGGAATTTTTTCATTTGATGTGGGATTCCACTCTGTGTGTTATATGTTTTATTACCATTGGTTAATAAAGTAGCTGCTTTGGCCTATGGCAGAGCAGAATATAGGAAGGTGGGAAGACTAAACTGAATGCAGGGAGAAAGAAGGTGGAGTCGGAGAGATGCCATGTAGCTGCCAAAGGAGAAAGATGCCAGAACCTTGCCAGTAGGTCACAGCCTCATTCCAATACACATATTAATAGAAATAGGTAAATTTAAGATGTAAGAGATAGCTAGGAATACACTTGAGCCATTGGCCAAACAGGGTTGTAATTAATAAAGTTTCTGTGTGATTATTCAGGTCTGGGTGGCCAAGAAACAAACAAGCAGCCTCCATTTACATTCATTTATGATAGGCAGAGTTCTGTTTCAGTGTCTCCTCAGGCCATCGGGGTAACCTTTGGGGCCTTTCCTTTTTTGGAAAAAGACATGATCTGTCTGCTACATGATAACCTGGGTTGTAGTTCAGAAGAGAGAAGGGTTATTTGTGGGGAGAAAAATATCACGAAATGCAAATATTATCCACATTGGTTTCTAAATTTGAACAACTGCACCAGAGTAATGTAGGAAGCTCTGAGTCTTGCCCTTTATCACACGTTTTACTGCCAAGACTGCAACTTTCTTCGATGTTCCACATTTTAGAACTAGCAAATGAAACACTTATATGCCTACCTTTTTTCTTTTTTGTTTTAAGTAGACTCTGTGATGCCTAATGTCAGCTCAGTTGTCAACTTGATAAGGTCACTTGGGAGAGGGGCTTCTGGTCATGCCTGTGGGTGAGTATCTTGATTGGGTTAGTTGAGATGGGATCCTGGACTATGTAATAGAAAACAAGCTAAATGCATGGGTCCATCAAGTTCTGCTTCTGACAGGATACAGTGGGGCCAGCAGCCTGATGCTCCTACAGCTATGACTTCTCCATGATGGACTGTATTTGTAAATCTGTGAGCCAGAATAAACACTTTCTCCCTTAGGTTGCTTTGGTCAGGGTGTAACAGGAAGACAAACTCAGCCAGGATATTTCCATGTGACCTAATCTGACCTAAAACTGTGATCCTCCTGCCTCAGTACCCAGTGCTGGGATTACAATCGTGAGCCACCACTCACTCCCATCCTGAAAATATATTTCTAATAAAGAAAAGATGGCTAAGAGGAATTTCTTTTAAATAAAAAGATGAAACCTCTATCCTGTATTTGCATTTTTATATGTAGTTATTTAATTGTCTGCTGTTCTTTGTCCTCAGGGGTATCCTGCAACATCAGATAGTACTCTTTATCCAGACACAACGGGACTTTAAGAGCAGCAGGCCTCCATCTGAGCTCATTCATTCATTCCATAGGTGATCACCTATGATGAGGAAGATCCAGGCCCCAAGGCTCTAAGAGTGGAGGAAGGTAGTACAGTCTCTGACCACCATACAGCTCATGGACGTCAGCAGCGACAAACGGAGCCCATGATGAAATGTTAAACCTCGCCCGTGGAAGGTCCCATTGGAGAGATAGTTTGTACTCTGCTAAGGGCCCCTTATCACATCTCAGAAATCACTGCTGCATGAGGCCTTGGTGACTTGATACCATTTAAATCATTTAGTGCCAATTATTCTAAAAAAGTATGTACTTCAAATTTTGTACTTAAATCATTTTTTGCCTGTGATAAGTTTTTCCTGTAGCCGTCCTAAACCTCACTAAACATATTTTTACTGACAGTGCACCATTTCTGGTAGGCTTTTAATGATGGCGCATTTTAGTGATTTCTGATTTCTTGCTTCCTAAGCAACACCCCTATGTAGAATAGGTTTCCTGAAATCTGAAGTTGTCCCTACATACCCCACAAGACTCAAATATATTGTTAAACCAACAGATAAATCTTGAGAAAAAGTGTGTGGCAACCCCTGGCTCAGCCCCGGCCAAGTATACCTGGTTTTCTGGTGCTCATAGGTGGAGGGGAACAGGATCCTGGTGCAGAATAGAGTTGGGGAGAAGGACATGGTTCTGCCTGTCCCAGCTGTTAACACCTTAGCCCTGTCCTACTACTATTGTCTCGGCAAGGGGCATCTTGATGGACATGAGCCTTCCCCACTATTCAGTCGGCTTGAGTTTGTGTCTTCAACATGGGGAGGGGTCTAAGGAACACAGCTCTGCTGCAGCCCCTGGCTTTCCTACTTTGAAGCCGTGTGCATCAAGTTCTCCACTCAGGTATCTGTTTCTCTAGTGGGAAGGTTCCTGAAACCAGAATGGTGGTGAATTCCCCCTCCACAGAATGCCCCAGGGCTCATTCAAGAATAACCAGAGAATGCTGTGCTCTGAGGAATCTCCGTTAATTTTCTGTCACTAATAACAAAGTACCACATGCAGGATAAAGCATAAATAAATTATCCCCAGTCTAAGAGGCCCGGCAATGCCCCTTTTGCTGCCTCCAGATCAATAGGACATAAGCATGTACCACCACAGTTGACTTTCTGATGTGAATTCTAGGAGATCAAACTCAGGTGTCCATGCTTGTGCAACAACCACCTGAGTCATTTCCCTAGCTCTAAAACTCCCTTGAAGGTGATCCCTGAGCCTGGAAGATGAAGGTGGTAGCAGGGAGTCTATTTTGAAGAATAGAATATTTTCATATTAAGTCACCATGATGAGAAAACATGGCAAGAATGAGGAACAGGAGGTCAAAGTAATTGCACATGTTTAAGTGGGAACAGCACAGAAGCCTACCCAACACCCATGGTTCTTGGAAGAAAACTCCATCCACCAGCTAGATAGGCAACATACAGAACTTCCTAACAAGAGAAAATGTGAAGGGTATTTCTTCTGCTCCCCTTCCTCCCAGGAGCCACAGAATTGTTCAGCTGACCCCTGGGACCTTTTCTAAGATGGCACAAAGAAAATGGAAATTCCATTTAACTGGAGAGGACCAAGCACTGAGGATCTTCCAGGATGCAGTTGCTGAGGGGAACCACCCCACTGGAGATTTCGCTGTGCACCGTGACTTGAAAGTGATCCAGTCCATGACAAAGCACTGTTGGCAACAGACTGTTTATAAATCGGTTGAAAATGAACTCCTCTTCCTCTGAGACACCCCCTGGCCACCTGGGTCAATAATTAGGGAATTGTTTGGACTGGAAGGCTCTTCGCCTAGGTCAGCAAGTCCATTCCCAGGCACAGAGGTAGGATCAGGTTCATTACTCTAAACAACCCGTGATGGAGAGGGCCCTGCACTCACAGGATGGCTCCAGGGCTGGAAATTCCATGTTTGGCAGTGCATCCTCTCATTCTCCTCTTCTGCACAGTCCCTGGTTTATTTTATTGTTTTAAACTCCAAGCTCTAAGCAGCATGTATTCCCTTTTGTAATTTAAGCCATAGACGCTATTCCCTTCCATGCCATCTCTGTACCTATTGTAAAACTGCTGGGGGTGGGGTGCTCTCTTGTCTTCCTGAGACAAGACAAGGCCCTGTCTCTGAGAGTCTCTGGCCTCCGAATCCTGAGCGACTGATTTTGTTAGTTTGGAGTTTTCTCGATCCTTTGGTCAAACTCTACACTCACTTCACCTTGAAAAAATTAAAAAAAAAAAAAAAACTCACAAAAGTATCTGCTTGGGGGAAGTGACACAAATGGATAGCCAACCTCCTCTCCTGGCTCTCCTCTGATGTGGGATATTTGGACGTCTCTGAGAAGTGTAGTCACACAGAAGGGATCAGATAGACTGACTGCCTAAGAACACAGTTTCTGCGAGGAGAACCAAGAGATTATCAGGACAGCTTGACCATTGAGTGTCGATGAAAACATGAAAGTGGAACCAAGGAAATGGCTCAGTCAGGAGAATGTTTGCCTTGCATGCACAGCGACCTGATGATGCCTGCTTGAAACCAGGTGCTGGAATCTCTGTAGTTCACAGGTCAGTCAATTCAACTGAATCAATGAGTTTCAGGCCAGTTAGAAACCTTGTCTCGAAAAATAAAGAACCCATGTTGATGTCTGGCATACACACACACACACACACACACACACACATATACAGGCATGCACACAGGAACACACACAACCCACAAATCAAAGGCTTCATCTCCCCATATAAAGTCCAAACCCATCTGTTTATCTCCCAAAATCTCTCTATGGCTCTTACCCTCCTGCCCAACTCTTTCATTCCTGTCTGCTCCCCCACCTACCCACAGATCCACAGCTGCTCTTGAGTAAACCCAAGGCTGTTCCCATCTAGGCAACTGGACCCGAAGCTACGTGAGTCACTCCTGAGCCTCCTTCTGGTTGGGCAGGATCCTGGCTCCTTGCTGGAGGCCTCAGAGCTAACCAGAGCTTCCTGGCATCTTCCCAGCCATCAGTTCCAAAGGCAGAATGCTTGGCCTGAGTTGATCTCTGCCTCTCCTCACAGGCACCCAGACTTGGAGAACAGTTCTTGTTTCTGAAAAGTGTGATGGCCTTGGTTGAGACATACTCATTGTTATATAAAAAAAAATTATGACTTACTTAATGTCCCTGCTCAAGCATCCCTAAGCCACATTGGTTTTCTCTGAACTCTGCTTCCTTTTGGCCTTTGTTTCTCTCTAGAGGTCCTTGGGCTCCGAGCACCAGGACCACCTGAGAAGCTTAGTTACAGGGTTAGTTCTCTGACCTTGCCCAGAGAAGCAGAGTCTCTCTAGGGATGGAGCTCAGAACCTGCAACATTTACCCTCTCCTGTATAAGCTCCTCAGAGAAGTATGCTGGGAGCAGAGAGTGGGAAAGCTTGTCTTGGGTCCATGCCATCAGCTTCTCTTCTGTGCCTTTCGCCATTGGGTGCTGGGAGCTGTGAACCCCCAGATCCTCACCCTCAAGGACAGCTTCTCCAGAGCCAGGGACAGCCTGCCCATGCAGATGCAAACCTCCAATGAGTATCAACAAAGCTTCACAGGCCCAATGTTACATGTCAGGCATGGTGAACCAGCAAAACCCACATCCCAAACACGTCTCCCACTAAAGACAAGCAAGAGCTGTTGGCTCTGTTCAAGGAGGTTGTGAAACCTTTAGAAGGTGGAGTCTTACTGAAGAAAGTTATTCACTAGGGGTGGACTTGAGGTTTTACGGTCCTGCCCCACTTCCTGTTCATGCTGAGAGCTGATGAAATGTGACCTGCCAGCTTCCTGTTCATTCTGCCCGGCATTCCCACCTATCAAGGATTGCATTCCTCTGAACCTGTAAGTCAAAATAAGCTGTTTCTCCTTTAAGTAGTTTTGGTCAGGGTATTTTATCACAGCTGACAAACAAGACCATGACTGAGAAATCCAACTGAGATGCATAGGCTCCAGCTCTAGGTCTACACAAAGGTATGCAGAGCATACCTCAGATGAAAGCATGCATGAGTTCCTCCCACTCTGGATGCAGGGCCAGCGGTCTCCCTTTGAGCCTGTGGAAAGTAGAATAGCCCAGGAAGAGGTATGGGCCTCATCCATGCAGGTTGAGGTGGTAGCTCCATACTGACCTCTAGCTCCTTCCCAGGCCTAACCTTAGTGGGTTACACCTGCCCTCATACTGGTCAGTTCTGACTCATTTTCTCACCACACCATGATAGGCTTTGATAGGCTTTGATTAAGCCAACAACACACACCTCCCCACAGCATACCTAGCTTTGGGATTCTGTCTGCTACTCTAGCCTTTAACTGAAGTTATTAAAACACATCTCTCATCTCTCAGAGAGCAAGGCCAATATTGTCAAATCACCAAGGGTTCTTCTCTAGAGCAGCAATTCAATAGATACACCCTTATATTTCAAACATAAACGTTATATTTACCATCTATGGCCAATCTCTTTTCCCAGGACTGAAAGAAGCCTGCTATAGGATACATCCAGCAGTTTTAAAAATTAATGAGAAAAGGGGAGCAAATGACTTCGTTAGTAAAGTACTTCTGCAAACATGAGTTTGGTCTCCAGAATCCATATAACAAAAGTTAGGCATGGGCCAGCAGGGAGGCTCGATGGGCAAAGACACTTGCTGCCAAGCCTGGCAACCTGAGTTCAATCTCTGGAATGCACATGGTAGAAGAAGGGAACCAAGTCCCACAATTCCTATATCTGCATGACATGTTCCCCAACCTATCCAAATAAATGAATACATGCCTATAATCCCAGTACTGAGAGGCAGAAGCAGGAGGAGGCCTGGAACTCACTGGCCAGCCTGTCAGCCTAGACAGTGATCTAAGAAAACAAGGTGAACCATGGCTAATGAATGAAACCCAAGGCTTCCTTTTGGCCCCTACACAAATACACACACACATACACAAACACACATAGACACACAAAAAAATAACAAAGCAAAATTAAGATTTCATGGTGGTCATCTGAGGAACAAGCCCTGTTCCTAAAGTAGCCAGCACAGGTATAGCTAAGCCTCCTACTGAGCTGGACTTCCCTGGCAGCACGGAGAAAGAGGACACATGTCTTAAACACTTATTTATTCAATGTTTCCTCATAGGTTTTGGGCTGGACATTCTGATTTGGCAATGAGTGGTGGGGTATCAGTTCCTTACACTGTCCCTAGGTGACTGATGCTGAGGATAATTCTGCAGTCATTGGTAGGCTTCCAGAGAACTTTCCACAGTGAGGCCAGACATAGACATACAGATGTAAACATTCAGTAAACAAGATGTGGGGCAGGTAGGTGGAGGGGAAGGGCCTTACCTGCAAGAGACGTACAGAAGCCCTTTCCAGGAAGTGTGTGTGTACTCGTGTGTGTGTGTGTGTGTGTGTGCTCATGCATGCCTGTGTGTGTATGTGTGCTCATGCATGCCTATGTGTGTATGTGTGTGTGTTCATGCATGCCTGCGTATGCGTGTGTGTGTTTATGCATGCTTGCATGTGTGTGTACTCATACATGCCTTCGTGTGTGTGTGTGTTTGTGTGTGTGTGTGTGTGTGTGTGTGTGAGAGAGAGAGAGAGAGAGAGAGAGAGAGAGAGAGAGAGAGAGAGAGAGAGACACAACTTGAATCCAAGGATTCTTTCTGCTATTAAAGCAAGCACCTATTTTGGCTCTGGACGCCACCCTTGCCCACATGAAGAGCCTCACTGGCCCTGGGTAAAAGCTATAGTCAGGAGAACTGTGTTGTGCTCTCCCTTGCAGACAGCTATAACAAAGAGGACGTACATCTCAACAGAAGCCTTTTTAAATTAGACAACATCCTAGAGAGTGTATTTTCTTTATCTCCAGAACTACATCCATTAACCTACACTCAGAGAGGGTCAGTTCAGGAAGACAGCTCGAATGGGTGGGAATCGCTGTTATATGCCCAGAGGAGAAGAGGCACGGCACATATTTAATATTTAAAAAAAGGGGGGGTGGTGGTTTCCAAGGATCCAGTGTCCTCATAGAAATCTGAGATTAAACTCTGATGGACCATGTCTGTAGTAGGGAGCTGTGGGCCTCTTCCCACAGCCCGGCTCATGGTTGCCTGGCTAGCTTATGCCCCAAAATAATGACACACAAACTGTATTCTTTTAAACACTGCCTGGCCCATTAGTTCCGGCCTCTTATTGGCTAGCTCTTACATATTGATCTAACCCATTTCTAATATTCTGTGTAGCCCCACAAGCTGGCTTACCAGGGAGGATCTTAACCTGCGTCTGTCTGGAGTGGGAGAATCATGGCGACTCCTGACTCAGCTTCTTTCTCCCAGCGTTCTCTTCTGTTTACTCCACCCACCTATGGTTTGGCCTATCAAATGGGCTAAGGCAGTTTTCTTTATTAGTTAACCAATGAAAGCAACAGATAAAATACAAGAACCACCTCCATCATTTCCCCTTTTTCTGTTTAAACAAAAAAGAAAGGCTTTTACTTTAACATAGTAAGATTACATATAGCAAAACAGTTATCAAGTAAGAATTACAGTTATAATATTTATATCTATTTTATCATAACTAAGGAAAACTATAACTATCTATCCATTCTTTAACTCCATCAAAGACTCCAGAAGGATATAATATTACCTAAGTAAACAAGAGATCCAAAACTCTAGAAATGACAGAGACATCTCGCTGCCTGTACAGTCACCCAAAGTTTTTTTGTACCGTTGGGGCATCTGTCTTTAGCCTTTAGGCCCATAGTATTCAGCAGACATTTTTATCAGCAGGAAATTCCAAAAAACTGCGCCCATATTCCCAAATATTGTTTATAAATGTTCTTTTACATTTAAAGGGGGAAATGATATAGATATAAATAATTTGCATTGGTATAGATTTTAAGGTCAATTTTGTTATATGTATATGTATTTCTGATCTTGATTAAGGTATTGTGATTGTGTAGTTCATTTAAAATGTAATGTATAATTAGGAAATATAAGTTGTTAATGGATAATTATCAATAATAGTCAAGCTTGTAGTCATATTAGTTAGATTTTCTAGATATACAGAGATATATTTCAGTTAGATAGGCATTCTTCATATCTTTCAAAGGCTACAAAATATGACATTTAACTGTTTTAATAATTTAGGGCTTTTCATGACAATGAGACACGTCTGCTCCTGGCAGCACCAGCTACTTCAAGAGGAAGATGGGCATCAAAAAAGCTCCTTATGGAGTTTAATAGCCATTTGGGCAAAAAACTGCTCTTGCCTGGACTGTTACATAAACTGGACACAAAATCCCTCAGAGAGAGGACTACTAAACTTGCCTAAAGGTGAGATGGTCTTTCGGGGTTCCTGATTCATAAAAAAGTCTGCGAGACATTCTACAGGACACAGCAAAAAGTGACTAAACTGTCTTTGGAATTTCCTGCTTGATAAAAATGTCTGCTGAATACTATGGGCCTAAAGGCTAAAGACAGATGCCCCAACGGTACAAAAAAACTTTGGGTGACTGTACAGGCAGCGAGATGTCTCTGTCATTTCTAGAGTTTTGGATCTCTTGTTTACTTAGGTAATATTATATCCTTCTGGAGTCTTTGATGGAGTTAAAGAATGGATAGATAGTTATAGTTTTCCTTAGTTATGATAAAATAGATATAAATATTATAACTGTAATTCTTACTTGATAACTGTTTTGCTATATGTAATCTTACTATGTTAAAGTAAAAGCCTTTCTTTTTTGTTTAAACAGAAAAAGGGGAAATGATGGAGGTGGTTCTTGTATTTTATCTGTTGCTTTCATTGGTTAACTAATAAAGAAAACTGCCTTAGCCCATTTGATAGGCCAAACCATAGGTGGGTGGAGTAAACAGAAGAGAATGCTGGGAGAAAGAAGCTGAGTCAGGAGTCGCCATGATTCTCCCACTCCAGACAGACGCAGGTTAAGATCCTCCCTGGTAAGCCAGCTTGTGGGGCTACACAGAATATTAGAAATGGGTTAGATCAATATGTAAGAGCTAGCCAATAAGAGGCCGGAACTAATGGGCCAGGCAGTGTTTAAAAGAATACAGTTTCCGTGCAATTATTTCGGGGCATAAGCTAGCCATGCGGGCGGCCGGGTGCCGGGGACCTAGCCCTGCCGCTCGTATTACAACACCATGTCCACTAGCGCCACTAGCGACTGTCCACACAGTCTGGAACTCACGCCATGTCCCTTCAGAGTTTC
Organism: Chionomys nivalis; assembly: GCF_950005125.1. Classification (NCBI taxonomy): domain Eukaryota; kingdom Metazoa; phylum Chordata; class Mammalia; order Rodentia; family Cricetidae; genus Chionomys; species Chionomys nivalis. The sequence goes on along the minus strand of NC_080093.1, from coordinate 1,101,312 downwards.
TCTCCAGCCGCTGTAAACTCCACCCAACAAGCCCCAGCCTTTCAAGCATACAGAACAACAACGTTAAGTGGTAAATTTCAGGGCCGGAAGTATTTCATAAATAGTTGGAGCCAGGCAACAGCTAGGGAAGCAACTTCTCTCTTCCAAAGATGAAGACCAGAATCCCAGACTGCGATGTTGGTGACTCCGACTTGATCCCCTCTCCTGATCCTGACCCTCACCACTACTGTCCGCCCCCAAAGCAGCTCCTGGCCCCCCTCCAGGAGCCATGCTAAGTGTCCATTTTCTTTCACTAATGGCCATCCTTTTGGGGGGAAGTTATTGCATTGTTCATTGCTATCCCCCCCTTACAAGAGAAAGAGAGAGAGAGGGTTGCCTTCCTTAGGTAGTTTTCTTGAACTGTTGCTTAAGCAAGTGTCTGTTATTTCCCTGAGTAAAGTCCAACGTTGCCAGCTCCCCTGGACTCAGGTTCCCAGCAGGTCCACCTCCTCCCACCCACTTCTCTCCCATCTGCTTATAATTTAATGCTCTGTGTGTTTTAATCATTTCATTAGGCATGTCCTTATTCTGAAATGCAACTAATTCTTCAGTTCAAACAAACAGCTAGTGATCTAAAAATGAGGCCATTCTTTACTCTGGACTCCAGATTGGCTCAGAAGAAATATCACACCTATCTTGACGGGGGTAAGGGGAGCAACTGCTCCCGATTTTTTTTTTTTTTTTTTTTTTTTTTTAGGCCACTGACTCTCAACATACTTCAGAGATTTTGAGTCTTCCTCAGAAATCTGAAATCAACCTAAAGACAGTTCCTTGTGGAGTTTTCACCCTGAATATTTGTATAAGGCCTGTTGTTATTAATGCTTATCAGAAGATAGGTTTAGGCTGGCAGTGGTGGTGCACACCTTTAATCCCAGCACTTGGGAAGCCTCCACAGGCAATCTCTGTGAGTTCAGGGCCAATCTGATCTACAGAGAAAGCTCCAGGACACAGCCAGAGCTGCACAGAGAAACTTTGTCTTAAAAAGAAAAAAAAAATCATAAGTTTAGAAATAATGTCGTAGTTTTTGTATTTGATGACAAAACCACAGAAGAGAAAGCTGCTTCCACATAACTTTGTCCCTTTCAATATTTTCTTTAAGGCAAAGAATGTTATCCTTGGCTCTAAGAAGGGAAAATTATAAGCTGTGTCCTGAGATTTTTTTTTTTTTGGTCCCTGACATTACATTCAGATTTGTTCTACATCAAGAAATAGAGGCCTGGCAAGATGGCTCAGTAAATAAACACACTTGCCACCAAACCTCATGCCCTGACTTCAATGGGAAGAAAGGCTTGTGGTGGGAAGAGAGAACTCCTTCAGGTCACCCTCTGTTGTCCACTTGTGTACAGTAGGACTTGGGCCAACAGGCATTCAAAAAATATATACAGAAAAAGATTAAATTCAGCTACTGAAATTCCAGAACTATATATAGATTTAACATATCTGTGACGTGTAAAATTGATGGTGTCTTTCTGTTTTAATACTTGTATTAATTTCAGGGAATAATGTTCCTTTAGCATTTAAGAAGCATAGGTAACATTCCCCCAAGGTAGACACTTAGAAAACTTTTGTTGGAGCCTCAGTACCAAGTAGGTAAATACAGATTGTCCTTTGCTGTCTTAGTTCCGTTTTCTGACTTAATTCTGATTTAAATGCCAAGTTTACTAGCGCCGACTTTGCAATCTGATACAGGATCTTCCGTGGAGGATTCCCCCTACAGTCAATACGCAAATCAGGACCATTTAGGTTTCATGTAAACACTGGGATGGTGATAATACCCTATTAGAAAAGTTTTTTGGGATGAATTGTTTTCGGACTCTGTGAACAGACCTGACCATTTGCGGGAGCGTCTGACACAAATGGTTCTCATGCGCCATCTAGTGGCCACCGTCCAGCTGTGCTGTGTCGTAGGAAAAGCTTTCTGAACAAGCCTTACTTACTGCAGCGAAATCCAGTCCCGGTCGGGCAGTCACTGGACACTTGCCCATCTTTCAGCCTTTAAATTGAGAGGAGCCACTAAAGAAAGCATGCATGGTGTTTCTCAAAACCCCTGTGTCAGAAGCAACCAAGCCGTAACTAGTCAGAGAAATGGTTTCTCCCTGGATCCGTGTGAAATCAGACTTTTCTCTGACTGGAGCTATTCGTGCCTGCAGAGCTGTGGTTACAAGCAAGGTAAGTCGGTGACTTTGTAACCCTTTTCCCCCAGAAGAGACCACTCCTGTCTGTAGAAACCATGACCTGGGGCCACTTCTATAACCCAGAGAACTTACTCTGAGCCACCTGGCACGAGGAAAACAAGCCTCACTTGACCCTGTGCTGATTCCTGCCTGTGACATCTTAATTCTTACCCACCGGCAGGAGGACGGTGGTGTTCGGCTGCGGACCCTGATGTGGAGTCCACACGGATCAAACCATCAGACTTTTATCTTTCTAATTTGGGACTATTCCAGATAAATATTGATTTAGTCAGAAAGGAACGATAGAAAATAAAGATCTGCAGGTTTTTGTTCTTGTAAGCGGTCCAAAAATAGAGTGCACACTCGGAGAGTTTGTCTTGTAGAAAATATCAGTGAAAAGTAATATCCAGACAGCTCCGAGTGATACAAGGCATTTAGCTCTGAATTTCACAAAAATCATTAAATGTGTGTGGGTGTAGTGTAGCGTTAGAATAAGGGAAAATATCTAAAATTAAGATAAATTGCTTAGGAACTCACAGATGGGGGAAAACTTATCTCACCCCAGTTTTTCTATGCTAGTGGCTTATCGCTTTTAGGAACAGGAAGCACTGCTTCCAATAGTGTGTTGAAGACCATCAGGTACAAAGTGGTTTACTTTCTTATTTCCAAAATTAAAAATCCTACAATAGTATGTCCCCTCCCTGTTAATACTAATCACCATCAGCAATGCAGGCTTTCTATAGAAAACACTCACCCTACAGAAACACACTTGTCTTCTGAACTCTGATTCTGCTCCTACGCTCAAGTTGAGATGACCAACTTCTCTCTCAAACATGGTTTCTCGTGCCTAATCAAAGGGTTATCTATTTCCATGGAAACACTGATTGATCAATTTGAGATGTCTCCAGTGCCTGTGTTTAGCAAAAGCTGTGTAGAGTAACAATGTGAAGACTCTGTTTATTACACAGTGGAGTCCTGTATCGAAAAATCCCAAGGAGATTTATCTTTTTGCATATTGTTTGAAACTTTTAAAATCCACTATCTGAAAATTAGAAGAACAAAAAAAATGCAGGTTCATAAAAATAATTAAAACGGTGGGTTTGGGTTTCAGTGTGGCATGCATATTAAAATGTCTACAAGATAAAGTTCAACAATTTCTGCTTTTCCCAATCTTAAATGTTCGAAGTGACTGCAATTTCCCAAATATTGATCGATGTTAAAACTTAAAGGGAAATTTTACTAGCTTTTTGTCAGACTCAATACTCCTCAAAAATCTTGTTTGTACCATAAAAGAAAAAAAACAAAACTTGCAAAATTCTAGTGTCTGATCCATGCTATTTTCTAAGTTTTCTTGTGTGCTATATATCAAGTCCTATGGGTACATGCCACAGCTCAGCTCATGCAAACTCATTTTCCCATAAACCAACAAGACGTCTTGAAAATATAGATCTAAAACTAAAAATAAATCACACTAAAATCCTGTTCCATCCTAGGCCAAGTAGGAGCGGGCTATTCTGCTAAAGCTGTCTTTGCCATGATGCTCACCCTAGGCCAGAGGAAATCACACAGTTCTTTCAAACGCTGTAAGTCTCCCCTCTGCCCACATTAGAGAGATGTTGCTGGGATAACATAAGACAATCTCAGGAAGGGTCTGTGCTCAGGAGGACATAAAGGGAACGCATTGTTTCTCACAGTCTGGCTGGAAGGGTGTAGCACGTGGTAAAATTAAGACCTCCTCCTTCATTGTGCCGCACAGTTGGGCTGTTTGATCTCTAAGTCCTCGGGTAATTGGAGTCTACACAGCATGTGGAATCTGGGCCTGAGCATCTCCCCTTCATGCCCAAAGCCCTGCCTGGGGCACCGTTCACCCCCTAGCCAGATTCTGCTTGTGTTTAGTGTCCTTCTTTGACATAGGCATTGTTTGCAAGCTGAGAAAATGAGGATATGGTGGAGAGTAGCAATGGAAGATATACCGTTTGTTATCAGGTGCACAGCAGTAAGCAGAAACCAAACTTGGGAACGGCAGCTTTCCTGTGTGGGTGGAGCGCCCTCTCACATTCCCCAGCCCCCCCAAAGGATGGCGGGTTTCTGATTCAAGCCCCCCAACACAGGTTCATTTTTCACGCAAGATTTTTGTTGACTGCGTCTGTCCACATTAGGTCGTGTAGACTTCTCTCACCCGTGAGCTCTAAGGGCCAGCACTTAGTGTATACTTCATGTGTTCAACAAATATCCCAGGCTATGCTGGGCACTCTGTGAACTAATAGTTCCCTTTAAGGAGTCACAGAGGCCTGCCTGCTTTTGTCCTGAACAAGTAGGGTAATAAATGGACCCAGATTGCCCAGGACTGAGGCAGGCATTCTAGGGTATCACAATTTCCCATCTTAAAGAAGCACGGGCTTTAAGGAGAGTCCCCACACAGGGCTCTATACCATAGATTAGAAACTTCACCTTTGAGCCAGGCAAGGCTGTAGCCGTATGATCAAGCCGCTATTCCTTTTCTGTGTAACCCTGGGTGGATCCAACTTCCAGGGCCCTGAAGCCTATGCTATCTAGAGACCTGTTTTAAGAACCAGAAGACAAAATTATCAGTGATAAATGCAGGGCCACAGAGGAGGGCCAGCAAGGTGAGAGACTTCAACTGGAAGCTTTGTTAGCTCCTCAGACAAATCCTCTTTGGAGAAAATAACAGAAATTAACTGCGAAAAGTCATTCATTTCTTTAACTCTCCTCAGAAACAAGTTGGGTCTTTTCCCCCTGCCCCCCTGCCCCCACCACACTTTACAGATAAGAAAGTTGAATTGCAAGGTGTTTAGGGGGCTTGTCTATTGTTGACCAGTGAGATGCTCTCCCTAGCTTCCCTAAGCACCAAACAGTGACCCTGCCTGCCCTGGAGATAAAATTAGCAAAACACAGTCAACTGACTGGGTTTCTACATCACTGGTGACTTAAAAGTCAAACCCCTAAGTGGCCTTTGACTTAAGTTGAATTCTGTGGACTCAGACTCCAGGTAGGAGGAAGCTCAGAAACACTGTGTGTGTGTGTGTGTACGTGCCTTATGTCTGTGTGTCTTTGTGTACCTGTTTCTGAGTGAGTGCGTGTGTTTCTCTGTTTATATGTGTGTATGTGTATGTCTATATGTCTGTGTATGTCTGTATGTCTATATGTCTGTCTGTATGTCTATATGTCTGTCTGTATGTATGTATGTGTGTATGTTTGTATGTGTGTATATCTGTATGTCTGTGTATGTCTGTATGTGTGTATGTGTGTATATATGTATGTCTGTATGTCTGTGTATATCTGTATGTGTGTATGTCTGTATGTCTGTGTGTGTCTGTATGTCTGTCTGTATGTATGAGTGTATTCTGTAGGTCTATATATATCTGTATGTGTGTATCTGTATATATATGTATGTCTGTATGTGTGTATGTGTGTATTCTGTTTGTGTATATATATCTGTATGTCTATATGTGTGTATGCCTGTATGTCTATGTATCTGCACATGCACTTCTGTGTCTGTGAGGGCGATACCTTGCGTTTACCTTTCCTCTGCCAGTGGAAAATAACAGCTTCTCCCAAGTCCTCACCAAGTCTGTGAGAACCCATTTTCTTTCTGAGGTTCTTAGCACAGTCTTTGGTCTATCTAGTCAGATACACTATGACAATCCCTTGGGCCACAGCCTTGTATGGAGCTCACCAGACAGGACAGTAATAACACTGTGTGTGTGTGTGTTTGGTACTAACTTGGAAACCTGGCTCTGTGGCCTTGCATGAGTCACTTAACTTCACTGTGCCTTCGTTTCTACATCTGTAAAGTGGGTTGGTAGAAGAATCTCCTCATGGCAATGTTGTGAAGAAAACAGCATTTCTCCTGTAATTTGGAATTTCTCCTCAAAAAATACCAGATGGGGCAGGTACCAGACAGCAGGTGAGCATTCCAATGGTCATTTCCCTTCAGAACCAACAGTGAGTTGTTTTTCTAATCTCCATTCTCTCAGCCGTCTCCCATTGGAGTGATTTCATGCTTTGGGTCTGTCTGTGAGACTCGGGTTTAGCTAGAAATGGCCTATTAAACAGCACTTTCAGATTCCCGGCAATTGCTAATTAAAGTGGCATTAACCCTAATGGGCCGGTGAGCAGGACTCTCGTTGTTCCACTGTGGTTCCCAAGGGCAGAGCTCGGGCACCTACATCGTCACCCTGGGCCCGTCAAATCACCCGGGCATGGACCCTGGTGGGCCGGAAAGGCACTCGTGGGGGAGGGAAGTGGGGTCACTGTGAGAAGTGGCACAACTTCCAAACCCGGCAAACAATAGCAGCCAGGCAGAAGTGCCCCGCCAGTCAGTCACAGGTGCTGGTGATAGTTCACCTAATTACTTCATTATTTTTTGCCACTCCACGGAACAGTTTGTATTTACAGCCCTGTATATGGTTCTATTACTACCACTTATTGTGACGATTCCAGCGATTCTGAGGAGTCTCCAAGGGCTTGGACAAGTAGAATCTTGTTTTTCTTGATTTCCCTTGAGGGTGGGAGGTAGCGGGAGGGGGGAGAGAGGAGGAGCTGGGAGGTAAAAGCATCCAGCCAGCTTCGACCCTCAATTGCTCAGATGAGTGATAAATGATGGGCGATTTTTGAAACACTAGAATTCTAAAACAAAACAAACAAATCCTAGTCTGTGAGTTTCAAGGCCAGTCGGCAAGATGGGGAGAGAGAAAAGAGGACCTGACTGAACTGCCTGGGCTCCTGCATCCACCTGCGCTAGAAAAACTCTCTGGACCCCAGCCCTGCAGTTGGAAGCCAAGCTGGAGGCCAACCCAGGGGACTTTTCACCCTAATCACTACCAGGTTGCAAATTAAGAAAGTGAGTTTAGAAAAGGCATTGTGAATCTCGGTTGCTCAGGCGTTGTAAATCTACTAGAAGTCCTGGCTGTTTTTTTACGGCTTGTTACAAATTACGCTTTCTCTTTGAAAGAGCAGGCACCTCTCTGGCTTCCTGTCCCTCAATGGCTGGGGTTGCTCCTGCCAGGATCAAGGCTCCCTGTTGCTAGCAGACCTAAGTGGTGCAATGCTCCATTTGAGGGGGGCCTCCACCACTTCGCCCCCTTCCTCATACATTTTAAATGGCCTTCAGCGTCAGGCACCTCTAGAAGCAGGGTCCTCACAAGGGCCCTAGATGCCCCAGAACCTTGTATTTTCTCATTATCTGAAGGTACCTGGAGGAATAGATGTTGAGCATCTCCAGGCCTCCCTGTTTGAGATTCCCCTCCCTTTCCCTGAGGCTTCCTAAACTCTGTTCATTCACACAGGGCTATGAACCAAAAGCCAGCAAAAGTAAAAGGGACTGCAACCAAAGCCAGGCAGCAAGCCATACACCTGTAATTCCGCTCTCAAAAGACAGAAAAATCATGAGTTCATGATTTGAGGCATGGTTTGCCTCAAAAGCCAAATAGAGCAACAAAAAAGCGATCACATCTCAGAATGTATCCTGAATTCCACCTCTGACCAAGACCCTGTCACTAAGAGAGCAGCTCCAAGGCGCCCCTGCAGCAGGGGACACCAAGAAGAAAGGCCAAGCCCCCAGCTTCCTGTGTCCAAGGTGCTCACAACAGCTGCTTTGTGTTAAAACCACATCTGTCTGAGCGCATCTATTGGTCCAACCTCCAGGAAGCAGGAGCACCTTCTGACAGGTCCTAGAACTCCAAAGACACTGTCAGAGGCGACAGCTGGCTCTCAGCACAGCCTTGGCTTAGCCATATCAGCCATTAAGCACCTTTGCTCAGAAGCACCCGCTACTGTTGTCTCCTGCGCTCAGGTACCAAGCGAACGTACCAAGGTGATGTTCCATCCAACATTCCAACTCCCTCATGAAGAACAGCAACTAACACCCAAGGCCCCCACCCTGTATAAGGAACCCAGGGCTAGGTTTCCACCCCCTCCAGTTACTCCCAAGATTTTCATTTCCTTGCTGCAAATTAACATAATTAATGATTTGGGTCCATCCTGTTAAACTGCCTTTTAATGAGGTTCTTTGGGCTTTTATTTTATTTTATTATTTTTTTGACCTGGTATTTCCTGACCCAAGTTCCTGATTTCATTCACATTTGACATGTGCCACTACCTTCTTGTTGTCTTGAAGTCTAACCTAATTGGCTTCACAGGGGGAGAGTCTGGTCCCGCACACCACACACGCAGCTAGTCCTCATCATCCGTCCGTCACGTGGATTGTCGCCGAGACGCAGGTGAGAACAGAGACCTGGCTTTCAGCAAATCCTTCCATGAGGCCCCGAAAGGCTCTTTCCCCTCAGGACCTCCATAGGCAATCTGTGTGTGAGTTAAAGGTTCACCTTGCTCACCATTGCAAGGCCACTGTAGACTTTTCCAATTACCTGCTTTCTCTTTACGTTCCTGACAGGTCAACCTGGTTCTTTGTGCCCATTGTCTTTTGGCTTCTGGGAAAATAGTTAAACAGATTGGTGTTCATCCTGGGCATGAAGGAATTAGGGAGTCAACATTGTTGAAATTTGAAAATATAAAAGGATTTTAATATGTCCCTTAAAAATATTAACCCTTCGCCTGCCACAGTCATATAGGTCTGTAATTCCAGCTACTTGAGGCACTAATGCGAGAGAGAAACCTGTTTAAGTACAGCCTGGGAAACTTAGCAAGATGTTTCCTAATAAAGATAAAATGGATTGGGGATGTACATTCCTGAAAAAGTACTTGCCTGGAGTACTCAAGGTATGCAATCTCCTGGATGGATGGATGGATGGATGGATGGATGGATGGATGGATGGATGGATCAGTCAGCTGAACAAAACTCTTTAAGACAAAATAATTTCATGAGTATTTTTCTCATATTTGTCTTAGCCTTTTCCCTTTGGTAGTGTGGCTTTCAGCCTGACTTTTAAACCTCGTTGTCCTCTCTGCCTCTGCCTTTCTCTCTACATCCCTCCTCCCTGTTCTGTCTGAGAGAGTCCACATATTCCTTGGCGAATCCTTGAGGGACCCTGACTCTTACAAGGTATGTATTCATATGAATGAATTTCACACAGTTTATTGCTAGCCACGTCTGTATCTGTAAGGATAAGAGCAACTGTGCTGTTTGTTACTTTAGTGGCCTAAAGAGTTTCAATGTATCTCCTTAGCGGCAAACCACCTACTTAAAATAATGAAAGCTTAGCCTAAGTGTTTCCCCGCTGGGGGTGCCACCCTCTTACTTCAGAAGGCCTGGGGTGCCCAGAGCACTGCGCTCTGCCTGCTGGGATGGGAGGAGTTAATTAAATTACCTTATATTTAGTGTTAATTTTGTACCGGGCTTGTCGGGTGACAGACAGCAAGCCCAGGCTTGACTGGGAGTGCCGGCCTGGGCATGGGCCCCATCTCTGGGGCATTTCTATTGTCAGATTAATTAAATTGACATCTTGGTTGTGATTAGTTACAAATATGGCTCCAATATTTTTTCAACAGGTGTCAAAGTGGGGGCTGTGGTCAGAATCACAATGCGTAACTGTGTCTAACCAGAGAACAGAAACAGGATCTTAGGATGTTTCAGAAGACTGGAAGATTGGAGGCATCCTTTTGGGTTAAGATGCTGATTTGGCACTCACCATTGCTGGGTCCAGCTTGCAGCTAGGATATCTTTTGTTGATAGAAGGGAATGTGGGGGATTCTTGCTGTGTTTGGAGAGAGCACTTGATTGCTGATTAAAATCTGCATCACTAATGCAAACCTGAACCTTTCAGGAAGCAGGCTGTGAGAAGTCCTAATTAGTGTGAAATTATATTTCCCAGAGATGCTACAGTCCCGATCCACACAGACCTACAGCACTGTAATTCCCTAGGTAGGGCAAGTGTTCCCGTGGATCAGACAGTTGTGATTGCAGGGACTTGAACTTGGGCTCAAAAGCAATTTCCCCACCCTCACTCCCAAATCTCTGAAAACCACTTTCATAGTCGTCACTCAAGTGAGGGACATTCACAGTCTCCCACCTACACCCACCTCCACCCCCACCCCCATCCACATGTTGTAGAACAGGTCAGTTCCTTGTAGGCCTGTGAATTCATACACAGACCTTTGCATGTTATCCAGGCAAGTGTGTTTTTAACAGATCAACAACTGTTGTCAGAATGTAGCCACTGGGGGAGGGGGAATCTAAGGCTATCAGAGAATTTCTACCACTCTAGGGGGTCATTGAACTAACCACACAACTGTGTCCATCTTAGAGAAAAGGCCAGGAAGTCGCCACCATTTGGAAACACCACACGAATTCATTCCCCTCACAAACTGTTCTTGTGTGAGTTACACATACCAGTTGCCAAGGAAGAAAGCTGGGAGCTGGAGGAAAGATTCTTCTTCCTCTGGATCCTCAAAAGCTCATGCCAGGTCTCTAAGGAAGTGAAAATGAAAACACCATAAGACCAGACAGAATTAACATAAAATGCAAGGTTTTCAACTCCTCTTATCTCAAAGATAAAACAAACCATAGTGGCATTAGAGTCATACATAACCTTAGTGTAGGGAAATCTTGAATATCCTACAGAGATCCAGGAAACAACTATATAATTGAGAACCTGTGAGTCACACCAGACACTTAGGGGCCAAGTTGCTTTCACCATCAGCCTGAGAAGTCTTAAACCATGCAGGTGTCCTGGCTTAGGCCTTGAGTAAATTCTGGAAGCTGCAGTTCCATAACCACAGCCCACACTGAGCTGCCTTCCTGTCCTGGATCTCGGCAGTCCTCTCACAAAGTGTCACAAGTCCAGAGCGGTTGGCAACAAGCCGTAGCCAGAGAGATCATGGTGAGAAATGGCGTTGTCCGCCGCCCCCCCCCCACACACACACACACCCTCACACGGACGACTCGGCATCAGGAAACACCTGGTTCTGCTGTAGCTTTTTATACCTGCCATAGGCACTTTGGACACACACATGTTGGGTGGAGGACAGAAAACCACTGAAAACGCGTCTATTTATCATAGCAAGACAAGGGAGGGAATCAGGACATGGTCACTAACATTTGGAAGAGCTATACTGGGGCCCTGGTTTCCAGAAATGAAATGCCATTGTACACAAGGACTGAAGTGTGACAGGTGGCCCCATTAGGAAAGAATTCACAAAGCTTCATTTCTGATAATTACTTGGAGGCTGAAATGTAATGATCCCATTTATTCCATCAGCAAGAGTTGTCACGGTCTCCTCGCAGGAAGAATGAGCCTCCGCCCTTTGCGGACTCAATGTAAACTGATCATTTCCACATACTGTTTGGTACAGCTTCCACATGTTAATTGTTCAGTAAGTTACTTCCTGAACAAAGATCCATCTCCCTCCTGATCATGGAAGCTGGTGTCGGGTCTGTTCCTTCAGGACTGCTGGGCAAAAATAACAAAGATCAAATAAATCTCTGGTGGAAACAGCCATTGCTGAATGCCTCTGTAGAGAAAAATCTTGAAGCAATAATATATGGTGCTTTCTGGTTAACAAATGGTATCCAAGGCTAATTCCTTTGGTCTTAACATCCTCTCATATGTAACACACAAATATTTTTATGTATATGATTCACATGCCCACATCACAAACGTGATATGCATATAAATACACAGGTAAAATATTAGCCTTCTTTTCTATTTTCTTTTCTCTGTCTTTTTTATTTTTCATTTAAGTCTGACTATGTAGCCCACTCTAACAAGCCTGCAACTATGTGGCCAGGCTGGCCTCAAACTCACAGAGATCCACCAGGTTCCACCTCCTCGGTACTGGGAATAAAAACACGTACCACCACATCAGCTCACCTTTTATTCTTAAATATTCAGAAGTCAGATCTTTATATCCGCTTTTTTATTTATCATTTAAATAACAGATTTGTATGGGAGCTGGAGAAATAGCTCAGTGATTAAAATCAAAAACTTCTGTTGCTAAGAATCTGAGTTTGGTTCCCAGCACCCATGTCAGGCAGCTAACAAACTCATGTAAGTCCAGCTTCAGGGGGTCTAATTCCCTATTCTGGAACCTGGGGGCACCTGCACTCACACACACACACACACACACACACACAGAAACACACAAATACATGTAATTAAAAATAAAACAAAAATAAAATATTTAGCTTTATGTGTGTCAGATATTAACACCAGTAATGTAATGTTCCGTTTTACGTTGGCTTCCCAGCTGCTCTTTGTACTGGAAGGTGAGCAGATGAATAAGTGGCCAATGCCCGAGTGTTTCCCAGAACTGGCGTCTGTACCCAGCTTTGAGAAGCCTTTTCTGGAGAATCACGCCCGCTCCCTCCTTAGACTTCTTTCACATCTTTCTCATCCCATCTGTAGACATTGTCCAACGGCAGAATATGTCTCCAAGAAGCGCTGTTTGAAAAGTATTTAATGATATTCCCCGAAGTTACTTGGCCAAATACAACTGAATCTTTATAACCCAGAAAGAAAACAAAATTATTTACTCATTCAGTATTTATTAGTTTGGAAACAGGGACACAGTACCTAACACACGATTTGCCAGTGTTTGCTCTATCTGGTACCTGCTTTCAAAGCTCCCTTTCTAAGGCGTGAAGAGGAGACACACAGTCCCAAGCTGATGTTGACTCTCTGTAGCACAATTCTTTACGTTTTCAGGAGCAATTAATGCTGATAATTGCTGTTGGTACACTATGGATTTTAAATGATTCATGAAAGAGCTTTCAGCCCTGCACAGGCTCCGTGAGTGTGCTTTCCCTTTGCTGTCATACTCTATGAAGTGCCAGAAACAAAGAACATCAGGAGGCAGATAAAGGTGGGAAGTTGGCAACCCAGGCTTGAGGGCAGGCAGCACATTACAACTCCAGGCCGTGTCAGACTCACTTGTAATCCAAGGTTATACTGCAGATAGCAGGCAAGTTTGAGATGGGAATGGGTCACCAGGTGGAACGAGAGACCACGGAGTCTAAAAGAAGCCTCTGGCTGGGAAAGCCTATGGTCAGAAGTCCTGAGGCCGCCCAGTCAAACCCAAATACCATCGCTAGTAGTCACCACTACGTCCTCCCTCATTGGGCTTCTACTCTGAGTGGTTTAAAATGTTTCCTTCAAAAGGCAAAGACGGAAGTCATGGCGGTGCACACCTGTGCTCCTAACCCTTGGGAGATAGATCAGGAGTTCAAGGTTGTACTTGGTCACGTAGCAACTTCAAGGCCAGCCCAAGATACACGGAACTCTATCCTGAGCCAAACTAAAACATATCGTAACAAAAAAAAAATGTTTTATTTTGTTTTTTTAATGTCAAAGACTGGGAGTGGAAGTAAGCTTTGGGCTTCTATTCTGTTTATGAAGTAAGGCCGTTCCCAAACCACACTAATCACTGCAGATCGTTAAGGAGTTGGGCCAGAGAAAGGCTCAGCAGTAGGACAATTAAAAGGGATAGTCAACAGGAAAAAAAACCTTGATTTATTGACAACTGCTGCTTGGGCTCCATGCTTGTGTCTATATGTCTGTTATTCTAAATTCCAGAGCACTGGAAGATGGGTATAGCTATCTCTGTCTTCAGATGAGGAAACTGAGACTTAAATGTCTGAGCGACTTGCTGGTCATATCTCTAGGGAGGGGCAATGCCAGGGCAGCCCTCCCCACCTGGAGCAGTGTGTGTTCCCTCTGCTGCCCCACATTCCCACCCCAGCCCAGTTCCTCACCCACAACTCCAAAGTGACTTCATATTGGGTACAACTTGAGAAAAACAACTACACATTTGCTGAGACAGCACAATGTCAAAGCAAGACCTTCTGACTGAACTCCAGACTTTTTCAGACCCTTCTCAGGACATCTTGGAGCTCCCTTGATTTACTAACACAGATCGATGCCAATGTCTCTCCAGGAAACATTCCTGAGTGCATAAAAGACCCACCCTGCCTTCGACTGCCTAGGTTACAATGGCTGCCCCATAGAAATCTCTCCCACCGATACTAGTGGAATTAATGAATCACAGCAGAACTCACTCAGCCTTGCTCTGCTCGGAACAGAAAGACCCTGAATCACGGTGGTGGAGGGTAGAAAGGGCGCCTGTCCTCAGATAGTGAAATATCATTGCAACCCTCACCTAGACCCCAGAAAAAGAGAGCCCAGAGAGTTATTGTCGAAGGCACACATGAAAACAGGGTTGTGTTTTCTTAGAGCTTGAAATGAGAGTGGTTTCTTCCCCCTCCAACAAAGTTCTATGGAAAAGGAACTTGGAGAAGAACAAAGGCCAAGGACCCAATGGGGTGGTCTATAATTTATAACCTATCTCTGAGCTGTCTGGGGCAGATTGAAGTCATTAGCCAGACAGGCTTGGGCGGGAGGAACCTCCAAGGTGCCTGGCACTGCAAGCCCGAAATGAGCTTTGGCATGGGCCAATCCTAAATCTCTGAAATAAAATGACTCGGGTATGTTCTCCGCCATTCCCTGCCTCCCACCTCCCAGGAGCAACATGTGCCCTTTAAAAAAAGAAAAAAAAATGACACTGGCTCCGATAAAAATCATATCCATTTACTGCAATGTCTTTTCCATGGCCACAAAAGAAAGGCCTTTATCATGCCCCGAATTAGATCTGTGATTTTTTTGAATGACATGTTTAATAATTAGACTGTGAGATGTGCAGTTAATCCATTTAAAGGTGTAGAGAAGTCCATTTAATGAACATTATAGTCATGTTAGACTTGGAAACAGCCAACTCTTTTGTTGAATAAAAAGAAGTTCAATGAGATTAACTTCTCTGAGTTGGTTTTAAAGAATAATCAAACATGTCCTCCTCTGATAGTGTACTGTGTCTTCCTGCATGACTCCTGCATACCAATGTCTTCCATCCCGGAAGACTAAGAATAAGGCCGCTGGACCTCGCATCGAAGTGAAATAATTACAAATTAAAAAAGATCACTCCTACTTTCTTGACTCGGTATAAAGTGATAAGAGGCCGAACCGTGCGAGCTTGTAATTATTCACAGAAAATGTTAATCTTCTGCTATGGCGTTCTCACTGGCAGCATTAAATGTATTCTGACAATTATCAAGTTTACAGTTTGACACGCAGATATTTCTGCTGGGAGACTTATTGATTGATCCTATCAGATTTGAGCCTCTGAATGAAGTCTCCCAGCTCACACCTAGGTGGCTGTTGGACTGACCTCAGCACAGGGGCCACTTGCTGTGAGTTAGAGTGGGTTAGAATCCAAGGGTCTCCGCTAGCCCCTGCTACTATGTTTAAGAAAAAAACAAATAACAATGGACCAGAATATATAACTGAAGTAGTAGCTGCGATTCAAAGAGCTCCACACTGGATAAGGAGGCTAAACCCAATTTACTAGTCAGCTGCGCCGTTTCTGTGGAAACTTCCTATTTTGTCCACACGGAGATTTCCCACACTGACCCCCAAAGATGGGCATGGTCAAATGCAGCCCAGGGGTGCAGCTGCCCTTCCTCAGATGTCTTCACTGTAGCCCAGAAATTTAAACTTGACCTTCATTATACATACATTATTCCCTCCCTTGTGTGCAACCCCGAGGAATGGTAACGCAAGCATGTTATGGATCTCAATTGTTTGCTTGCTTTTAGAAATAAAATGAACAACAATAAGACAAAAGGCACCAAGGCATAGGAGGCTTGGATGAACAGATTTAAATGCGGTATGAGCCCACAAGGTGCCTGGCTTTTCCTGGCTAACCTTGAAAGGAAGTGGCAGGCAGCAGAGTATTCTGTCACCTCCTGCCAATCAGAGATGGTTGACTATAGAGGTCACACGGTCACACTCCTAACCAGCTCTGTTTTAGATCTACTTCAGTACAGGAAGCAATGCTGGCGAGATCTGGGGCAACAGCATCCCAGCTAATACAGCATGATCTATCGTGTACAGCATCATCAGGCATCGTGCAGAAAGCTTTACCTTAAACCAGTAATAGCATTTGTAGGTCTGGAGAGGGAAACCTCCAGCTCAGAGGGGAAAAAAAAATGTTTATAAATAAATAAAAGTGTGCCTTCCCAAAGGGAGAATCAGCCATAATAACTATGTCTACACCTGGCCAGATAAACCTAATTCAGGAATGGAGCCTGAAGACTCCACACTTAGCCTCAGTCCTGATGTTTGCTTCTGTTTTGCTCTGACCCATCTATAATCTCCAGAGACAGTACCAGAAAGTAAAATCAGGTGTTCCAAAT
Source organism: Chionomys nivalis (assembly GCF_950005125.1). Lineage (NCBI taxonomy): Eukaryota > Metazoa > Chordata > Mammalia > Rodentia > Cricetidae > Chionomys > Chionomys nivalis. The sequence goes on along the minus strand of NC_080093.1, from coordinate 1,084,935 downwards.
GCTCATAATTAGATTCTTGCCCACCGAAGCTACAGCCTTGGGAAAGGATGAGGGAAACAATGCCATGGCCTTTCAGATACCCTTGGAAAGGAGGTGGAAAGACTTCCTGTCTTGTTCTTTATTGTTATGACATTTCTCTCTCCTTTCATTGTGTGTTTAGGCTGAGTAAGCCTTGTAATAGGTGAGCAAAATGTGCAGCACACACACAAACTGGAGGGGTAAGAGCAAAGGAAATCTCAGATGCAACTGTGGGATCTACCATCTACGCACAAAAGTAAATAAATAAATAAGCTTTTGTTTGATAACTGTCAAGAATTTTCATATAGAAATTGCCTTCAGCACCTAGGTAACCCTGGCGAGTTCATCACCAGTCAAGGTTGCTAGCAACTCATCAAGTTGAAACTATTGAATAATTGCTTTATACAACCTGAATTCTAAAATTACAATTCCACCATGAATATCTACAAGATCTTTTTTTAAAAAAAAAAAAAAAAGGCATCGCAGAGTAGAATGCATTCATATGCAGAAAATGCATCAAAGTGGTTTTTATCTTGGCTCCTAAGCGTCAAGTTCTTCTTCCCTCCTTCACTGAAAGGATCATTTAAATGCGAATACATTTTTAGGTTAGGTTATTAGATTTTGTTCAGATTGCACAAATAATTATCATACTTGGTTCAGATGAGAAACTGCTCTAAAAGTTTCTCAATGCGATGGAAAATCTGATGAAAAGGAAGCAAAGGCAGAGGAGAGGAAAATCATTTGTCAAGATGTTGACCCAGTCTTGCCCAAAGATAATCAGCAGCACCTATAAATACATGTGTGAGGGTTGCTGGAATACTTTTTTTTCTTTTTAAGAAAAAGTTATTATCTTGGAAAGAACTAAGGAGTGGCCAGAAATCACTATCATGGTCGAGAATGGACTAATCACTTTAGCCTCTTCCCTGAGCGCATTTATCCACCTTCTAATTCCTCACCTAATTAGAGGGAAAAGCAGTGCTGTCCTGGTCAAGGAGGTAGGGATTAGGGTTAAGAAAACACTTGTGTTTGGAACCCCCACCTCCCCTGGTCAGTGTGAAAGATTCTCAAAGAGTCTCCCAGCTTCACTAATCCGTGACCCTCAGCAGGGAGAAGTGTTAACAATTTAGTTTAAAACTCACACTCTCACACACATGCATCAAAAACGGCTTTTCCCCTTTGATTTGTAGGTATTAGTTGTTTTTCCAGGCCCCATTAAGGACTCTTCATCCTGTCCAGCAAGAGGCATTAAGCTTTCGCGAGTTAAAGTTGTTCCCAGCTCCGTGTTATTCAAAGGCAATTTACACTAATTATTCAAGTCCACAGCGCTACCCATATTAGCGGAATGAACCATCTCAGCAGGTAAAAAGTACTTTTGAAATGCTAATGTATTACGAAGGTACAAAAATGTCCCTGAATTCGCGGTTTTGGTTTGGTTTTGGTTTGGTTTTGGTTTGTTTGGCCATTTTAAAGGATAGGACTGGGACTTTCGGAACCCTTCCTTTTATTATATGAATGCTTTTATAATTATTTGCTTTTAAACTCACAGTTGTCAGGTTGATGCTAGTGTGTCTTCCAGTCTTGTGGTTAGCTTAAAACACGTCTCTTAGCTGAGTTCTTTTTTTTCCATTTTACGAAGGAAAGTCAGATGCATCCCCTAGCCTAGGCACATGATAAAGTGAACATGTAGAGATTTTTGTCGGTTGCTGTTGTTCTCATGCCTCAAAAACTCCTCTCTAGAGTGTGAATCATAATCACTAACATCTTCAGAAGCCTCTTCCATGTTATTGCTTGCCACAGTCGGTGCTCTGGCCTAAAATAAGCGGCAGGACCCAGACAATTTCTGCAGCTTATTTGTGTTCCTTCCCACAAGGTGTTCGCGCGCGCGCGTGTGTTGGGGGGGGGGGGGTGTTCAGTTTATGCTTCTGGAGAACCCTGGGTCCAAAGCACTTCATCATGAAGTCAGACTCTCTGGTTTGCCTTCTCTTGCCCATTCCCAAAGCGGCTGGGGAAAAAGAAGGAAGAAGGAAGGTGAATGAAGTTCCACCCTTTCCCTGTTGAGAGAGATATCAACAGCGACCCCTCCCGGCCAACCAAGAAGTTCATAAGGTATAAAACAGCGACTCCTCTCGGTGACCTGAACAGTAACAGGGTACAAACAGCAGCTAGTCAAAAGTGAACGCTACTTTAATTTTTCATACTTCAGTCTTTCACTCACAAGCATTCCCACACAGATGCAGACACAGGCTCTGTCTTCCAGCCGCTCAAATACAGGTAATAAAGATGGAACACAAACAATAGAGGCGGGTGGAGGGCAGAGTGGGCCCACCGCGCAGTGAGGTCCTAGCTCACCAAATGAGTGCAGAAAACTATCCACAAAAATAAAAATTTAAAATATCGCAAAGCACAAAAAGAGATCCCAGGGTTGAAAAACAGGTGTAGAGACAGCCCCCGCCACCACGTCCCGAGGCATACAATAACGTAGCCCATTCCAGGGCCTGGAAACCGTGCAGGATAGCCAAGCTGTCCACTGTGACCGGAAAATGAATGGGGACGGGGGGGGGGGGGGGGACTGGAGACAACAGAAGGAGGCAAGGACTCTCGCTCACCTGTCCTGGAAAATATAGTGAATCCTGTGCGTTCGAGGTCTCCAAACTCTTTGATCCCCTATCCACACATACTCCTCAAAAACACAGGTTTGGACACCCTATCATATATAGTTACTACCTGTGACTTGATTTTAAGCCACGTAGTGTTAGCTAGCATCGCTTTCTGTGCTTCCCAGTTTTGGGTTCTAGTATTTTCCCTCACGCCAGAGGAATCCTGGTGGTGTTAAATAGCCCCCTCCCCAGGTAGATGGGTCTTTGGAAGCCCAAGGACTGCCCCGTATTTCTTTGCTATCCATCTCTTCAAGACCTACTTTCCTCTATCTCCTCATGCAGCCAGAGGCTTGACCACTCTCCAAGGGTCCTGACCCAGTCAGAGGACAAACGAAGTGCAAAAGCAATCCCAGCCAGTGAGATGGCAGATGGGACTGCCTCATCCTATATGATCCCTGCTCACAGGGCAACCTGGGTCCTCACCCAGGAATATCTCTTCCCTTCTCTCTTGTAGTGAATGCATTTGTGAACCATCAACCAGTATCCCCCTAAGAGTACCCATAATAGATTCTAGAACCTAGAAAACAGCCAGATAGGCAACAAGTCCCTATGGGTTGAGTTAACATGTAAGTCAACTAATACACAACATTAAAAAAATGAATTCTAGTATACATGAAAGTAAGAAAGCTATAATATAGCCAAAACCTGATTAGTAGTTTCCAATTGTCTAAGCATCCCTTCCTTTGTGAAACTCCTCAACTAAGATGTTTGTTTATATATACACACTCCTGCACACACACTCACGCACACACACTCACGCACACACACACACATGCACACACACAGAGAGAGAGAGAGAGGCTTCTGAAAGATACACAATGGGTGGACTATTGCTAGCAACAAAGAGTGACTTCTCTGTTCTAAAACTTGGTCAAACGCTAGAATCTGTATTGAGGTCACTGAAAGGAGTGCATCCCTTGGGGGGTCTATAAATGACTAACGGAATAGGATGCTGCATGCTGCAATAATCCAGCATCTGCAAATCCACACAAAAGACATGTCTTGTTATTGACTGCCTTCTCTGTGCTGGGCACCCACATACAGTATTTATGGTTACAGTCAAAGGGATGCATTCCCACCAAGTATTAAAGTGTTACTTACTGGGAAGTAGTAGGAGAAAGACGGCTAACGTGAGTCTACAAACTAACTGTGTTCACATGGAAGCCTAATCCTTCTATGGCCAGGGTTCAGTTCACACCAGGGGTTGAAAATGTCTTTTTGAATCAGACTGTCTAGTTCTGCGCAGAAAATGTGGTAAAGATCTGACTGGTGTAGAAACGGTGCTAGCTGAACTAACCTTCTTTTAGTTTTTAGGAATATTTTTCCTGTTGTACAGAGTGCAAATGAATAGCGTATAGATGAGAAGACAGTGTATAAGGGATGCTGTAAATACATAGAGAAAAAATTGCTTCCCATAGCCTCATGACACACATTTGCCTGCAAATAATGGATTTTCAATCACAAACCAATTGATTTAATCCTGTTTCTTAAAGACCTTTCGAGTCCCAGACCAACTTTAATTACAGAACATCCACGGGTGTCAGAATAGTACATGCCCATAAAAAATCTTTTTCATAGCTCAGAGTATCCCCTAGTTAATCTGACTGCCCCACCAACCACCCCTCCCACCACTTAGTTTAAATCAATGAGGGCAGAATCACTAATGAAAGCTAAGAATCCTCTCCATCCTAATGAGACCATACACTCATTGGGAGCAACTCTTTAAGATGACTGGGATGCTGGGAGGGCTGAAGGTGGTGATGTTGGACTCAGGGATGAACTGGGAATTCTGGGAGGACTGAGTGTGATGTGTTGGTGTCAGAGGAGACAGTCAGAAGAGACAGAAGTTAGAATTGAGGTTCCTTTTCTTTTTATTTTAAAAATCATGAAGAATCAGTACTTTTGTCTTCCTATCAAAAGAAACATTAACAAATACATGATTAAATAAGGCCTGAAAATCTCTAAGGAGTCTTTTATGATCTTTGGATCAATTGAAAAATAAAAATGTCCTATATGTAATAGTTGAAGTACATGTACAAACAGTATGAAGGTTCGATGATAAAGGTTGTGTAAAGTCAGCATTTTATATACACAATGTACAAGTGTGAACCTTTAATGGTGGCTTCCATTGGTAGTTTGATGGATTTCCTAAGAAACTGTATTAAGTAGCTTTAGGGGCTGCTTTAAATGCCTTCAAGTATTAACCATTGAGAAAGACAGCCCAGTTCAGAGACAATGGAAAGGCACTGGGCTTGGAGGATGTGATAATCAAATTTGTTGAACTCCATAAGACCCCTGTGAGTCTCACAGAAAAATAAAGGTTTTTATTAGTTTGGACCTTGCCTTCCATTGGCTGTAAAACTGCCCAACATCAGAGGAGAGCTGTGTGCAAAAGTAAGTCATTTCCAAAGAAACCATGCAAAACTTTTTAAATTTTATGCCTATTGGTTTGTGTGATGTATGCATATGTGTGCATACGTGCATACGGGTGTATTTACTTATGCATGCATGTATGCATGGAAGCCAGAGATTGGCTTAGGCATCTTCCTTTAGGCTTCCCGCCTTATTTTCTGAGGCAGAATCTGAAGTTCATCATTTTTTTTGCTAGACTGACTGGTCCTTAAGTCCTCAAGACCACTGTCTCCAAAACCTCTGACTAATACCCACCAGTCCTGACTTTTTATATGGGCTCCAGGAATCCAAATTCACATCCTCATACCTGTACAGTGAACACTTTATACTGAGCCATCTCTCCAGCCCTATATTTTTCTAATATTTGAGTTGAACACAGCTTGGTTTAAAGTACATGCATGCACACATCACATGTACATACACATATATGTACATATGTTTTATAAGGCCCAGGAGTTGTGTCTTTTCCCTAGCTGATTGAAATGCAGTTTGGCAGGTCTTGATGTATTTCTGTGTTCTGAACAAGGCTGTGGGCTCAAGCCAGCCTCTATCTAATCTAATTAATACAAGTCCTGCAGAATCAGAGGGTGGAAGAAGAAACTTAAAAAAAAAAATGAGACATTAGCTTGGATGCTTATCTCACTGTAAGTATCCATTTATCTGCATGCTAGTAATGACTCCAAATATGCAAACAGATGTTTCTCTCATTAAATTGTATATGCAAATACTACTGGTAGCAGTGGCAATGTTGTCTCGGGGTTGAGAGATCGCTGAGGGTAATTAAAGGTTAATCCAGTTTTCGGTTCATAGAATATACAACAGGAATAGTTGCAAGGAAGTTTTGTCACTTAACCTTCAATTCACTACCAACAGTGCATGGGTTTTCTGCTAAAATAACACAAACATGTATTGCTAATCACTATCCCATACATGTTAGATCAGCAGCAGCTAGCAGCACAGACGTATTTATTGCACTAAGTTGAGTGTTACCATATAGAACATCAATAAGAAAGGCTGTGTCTCCTCAAAAAGTGTTTAGCGCCCATCGACAGCTGTCATGTCTGATTCCTGATAGAGAAATGTCTGGAATGACAGCAGTAATAATTCTGTACCGTGGTTTCACACACGGAACATGAAGAAATGGCGGGGCTTCCAATGTGTTAACCAAAATCATCCTGTTTTTGTTACAACGGGATGAGTTGGAAATGTAAATGATTTGGCACCCTTTTGAATGGAAAATTTAACGCACCGGATAGGTAACTTCCATTTTCCATTTGGAGGGGAGGGGAAAAAATCCAGCAATTAAGGTCAGAAAAGTTTCGCATTCTGCAAGACTTGCAAGGTTAGTAGAAACTGTATGTGCACGCAGAGCTGGTGCAAAGGAGGCTTCCTGCATCTCTGGAATTACAAAGGAGGATTTATTTCCTGATCAACAGTTACAAAGAGCTTACCTTTGGTTTAGTGGGAACCGGGGTGCTCAAAGGGTAATCTCTTCTCTCCCCCTTACTTATTTAGTCCTTGATTCTACAACAAATGCACAGCTATTCACTCGGCATAAAGACCCCAATGCAAAGCCAGCACACAGGGTACCTGAGGTCTCCAGGATCTGGTAGATGAAAAGCATTGCCTTCTGCCCCCAGTAAGCAGTGAGCCCTACCAGATGCCCATCAGAATGAAATCGAACACTTCAGGGGGAGACCGATCCCTAACTTGTAATCCTCATTATACGTTGAGGGCTTTTAGCTAAACCCAAATTTAATTTGAGTGCTATGCCACCAGTAAACCAAAGCTGCTTTCGCGGTCACAATTCTACATTAAGCCAAACTCAAGACTTGGAAATTAAACTAAGGGTCTGCCCCCAACCTCTCCTGCTTTCTCATAGGAAAAGTGCCAACAGCCAAGGCAGAAAAAAGAAAAAAAAAAAAAAGAAAGAAAGGGAAAAAAGAAAAAATGCTTTGAGAAACTGCATATTTCCAAGAAAATGACCTATGGATGCCTTGCCCAAAGCACCCCTTCGATAGAATATTAACCATACTTATTGACAAACCAGTTAGACAGCCATTGTGGTTTCAAAGGGGAGATGAAAATGTCTCACTATCAAGTTGTGAGGTTTATTTGTTAGCTTGTTTGCTTAGACATCAAACAATTTCACTTCTTTTTGACACTATATATTTACTGATAGGTTTTTCCTTTTTATCTGCCTTTTTTTTATGTCTGTGGTGACCTGTTATGTCCTTTCCAGCCAGAAGCTGGGAATTCTCAGCTTAAGAGAAGGAAATCCATCTGTCGCCACCTCTAGAAACAGAAGAGACCTTGCTGCAGCCTCTTCCAAAAATCTAGGTGTCTCTTAGCAGGAAGAGAAGGAACATGGCATTTTCCAGGTCTGAGAGGGCCATGAAGAGACACAGCACCGCCTGCATTAGTAGTACATAACGCACTTGTGTTCCCTCAGGAATATATTAAAAGATCTGATCGCCTGCCCTCTCCAGGCTAATTTTGGATAACATTTGGAGATCTCCAGCCATACTCTCAGGAGACTCTTTGGAAATAACATGGCCCTGTGCTTCTCTATTTGTTAAGTAATTGAGATGTAATGGTGATTATTACATATTAAAAAGAAACCAAATTCCCCCTAGCACAGAGCAGCCCCCATAAGTGCTGTACTGCTCAGAACAGCAAAAGGATAGTATCAAGACTAAATCTGGGGAACTAGACCTTGGTTAGCAATCTTCAGACAGGGACAACAACAGAAACATCTCCCTCCTGCCACAAAAAGACATAGGAGCCCCTTAGTTTTGAGGGATTTTGACTCCTGTCCCCAGTGCTATAAAATATAAGGGTTGTTTGTGGTTGATTTTGTCCATGTCTTGATATGAACCTTTTTCTGACCCTTTCCCACCACCCAACAAAATCCAACCTGGTGTCTTAGTTATAACTGTGATTGCTGTGAAGAGACATCATGACTAACAGCAACTCTCATAAAGGAAACATTTAACTGAAATGGCTCATTTACAGTTTCAGAGGTTCAGTCTATTATCATGATGGGGAACACGGCTGTGTACAGGCAGACGTGGTGTTAGAGTAGTAACTCAAAGTCCTACATCTTGCAGGCAACAGGAATGAGACTCTGAGCAGTATCCTGACTATAACAAACCTCAAAGCCCACCCCCACAGTGACGCACTTCCTCCAGCATGGCCACACCTCCTAATAGTGGCGCTCCCTCTATGAGATTATAGGGGCCAATGACATTCAAACTACCACTCCTAGCTTTGGCCTGTTGAGATGTGAAAAATCGAGGCCATCTGGAGCCCAGCCAAGCAAGATGATGAAGATAAGCAATAAAGCTGCGACAGCCCAAAGGAAGGGTCTAGTTTGGATATCACAAATTGCCCTGAGAATGCTCCTAGGGGCTATTATGACTTTACCATTTCACGGGGTTTCACTATTTTCTGCAAGATAAGAAGTCATCCTCCTGACCCTGCAGCACAGCTGAGAGGACTTGAGATGACAGCATGCCTGCAGTAATAAACAGCCAGCTCCACACAGGCTGAAATGATGGCAATGATTGACTTAGGTGACACCAGCCTAGACAGAGGGTCAGCTTCACTTGGACCATCTCTTCAGAGATTTCTAACACGGCCACCGCAATCATCTGTGCAGAATGGGCAAGATTCTCTCCCTCTTAGAGATGAGCACCCCATCATATTGCAGGCACAGCCTCCAAAGATCGTTTTAAGTCATCCCACCATAGTGCTATGCTGGCCTTAGAGTTGCTGAATTGCAGGAAGAGATTATCCAGTAGAGCTAGGTTAGTTCTTTAAATGGCATCAGAGAAGCTCACCTTTGCAAGCTGGGCTCCACGCACACACCAGCAAAAGTCCAGTCAGCATTGTGCACAAAAGCAGGTGCTCTCTGAGGTCCCCACACATTCCCTCACTGGCCCAATTGGGCACAACACCCCTCCAAGTCATGGTGTCCTCATCTGCATAATGGCTAATACTCATGGGAAAAGATTGAGGCACAGATAAATCAAACAAGTCAGGGGAAATGCTCTCACAACTGTCCTAGTACCCCGGAAATGGCCAGGGCAGCTGGGCCCTGTGCTTACAGGGTTTCATCCTCTAGTCCAGCATCAGTAATTGGACCACTGTGTCCATGTCAACACCACTATTCTTAACCCTAATGGCTTGTTAATTTAACTCATTAGAGGCTCTTAGCACTTGAAAGGGTGTTTAAAAACACAAACCAACAATTAGTCTTTGGGGACCAAAGAATAAATGCAAACATAATGTATCACTTTTCCTGGCTCAACAAACACCATTTTGATGTGCTAATGGCCCCTAGTGAAGGCAGTAATTTCCAGTTAAAGCAAGCCAACAGTCCAAATGCTGTCTCCACGAGGCCACAATCTGCCCGATCCTGAGAGTCAGCCAGGAATAAACATCAATCCAACAGCCTTCCCATACAAATAACATAAAAGTGAAGTCATGTGTGCACTAGAAATTGTGCTGTCAAGAAACTGGCCTCACATGAAATGGAATCATTGAAAGCACTGGTCAGGAACCTGGGAACAAGGATTTGAGCCCAGCTTCTGACATTCCTCTATCCAGTGACCTAAGAAAGTCAGCACTAGCAAGTCCCTTAGTGAAGCAGAGGCAGGCACACTCTGTCTACTCTGGAGGGTGTTGAGAAATCTGGTTCTGTGTGGGAAGCTTCTTAGTTACCATTCTGGATGAGAAAGCTTGTGATTTTGATCGATTCATCTTTGGGATAAGTGACTATGGAAAATGATCCTTGATGCACGTCAGGGGCGATGAGTGATCTTGAAGAAGCGAAAGCCAGAGAAAAATGTGTAGAAAATCTATGTACAGAACTGTTTTAAATTGTGGTAGAATATATGTAATACACAATTTACTGTCTTAACCACTTTCAAGTTTTTGCTTTTACGTTGCCTTTAGTCCACTAACAAGGTACTGTGCAGCCACCAGCTCTACTCTGTTCTAGAAATTTTCATCACCCCCAAAACAAAACTCCTGACCCATAAATAGCTATTCTCCATTCCCCTGTATCCCCTAGAAACTGCCAATCTGCTTTATGCCTCTATGGGTTTGCCTGTAACAGACATTTCCTAAGAATGAGTCATATAACCAATGCATGGCCTTAGGATTCTGTGTTCTATCACCTGGCATAACTTCCCGAGGTTCATCACATTCCAGATGGGATGTACAGGGTATCCATAGACATCTTCAAACAACACAGTTGATAAAACATAACTTACCATTGCCAGGTACTGAGTACTGCACCGTGTGTGTGTTCTCACATCTTTAATCAGAAAATAACTATTATTCCCATTTTATGGGCAAGGAGTTAAAAGTCAGAAAGATTTAATGACTTGTCTCAGCCCTGGTTTTTCAGATTCCAGATTTCTTACTCTGAATTGTATTTGATATTTGCACAGTCCAAGAAGAGCTGTGCAGAGTATTTGGCAGAAGGCCAAGTACAGAGATTCCCAATATGTTCCGAAAAGAGGCCACTTGATAAACCTATAAGCCCTATCCTGGCTGGTAACCATGGCCAGCTAGGAGGCTAACAGGAGAACAAATACCAGAGGTATGGTCTCTATGGCTGCCATTAGACTGGTCTCTTGCTGAACAAGGCACTGTAGAGCATCCATTCTTGTCCCAGTGCTGTGGTCCTAGCCAGATGTGGTAGCACACACCTGTCATCCCAATAATCAGGAGTCAGAGACTTGAGGATCTCAAGTTTGAGGACCATCCTGAACTACACAGGAAGACTCTGCTCACCTCTCCCCCAAATGCTGTGACTTTATTTCCAGGGACCTTGTCCATATTTGACACAGTTGATAACATTTTAGTTCTGAAAAAAAAATAACAACAAAAAACCTTTCTGCCTCTGCTAAGTGTCCTGTCTACTTTTTCTTGCATGATGCACAAATACAAATACTCAGATGTGGAAAAGTAGACAAGGAAGCCAGAGTATGAACCTGGAAAAAACATATAAAGGCCTAATAGTCATGGGGATGGTAGATACTATGTATAGATAGGGACAGATTGGGATTTGTACACTTGTGTACAAAGAGTAGCAGCTTTGATCAATGAGAAGCTAACATTAACGTTAGCATTAGGTGGAGATCTGCAAACATCTTCGTTTTCTTGTGATAGTTGATTTGTAGGTGCCATACCACTTATCACCCACCCAGCTGGGATGAATTTATAAGATATTCACAGAAACACAGTTTTCACTGTCAATCTGTATGGAATTAAGGGAAAAGTGATATGATTTAAATCCTAGCTTTGCCACCACATGCGTGTAGAGAGATCTTGGGGAAATCATTGGCTTTCTTGTAGGCTTCCCCGTTTCCAAAATGGGCCCAAGGAAGGGAATTGTGACTCTCTGTAGTGTGGCTCTTCCAAGAATGAGGCAGTCAAGTTTCTAGCAAGAACAACTTGTTCACATGTCTTCCTGTATCCATGCTTCTACCTGGGAACACAACATCAAGGGAGAGAAGTAACTCTCTCTAGATCACTTTCCCTATGTTCTTCTAACACCTATTTTTCAATTTTCAGGGTAACAAAATTGTGCATCTGTGAGACAGGACTCACAACCCCTTTTCTCCCCCCCAACAGTGCTATTGAAGAGACTGGTTACCGCCATAGAACCAGTGTGGAAACTGTTCGAAAGGAAATAGCACATCTTGGTATTATTGTATGCAGTCTGATTCAGGTATAATGATTGGAAGAATTGACTTTTTTTTTTTTAATTACAGGTGGTAAGGGCCAGTTTCTAACCTCAAAGGCACTGTAGCTGGAAGATGAGAGAGGCAGTGGTCAGTTTCCAACACGTCCCTCGGTAAGCGGCTTCAGTATGTTAAGATGACTTTAGTGAGTAAGACATTCAGCCTGCCTGATGACAGTTCATACCTAGGATTCAAGCCCAAGATCATAATGAATGGAAGTACATTGACTCGTGGGAACTACGGTCCTAATTACATGGGCAGCAAGTGGAAACTAAATACTTAACTTGCAAGCATAGCCTGTGATTGTCTTCCATGTCAGGTATTCATCTTGGAATTTCAATGTTGAAATTTCCAACTTTTTTTAAATGTGAACATGTGTGTGCTGTGTGTGCCTGTAAACATATTCGTGTGTGTGTGTGTGTGTGTGTGTGTAAGTGAGCGCACACACGCGCATTCATGTGGAGGCTAGAGGTTGATGAGGAAGAGTCGCTCATGTGAACCCAGACCTTGCCAATTCAGCTAATCTAACTAGCCTGCTTGACCTAGGGATCTGCCTCCTAAGCACTGGGAGCTTTTATATCATGGCAAGGGCTCCAAACTCTGGTTCCCATGTTAGTGATTTTCCCAAGTCTGTAATGTCCAACTTTTATTCTTATTTTCAGAAAATCTGCAGTCAGGAGAACCAGAGGAAAGCTTTGTGGATTTGGACTGAAATTGTCTGTGTATGAATCCTATCTCCAGTGTTTACCCATCTGTGTGGTTTAACTAAATCAAGTGACCACCTGATCTTTCATTTCTTCATCTATAAAATGAGGACAATTAATATCTCCTGGAATTGTTTGGGAGCTTAAGTGGGGGATATCCAAGTTCTGCCTGAAAAGCCTTGCCTACCCTGAGGCATTCCCGAGCTGCAATGAGGGCTAGAGCCAGGTCAGGGAAGGGGGAAGGGCAGAATTCAGCACAGGTTTTTTCAATATTTAAAAAATATTTTTCACAATTGTTCTCCAGAAATGGTGTGAGTGAATGTGCGTGTGTGTGTGTGTGTATGTGTGTAGAAGTGGATGAAATTTACTACTTTAAATCTTTACTAAAAATGGAACTTCTGTACTTCTAATTGCAGAATTCTGAAAAACAAAACAGGTCTCTCACCTGCTTCTCGGCAAGTCCAAGGGGATTAATTTGCCACTCCTCAAAACAACTCTTTGGAGGGATCCCCTCTTGCTTCTCTATTCTCACATTAATTAAAAGACATGCTGCATGCACTTGGAATAGGAGAAATGAAGAGAAATAGACGTGCCACCCTCTGGGGATAGCACACAACTCAGCAGCCACCTGGTGCGGGAGGGAGAGTGTTGGCCAAAGTGACCATCGTCATGGTCACCAGTTCACCTCCCAACCTCCACAGGGACCCTCAGGTCTCATTGTTTGCAGGAGAAAGTCCCATAGCTGGTATTTAGGAGGAAGACTTCTGTTTAAGCCTAACCTCCAGGGATAAAGGCTTTTGAGAATAAAATGGAAACTCACTGATTTCTTCTTTTTAAGCAATGATAGAGGAGGGCGAGGACTTTGGAAACAAACCCCAACTCGGTTGCCAGAAACTGAGACTATTGTTGAGATCAAACATTGGATACTTATTTGTACTTTTGATAATCTTTGGATTTTTTTTCCAGATCAAAGTCTTTCTCTGTAGGTTTGTGTTGATCAGATTTGTGGTCTGCTGGAGATGTTGGCATTTTCTTGTAACTCTTTTGCTGTGGCTCAAAGTTTATATTGATCCAGGACATTTCTGTATGAGTCAAATGCAAATGACTTCCCTTTAAAACATTTAAAGCAGTTGCTACATTGTCAACTCCAAGTATCAAAGACTGGAGCTGGGGTGGCAGTTCAGCTGTACAGCATTTGCTGGGGGGGATAATTAAATAAAATCCAAATAATGCCCAATAACCAACTGATAGAATGAGCTTTTCTGGGGCACAGAGCTAATCTGCAACAGATGGGGTGCTGATATCATCTGCAAGGTGGGTAGACTCTCCTCTCCTGCTCACCTGACAGATAGCAAAGTTGGCTGACACCAGGTAACCAGCGTCAAGCTTTTCAGGAACCTGGACCAAGAGGCCCCAGGGCTGGTTATTTATGGTAATTACAATACAGACTTCCTCACACTGCCTGGACAGAGGCAGCAAGTTCTTCATCATTCTCTTCAGTCACGTGAATAAAGAAAAAAAAAAACTGGAGCATAAACACCATTCCTCCTTTGTAGTCAAAGGCCAGGGTTAGTTTGAGAGGAATAAATCCAAGCTGGTAATCAAACTAAAAAATAGCAAGTGCAGTAAGGGAAGTCCTTCTGCCAGTCAGGAGCCAGGGGTGACCAGTTTTTCCTTCTGCAGTTGGTAAATATCAGGCCTTTCTTTATTTACCCACAGTTGTTTTTTCCCATCTTGAAAGATATTCAAGACTAGTGTTTGCAATCACTTTACGTGGAAAGACAGACATCTATGTAAAAGTTAAAATAGATTTAGCCCTAATTAAATCCTATGCTGCCCAGAGAGAGGAGGGGACAGGAGCACTCGTTAAGCAGATGAAGATGTAAACACAAATGCTTTCTCTCTGAAATCTGAATTACCCCAAGCTGGCATTCATCCCTAGCCACGGGCTCAGAAAAATCCCATGACTAGGAGCCGCTGGGTTTAACAACTTTAGACTCCTCATTTCAAAAAGGCGCTTCTCCTCTTGGTACAGGCAAGCACCCTCAGCTTCAACCTGGCAGCCCCATTCAAACGACCAGACTTCTCCAGTGTTCCCATTTTAAGCTTGTAGCAGAGAAAAATCTCTGGTAATGAGTTCCCTGCCAGTGACGGAGCCTCTGCATCTAATTTGTCCTCCCTCCCGGCCCTGCCCAGAGAAATGGTTTACAAGTCTTGAGAGCCTGGAGGGAGAGGGGGGATCTAAAGGAATTCTCTGGAGAAGGAATGAAGTGCTATCATTGAAATCTTTATTTATGTGAAGAGAACGAGCTAAAACATTACCTCAGAACGCAAGATTACAACATCAGTGGGATGTAAAGTAAATCTATTCTTAGTGGTGACACACCAGAAACCCATAATCCTTTCTCAAAGCCTTTTTGTTATTTTAATGTCCAACAAATTATCCTTTTTTTTTTTTTAAGAAGAAAACCACTTAGATTTGAGAGGTTCCTTTGGCTCCAGTAAAAGTAATTTTAGCTAAAAACTAACTAACTAAATAAATAAATACTAAAATTCCCATAACTGAGTCTTTGCTAGTCTAGTATGTAAGAGACCAAGGTAATTTCTAGCTTCAGTAGAACTAAGCACAAAGAAGTGACCACCAGGATTGGCCTCAAGTTACTCTGGTAATGGTAGCCCTAAAAAGTACTGAAGCAGGGCATTTGGGGTGGCTGATTGGAAACTTTGGCCATTCTTTTATTCCTTTTTTTAAGTGGCTGTATATGGATGAGCAAGCTGCGGGGCATGCTGCACTCTCTGCCTTTTTATGTCAGCCACATCTGGACAGGTTACCCTAGTAATTACCTCAGATAGCTGCGGGTTCATTCTGGGTTTAAAAAAAAATAAAGTTTGATCAAGGAAGACCCCCCTGAAAAATCTTAGATAGGAGCGGATGGCGCAGATGATACAATGTTTCAGAGCACCTCTGTTGCAGTTCCCTCTGAGGTCTATATCCAGAAGAGCTTCAAGACTGCTGGCTGAGATGATCAAGGCTTGCAGATACTTCAGTCAGGACATGACCATAATCCTAAATTTTCTCTAGGTCCCTGTAAGATTATCAGTGCCCCCAGTCAGTAGGAAGTAGCCTGGAAAACTACGTCCACATTCCCCAAAAATGGATTAAGGATGTGTGTCTTTGTTTAAAGTGTTGGTTACAAGTTGTTATGGATAATGGTCGGAAGAAAAGCTAAACAAAGGAGGTTAGATTCAGAGTTCTTGTTTTGAAAAAAAGGGGAAGTGCTGTGGGATAATGCTTTTGTACAGTGTAAAGATTTGTCACCCATATTAGTTTAATAAAATGTTGATTGGCCAGTAGCCAACCAGGAAGCATAGGTGGGGCGACCAGACTAAGAGAATTTTGGGAAGAGGAAAGGCAGAGGGAAAAAGTCTCAAACAAGATGCAGAGGAAAGCCGGGCGGTGGTGGCGCACGCCTTTAATCCCAGCACTCGGGAGGCAGAGGCAGGCGGATCTCTGTGAGTTTGAGGCCAGCCTGGTCTACAAAGGGAGTTCCAGGACAGGCTCTAAAGATACAGAGAAACCCTGTCTCGAAAAAAAAAAAAAAAAAACCAAAAGATCAAAAGATGCAGAGGAAGCAAAGGTACCAAGCCACATGGCTAAACACAGATAAGAATTATGGGTTCATTTAATTTGTAAGAGCTAGTTAGTAATAAGTCTGAGCAATAGGCCAAAAAGTTTATAATTGATATAAGCTTCTGTGTGTTTATTTGGGACTGAATGATTGTGGGTCCGGACAGGACAGAAACTTCCATCAACGTTAAGTATCTGCTAAGAGATCCAAAAACTGTTCTAGAGAATTGGGATAGCTATACCTATATGAAGTTCAACCTTGTTTTTCTTTACTTCTTTTTTTTTTGCATGTGTGTAATGTATGTATGCATGTGTGTATATATGTTCACGTGGTGGGTCACACATATGCAGCTGTGCGTGTAAGTGTATGTAGAAGCTGGAGGTTAGTGGCAAGTGTCTTCCTGAGGCAGGGTTTCTCACATGATTTGACTTATCTAGGTAGTCAGCTTGCTCCAAGCATCCCCTATCGAGCTCCTAAGCACTGGGATTATAAATGGGACACTAAATGGGTCCCAGTTTGTGGAGCAGAATTCACACGGACAGCAAGCACTTACACAACTGGGTAGACTCAAAGAGGATAGCCTATCAGTGCCAGAATCCTGTCTGTAAGATGGGACTAATACACACTCATCTCAAAAGATTGTCCTTAGGATAAACCTAGCTTTATGCAGTCTGATGCAACCTATATCTGACCTTCAAGGAGTCCTTGATCAGACCATAATCAGAAGGCTTTGGGAATCAATAGAGAAACAGTACCTATGACCATTAAAACTTACTTACCAGAACAAACTTGCTTAAACACACCACTTCCTGTCTCTGAACACACACCCACACTGTTCCTCCTCTCTCCCTCCTTTCTCCTCTCATTGGAAAGTGACTGCATGGGGGTAGAGGAGTAAGACCATCTGGTCTGTTCCCTACACACACAGAATTGGAAAAAGGTGCCCAGGTATCACCTGTCTTCTCGTCATTTATCTAAGGGCCGGCAGGAGTCAGCTGTGAGCCACATGTTCAGTCATCTCCTGAGCCAAAGGGGGGGGGGGGGCTGGGAAGCCAGAGCAGCAAAAATGGCAGCTCTCCCACTGCCCATTCTCCCAAGCTCTTCTCCCCACACCCGCATCCTGCTTTGGGTCACACTTTATATTTCTCTTTGACAAACCCTAGTCCTTCCCCTCTTGAAGACTGGCTTACTGCCTCTTTTGAGTCAACAGGGTTCCAGAAGGAGGTGGATTGACCCTGCGTGTAGCCACCTGCAGAACTTTGACCATGTCCATCTCCAGCTGGTCCACCCCAACCCAGCTCCACTTCAGGGGTCACAGAAGTAAGCACAACTCAGAAATCCAGTTGTTTTCTTCTGAAGCCACATAAGTTCCTCTGGGATCAAACACATGGGTATGGTCCTTCTAACAAGGTGTATTTTCACTTCTAATCTTTAGCCCGACACACAGCAAACAAAGGTAGTGAAACAGTCCTGCCTGTCTGCACTCCCTAGTGACAGAGAACAGAGCCCATCAATAGATTGGCTTAGAAAGTGTATTTAAAAGAGAAAAATTGTATTCTTTGTCCAGAGAAGTGTGAGATTCCTGAGAAAGCGCCGTGGTGGCATCTCTGGGCTGGTCAGAAGCCATGCTGTGGTGTTCATGGCCACAGTGAAAAGCGGAAGGACCACCACCGCTGGAACAGGGAACTCAAGTTCCATGCACACTGTGATCTTGTGCACAGCAGGGGCTCCCAGACTCTGTAGCACAATATTCTTAGCAGCACATAAACCGGCTCTACTATGCTAGCTCCCTTTTATCTTTGATAGGTCCTTTCTTACTCCCACAAACAATTGCACAACAGCCATGGGAGCAGATTTATTATGACTTAAGGGCAGAACAATATAGTACTGACAAGTACGGCTTATAAAGATGAACTAACTGAATTTCAGTGATGGGTTCCTCCCACTAATTGAATGACGTATGCTTGGCCGTTGCTTAAACGCCTAGCACTTCAGTTTTCTCATTTGTAGAATGGGGACAACAGTACCCACTCCACAGAGTGGTTGGAAAGCTTGGGTGGATGAATACTTGTGAGTATTTTCAATAGTAGCCAATAAAGTAGCAAATACATGTCTTCCATTAGACAAGTATCTCATACCTTGAGTGACAGAGCCAGCCTCCAGAATGGCCCCAATGACTCTTATCCCCCACCACAGTTTCTTCTACATTGATGGGATGACTGAAGGGTTAATGGAGTGTGACAGCTGAGAACAGCTGTAGGAAAAAACCTCTAGACTAAGACTGCAGGAGAAAGAAACAAAACTCTGAGTCTCCTCATTGCCTATGCATGAATTTCAAAAGTACTGCTTAGAGTTTGGTTTTAAATTATTAGTCCTCCCCACCAAAACATAAAACAAAGCATGGCCCCAGCCCAAAGTATAATCCCCTTAGGAAATTTATTAAAGTGTTGATCAAATTATCTTTTATTTTGCTTTTGGGGTATGCTTTTGAAGCCAGCCTGTGAGTTGGGCAGCACCATGAACCACCGTGCAAGCCACTTGCCTCACCCATCCATCCTACTGAGCACACATCCGTGAGGCACGGCTTAGAAGCCCTGCCCTGAGCTTGGGGCTGGGAGCAACAGGGCAGAAAAGAAGGTAAGGGCAGGTGTTGTGAAGTAATCTTTTCGTACACTGTGAAGATGTGTCACTCTGGTTGGTTTAATAAAAAAATTAAATGGCCAATAGCTAGGCAGGATTTCCAGGCACAGAGGATTCTGGGAAGAAAAAGGGGGAGTTGTCAGCCAAATGCAAAAGCAGGATGGGCAATATGGAGATAAGGTGATAAAGGTGACCAGTGACCATTCTTAGAGGCTCATGTAGACAGCAAGAGACCAGCTAGCAACCCTGGAGGCTCTATGCTCCAGACACTCGGGGTCTAACAAGGATGAGGACAACCAGAAGATACTCAATGCTAATCTTTCAAAGTATCAGAACCCACTGCAATATTTTGATCCAAATACAGTGATGAACCTAGGAGGGAAGCCTCAGTGGAAAAAGCCGGTTCCCTAGCAGGCAGAGTCAAGTCTGATCTGATCAACATCCAGGGAGCATCAAACTTTTTAAGGACCTTTTCTTTCTTCTTGACTAGAAACTTCCCTTTGAAGAACCTGTGCCTCAGAGCTTGGCAGACGAGCTCTGTGGATGTACAGATGGAAAAAAATGTTGTCAGTCACATCTAGGTGTGAATAGCCTCAGCTATAGCAGCCTTTTCCTTGGAGTGAGTCTGGTCCCAGGAGACAATGAACTGAGGTAAGAGCAGGTGGGAAAACCTGGCCTGACATGGGGAGAGAGTAGATATGATTTGCTGAACTAATTCTAGAAAATGTACCAAAAATCTTAATAAATACACTAAAAATGAAAACAGTCCGTGATCAAAATGAGATAACCCTTAATATAATGACTTTTCCACAACCAGAGTTGTGGTTCTCTCAGTAGCTCACACTCTGGAAAACGGCTTTAGGTGGAGAGGAGGTGGCTCAGTCAGGGAAGTGCTTCGGTCTCTACCCTATCAAACTTGATTTCCTCTGCTGGGACTTATCCTGAAGGGAGCCCAGTAGATTGTTTTGTGAGCTCCTAGGGGCCTGACAGCTCTGGGCTTTCTCACCCGTGTTGTCTCTGAGTTGTCTACTTTTGCTTTCCTGAACATAGCGGTGAATACTTGGAGGTTTTCTCTGCTCCATCAGATGCCTTACTGCTTTTTCTGCAGCATAGATGCTGATAATGTTCATGTACAGAAATCGGTGCCTCCCCCAACCACTTGAATGCTAACGTTCATGCTTTGACTATCAAGTAGTTTCACTACCTTCTTGTTTTTATGAGATTTGTTAAAATCTGAACACTACATTGTCATCACGGTCAGCTTGTGGCTCTCATGGTTTAATGGCCAACACTGGCAACAAGTAGCGTAGGCAAATAATAGATCCAGAGAGAAACCACAGAATAAACACAATAAACAAATTTTCTGATTCTCTGAGTATGGCAGCAATTGGGAAACAGCGGTCCTCTAAAAACATGTGGATCCATTATCTTCATCCTAGTAACCAACTGTGGCAAAATCTCAAAACTGAGAACTTTCATACACACCTGGCTGTTTGAGTTTCTTTTTAAATTTTTTTTTTATTTTTTGAGATTATAATTACATTATCTCCCTCTTTCCTTTCCTCCCTCCAAATTTCAAATATACTCTTTGCTCTGTTTTGAATTCATGGCTTCTTAAATTCAAACATCTGGTCTAAGTGGCCCCGTGAATACTCTGCAATCCTTGCTCCACCCTTATCTTTCCTTTGTGTTACCTGCCTAGTCCATTTAGAGCAGAGGTTCTCAGCCTTCTTAATGCTACCGAATCCTTTAATGCAGTTCCTTTACGGTTGTGCTGACTTTTGCTGATACTTCATAATTATAATTTTGGTGTTATGAATCATAAATATCTGATATGCAGAATATCTGATATGTTACCCCAAAGGGGGTCGTGACCCATAGGTTGAGAACCACTGCTTTAAAGTATGGAACCACCCTCAATCCAGAGAGAAAGCCACCATGTATACATTATGTAAAGCTTAAGAATGAGACAAAAACTTTGAGCGATCTTAAATGTCATTTTTAATTACTCAATTAACATTGCCAAACAGAGGAATATAGACCCAGAGATTGTTAATCATCTGTTCTTTTAAGTAAATGATGGTTATAAATATATATGAATGATGATGATGCTCATAGGGGTAATTTTCCACTCAGCTGTATTCATGGCACCCAAAGGACACTGGAGGTGGAGGAGCAACATATTTTTACAAAGATAGCAAGTCTGCCTTCTGGGAAGGGAAAGGAGGCATCTTCAAGTGTCCAGAAGTCTAGGATGCTTTTCCTGGGGCCCAATTTCTCCGCCTGCTTCAGCTCTGTCCAGATACATTATCCTAACAGACAGAAAAGTTCCAAGTCAAAGCTCCTCAACAACAGAGGGAAACAAAAGCTGTGACTCGTTCACATTGCCAAGATTAAATGGCAGATGTACAGAGAGGTGCCAGGCAGTGCCACAAGCAGCGTCTTCAGAGACTGATGACGTGGCAAAGCTAACAATCATGGAGAGCAGAGACATGTGGATCTAGACGTTAGGCTATATCTCTGAGCAATCGTGGGATTTCTGAGTGTCAATGCCGTTAGAGATGTACTGCAGAAAGGCTGGACTGGTTACTCAGCACAGGTCCCTCCTCTCTCTCACCATGAGTCCTTCACCTCTGTATAGAATCCTCTTCTTCTAACTCCTCCTCACTTTCTAGAGTGGAATTCCATTCCCATTTCCTCAGTGAAGTCCTAGCCCCTTCCCAGTCAGTCACAACTTCATTGAAGTCCCTTCTGGAAGCACAGGCATCTTTATAACATTTATCCCAGGTATAGTTTCTTAAATCTTTGTGGGTGCTGGGTGATCCTTTGGTGAAATCATTCTTCTGCTCTGGGCTGCAAGCAACAAAAGGAAAATGACTGTAGAAAAGGCTGCACTCTATCCTAGGACATTTGGTGCCTAGAAAACTGGTACATAGGAATAAGGGTGTGTTGCATGATCAAATAACTAAAAATTTCTTCTGATTTCGCTGAATCAAGACACCAAGATCATCTGCTTCTGATTTTTCTACTTCTCCTGACCACGCCACACCAACCAGCCAGTCCTCTTTGGCATCTAGTTACCTACAGAGCTTCACATGCATGTCTGTATAGACGACTCTACAGAAGTCCACGCCTGCTCACCAGTGAGACAGTAACCTGAAGCGGTTTGCCTGGTAATCATGGTAATCTAACCACAGGACTCTGCTGTCGTTTTCATTGTTTTGTTGGGTGGGGTCTTCCAGTATTATAACTCATTGGCACAGCAGAAGATCACAGGAACTTTAAATTTCATGCAGATGTGTGACTTTCACAGACCTTCTTTTTCCTTATTCCCTGAAGGCCTAGTTTGCCAAGGACAAGGGCAGGACAATGATACAGCCTGGTCCAACTTCGGGCTTTGGTTTTGCCATTTATATGAGTTTAGCCTTGAAAAGTTCTACAACTTTCTTGTGTGTAAGTTTTTGGTGTGTAAAGTAAGGATAATTGTAGTTACTCCACTACTTCACAGACTTAAGATTAAGGAAGATAGTGCATATGAAGGGCTTAACACTGTGTTGGTTACATTAAGAGAAGAAAGGAGGAGGAGGAGAAGAAAAGGAGGAGGAGGAGGAGGAAGAAAGAAGAAGAGGGTAGGAGAAGAGTAACGGTGGTTGCTGTCTCCACAATGTTGTCCCCTATTCTGTCAGGGCCTTGTGCCCTTGCAAGCATGAACATATTGGCCCACCGTTGTCTGAAGGACATCAGTTATTCCACAGAGCAGGGTCCCTTTCTGTTAAAGAGCCCTTCCAGAATGGCGTATTTCCCACTCTTCCTATTCAGATGTCATGTTGGGAAGAGAAAACTGAAAGGGCTACCTGAATACTAATCAGACACGGAAACAGCAACGATCAGGTAGTAACTATATTAATAGTGATCAACATCCATAACTGTCGTTAAATTCTCAGGACAGCCCTCACAAAGTAGTTATTATTCTCACTTACAGACGAAGAACACAAAAAAACTTGCCCAAGGTCACAGAAGTAGGAAAAGCAGAATCGGAAGGCAGTTGTCTACACACCCTTATCAGGTCACGGTCACTTAACGTGTCACAGTCAAGAAGCTAACTTCATGTGTATGGCAATACATTTTTTAATATCCAGCCCATGTGACCAACCATCATCTCGCCCAGAATCCCTTCCAAGAAAGGATCCATGAGCAAAATGGTGAATCCAGTGATATTTAAAAGCACAGGCTATGAGCAAGGTGCATGACCGACTAGGAGTTCTTTTCTAATTCTGACTGTATGTATACTTTTGCTGGTCATCCCAGTTTTCCCTTATACAGGTGGCTAATGCCTTTCTAAAACTAGAATGCAAATAGGTTCCTAAGTAACAATGCTTCTTTCCTAACAGGTACTTTCACTCTTTAGATGCCCGAAAGTATTCTTGATACAGACAGGTATTATTTCTACATTCTTCTCAGATCTGTGAAAGCTAGCTATGGTTTCAGGGGTCTGCAGAGCTGACTGAGCCGGAATGCCGTGTTACCTACCATTAACCATTCTGTACCAACGGAGACACTGCGGTCTGAGGAGCAGGGTGGACAGAGAGTGTTCAGACTCAGGCTTGAGTTTCACAACATCAGAGACATTATAATCAATCATTCCCCACCCCTCGCCGCGTGTTTGTGCATGCGTGTGTGTTTTTCTTTTTCCAATACAAGGACAGGTGAATGCTTTAAGGTTCCAGTCAACTGTCACTGCCCCTCACAAGAGTGATCTAACCTTTACAAAATCTTCACATTTCCATTGTTAGTTCCACTGGTGATTCTGCCGCGTTACCTTTCCTGCTTAAAAAGTAAATTAAAACAATCTAAGAAGGCAGATAATGTTTAATGGGAAAGGGCAGCGATGGGCTAATGGTTGCTTAGCAACCACTAGACATTGTTTGCTGCCTCACTCTAAAGAAGCCACGTTGGTGGCTGTAATCCTCCTGCAGCCCCTGGACAGTGTACAATGCATGAAAATTCCCTCTGGGCCTAAACAACTCCGTTCTTTGTCTTGCGGATGTTTCCTTGTTCAACCCCAAATGGAGAACACACACTGCTTAATTCCTGAATATTCTACTGCTGACACCTTTCTAGAACTCTGGGTGGGTTCTCCAGATCTTACTTAGGGTCAGCATCCTTCTCCACACCCCTTTGGTTTCCCCTCCTGTTGATCAATGACCAATCCTCTTAAATATTTTTGGAGGTCAAACAAGATACTTGATTGGTTGTTTGCCTCATCTTCCTTCCTTCTAGGAAAGTCTTGAATGCTCAGTTTCTTAATTTTCTGACAGTCGAATTTTTTACAACTAGAGAATGAGAAAAATAAAAAAAAATGGAGAGAAAAGTACACTAAGTACACTGAGAATTTTTAAGATTGTAAACATAGACAATAAGAAAGAAGACTTTATTTTTTACTTTTTATTGATTCCTTGTGAATTTCACTTCATGCACCCCAATCCCACACATCTCCCCATCCCTCCATATCGTCTCTCTGTCCTTGCAACCTCCCCACCAAATGAAAACAAAAAATTAAAAAAATAATAAAAACCTTGCCATGGTAACTGCAGTGTGTCACACAGCTTTTGCCCAAATAGCTTTAAGAGTGAATGTTCACTGCAATTAGACATTGGTCTGATGGAAGGTCTCTAGCTTCTGCTACACTATCAATGCTGGATCCAGATCCTCTCCAGAACTCCTCTGGGGTATCCTGTTGTTGCCCTGTGTCAGATCCTGTAGCTTTGCTTCTACAGGACCAGCTCCTTCACAGGCTCCAGCAGCTCTTAGATGGGGTGGATGTTGGGGTGTGCCAGCTCAAGCCCTGGATCTGGACCTGGGTGATAGCTGAGCAGGTTAGCCCGCCTACTCTCCTGCACCTGTACCACGAGGGCCAGCTCTCCTGATTGTCCCAGGAGAAGGGCAGGACTAGCTTTCCTAGCTGCAGCAGCTGGCTGGAAAGTGGTGGGACCAGCTCTCCCATGCTCACAGCTCATGCCATCAGGGCCAGCTCTTCCATGCCCATGCCATAAGGGCAGGTTTCCAACACTGTCCTGTAGAGGGGCAGGGCCAGATCAACAGAGTGCCAAAGCTAGCAAGGGGCAGGGTCAGCTGCCCCACTCTTAACCTGGGTGGGGAGTGGATATAATTCTTATAATATTTACATTAGTTTGTCTTGATGATCATGATGAGTCTCAAAATGCCCAAACTACTTTACCTTTGCTGTCCTTAGGTCCTAATGTGACTGAAAGTGGGTCCTATGTGCCCTACACTAAAACACAGTTTCAGTGTGATTATCCAAGATGGCTTGCTAAGCAGGGGAAAGTACACAGGAGCCAAACTGTTAGCTACAGTGTAGCCTGAAAACCCAAGTGTGCTAAAACAAGTATTTCCACATATGTGAGAAACTTAAAGATATGTCAGGACTAACTGTGCAAATTAGTATTTATGGCCACATGCATACCTCCCTACAGAAAAGCTCTATAGCCTTCTGCAGCTCAAAAATCAGCAACATAGGAGATGAGAAAACAGCATTCTGTATGATCTCTGCTTTCAGAAATATATATTAAGGCCAATTTAGTGCAGAAATATCTCTGGACAGGTAAAATGAAACAATCTTTTTGTTCCTTGGTCCATTAAGTCTATCAGTGAATATTAAACACTTGCCACATATGAAAATGTTGTGGAATATTACTTTAACTAGGTAAAGATGTGTTACATTTGCTTATGCTGCATTTGTTAATTATGTAAAGATATGTTGCATTTATTTTACCTTGTCTGCCTAAGGCACCAGATTGGTATAATAAAGAGCTGAACAGCCAATAGAGAGGCTGGAAAGGGATAGGTGGGACTGGCAGACAGAGAGAATAAGTAGGAAGAGAAATCTAGGCTTGGAAGAAAGAAGAGGAAGAAGAAAAAGGAAGAGAATTAGGAGAAAGAGGGGACACACCTGGGGGAAGAAGAACCAGCCAGAGCAGCAGTGAAAGACAGACAGAAGAAAAGCAAAAAGCCCCGAGGCAACAGGTAGACTGAGAGAAACGGTTACTTTAAGTTAAAAGAGCTAGGCTGACCATTCATTCATAAGTAATAAGAAGTCTCCATGTCATGACCTGGGAGCTGGTTGGTAGCCCAAAAAGAGAAAGCGTGGTACATGAGACAGTGGGAAAAGTCCTGCAGATGCAGCATTGAAAGTAAAAGGACTGTGAGACCATGAGTCATAGCCTTGGGGACAAGAACTTACACTGACTGAGCACATAGTACATGTTATATTTGTGCACATTTACAAAATCTGTATAAGCCGTATAAACTTAATTTATACAATCACATTGAATACATAAACTAAGAGCTGACTCCAAAGGCAATCCTTTTCTTAGCTCATCATAGGAACTTAGCATTGTGGAATTTTTTGTGGCAAAGTCTGAAGTGTGGTTCAGACAGTTCAGAGAAACAGCTCTTATCTGGAATGCAAGGGAATCGGTCATGAGGGCCTGATTATCCTGAAGGTCCGAGGAGAAGTTCGTACTTGCACTGACCATATCAAAGGAACGGAGACTCTGAACTGGTAACCGAGTGCTTATCCATGCCTGGTCCTGTGCTACACTCTACATGCTATTCTCAACAACTCTCCAGTGTAAGCTCAGGACACTCCACAGAGGCCAGAGTGTCTGCAGCTCGTGTGTGCCCAGAACCTGAAGTCATACTCATTTTATTCCAAAACTGAGCTTTTCTATGATCGTGTCTTCAATCACACCATAACTTAAAGACAGGGTTTCATGTACGCCAAGCAGATGGTTTTGAACTCATTACACAGCAAAGGATAAACTTGATTTTCAAATCCTCTTGCCTTCACCTCATGAATACTGGGATTATATATATATCCCACCATGCCTAGCTCATGTGGTTCCAGGGATTGTACCTAGGGTTCCATACATGCTAGGCAAGCTCTCTGTTAATTGAGCTATATCTCCAACCTCTTCCAATGTCAATTTTATTTACAAAATCTACCTTTGCCTCATCTGGAAATTCTCTGAAAACAGAATCACTATATTCACTATTGTTTCTTCAGGAAAATCTGCAGTGAAGTAAAAAACTAATCATGTTACCAAACACTTGGTACAATTTTGTCAAGAATCAGGAAAGATCTTGAATCTAATCCCACTTTTTGTTTGTTTTTTGTTTTACAGGGTTTCTCTGTAGCTTTGGTGCCTGTCCTGGAACTAGCTCTTGTAGACTAGGTTGGCCTCGAACTCACAGAGATCTGCCTACCTAGTGCTGGGATTAAAGGCCTCTCTACCACTGTCCGGCTCTGATCCTACATTTAAGTTACCAAGTTAGCCTGTTCGTGAATGCCAATAAGACACTAGACTCCTGCACGAGGGAGAAGCCACAAAGACGTTTATGACAGCAGCAGTATTGGTACGTCTTGGCGGTTCTGTTGCTAGTGAGTCTAAGAGAGTGGGGTGGCATCTGTAGATTCATTAAAGGGCAGCGACTTCCGAGTCTAGGGAACAAATGAAAGGGGAGTATACAAGGTTGACTGGCCACTGATCTAGACTCATTACCTGTCTCCCTGGCTGCCCATCCTTGTAGAGACAGAACAAAGGGGTACAATGTGGAAGGTGCCAACGTGCAGCTCTTCCAACAAGCATCTTAGCTTCTGTGGGCCAGTACTGGAAGTCTTTCATGCTCAGTAGAAGCTCATCTGGGTGTTACTCACCCCTATTTTGTTTTTCAGAAGAGACAAACACAGAGGAAGATAAGATTTCAGGTGTGCAGGTTACACGTCCTTAAGTGGCAGAGCTGGGATCAGAATATAGTCGCCCTGTGGTTCAGAGTTGATTCACTATCATAACATCTGTGTAACACCAACATGGCCCTCTTTTTGTCTAGTTCACCGGTACATTCTCATCCTTGGATGTACATCAGAATCCCAGCAAGTCTTGTTTCAATGGTGTCTAATTTAGACCCTCCATCAGCTGATACTGGTATTGCTGGCTAGGATTGCCTGGGTATCACTGTGGTCCTGCAGAGTTTATCCATTTTCCCGAATAGAACCTCTATGAAGCCTGTGATTGTTCTGTTCAGCATGGTTTCCATTACATAATTACTGAATCAATAAAATGGACAAGGTATTCTTCCAGAGGCTGCTATCTGACCCTAACTTTGCAAGGTCCTCTAGTGGCACCCTAGGTAGTGAGTACCCCCTGCCTCGAGGGTGGAGAAGGGGTTACACAGGATCTTGCAGGTGGCAGCAGGCAGACTGCTTCTAATGAACCCCCCCCAAATTTATAAGGCTTCCAATTGCAAGAATGGTTGCAGTCTCCAGCTGGACTTTGGGAGCTCAGCCCAGTGCTCTGCTGTGGGTCTCTGTTGTCATCAGTTGTTGGATGAAGGTTCTATGGTGACATTTACAATATTCATCAATCTGACTACAGGGCAAGGCCAGTTCAGGCACCTTCTCCTCTACTGCTTAGGGTCTTAGCTGGGGTCATCCTTGTGGATCCCTGGGAATTTCTCTACTGTCAGATTTCTTGCTAGCCACATAATAGCTCCTTCAATCAAAATTATCCCTTTCCTTGCTCTCATCTCTGTCCTTCCTTCATCTTGACTATCCCATCCCCCCAAGTTCTCCCCCCACTCCCCTTCTGCCCTCCCATATCCTCCTACCCCCATGCTCCTAACTTTGTCAGATCTTTTCCATTTCCTCTTTCCAGGTGGATCTATGTATGCTTTTCTTGGGGTTCACCTTGACACTTAGCTCTTCTAGGGTCATGGACTACAGGCTCATTATCCTTTGTTCACAGCTAATATCCACTTATAAGTGAGTGCATACCATGTTCATCTTTCTGGATCTGGGTTACCTCCAGTTGAAGAGTGGGAGGAGTGAGAATATGAGCAAAGAAGACCATGATGGGCACACCCACTGAAACAGTTTACCTGAGCTAATGGGAGCTCATCAACTCCAGCTGAACAGGGAAGGAACCAGCATAGGACCAAACTAGACCCTCTGAATGTGGGTGACAGTTGTATGGCTGGGGCAGACTGCGGGGCTACTGGCAGTGAAACCAGGATTTTCCCCTACTGCTTGTATTTTTTTTTTTTTTTTTTTTTTGGGAACCCACTCTCTTTGGATGGATACCTTACTCAGCCTAGATATAGTAGGGAAGACCTTGGACCTTTCCCAAAGCAATGTGCCTTACCCTTTCTGAGGAGTGGATGGGGGGGTGGGAGGAATGGGAGGAGGGGAGGGAGTGGGAATTGGGATTGGTATGGAAAATGAAAAAAGATAGTTTGCTTTCTTTTTTAAAAAAGAAAAGAAAAAAGAATGGTTGCAGTCACTTCTGGTAATGTATTAATTTCATAAAAATGCCTTCCAAAATAGAAAACACTATCCTGAGTGAGGTATCCCAGACCCAAAAAGAGGAACATGGGATGTACTCACTCATAATCGGTTTCTAGCCATAAATAAAAGACATTAAGCATATAATGTGTGATCCTATAGAAGTTAAATAAGAAAGTGAACCCAAAGAAAATCATATAGTCATCCGCATGGAGAGGGGGAAGTAGACAAGATTGCAGGGCAAAAACTGGGAACTTGCGGGTGAGGTGGCATGGGGCAAAGGGGAAATGGGATGAGAAATATGAGAAGGGGAGGATGGGAGGAGCTCGGGGGATTGGGATGGTTGGGATATAGGAAGGATGGATACGGGAGCAGCGAAGTATATATCCTATCTAAGGGAGCCATCTTAGGGTTGGCAAGAGACTTGACTCTTGAGAGGTTCGCAGGTGTCCAGGAATATGTCCCCAGCTGGTACCTTGGGCAACTAAGGAGAGGGAACCTGAAATGACCCTATCCTATACTGATGAATATCTTGCATATCACCTTAGAACCTTCATCTGGCGATGGATCGAGGTAGAGACAGAGTCTCAATTTGGAGCAACGGTCTGAGCTCTTAAGGTCCAAATGAGGAGCAGAAGGAGGGAGAACATGAGCAAAAAATCAGGACCACGAGGGATGCACCCACCCACTGTGACAGTGGAACTGATTTATTGGGAGCCCACCAAGGCCAGCTGGTCTGGGACTGAATAAGCATGGGTTGATTCCGGACTCTCTGAGCATGGCGGTCAATGAAGACTGATGAGAAGCCAAGGACAATGGCACTAGGTTTCGATCCTAATACATGAACTGGCTTTGTGGGAGCTTAGCCTGTTTGGACGCTCACCTTTCTGGACGTAGATAGAAGGACCTTGGTCTTCCCGCAGGGCAGGGAATTTGGACTGCTCTTCAGTATCGAGAGGGAGGGGGAATGGAGTGGGGAGAGGAGAAGAAGAGTGGGGATAGGGGGAGGGAAGTGGGGGGAGGGGGCAATATTTGGGAGGAGGGGAGGGAAATGGGAAACGGGGAGCAGGTGGAAATTTTAATTAAAAAAGAATAAAAAAAAAATGCCTTCCAAGGGGGCACAGACGCATCAGAGAATTTAAGCTGTTTGTCCTTGGAAATAGAACCTTTTTTATACATGTGGACTTTAGATTTTTCTTTTCATGTTTTCTTTAGGAGCACTGCTGGCAAGGAAGCAAGTGTCAAGCGAGGATTCCAATCGAATCTTCGACACAAATGGAGCCTTCCTTTGCTTTCTTTACCTCTTCTATTTGCAGTCTAAGTGTTTTAGTGAGTAGAGCTGATAATAGACTTCATATTTGCAACTGCACAGTACACTTCCTTCCCTGTGGATTTTGGCAGGATGTGCAATTTTGGCTGGTTTGTCTTTCTTTCCTATTCTAGTTTCTTCACGCAGGAGAAAAAGCTTGCCTTTGCTAGAGTACACTAGTCACCAGCTTGTATATTCACATGTGTGCACCTGTGTGGAGGCCAGAAACAACTTCCGGTGTTGCTCCTTGTGCCATCTGCCTGGAGTTTGCCAACTACATTGCTCTACCCCAAAGAGGGACCCTGGCATTTCCATTCTAACATGGGATTCTGTGACAGGTGGACCTATGACACCGAGGACCACGTTCAATAGAAGCGGGTTATTTAGGACAGTTCTGGAGGCTGAGAAAGAAGTCTAAGAGCAAGACAGCGGTGTCTACTCAGCATCTGGTGAGGGCCTCCTTACTACAACGCAGTGAGATACAACATATCTGCTATCGTGGTCTCTCTTCTTATAAAGCCACTAACGACATCAGACAAGCCCAACTCTCTTTCATATACTTCTTCTCCGAATACCACATACACAGGGATTAAGTTTCCAACTTTTAGGGGACACACAGGACACTCAAAAGGAGCACAGCTCAAAGGCCTGGCCTAGACTCTAGTTCTGGTCCCTTCGTGCTAGCTGTATGGTCTCAGAGCTCTTGATCCTCCTAGCACCCCAACTTCCTCATCTACAGAACAAATGTTTGCTTACAAGATGGTGAAAGAGCTTTGTATGCAAAGATTGAAGAGTTCCGAGTTGTTAATCCACCGCTTCTACAATGTTCTTAGAGATTCTCCAAGCTAAAAAAGACACGGCAATAAACTGTTTGATTTGGTAGGTCTATCTGGATTGGGCTCAGAGGACATGAACACCATGCTAAATGCCAAGCGAAAGGAGATCTGAGACTTAGTTTCAGGTATTTTCAGTTAGTCACAAATCAGCGTCAGACCCAGCAGGTTTCCATCTAGCCCAGCGCATCTATCTATTCCTCACTCAATCCTAGTCACCCAGGTAGACTATGCATTATCTAAACCCTTTGGATTTCAAGATCATCACTGCATGTTGCTTTGTCTAAACAGATTTCCTGTGGACAGATGCTGTCCCACTATCCACATCCATGATGGCTTGTCCAGGTGCTTGCTGCACACGTGAGCATTCCCCTCTTCAGGATGGCTATCTTCAGTACATGCCAGATAACTACCTCAGTATGTACATTCCCCAATGCTGCCTTGCTGGCCAAGTTCATCAGTCCTATTCTAGAGAACTATCCTTCCCAAGGTACTGGCCCTATGACTCCAGTGTGAAGTGACACATGTAGAATTCATGTGTAGCTCGGCCTTGGCACCAGTGCTGAAGTCTGGTCACTTCCGTCTTGCCAGCTGTGCATCACTCTTAGACTTCTCAAGCACACACCTGTCTACACACATCACTTTGAAGAAACCCACCAAAGGCCCATGCACTTCCACCCCAGCTTAGGTTCCTTGTGACTGTGACTCCATGCCATCTGATGCAAACAGTCACCTCTTCACTGTCCTCTTGCTCAACAGCTCAGTGGCATCCGCTGATGACATGCCACCTTCTAGAAATTTCACCTGTGTCTTCTGCAACAGCCTTCTCTTCTGACCCCCACACCTCTGGAGCTGTCCACGACATTCCTAGCACATGCCCTAGGAACTCTGACATAGCAAGTCTGAATTAGGGCTGGCATTCCTCTGACGTTACTTAGATCAGAAGTCATGTGTGTGACTGAGGCAATGCAGCAGATTCTGCTAGCTACTACTGAAGCTATTTCCTCTCCTTCCTGCAAACAGTAGTCTGCATTTCCCAGCCTCCCTTGCTATTAAGTGCGGTACAGTAATGAAGCTGTAGCCAGGGAGAGTGAGCAGGATTAGCTGGATGTATTTCCAAGACAGGTCTGTAACTTCCTGATGATTAAGGAGGTGTCACCCAGGTTTCCTGTGCAAAGGTGCAAAGTTGCTGGCAGACTGGATTTTCAAGAACTGCACAGAGCAGAGGCTCCTGGTTGCAGAATCAGCCTTTGTCCCTCAGGTGAACAAGAAACCAATTCCTACTGTGCCTGATTTACTGTATTTTGGATAACACATTCATAACAATACCTAACATGGACAGGCATTGGGACAACCATTCTAATGTAGGGAACATCCTGATACCATCAAGAAACTCCCAGTTGAAAACGATGAAGAACTGACAAAGAAGTACATTCATTCCTCGTTACATACCACCAAGGCTTAGAGCACAGGTAGCTGAGAAAGTGAGGGTATCAACACATCCACTCTCCACTGAGCCCTGGAGTATATATCAGTCACTAAACAGTTGCCCAGCTAGGAATGGGGACATGCAATAGATAACCAGTAACTACAACCTGCAGGTCTGGATTACTTAAGGTACCACATATGGATTATTTTTTCTGTGTTCGGCAAAGCTGCTGAGTCACTAACAACCATGCAATGTCTAAAATTTAGTCTATAGTGTTTTCTATTAGATTGCATTTATTCATCTTCGCGTGTACCAGAATCACTTCAGAGGTAAAAGAGAGGAGGTGTTCAAGAAATGTTTCTCAGATATTACCAGGGTAGGAATCCAAAGGAACTCAAGCTTCATTGTTTCACCACTCCCTGTGACATCCATAATTACTTCTAGTATCACCCACCTTACAAATAAATACAATTTTTCTTTTCTGGGCAGTTATAATTGTATACTAGCCATCAAATAATAAAACCTCGAGAGCTGAGACATTTAGCCTGGAGATAAAGTGATATATTAACTTCTTGATCAAATGCCAGAGCTTACAGATGAAATGAAACAGACATCAATAATTACAGCTTGTACTGTTGTTGGTTTCTAAAGCTCCAGGTTCAATGAACAAGTAATAACTGGACAGACACACCCTTCAGGAATGAGAAGTGGGAAAGGATTACCTCATCCATGCCTGTAACTAAGCAAGCCCCTCACAGCAATTTAACAAGAGGTGGCCCAAAACTCAGGAGGTGGCAGGTAGCAATTGCTCAGGTGGCACCATACACAGGGAGAAACCTGGCACAGGAGCATTTAGGAGGGGAAGCACTGCCCAACCCTTCCCTTTCTTTCCTGAATATTATTACCCTAAGAAATCTGATCTGGGATGTAAAAGACACATACTAAACACCCAATGTTTGAAAATGCCCTCTCACATGGAAAATTTTATTGCTTTTCTTGAATTTAAAATGGGATTACTAATATCAATAATATATAATTATGTCTCAGTTAATTCTTAATTTTACAAGCAGATCTGAAAACATAAGGTACTCTGTGGCGTTTCATAAACTGTCCCACCAGAGCCAACAGCTGGGTTCCAAAGATCAGATTCACCAAACCCAGAAGGCAAGAAGCTACTCAGAGGGCACTGCTGTGGTTGAAGACCCTGGCGACAGCAACAACCACCCGCAGAACATTCACCAGTGAGCAGAAGCAAAGGACAGATGCCACAGAGGCAACTACTTCATCCCAACCCCAGAGCAAAGAGCAATGATTCCCAAGTTTCTTTACGGCCACCACAATCTGCCACAGTCTTGTTCTTCACTGAGGTCAAGGGTCCCTTCCCCAGTCAGTCTGCTGATTACAACTACAACACAAGCCAAGTATGTGAGATGTGAGGAATTGTTCCTTTCAAGGAGGGTAGTATGAAGAAACAAAACAAATAAACACTAAAGACTGTATCTCTGCATATTTATCAAAGCCTACAGAGTACTCAATCGCCAAGGTGGAAGATGGTTAGTTTATTTTAGTATCTTATGGTAAAGAACATATATGCTCAAGGCTCCGTGAAAATGTTATAGAAGATGGAGGTGAGACAGTCAGGGGATGGGAAGGAACGCTGTAACATGCTATCGTCTAGACTTGAAGGCCAGTGTGCATATGAACTCACAAGGCATGCACAGAATCAGTTAACATTCCAACACAGATGGGAAGAATTCATGAAGACCCACGCCTAGCTGAAGAGCTATTGGCAGGTGATGGCTGTTGGATGAGGACATTTTTTGGAGTAGCAATCATTTGTAGGTTTCCCAAGCTCTGGTGGAACTAATCACACCCATATGTATGCAGGCAGCACTAATAAGACTCAGTAGGTTATCGTCATCATCATCATCATCATCACATTTAATTACGTAAAGGTGAGGGGACACGCTGGCGAATGAGAGGGGAGAGTTGGGGTGGATGTGATCAAGATATGTTTAAATATATATATATATATTGAACTGTCAAAGAACAAAAATATTCTTTAAAGGTACACATACACATTAAACGTCTCAATACGTCACTGAAACTTAAGAGCACACTGAGCTTGTTAGCATAAAGGTTAATTTGAAGTTTGAAAATAAAGACGTGTTCTGATTAATTCATAGTAAACGTGCATCAAGTGACCTGAGGAGATGGCTCAGTGCTGCAAGTTAGAGGCCTGGAGTTCAAATCCCGAGAATGCATGTAAAAGTTAGACAGCCACGATAGCCTCTGTAATCCTAGAACTCATAAAGTAGACAAAGGTCAAGCTGACTAGCTGAGCTGAATACACGTGTGCACACACACATACACACAAATGCACACCACACACATATACACAGTGAGTGAGGGAAAAGCCATAAAATATGCTGCCCTGAGTTCAGAAAGCTCCCAGCTGTACAGTGTCCTTCCAGGTCTATGACCAGGTTAGAAGGCACTGATGCCACAAATCTACATTTGCTTTTGGAAAAAGATGTTCATATGTACATTCTGTCTAAACACTGCTATTTATTTTATGAAAGTTAGAACTAAGACTCTAGTAGAGTGTAAATTTAAGCCAATGAATAAACAGCTTTAAAAAATATTAAATCGATATGCAAAGTGTTTTTGCCAAAGACTAAAAATAAAAGCAAATTTTGCCAACACACAAAAAAAACTTGCATTGCATCTGAATTTGATGACCACATTTCAAAATGGGACTGAACATAACATCAATTTATTTTCCCAAACTTTATTATTGATTAAAAACAACAACAAAAAATTACCATCTGATTGAAAACTCAGCCTTGTATAATGTATTTAGTTATTAAGATATATATTTCCAAATACATAGCATTAATCTTTCCCTAATAAAATCATGGGGAGATGACTTGGTGGATAAAAGAACTTGTTGAACTGCAGGAGGACCTGAGATTGGATCCCCAAAACTCATGTAAAAAACAAGGATGGCCGCAGACAGGTCTGTAACCCCAGAGCCAGGGCTGCAGAGACAAGGACAAACCTTGATGGGCTCCTGTCTCACTCCAGGCTGGATGAGGTCCCAACTCAAACAAGGGGGAGTGTTGCACTAGCACACCCCCCACACACCCACCCACCCACCCACGCACACCACACACACACACACACACACACACACACACACACGGAAGATTCAACTTTCTCACTGACTGTTAATAACCTAAGTTACTAAAGGACTTCAAAGATAGTTTAGACAAAAGGTGTAAGCCATATGAGATTTGAAGTGTGAGGTTTACAGCTGTCACCAAATGTTCCAATGACATTCTATCTCTGTCTGAGGTTTGCCCCTCCTTTATATGCCTGCCCCAAAATACAGTGCTTGAGATTTATGATCAGTTGCAAAAATCAGAGTTTAACTGCTGATTTACAGTCTTGGCTGAGGTATTTAACTGTCATCAGAACTAATTATAGCCAGCTTGAGATTACATATTCAAACTCTCCTTTTGGTGAAAGAAATAGAATGTTCTGCTGAAATCAGAAACATCCCGAGGGCTCCTAAACAAGAATGCACTACCAACTTCACTTCTCAAAACCAGTGCAGTAAAAGCTGAAAATTACTGTTCCTCAGTAAGTTGTTCTGACCTGAAGTACTTAGACAATAAATCATGTTACATTAATGCCATACCAATGGTCTAAACATATTAATCTCACTCAGCAGGAACTGACAATCACATTACTAATCTAATTCAAGCATTCTGGAGGTAGTAAATGAACAAGTTGAAGCTTCAGGAACCATAGTTATTACTGATCCACAAAGAACCCTTATTTCAGTGTAGCCCTAACTACATACATGCCTTGGGCAACACCAATACTCTAGGAATAATGCTACCATTTTATTGTTCTAAGGAATAAGTTAAATTAAAGCTCATCCCAAATAAAACTAATTCCAAATAAGAGACGAGCAGATGCAGCAAAAGCACTGTGCTGCTTTCTCACCCAACCCCTCCTTCCTAGCCTCTACCCACAGCAGTGCATCCACAGTCCACGTCCACACAAGTAGGGAACTGAGTGCTCTTCTCTGACCACCTTCCCTCAGGTAAGTTCCAGCTGTAAGAGCACTGGCTGCTCTTCCAAAGGATCCGAGAATCCACATGGTATCTCACGACTATCTACATATCCCAGGGGATATGATACCTCTTTTTTGGCCTCCACAGGTATCAGACAAGCACACGGTACAGAGACATACATGCAGGCAGAACACTCCATACATATAAAAGGGGAATAAATAAATCTTGAAAAGCAGAGGCAAACTGCTGGCACTGGTGTGGGTGAGCAGGGCCTCGCTGATTAGACGGAGGAGTTGGAGGCTCCACGATCTGATTCTGACAAAAAAACTCCACCAAGGGAGAAGGAAAACGTGCTGGCAAAAGTACTAGCCTTAGTGAACGTAACGACAAAGAAAATAAGGTGGACGCCCAAGGAGAATGCATGTTCTGAGGACCTAACATATGAAACCAGCCACACAAGGAACTTCAGAGGAAACATTCCTGCACTGTGAAGCATACATTCACTCACTCGGAGTACACAGTACTCAGGAACATTTATAAATGGACACCTTTCAAAGGTATGAAGACAAGTAGGTGGATATCCAATCTCCTAGATCTCAGTTCTCAACTAAATGGAAACAAGATTTGACATTTATTATTATTATTATTACTATTATTATTACTATTATTATTATTATTTAGACAGGGTTTCTTTGTGTACCCTTGGCAGTCCTGGAACTCACTCTGTAGACCAGGCTGGCCTCAAACTCACAGAGATCCACCTGCTCTGCCTCCTGAGTACTAGGATTAAAAGTGTGTGCCACCACCACCTGGCAACATCTGGCCTCTTAATGAGCAACAAATTATTCACTAATTCTTTATATAAAGAAAACTTACATATCGCCATAAGTTAATGAAATGGTTACTGCTTTAAATCTAAAATTAATATAACTAAAATCATGACTAATTTTTCACAGTGTCCAAATTTAGTCTTGCCAGTTATCAAATGACTAATTTCCATTAGGACTGTAAAACATATGCCTAAGGACAATGACTCCCAGGTATTAGTTCTCTCTTTAGCCTCATTAACTCATTTCATCTTTCAAGTGGCAGAGGAAGAGGTAACAACAAATGAGCTGTTAGACATCCAGAGTTGTGATATTCTGGGTTACAACCCAGGATACAACCTGTCTAGCACAATCGGACCATTTCCTTTTCAAACAACAATCACAATTTAAAGAATGACATGGTTGAGAAATAGTTAGAAAGATATTTTCTAGGCAAAGCTGAAATCATTCCCCAGAGATGTTATGTCCACTTTTTACTGGAGTAGGAGGTCCTTTTGTCTATGTGTTGCTTTTACCATTTTACTGTAATTATGCCCACTGACATTACACAAAAATTAATAAATTGCTTTTACTATGTGACTACAAAATATGAATTCTACTGCCTCCATAAAGAATCAATAATTATTCTTATAACATTGAAGTAATTAAAGTCACTGGTAAAGTCAGTAACAATTGAGAATTTTTATATTTATGACTAATCTATTATAAACAAAAGTCAATCTGAAAAACACAATTCTAGAAAAAGTACAGTCATGTTAAGAATAGATAAGTACAAGGACCTCATAGGCTATGCTAGACCTAACAGAAGAAACACAAAATTGATTTTAAACTGTAGGTTTATACAAATAAATAAAACTCTTCCCATCTTGTACATATGCTTAAGATTTCTTACACAAATATAAAAATGCTCATTTCCTTTACAAACTTTCTAGAAAAAAGAATGAAAAGAATTTATAATCAACTCCCAAGTTTTAGGCTTACTTTTTTCTATCCTTATCAATTTTCTGACATTTTAAACCTACACAGGAAAATCTTTTTGGTAAATGAAGCAGGCCAGTCAGTCTCTCAATGAACATCCTGAAGCGCTCTGCGAGGCTACATGTATCCCATGTTGCTTTTAGTTTCCCATCTCTTCTTTGCTTCAAACCTAAAACGAGGAGCATAAAAATCTCAATTTATTTCTAAAATAAAATAACTTGTTTGGTAAGTGACCAAAGCACTGCAATTTCACAACTATAACCCCACAGGTTGAGGAGACACCTCCCCGTTATAACCCCACTCTCATTCTACTGACACAAACTGGGTTCAATGGATAAGCAGACTTTCGGCAATTCCTACCAAGTAAATAGAATCGTGACTTTTTTTTCTTCAATTTTTAAACATTATTATTATGTTGCATGTCTGAGTGTTCTGCCTACATGTATGTCTGTGTATCATATGCATGCCTGGTCCCCAGAAACCAGAAGAGGGCATCAAATCCCTTGAATTGCACAGTTGTTGAGTCACCATGTGTGTGCTTGGAATTGAACCCTAGTCTTCCTAACAGCTGAGCCATCTGATGCACCCAGGACAAAGTGAACTTACCCCCATGCCAGTTTCTTCTTCTTTCGAGCAGCCTGTGAGTTTTCAGCCTCCTTTTTGGCTTTAACAAACTTGTGGCAGGCAATTGCTTTGGCAATTTTTACACCAAGCTAAGAATTATGGAACAAAAAAAAGGGGAAAATGTAAAAAGAAATATCCTAACTAATGTAGGAATTACAATAGTACAAAAACTTGGGCACACATAGTTCAAGAGCTGTGACTAAAAATAAGAAAAGCTACACTTGGGCCCCTTGGACAAAGCATAACCAATACATAGATATGGCTTCTACTGCCCTTCACTACTCACGTCCTCTACCCCAGTTGCACCATCCATCCCCTGGATGAAATCCTTCCCAAACTCAGACCCTTTGAGGGTCCACAAAGGTAGTAATGAGGCCCTTCAAGCTATTCCAGCAATTCTGTAGGCTGAACAGGAATTTTCCCTGATAAGGCTGCAAACAGACTGACAGAGACATCAACTTTCTTTGCTCTGGGCTAGAATTATAGCAACTCAGTATGGTCACACCAGTTATCTCATGCTGATCAGAAGCTCTGATTGGCAGCCACAGATGGGATTAATGAAACATGGGGAAGCTAATTACTACTTCATAAATGCACTCTGCATGATGGGCAACAGCTTTTAAGTCTCTGAGGGAGAAAAGAATATAAGGGAAGTCAGAAAGTAAAGAAGCTGAACTCCAGGACCCAGCTGTGTCCTGGGCAGCAGCCCTGTTCGTGCTTCCCTAACTGCTAACTGCTGGCCCTAAAAGATTCATTTAACGTGAACCCCAATCCAGATGTCTTCTCTACCTCAGCCTGTTAAGTTCTTGCCTCTGTATTTCTCTAGCACTTGCTACACTGCAAAATATTTCCCAGGAAGCATCTCCAGAGCAGCAATGCCAGTATGCAACTTTCAGGGGGTACACATACATCCATATGTATGTAAACTATGCATCCATATGCACGACTGAGATCCATGAAGAATCAAGGTGAGGGCAGGTGGGATAGTGGGATACACCTGGAATCCCAGGCAAAGGGACGCTGCCCAGGGAAGCAAAGCTGTGCTGCAG
The DNA here is from genome assembly GCF_950005125.1 of Chionomys nivalis. Taxonomy (NCBI): domain Eukaryota; kingdom Metazoa; phylum Chordata; class Mammalia; order Rodentia; family Cricetidae; genus Chionomys; species Chionomys nivalis. The sequence goes on along the minus strand of NC_080093.1, from coordinate 1,044,623 downwards.
TAATCAACACCAGGTTGCTCAGGCAGGGCTGCATAGCTAGACTCTGCCTCAAAAACAAAGGAAGCTTTAGATCTATGAAGGCTTTCAATCTTTCTGATGTTTCTTGGCATTCCTATTCCTTCATTCAACTAAGCACATATTAGAAGACAGGCAGACTTGTGGAGAGGAAACACAAAAAGCCATTCAAATTAGCCTATCAAAATCTGAGTTTTAGAGAATTGCCTGGCTGGCAGTCTAGTAAGGCATGGTTGGATGTGAAGAGTTCATGCGCAAGAAGTAAACTTAGGCAGATGAAGTCTGTAAAGCTTGACACATCTCAGATGATCTTGGGCAAAACAGACAAGGGGTAATCAAGATCTCTGGAATTTACAAACTTGAGACAAACAGACCTGGCTTTTCAGTTCAGGAAGGAAACACACATTCTCTTTTCTCTCTCAATGGAAGAAAGGTAACAGTCACACTAAGGTGTTGACATGGTTACCAGCATTACAGCCACGGAAAGGACCAAGTAGAATCCGAATATCCACTTGATGTTGTAGGAGGCTGCTTGTTCATTCCCTGGCCGCCCAGACTCCCGAAATAATTACACAGAAACCATATTATTTGCAATACTGTTTGGCCAATAGCTTAAACATATTTCTGGCTGACTCATATCCTAAAGTAACCCATCTCTATTAATCTGTGTATCACTACGTGGCTGTGACCTATCGGCAAGGTTTTGGCATATGTCTCTGGTGTCAGCTCCATGGCTTCCTTCTCCCAGCATTCAGTTTAGTTTTCCCGGCCTAGCTCTGTTCTGCCCTGCTCTGCTATAGGCTCAAAACAGTTTCTTTATTAACCAGTGGTATTCACAGCATACAAAGGGGAATCCCACATAAATTTGAGAAGGCAAAGAAACCTCAATATCTTCTCAAAACCCAAACCAATGCTAGCTGTACAACTGTACAAGAACATTACTCCTAACCTCTATGAAGGCACAGGCGCTTGCTCCTGCCAGCCACTGGAGACACAGCACTAAACCACATAGGACTCTCACAGTGGGCCCCTCCCAAAAGGCAAAGAACTAGGCAGGGAGACGGTTCCATAGGTAAAATACTTGTCATACAAGTGTGAGGACATGAATTCGAATACCTGGACACCCCCCTATCATAAATCCAGGCATGATAGCAAACGCATCTGTAATTCTAATTTGTATGAGGAATATGGGAGGCAGAGGCAGGAGAATCCCCAGAAGCTGGGCAGGGCAGGGCAGGGTAGGGCAGGGCAGGGCAGGGCAGGGCAGGGCAGGGCAGGGCAGAGGACCATGACACAAGACACCCTGTCTCAAAAAAGAGATGATTCTCTCTTTACACCCAAACCATCCATAGTATATATGTATGTACGTACACACACACACACACGGGGGGGGGGGGAGACTGCAATTTAAAGAGACTAATCATGAGGCTGAGCATCAGTACACCTCAGCAAGAAGCTCAGAGAAAGTGTGGTGGCATCGCTTCCCACTAAGATGGAATTCCCATCCACTGAAAATCTGTTTACTGTCATACATGAAAAGAAATTAAGTTAGAACCTGCTGCTCAGGTTAGTGGAGTGTCAAACAAATCCCTAAATATCAATGACTTTTTGTTTCAGTTTAACTCTGAGAACATACATCTCGCATCTCCTTATGTGGCAGACCTGGAGGGTATCTTAGGGGTCATAAAGTAGCACAGGCGTTTCTCATCAGTTAATCACAAAGGTGCAGCGAAATGCAAGGGGAGTGGACAGTGTGGGGGCAAAACTGGACACGTGGGGAGCATTAAGTGGACCTAAGAAGCTGTCTTCTGTCACAAAGAGCAGCCTGTAACCTCAGTTTAAGATTTACAGAAAGATGCCAAGATTCACATGGAATAAGTCATCCAAGTGAATCTTGGCATCTTTCTTGACTTAATCTCTTTCCTGCTTCATTCCTTGAATAGCTGTATTTCTCTGCTGATTCCACTCCATTTAATGCAAACTAAATAAAAGAATGATTCATGATACAGTTTACCAACTCCCCCAGGTCAAAGTCCAATTTACCTCTCAGCTACTTTTTATTATATTTAAACTCATCCCTCTCCCTTGGGTAAGAAACAATATAATGTGAACCATATTTGCTATCCACCATTACCACGAGTGAAAGTTGTTTTCCCAAACTGTTGTAACGTCAAATTACAGTTCTATATTTTTAACTTACTAAAGTTTCTCCTCTGAGTTCCCCAGATATAAGACAGACAAACCAAGGAGCACCATGGACAGACTCTCTACCCTACCACAGCCAAATAGAAATGCTTCCAGAATTGCTGCAAAGCTAAAAATAAAACCAAACCTAGAACCACCAGCTTCATTACAAAGTTACAGAGGCCACTATCAAAACACAGTATAAACTTTTAAGAATTCTTAAATTGCAGAGTGGGCTCCATCACTTTGTGAACTAAATAAACTACCAGGTTTATAGAAGCACTTTCAGACAATGTTCCTATAAGGACGTAGTATCTACCTGCTTTAGACCATACCCCGGTTAAATATAATGTTCTTCAATTAATAAACATTAAAACAAGGTTGTTCTATGTATTGTGGTTTTTTACAGAAAAAAATTACTATTTGTAATGATGAAAATCCACAGTAGTTTTTGACTTTTGAATGCTTAAGTGAATATGTTTCACTTATTTCTGTGGAGAAAGAAATGGAACAAGAATATCTGGAAATACAAAAAGATAGTAAGGCCTTCCATGAAGAGGTAGTTGAGAAAAAAATGTATTTTTCAGTCAAGATGTAAAACCTGAGTTTCAGAATATAAAAAGATACTGTGCTGTATTTCTATGACAAACAAGACAGGCAGACAGGAATCACCCTTTCACCTCTATACAAGAAAATGCATCTTGCTGCCCAATGTAAACATCCCAAAAGCTTGGTCAATGGCTTTTATATTAAATAAAAAAAGTGAATTAAAAAAAAAAAGTTCAGGGTCATCAGATAACTGTAAGAAGACATTTTTAATGAATAAAAATACATACAGGATTTCTTGTATGTGTAGCCAAAGTATCAGCATTTTCCATATAGAACATCCAATATTTTGCTGCATTTTAATTAAGGTGTCTAAACATTATCACAAAGAACTGCAAATTGGTCGGAGCATGCGGTAAGGAAAATTAAGCTCTAAAGGCTTTTTATCACCATATTTCAGGAACCAAGGGTGTAAAATGTTCTAATTTGGGATATATTAAAAGCCATAAAAGGTCTTTCAAAAAGATTAATGGTACTTTGCTTGGATTTAAGATAAGGGCTTTAGCTGGTTGGAAAAGCAGGGCCCTGGCTGGACCCTTGAGGCATTCATCTTTACAGCCACTTGGAAGATTTGTAAAAGCGCCTGCACAACCTCAAGCAAATGCACCGCGACATTTTTTTAATTCCTTTCAATTTTACAGGTTCAGTGTGTGTAAACCATATTGGGTCGTAAAGCAGATATGATGGCACATCCTTATAAACACACTGCAGGTTTCAAAAAAAAAAAAAACTTCAAAATAAAGTTAGTTCCTCTTACAAATGTTCTCATAAAGTTTCCTGATAATCTTTTGAAGCATCTGATTCCAACAGCTTAATCTAGCACAGCTACGAACTGCTTATCCATTTTATAAAATATTTTAGTCATCTCAAAATTACTAGCTTGTAACAGAGTTATGAAGTTTTCCTCCCTTTTGAACACTTTCAAGGCACTTATTTAAAAATACCAATTATCATACTTTAACTTTTTATAGAATAATAGGTCTCTATGAAAAATATTTATGCCGTTCTCTTTTGTTCTTTAATTAAATGAAAACAGATGTTTTCTGAAGTAAAGCGGAACCATTACTGGAGTACTTAAAGTGTTAAGGTCTTTAATTTTTATATCAGTTTGGCCGACAATTCCTGATTGTCTTTACTCAAGCTCAACATTAATGTCAAGCAAGTTACCTAGGAGACGAAAGAGATCAAAGAGACAAAAAACCCTCCAATGTCTGATTAATCAAGCCTGCAAACAGCTTATTTCTTTTAGCCTGCATGCAAGTATGAAAATGAGATTCTGGGAGCCGAACATTGTGCAGATTTGTTCATTCTTATCAGAACAAAGCCAGCGGCAGCTTATTTCATGGATCATTGGCACTGTCATCAGCGCTACACAGAACGGGTGACAGCTCCTCATTTTGAAGCTTGAACAAAATTAGCAAAAAGTCGGCACAAATTAGCCTCTCATCTTTTTAGTAATATGACATTATTCATTTACTTTTTATCCAATTTTTAATTTTTTCCTTGTCAGCTATCCCTTTCTAGTGTCTCTCACATGCCATCGTAAAATGCCTTCTGAGAAACAAGCACAGAAACAAAGTTGAAGTAACACACAAAGTTCAAGAGCAAAGAACAAGCATTTCCAATGGTCAGTTCTGTTGTGTTTTAAAATTTAAGTTTCAAAACTTTGCAATAATTGACTTTTAAAAACAACTAAGGATGCCACTGTATTTCAAGAAAGGATGTAACAAGGCTAATGGGTTTCAGGCAAACCCCGCTTAAGGTGGTATCCGCCACAGTAAATGTTACACTGGTCTCTCTCTCCACGGTTACACCTGGGATGCCAGTGTTCTGACAACAGCCTAAGCTATGACACAGCTCATCGTTAACTGAATTTTCAATCAAGATCTTTTCTTTGTATCATTGGCATCTTGTTTCAATGTTAACTTGAAGTGTGTGCATACACAAGCTGACATGTTTATCTATGTTTGTGTATCACATTAGTGTCTAGATGTACAACCAGATACATACGTATACATACCTATAACTCCTGCCAGCTTACTTCAATGCATAACCAGCAACACTGATTTAAAACACACTAGGAAGATAGATGCACATATACACATATAATATGATCCATACACTCTGATTTAATAGCGAAATAGTTTACATAATGCCCATTTTTAATAACTTCAAATTATACCTAGATTACAATATTCCAAAGCAGAAGAAAAAGACGTTACATTGCTGAAATTACTCCTGGATATTGACATTTATATTCAAACAATTTATTACATTCATAAAGGAGAAAAAGCATTAAAAAATTAACCATAAGCTGTTAGATGCTTTACACGGCTCCATAAGAAAGACAGTTTTTTGAAAGAACTGTAGTACTGTTTTCAGCAATTTCTTTATCTCTGTTCTTCTAAGTAAGAAAGCCTATTAACAAGCTTTGAACTTAAAATCACATTTACAATAATGTGCCATCAACAGTTTTATAAGCTAATTAGAAAAAGATTAATTAATGACTGGCTGCTAATAAAATGGCAATCATGAAGAAAGAAACCAAGGGTGCTAAGCTTCAACTACCACCAATTAAGAGCTAATTACAAACAAATTATATATGTGTTTTGCTGTGGGCTTTAATTTACTAAAATGGTTTTAATTAAAAGAGAAAACATGCTGATTAATTGAACTGCAGAAAAAAATCTACAGTATAAACTGTGCTTTGTCTGTCTCTTTAATTAGACTTGTAACATCTGAAATCTTTTTTTAAGGTTAGTTAAAAGCACAGATAAACATAATTAAGACAGCGCATAAGGAATGCCATTCAAGGTGAGTACCCAGCCAGACCCCAGAGGTTAAAAGAAACCTTCACAATGCAATGAGATTCGAATGAGCACACCTGGAAACCACAAAGGGATGCCCTTCGCTAAACACCAATTTTACTTTTCTGAGGCCAACTCGCTTCGACTTCGAAGCTGCAGGGTCTTTATGGGAAGAAAAGTCTTTAAACTAGATGTAAAGGAATTCATCAGGCCTCCTCTCATGTGGTCAGAGAAGCTTATTCCATGCACTGTGTTCCTCTACATGTAACAAGCAACTTGTTAGAGTTAAGGAGAATAAGTCTTTAAAAAAAATTAAAACTACCATGTTAAAACCCCACAAGTATGTGCAGACAAGAGGAAAACAGGGAGAAATGTCCGAATTAAAAAGCACTGAGAGGACCAAAGATAAAGAAGTCAGTCAGTCCTGGACGATCCTCAGCAGGCACATCCGGCCTCCAGGAGAGAGTGTCCATCTCCTCAGGGGCTGGTGGAGCTGCCTAGCAACAGCCCACTACCTGAGAGGGCTTTTCCTCCCCAGTGCCCCATCCTCTTTCCTACTGTCAATCCACCAGTAAAACACCACAAAGAAAACGGCACTAAGCTGTTCTTACTACTAAGAAGAGAAGTCGATCAAGAAAACACCAGGACTGGAAGGCAGAATAGTATTAAAAGACAAAATATATTTTGCCGAAGTCTGCAGATATCCACACAAAATGACTGTAAGTAAAACCTACCATCTGTTTTTAGAGAAAACTCATGGTTGGCAGCATTTGTCAAACACACTCCTGCTAACTGCAACATCTCCTTTCCATAAACATAAAATAGACATGACATTTACTCTTTATATGTGTGTGTGTGTGTGTGTATATATATATATATATGTAAAAAATCTGTACTGTGCTCTTTTTACTCACTCTTCAGATACCAGAAATCACAATATTTATAACTACAGAAAGAATCTGCCTGTCTTCAGCAGCACTAGATGTCCCAGCAATAGGTTTTTATAATGGTTAACTGGAATATGCTGCTCAGCATTGTATCTGAGCAATTTTAACTCAAAAGCTTGGTTTCAGGATATTTCTTCCCAAAAAGAGTATTCATGAGAACAGGACACTGAACAGGTGGAACTGAAGTACGTATGAGGAACATATGCAGTTAAAGGAGCGTAGGTAATTCATTTGAGGGTGGGAAGATACTGTTTGTGACCAAGTGAAGCTCGTTTTTAACTGCACAAGCTAACAGAAAAATGTTTAGAGAAAAGTCCTTTTTCCAAAATGTAATAGTCACTCCAACTGCTGCCCACTAAATTAAATTCAGACTTTAGCAGTGAATTTCAAAGTATTTGTTTCCACAGGTCTCTTTAGACTGAAGATAATGAGTCAGTAAGGACAGCAGCTAAGGAGGAAGGGTGGAAGATGAGCAGAATGCTCTGCCAAGTCAGAGGTCAACGCCAGACACCTCCAAACAAGAATTTAGAGAAAGATGGAACACTTTCATCGGTACACCCGTCTAAGTCCTTAGAAACTGTTATAGCACTGACCGGGCAGATAAGCAGGAGGGGCACTCAAGAGTCTAGCTTTGCACAGCAAACCCTAAAATGATAGCACAGTCTAAGCTTAGACACAGACTTTAAGTTGCCCACTCTCCCCAAACCAGATTCCACACAAACTCAGTCATCACAAATTTGAAGGACACGTTTCTGGGAAATTATGTGGTTGCTGCGTCACAATGAGAGCACACCAAGAGCCTAATTTTGACACCCTCTCTTTGAGGGCTGTTCTCAAGGTCTATTCACAGACGTGGTTCTACTTTTAACTTCATTTTTCTCAAAATTGATGCTGCCCTACTCGCTTCACAGGCTTTTAAATGTTAAACATCAAAATGAGCTTCACCTATGGCTGGAAAGGGCTTTAAGAACTCTGGGGTCTGTGCCTCTGAGCAAAGGCTTTATCAGCAGGTCCCAGTCACTGCTTCTTGAGAAAAGCAAACGCTGCTGTTATTAAAAACCAATCTACCTGAATTTCAAAAGGACACCTACCATGCATATATACACTCTATTCATAAAATGTTTCTGCCCCAAACTCATGGCTCTCTACAATCCCATCTCATCGTCACCGTGTCTAGCTTGCACCAGTCCCTGTCAAAGCTCTTCTTGACTGGACATTCCTCGCAGGCGCTCAAAGCGTGGGCACAGCACTGGAGTCTTCCTGAGTCCATGTCAGAACAGCAGAAATGACCCAGCCGTCCTTTCAGTTATACAGGATATAAATTACTGGTTTTTCTTTTAATTAGAATTCATTAAACTCAAAATAAATCATTTGAATTTACCAAAACATAGCTTTACATATGTATCACAGTAAAAAAAAAAAAGGACAATTGAGAAAAATGTTATTATCACATATGCTAAAAACAGTATTTCTAAAGCAATCTCATTTGTCATAGAGTATGACAGGAAGGACAGATCTCGAAATAAAACTCCTAATCAGCATTATAAAATCCCAACTTCTAAAACAGCAAGGTAAGAAGAAACCAAACTCCAATACCAGTGTCCTCAAAGAAATCCCTATTTCTTAAAAAAAAAAAACAAAAACAAAAAAAAAAAATCACTAGAGGTGCAGCCCTGAATGGGTTTTCAGGCAGCAAACATGTACAGAGCAAGGCAGCTCGCCAGGGCGAGGCCGGCACAGAACACACGTGGAGCTTCTTCCACACCCAGCACACACAGAACACACGTGGAGCTCCTTCCACACCCAGCACACACAGAACACACGTGGAGCTCCTTCCACACCCAGCACACCATCCGGAAAATTGTCCAGGTTTGTGAGATTTGAAATGGATTCAGAAAACAATCTATAATCAAATTCCTCACACTGAAACTAAAGTTTAGTCTTGGTTTGCCATGTAAGAAAATACAGTCAAGTGGAACTGGAGGGGATGGTTCAAAGTTAAAAGCACTGACTGCTTATGCAGAGGACTACAACTCAGTTCCCAGCACCCACATCAGGCAATTTAACAACTCCAGCTCCAGGAGATCTGGACACCTCTCCTGCCTTCCTTGGGCAACTACACTCAAATGTGTATTGATGAACAAATGAACACACACATATGCAATTTAAAAAAAAAACAAAAAACAAATCTTAAGCCAGGAAGTGGTGGCGCACGCCTTTAATCTCAGCACCTGGGAGGCAGAGGCAGGCGGATCTCTTGAGTTCGAGGCCAGCCTGGTCTACAAGAGCTAGTTCCAGGACAGCCAAGACTGTACAGAGAAACCTGTCTTGAAAAAAAAGAAAAAAAAAATGATGTGGGATATTCTTCTGTATACGTGTTGCTTTTATTGGCTAATGAATAAAGCTGTTTCAGCCAATGACTTAGTAGAGTAAAGCAGACAGGAAATCTGAACAGAGAAACAGAGAGATTAGGCGTCAAGGAGACGCCATGTAGCTGCTGAAGGAGAAAGACGCCCAGAACTTTACCCAGTAAGCCACAGCCTTGTGGTGATACACAGATTAATAGAATTGAGTTAATTTAAGATTTAAGAGCTAACTAGAAATACGCTTGAGCCATTGGCCAAACAATGTTGATATTAATATAATTTCTGTGTGATTATTCAGGTCTGGGCAGCCGGAAAACAAACGAGCAGTCTCTACTTACAAATAATAATAATAATAAAATACAAGAAAATCTTTCTAAAAGTAAACGTTGTTTTAAAGACCTAAAGTCCTTTGGCAATCACAATAACTTCCCTATACAAGAAAAGAACCAGCAATAGATGCCGAATTAGACAAAACTATAGCAAGAGACCATGTGCAGCCATAAACTATCTCTCCATAAAGTATTTACTCATCACAGAGGGAGAAACAGTGTAGAAACTCAGTGGTATCACCCTCATCAAAGTAAAACCATCCAAAGTGGCACAAAGACAGAACATGTGCCTCTGGGGAGCCCGAGAGGTCCCATGTCACTGCTGTGACTCACCATGAGGAAATACTGGACAAAACACAATTGAGGGGTGTGTACTAACTGGCTTCTCCTCAAAAACAAGGTCTTGGAAAATAGGGACAGAGCAACTATTCTAGATCAAAGGAACACTGCAATAGAATGCAGGGTTAGAGCAGGAAATGCCTTTGCTAGTATGGAAATTAATGGTATAAATGCATTATTTAAATAAAGTGTACGGATTAAAGAAAAACATTTTACAAATTTTGCAACTTTCTTTTTAAAAAATTTAATTTTCTTTGTGAGTGGATGTGTATACCCACATCATTTCTCCCCTTCTACCACGTTGGTGCCAGGGATCGAACAACTCAGATTCCCAACTGAGCCAACTTGTAGACACTATTTATTTATTTTTATTAACTTCTTTATATGTGTGTATGGTGTGGGTATGAGGGCATTCACTGTATGTGAAGATCAGAAGACAAATTTGTACAGTTAGTTCTCTCCTCCCATCTTTACATGGATTCCTGTGACCAAGCTCTGGCTGCTACACTTGTGCAGTAAGCACCATGACTACCAAGTCATCTTCCTGGCCTCAAATTGCACAACTTCCTTAATAGCAAGTGAAATAATTAACCCTGCTAAAAAGAACTCAGAGCTTCTCTGCAGATTTCCCTGGTGTCAGGCAGAAGGGCTAAACTATGCTCTGCCCTATCTTTTCTTCCTCAGCAAGGCAAACAGTCAGAGACAGCTGACTGATGGCAGGGGTCCACTGAGGCAGCTGCCTATGTAGGGAAGAGGTCACAGACACAATGCCTGGGTCCTCCAAAAGAAGAATGGATGAAAAAGGCAAGAGTAGCAGTTTGAGTCCTTAATCCTGTAATAAGGACAGACACAGCATTTCTAAAAATCAGCAGGCGACCGCACACTACAGTCCTGCTGGTTTTCTTAAGTTGGATCTTGGGCTTTACTACTACTACTCTCCACCAAAGCCAGACCAGCAACCAAACCAACACAAAACAGCCCTGGAACCTTTCAAGCCAGTCAAAAGACACCTGCCAACAAGTAGCACAGGTGAGTGACTTCCTCAGCAGAGATACAGTCAGTTAGCACCAGCTCCCTCAAAGGTTTCATTCCTGATCCACACTAAGCTGCCACTAGCTTCTACACCCACAACCTGACAAGAGTTCAACCCACTGGTTGGCTACTACTGCCCTGTGGGTTTCCAGTCCCTGAAAGCATCCCTAAATCCTACTCTTCCCTAGTCCCACCCTGACGTCCTTAGAGTCAGGGCAGACATCTAACCCCTGAGGTCCTGTCCAAGCCCACAGGCAGTTCTCCTCCACCATCCCGTTTCTGTGACCACCCTGTCAAGACGTGAAGTGACATTCACTAACTGGTAGCACAGATTGACATATAGGGATGTTATTTCCACTGAAGAAGCCACAGATAACCAACAGGTAACAGGAAATCCGACTGAACTTGGGGCACAATTTAACATACATTCGAGTTCATTTTATTAAATGAACTTTATCTTTCCCCTTCGAAATTGTAATGAAATACTATTGTATCTAATAAGCGCTACATTTAATCAAAATACAGCACTCTTTTATAAAATAGAGCAATTGTCAAACTGTAAGCATAAGGAGTACTAGAAGACGGGAAGAGCAGAATACCTTTTAAGGAAAAAGCAAACAAGGATATTTCATAGCTCAACTACCAGGTAACCGTATCAAAGCTTTGATGGCTATGCTAAGTCATAGTACCCTCACAAATTAAAAACATACCAAATGCCTGACATGCATTTATTTTTTTCTTAAATAATGTAGCAATTCTATTTCTGGATATATACACAAAGGAAGTTCAAACAAGGGTTCAAACGGATGCTAGTGTGCTCATATTTACAGTAGCATGGTTCACAACAGTCAAACTGTGGGAGCACTGTCTACCAGCAATTCAATGTACAGACAACAGCACGAGTACCCAAGATGAGGCAGAGTATCAATTCAATGTACAGACGATAGTACGAGTACCCAGATGAGACAGAGTATCAATTCAACTTACCGCCGATGGCAGGAGTACCACAGGTGAGACAGAGTATCAATTCAATGTACAAACAATGCCACAAATACCCCAAGTGAGACAGAGTATCAATCTCTTGAAATCAGAGTAATCTTTTTGCCTCAGCTTCCCAAATGCTTGCATTACAAGCAAGAACCACCACACCCAGATTAAAATGTCAACTTATTTTTTGTTTTTTTTTCCAAAGCTATATAATTGTCATTTATGCTATTTCTACCTAATACCCTTAATATCCATAACTCTGAAATTTCTTTTATATTAGCCACTAACACACATGTATAAACGTTATACACAGAATAATGTGACCCATTATTTTTAAAGACTATGAAAAAGCTGCAGGGTGTGAGTGCAGAGCATAGCTGCCCTCAGTGAGGATCAACTGAGCTAGACACAAAAGGAAAATGAAGGTGCTCCTCTAAGCACACCTAAAAAACAATACCAACCTCAAACAAAATAAAACAAAAAACAAAACAAAACAAAACAAAAAACCTGCTGAAGCCAGGTAAAACTAGGGTTAAATATCAATTATGCTACAGAGAAACCCTGTCTTGGAAAACAAAACATATCAATTATGCATAATTTTCAGCCTATATTTTAGACCAGAATAAATTTAAAGCATTAACGTCAGCACAAAACCTATCATTTCAAAACAAACAGTAGGAAGGGAGAAAAGAATAAGGGCAGAAAGAAAATCAGAATCAGTCTGACTTACCTCTCGAGTAGCTAGCTGGTTGCTGAGCTCTTCAGCCTTCTCAACATCCCATTCCTCCACAGCCTGGTCTATCCTCTTTTCAAGGCCTGACTAGAAAGAAAATAAAACAAAACAAATTATGGCCAGGAAAGAAAGTAAATCATTTGCTAACTAAGACTATGTCACAGGACTATAGCAAATGCAACATCCATTCAGTCCTCTCAATAACCCTATAAAGACTTGCATCAATTTCAATTTATCAATAAAACATTTCTGAAACATTCAGTGACTAGATGCAAATTCAGATGGGTAGCGGGTGTAGAACAAAAGACTGCTATTCCCTAATAACGGTAAAGTTAATTACAGCAATGATTCAAAATTATGGAGCACTTACCACATGGTAGGACCTGGGGGCTTATACTACTAAAGCTGTCATTGCATCCTTATAACAGCTCCATTCAATGCTAGCTTGTTTGCAAGAGGTAGAAACAGTCATAAATTGCTCAACTTGGCTGACATGCGTCTGTAAGTTGTAAAGTCATCCCACACTCAGCTTTGCACAAAGTCTGAGTTCTCATCAACAGCCCATTCCCACAGCTCAACACTCTCACTCCCAAGTCTCTCGCCATCTTCAAACAGGGCTATTATGCTGACTACACAGAAGAAAGCAAGAAATAACAATTATTTTATTATCTTCCTATGGAAATATTTTAATTTACTAAAACTGCTTCAAGAAATCAAAAATTTAAAGGTCATGGAATCACCAAACTAGGTAGGGCTTATCAAGACACCATGATATAAACAAAGTCTAGTTGTGAATTGTTACTTCAGAATATAAAACATTTAAGTGGTCTAGAATGTGCTTCTTGAAAAACAATTTTATTCTAACAACTACCCTCTATCCCTTCATTTCAACACAGTGTATCTCGGACCTCATACAAACTTCCTCCTCCTTATAGAACAGCAAAAGTGTTAAGAAAATCTCTTCCACCGTCAGATCACAGCAGTCAACAGAGGGATTTTGTTCCTGTACTGATGTTGAAATGAAGACTTTATAAACTACAACATAATCCACCAAAAAACAACAAACTGGAAGCAGAGGCCACGGAGCATCTCCCTGGATGTCTGACATAAAAAGACTCCTGTATCACAATCCCATCTGAGAACGGGGTGGTCAACCTGCTTTCCATAGCAGCTGAAGACCTTCATTCAACTAACTACCCTTTGTTATCTCTAGCCTTAGGCCACAGGATTCTAAAGCCATTTTCTACTCTTGTACAATCTCCAGATCTTCCCTGCCTTGTCCATCTGTAGAACTGTTCTCAGACTGGTGCAGATAACACAGCAGACTCTTTCCCAACTCTTTTCATTTCCAGGAAGCCAACTCTGTCTACTCTAAGCCTGTGCCACTCCAACTGAGATCTACGTACCAGTTCTGACCTGCCAATGTGCGAATCTACTATGCAAATGTTTTAATTTATAAAAATACTTCAAGAAATCAAAATTCTAAATGTCATGAAATTACCAAACTAAGTAGGACTCACCATACACTTATCAAAAGTCTATTATTTGGGTTCAAGCAAAGAGCTAAGCTAAGGATCATTTGCCAGAATGCAGATAAACTACCTGGCTACCCGGTTTATCTAGATAATTCTTTCTTAGCCTCATCTATGGCATTGTTATAATTAATAATCTCCAGCCACAAGTGCCATCTTATTAATGTTCCTACTGTCTCTGACACACTTCCCTTTAAAACAAACAAACAAAAAACCTTTCCCATCTTTTTAGAATTCCAAAATCCCACCCAGTTCCTTGTACACAGGAGGCACTCACTCAGCCTATTCTACTGCACTGAATGTTGCAGCACAATAATCCACATCTGCATTAACACTGAAGTAACCCACCCACACTGGTAGCCCCAGATAAGAATTCCACAAGAGTAACACTGAAGTAATGATACCATTTCAGTCTAAAAGGGGTAACATACTGTCATGCCTGTTTATACAAATTTATGTGCAACAAATAAAAATGTATTTCTTGGAGCTAGAGACCAATGGCTCAGCAGACAGGAACACTGCTGCCGTTCAGTGGACCCCAGTTCAGACCCCAGTACCAGCATCGGGTTCCAGAGGATTTGATACTTCTTCTGGCTTCTGTATTTCTTCAGGGCTCAAGGGTATCTTTATCTAGAGCTCCCAGAATGTAGTACAATTAGAAGTTTATATTCTCCATTTAGAACTTCATATTTAATCTATAATGAAAATGAAGCTATTTATTTACAAAATGCTAAAACAATAGCCTATACTCCCTTTGCAGAACAAGAGATTTCCTCAAAATGCCTCTGAGACAGATGAAGTAAACATTAATATCAAATTCAATTTTCTTATATCACAAGGACTGAGGTAGCCAGATACCTCAATTCAGTATTACCCAAATAATCACCTAGACAGGCACCACTCTTTTACCTTAGGAACCTGTCCACTGATTCTCTTTTCAGACAGGTATGTTACGCACAGCAGCTGTGCTCCCTTCCATTACCCTAGGCTCTTGAGATTGGAAAGGCTGGGTGTTGCCTTCTGTATACAGTGCCCAGAGTAACCCAAAGATTCTTAGACCCGAATTACCTCCACCTATTGAACCATTCTACTGAATCAACTTGTTAATGTCCCTCTGGTACACAGAGCTACAGCTCAGCACTGAATGTCACCAAGGGAAAGGAAAACTCCTATGAACTGCTGAGCTTAAACATAAGGTTAAGTTTCACTTTAAAATTAAACCAGAATAGGAACATCCCTTAGTAGTATTGCCTCTTATACAGGAAACCCTGGGTTTAATCCCTAGCACTGCACTAAATCTGGAGTAGTGATGACACACACTTGTAATCCCAGCATTTGGGAGGTGAATACAGAAGGATCAGAAGTTCAGGGTCCTTGAAGGTCATGGTGGCGCACGCCTTTAATCCCAGCAAAGGGTAGCAGAGGCTGGCAGATCTCCGTGAGTTCAAGGCCAGCCTGGTCTACACAGTGAGTTTGTTTTCTTCTTTCATACAGTACTTTTTTCTTTTTCTTCTTTTCAATTTCATTGAGACAGGATCTCACGCTGCACCCAGGCTGGCTGGGAGCTTATGGCACTTCTCATGCCTCAACCTCCAGAGTCCTGAGTTTACAGACATAATCTATGTAAGATGCCTAGCTATGAAAAATTTGTATTTAGAGACATTCAAAATTCTTGTATTAATAAACACTCCCTTCAACATAAGAAAATATCATTCTGCCAAAAACTCTGCTGAGAAAGTCAAATGAACTAGAATTTCCACCCAAGAGTTGAGCAATCTGGGGAGGGTCTCTAAACTTCTACGGCGGAAGTTCTCTCGTTAACGTCAAGTAAATATAAAGCTGTGCTCACTACAAAATGATGATGAAGGTCAAGAAAATACATGTGAACTATTTAGCTAATATTTAGATTACAGTAACCACCCAGTGGTGTTACTGGTTCCTCTATCTCTAACATCAGGTGACTTCCAGGACAGGTTACACACCTCATCACACTTCTTTGGGGGCTTAGATACAAGTATCAAGAATTTGACTCTGGGTCAATAAATTGTCTCATCAAACAAGATTTAAGTATCCAAGATTTTTAAGATTTTTCAGACAGGTCCCAAAGTAGCTTCTAATTTACACAGGATCTTCCACACCAGAAGACCAACAGGAGCTGAAGGGTAATATTGACAGCAACAGTGCCCTGGTACACTCTTCACACTTTTTACTCAAGTGAGACTTATCTCAGAGAGCAGGTATACAGAAGAATGGCAATTTACCCACAAGTGGCTATTTTACCTGAAGGCACCTATATAACAGGTTCCCGTAAGACAACAATTGACGTCTAATCAATAAAGCTGTCCTACAGATGTCAAGATGGCACAACAAACAAGTGTGAGGACTTCATGGGCACTCGAGGTCAGGGACTCAACCCACATGCGCACACAAGATATCTCTATGACTAAAGCTCTTTAAGGCCAACAGCATCACAATATATTTCTCCACAAATCTCAATGCTAAATCTTTATTTGGATGATATATTCAATCTTTAAAGCAAGATAAAATAAATTATCTATGAGAATTTGCTTAATTATTATATAATTTAAATATCTAGGAGCAAAATGAGGCAATTTCTCCATAAAGAAGAGGAGGGAACAACATTTAAATATAAACATAAGTTAAATATTATACATAAATCATACAAAATTTAGAGAAATTAAAAACTAAATTTATCTATTACTTTAGAAAAATTTAGACTTACAACCAAAAAAAGTTTAAAGTAAGACTTTAAACCTACCTGCTGTTTTTTTTAATGCAAATATATCAGAAGACTTACACTGGCCCTCCCTACAGAGATCACCATGGGGATAAGAAAACACCATGATTGATATCTCCCTCCCAACATAGTCAAGGCAGTCAGGTTTTGATGTGATCTATATACTAGAGTTCCACATAAGGTCTATATGGAAAAAGTACTCTATCACAAAAAGAACAAGTGTGAAAAAGATATTCTATGCAGCAGCAGTTTAACAACTTTATACAAACATTAAGGACAGTGATTCTAAAAAATAATAAAAGTACCTGTAATTTTCATACCAAAAGTATCCATTTGACATACCCAGGACTACTACTTCAATAATGACAGCTACCTAATAAAATTGAGTCAACTATAGAATACTTGAGATATTATAGTGAAATTAAAGGGCAAAATTTATTTTGAAGAAATTCCCACATAGATTAAAAATAATTATGTTATGATTACAGAATTACTAACAAGCCCCATTAACTGCTGCCAGAAACACAATGATATCTGCATTTAATACAATGAACACCTTAAAACAGTGTTGAACATTAGGAAAACTATATTTTAAAAAAAATGCAAGCCTCTCTGCACTGTCTGGCAGGCAGGTGACAGCAGTGTTGTGATACACATTCTGGGCTAAGCCAGTTTTTGCTTGGCAGGACTCCAAAGGGGGGGGGGGAGTGATAGTCATAAGATTAAGAAGTTTTGTTTTGCTTTACTGTTCTTGAGGGTTGAGCAAAAACAAAATAAAAAGACTTTCTGATATTGAGACAGATCAGCCTCTGCTCCATATTTGTTTACACTGCACCATGCGTCTACACAGTGCTACCAGATCCCTAACTATCTGCTGGACTTACAGTTGTTTATAGCTTTTATCACGATGTCTCCAATGTGGACATTTTGCTTTTCCTTTTTAAAGTTTATTTGCTTTGCTGGACTCACAGTACGACCTCGGCAGGACAGCAAAAGCAGAATCATGTAAAAACCATGATCCCAACCGAGAGAGTGAGTGCAGAACTGCCAGCATGCAGTTATACTAGACTCCCAAGAGAAGCTGAAATAACTCAGCTTTACTAAACCCTTTCTTTCCTTTCATGCTTACATTTACTTGTAGACTAATAAGTGCTGGCAAAATATAAGTCTGGCCAACAACAGTTTCCTTGATTGGAAGACCCATAACTTTCCTTACCATTCATGCAGGGCAATATCTGCAGGAAAAAAGCCCAAACTTTCCAAATGAATGCACCTGTGACTAGTCAGGCTCACAGAAATTTCTCTTCAATAGAGTTCACACTTTTAACTGCTGTTCTGGTTTCTCTAGGATGCATGTAATGCATGGTGAGACAAGGTGCTAGGTCTCAAGATGGAGTTCTTCAAACAATACTATGAACAACCCTTGTAACTTAGAGCTAAAAGTATCTAGCCAATATTTAGACGGTACAACTTCAAACAATAGGGTAACAACAGGATTCTAGTAAGTTGTAAAAAAAATCTCTTAATCTCTGCTTTTTAGAATGTTTACAAAATTAATTTCATGACTTTAATGTCTCTTATCAATTAGATACTCTGAAGCCAATACCAATATGGAAGATAGTAAATATTGCAAATAACTGAAAAATCAAAGGCCATTTAGTTCACATGTTTAAAAAAAGAATTAAACTAATACTTAATCATTCATGCACTGAAGGATCTAGTCCAGTGGTTCTCAACCTTCCTAATGCTACAACTCTTTAATACAGTTCTTCATGTTGTGGTGACCCCCAACCATAAAATTACTTTCATTGCTACTTCATAACTGAAAATTTGCTACTGTTATGAATTATAATGTAAATATCTGTGTTTTCTGACGGTCCTAGGCGACTCTTATGAAAGGGTCATTCAACCGCTCATCCAGTCAGTGGCTGGGACTCCACAGCCGGTCTACCAGAGACGCCTCATGGCTCAGGGCAGTTAACAAAGTCTTCCTCCCAGCTTCAGGGCAGATTTGGCAGTCAAGAGCAACTTAAGTCAATGTCACATGACTGCTCCCTGCACACATGAACCACAAGTCAAGATTATGACAAAAACATATCCAGAAATGCACTACCTATCACAGTGAGCCCCCCCAAAAGCATCAACACAATGTTTTATGACTCAGATTTTACTTGCAACTCTACCACTGGGCTTTGTGGGAAATGTATTATTTCTGTATCTGCTTAAAGGTTACTGCTCAGTAGTACGTGCAGAAAATGAACCCAGGGCCAAGTACCTGGTGTAATAGGGACTATTTTGGAATTAATTCTTTGCAAAACTGGAGAGAAAAAGCCACATGAAGGATGTTGTGACTACAATCCCAGTCATAGACTGAATCCATAGGATCACTTGATTGTGATCAGGAGTTCAATACCAACCTGGGCAACATAACCAGACCTCTCATCTCAAACAGAACAAAACTCCAAACATAACACATACGAAATTTGTTGTGATAGGCCCTTAATTTACAATCTTCTCAGTGAAATATCACCACCTAATAAAGGATTTAATATGAGAGGTTTTTCATGAGAAATACCAACCAATAAGAAAACAGCAAAGGTCTTTAGGTACATAGTACTCAGCAGTGACCCATGTAAAGGTATCTCCTTAAAGCAAGCACAAGACACATAGGTCCCACTTGCTCCCACAGGCCTCTAACCCTACCTCAGAACACAGGATTCTCAACACCACTGGCCACCCCCACCATGAATATGTGCGTTATTCCTTCAAGGCCTTTTCTAATTTCTAAAGAGTAACAACTATAAATAATACTCAGGCTCAGACACTGCTCTGAGCCCCCACCTCATACTAAGCAATTATTTACTCTTTTCTTGTATTCTGATTAACACTTATGCCCCAAATAGAATTGCGAACAGATCTACTCTCAATATTTTCTCTTCCTGATTTTTCTCAACTTTCTAACTCACTTGAGGAAAAACATGACAATTCTACCTTCACATTAGAACATGACAGCACTCACACATTTTTTCCATCTTCATCAACACCACTGTCAGTCAACAGACCATTATCCTGTGCCTAGTCTGCTCTTATTATTTTTGCTACATCATCATCTATTCTCCATGCCAACAGACAGGGAATCTTTAACTTAAGTTAGATCCTGTCACTCTCTTAAAATCCAAGTGCACTGTAAATAAAGTCCATTTCCTACCTGCTTCCCAGCCATCCAGTTTGGGCAGTTCTGTAAGATTATCATGAGTCTTGAGCTACACTCTTCCTCACTGACTTCATTCCAGCCAGTCTAACCTTCTCACCAAAACCTACAAAGTTCTCACATTAACCCCTCCTTTAGGGTCTTCACCTGTTTCCGTAGCCTCCTAGTGACCATTATTTATGTAAACAGCCTTTCACCACCCTTCAGGTCTCAGAGAAACGGCCTCTTGCAAGAACAGCTTTCTTAACCAAGGCAAAAAGAGTGAGGCCCTCACAATGATACTTTCACAACTTACTCTTCTGAAGAGTTTTAAACTAGGTATCCACTTATTTATCAAGCATCTTTTTCGAACACAGTTTCTAATTATATAATTAATGAACTAGTATCTTAGGCAAGGTTAACAGCAAATACATCCTGCTAGCTAATATACGATGGAATCATAGATAAATAAGAAAATGGATCTTACTTTCTCAACTTTTTTCTGTTTAACCGGCGGTTCAAATCTATCATTGGCTCCAAAATACTGAGTAAGCTCCTTCCATTGTGTTTCACTTGAGGACTGTTCACTGCAAGAAGATAAATTAAGACAAATTATGACTCTTTTTGCTTTGACTATTTTTAACTAGTTGCAATAATTACACTTCAATGACTACGTTTTTTTTTTTTTTTTTTTGGTTTTTTCGAGACAGGGTTTCTCTGTGGTTTTGGAGCCTGTCCTGGAACTAGCTCTTGTAGACCAGGCTGGTCTCGAACTCACAGAGATCCGCCTGCCTCTGCCTCCCAAGTGCTGGGATTAAAGGCGTGCGCCACCATCGCCCGGCCAATGACTACTTTTTATGTTTAATCATTATCAAGGTAAGTAGTACAGCAATCTAGAAAGTTCCACAACACTGCTGAATAGTAACTAGTTAAAATTCCACCCACCTGTGAGATTCTTTTTCATTCTTCAATTTGCCTAAAATGAATTTAGAATACTTAATTATTCAGCTATTATTTCAAAATCATGTTTTAAGAAATTATCCCAACTAGTCAATTTAGAGTTAGTACAACTAACAATCTAAATTTAAAAATAAACACCTTTTTTGGAGCGTTTTCTTTTTTTCTGTCTAAATCTTGATGTTGAGTTTTTCTGTTCAGAATGTCTTTTATGCAATTCTTGAAATTTCTATGTAAAAAGAAAAAAATAGTATGGGTGTGTGCTAAAGATTAACATACATTTTAACATGTAAAATGTGTTAAGTAAAATCCTTATGTTCTGCCATTTCTAAAGTCACCAACTAAGGAATTTGCTCTTGGGATATACACTCCAGTCCTCACAACTCAGGTGAACTGGGATATTCACTGGTTTTAACACAAGCTGTTTGATAACAGAGAATGACACTAAATGATTTATAATTAAATGAAGAAAAAAAGAAAGAAATTCATTTGTCATGCTAGGCAAAGTAGAGCAGATAATCCTATGACATTTTCCTTCTTCTACTTATGTAAACTAAAACTAGAATCAGAGTATCCAAACGGCTAAATGAGCAGCAACTATTATGAGCCCCCTGCTATCTGCTCCATCACAATATGCTCTGACACAGCACAGACACAGAGGACACACGCACACTTTCCTAACATAGAGGAAGCCTACACTCCACATGTTCAGGGAATTCTGGAAACACGCACTTTCCTGACAATAATAAGGAAACCTACGTTCCACATGTTCAAAGGAATTCCAGAAGGACACTTCTCATATGCATTTGCATCAGCCTCTGTTTCCGGTTTTGGCTTGCCTGCTGGGAAATCTGACATTCTTGGCTTGCTACTGCTGTCAGTCTTTCCATCTTCCTGTAAATTAAATTCTGTAGGTTCTGGATTCTCTAGTGTGGCTTCATCTTCAGAATCTGACTCAACATCGCTTTCATTTAGCCCAGGAGGTAACAGCCCACTCCACATCTTTTCTTCTAGAAGGAGAAAGGGAAAAATGACTTCAAGTAGTACTCACAGAAACTATTTTAAAACCACTAACAGATATTCCAGGAGACCAGTATATCTACCAATGACTGACGAACAGTCAATTTAAACTTTAAAATCTAAAATGAGATGAACCCTCCATATAAAATAGCTAAAATCAGTTGTGTTAAGTTGAAAAAAATAAGTTTAAAATTACCTAACAGTTTAAGTATGTTACAACATACACCTTCAGACAAAGCAGAATATTGATTCTCTAAAGTGTGGGTTATTCCGCTTAACTGAAACAGTAAAGCACGCACCGCTCAAGAATGTCACACACTTAACAACACACTCTGCAGGAATTTAAAACAATGTACTTTTTTAAATTTTATTTTGTTTTGTCATTCTTTTATTGAGACAGGACCTTACTCTGGAGCCCAAGCTGGCCTTGAACTCCTAAAGATCCTCCTGCTTCAGCCTCCTAAGTGCTGTGATTACATAGACACCATATGAAACATCACAGCCAGCTTAAGGCTTAAAATACCATGCTTCGCGTTGTACTCATTAACGAACAAAATGGGTGGATGCATGATCTATATGAAGCACATTTAACTTTCAAAAGGCTTATTGTCTAAGAATCAGGCTGTCAAAAAAAAACTTTAAGTTGCATATATATGTTTAAAGGGTGCAGTAGAATGGGCAGCAAGATAGCTCAGCAAGTAAAGGCATTTGCCGCCAAACCTCATGACCTGAGTTTACCTATACATGGTAGGTGAAAAACAACTCCTGTAAGATGTCTCTGACCTCCACCTGTGTGTATGCAAGCACATCCACACACAGAATAAATAAGTGTAAAAAGTTTCTAGTAAATAAAAGGTGTGGTAGGTGGAAAAGATACCCTAGTTTTAAATTTTACACTGCTGAAATAAGCCAAATGAAATGTAATTCTAAAACCTAACAAGCATTCGCTTTTTTGAATAATAATACTATGTACTTGAGAAACAAAAGCTCAGTACAGTATTCAACAATATCTGTATAGCCCACTAGTATAATCATTAAGTTTCATGAAAATGACTTTTAGAATTAGTGTAATCATTCCCAAGACTATGAAAATTTCATTTCATTTCCATAGTACAGACTATTTTTTCATACAACTGAATCCAAAAACAGTTACATCTTTCAAGATTCATCATCACTCAGAAGGAACAGTAGAACAAAAAGCTGTCTTGCTGAAAGTCCTGTCCTATTTTGAAATTAATCTAGAAAGAAGCTCTGTTTCAGTATGTCGGGAGTCTTACAATCTACATGATGGGCACTCACATGTGCTTCCATACAGAGAGCAGTCTCAGTTACCCTACAAAAGTTATGCTTTTCCTTGTCCGTTTTCAGACAGCTATCCAGTTTTCATGGCTCTTTGACCTTTTCAAAATTACTTTATCTACTGCTCATATGGCTTCCAAAATTGTCCTCAATATGGTATTTTCCTAGCTCGATAGTATATTAAATGTACCTGAAGAAAGAAGAAAAGTTAAAAGAACCTCCAAATCCAAAACAAAAAATTCAAATAAAGTATATTTTTTAAATTTACTACTTAAAAATCTTAAGCCACACATCAGTTAACTGTGATATCGGGAGGCGGCACAAAACAAAAAGAAAACATAAACAGGTGTAAGGGAGATTCAGGTTTCTGCTGATAAAGCCAGGTAACTGCTGAAAAAGAGTCTGCAAAACGGAGCCGTCCATTAAAGCAGCAGCCCAATGTAAATCAGCCAATATGGAGAGGTGCTTCCATCACTCTGTATATGGTTCCCTGGCCGCCTGCTACTCCTGCTGGGCTTCTTTGAAGGGAGATTCTTTATTTCTTTGAAGTGTCTCTTTCATTCCTTTCAGGATATATATCTTTATTTTAAGGGAGAAAATCCTAAATTAGTCTCCGAGAAAATTCACTCGTCCAATCTCAAAAGATGTAGAATAACAGACAAACAAAAAGAAAGCAAATTCTTCTATGTAGATTACAGCCAGGCCCAGAGCACAGCCAATGAATTAATTTGTAAGCTTTCAATTTTTAGCCTATAACTCACTAATATTTAATTTAATCATGATAGTCTCAAGGAAGATGTGAGATACAATTCCCCTTTTCTGTAAAGTTTCGAACATCACCTTCATTCCATATACTCATCACCACCGCAGTTATGATTTATTCCATCCTACAAACGATTTTGTGTACAAAATGAGACACATCTTTTAGTTCTGGGCAGACATCATTTGTTATAACCTGATGTATTTCTGCACTGTTCCAAGTCTAAATAAAAAGGGCTTTCTTTCACCCTCAAAAAACAACCATAGCCATACTGAGCACACACTGGCAGAAAACAATGCATTTAAAACAAAGTGGTTTTGCGGCTGGTAATCGGTGAGTTTCTTTTCTTTCTTTCTTTTTTTATTTTTTACAAAGTTTTATAATGAATGCACTGGAACTCACTAAGCTAATTATCAGTATTTTTTTAAATCAAAATTATTTATTTTCCTCCTGGTAGCACGGCATCATCTACCACTAGGTAAGAAAACAAATCCAATGAAGCGTTATCCTTCGATTGTTAACCAGAGATGTAGACTATACAACCTCATTTTTATAAAATATGAAAAAAAGGTTTAGTAAATATCATCTCTCAAAATACAGAAACCATAGTGATACCAAATCTCAGTAACAGAAGTTCTAGCTTGTGTCAGACCTGGAGACCACTAGTTACAAGAGCAAGAATAGGCTTGAAACTCAGATGACTTCCAGCCTAAGCAGCTTTTGCCTGGGTCTCCATCCTAACTAAGCTTTGAAGTGAGAGTGTGATCAATTACCACGGAGATGTCTCACACCTTTGAAATGTTTATTGTCTTAATACTGACAGTGTCCCAGATGCCCAGAACAGCCTTGCTCTTTGATGTGAATGTAGTTTACATCATGACGTGTAGTCAGTAAACGCAGTTTCTCTCCTCAACTCACAACCCAGTCAAGGTTACCAGCTTTTAGAGGCTGTGCACCCAGGCCACTGAAAAGGGACAGGACACCCAGTTACAACAAAAGACACAAAGCAGTAGTGAAAAAAACAAAGCATGCCATGTCCCACATGGCACACAAACCAAGATGCAGGCATTGATCCTCATCACGACACTCATTAGAAATTAACACCAACCCTTTTAATATCTGCCCTAAATCATTGAGATCCACTTATTTTACAAAAGTGAAGTCAATTATGGACTTTTAGAGGGCAAAGTTAGCGATGTATTCTTGGGACAAAGATTAAGGAGACAGGCCAAAACAATGACTCTAGGCTGTAATTATAAGGCTGCTAAAATTTACTAATAATTTTTCTGCACTTTTTACATATGGAAAACCAGGCAAGATATCACAGCAAGTAACATACTGAGAATCGCATGTAGAAACACCAGAAATGTATTTTCTAGACCACCCAACTACTTACAAGCAATAACCAAGATAAAAATCTGAACATCTCAATGAATAAGCATTTCCTGTCTCTAATATGCCAGATTTTAAACTGCACTGTCATCAAATGACCATGTTTTATCACAAATTGTGTCTTCAATTTTAAATAATCATGGACATCTAAATTTAATCTTATTTGTGAAATAATTATAACCACCACAGTCTAAGCTGTAAGATCATAATAAAGTACTTAATTAGCTCATGAACTTTGGAATTAGTTAACTTACGTACTTTTGGGCTTAAAAGATCAACATCAATGTAAAGGTCTTACTTATTGCTAGAAAATGTGTTCTTTTTTCTCAAAACACCACAGAAAGAAAACAAGCAGGCCTGAGTTCGGATTTTTTTCACATAAACACATAAACTATAAACTATTTACTTAGTGGTATTTTTTTGTTGTTCCTTTCCCAGAGTGGGTGAGTTAGAACGAAGACAATGTTTACAGACAGGACACGGAAACTACCTCTCCCGCCCCCCAGAGCCTCTCTACCTTGTATGCAATGCTCGCCACCATGCAAACACGAAGTTCAAGACCGCGACAGGGTGGCTCTAAAACGGTGCAGCCTTCCCCGCTGACAACCTGGAGCTCTGCGGTTCTGGGGGCGCTGAGGGTCGCGCCACCTCGGGATGCCGAGCGGCGTCAGAATGCCCGCCGGGCCGCCGAGGGGCTCGCCGCACTCATCAGCAGAAGCCGCTCTCCCCGACACAGCCGACCGCACCCACGAGCCCGCTCCTCCTCGCTCGGCCTGGGATGGGACAGGGACCCCTGTCGCCACCTCACGAGCCCACTCGGGGCCGAGCGGCGTCCGGCGCGGCCGAGTTCTCCCGGCCCGCTCCGCTGTCCCCGCCGAGGAGCTGCGCGGCCCGGCTGCCCAGACTCCTCCGCCGCCCTCCGTGCCCCGAACCCAAGCCCGACAGGCCCGCCCGCCCGCCACGAAGCCGGCCGCCACCTCGAGCCGCGCGAAGCCTACCTTACCGGCCGGAAAGTAGGGGCTCGGCAGCCATCTTAGAACCCCGGCAACATCGTGTCTTATCATTGGCTGAAGCGGCTTAGCCAATAGGCTGCGACCGTTCTGGTTCTGAGGTCGCCCAGGCAACAGCCGAGCTTGCCTAGGCTCTTCTGCCAGGAGGAGGCTATTCTGTATGTTTGTTTGTTTGTTTGTTTGTTTGCTTGTTTTTCACCCGCTCTTTTCTCACTGTTTTTCTCTTTTGACCCAGCGGGTTTTACTTTCGGTTTTTGGTTTTGTTTTTGAAAAAGTTTCGTTCTTTCCTCACTCTACCTGCCCTGGTGAATCTGGCTGAGGAAAGTGCTGACCTCGACGCTTTCTTGACTTCAATCAAGAATTATGGTAGATGGTGTCGCCAGGGTCTGCATTAATCAATCCCTTTTCTTTCCTTCGCTTCCTCGCTCCTTTTTTTTTTTTTTTTTTTCTGTGTATAGTTTAGTGTTCACTGTGTTCCAGGCCTCATGTGATTCTCAATCCGATTCCTGTTCTCCGGGCACTCACCATCTGGTTGCCCGGATCCAACTTCAGCATCCCTGGTCTGAAGTTTGTTTACTGAGTTGTTAGAGTGTACGGGTTCTGATGATGGGCTTGGAGACGTATAAATGATGAAAAGATCTGAAAATATCACCGTGTGAAGACAATAAAAACAGACAAGGAGCCGGGCGGTGGTGGCGCACGCCTTTAATCCCAGCACTCGGGAGGCAGAGGCAGGCAGATCTCTGGGAGTTCGAGGCCAGCCTGGTCTACAAAAGCTAGTTCCAGGATAGGCACCAAAACTACAGAGAAACCCTGTCTCGAAAAAACAAAAAAAAAAAAAAAACCAAAAAAAAAAAAAAAAAAAAAAAAACAGACAAGGAGACGGAGATGTTGAGTATAGGACTAATTCAGAAGTGCTTCCATTTTCTGAAGAAATGTTCTGTAATCAGATTATGTTTCTTTTTTTTTTTTTTGTGGTGGTGGTTATTTGAGAAAATACAGTGCTAGGGAGAGAGCTCAGTCAGTGAAAAGCTTGCCTAGCAAGCAGGAGGACCTGAGTTCATTCCATCCCCAGAATCCCTATTTTAAAAGCCAGGGATAGTGGCCTATACATGTAATCCCAGCATCGAGGAGGCAGATAGGCAGGTTCTTGGGGCTCCTTAACCAATCAGACAAGCCTACTCAGTCAGCTCCAGGCCAGTGAGCACAAAAGATAGGTGAACTGAGGAACTATGCGTGGGAGTTGTCTTCTGAACTCTATAGGAGCCCTGGAACCCGCTTGTGGGCCCATGCACACACATAATACAAAGCCTTTAACAAGAATTTATTTGAACAAACAGCTATTTTCGTGAATGGAGTAGAGCTATGATCCAGTCAAAGTTCAGAGAGTTCCACCGTTGAATAAGCAATCTTTGCAGATTAAGAAAAGGAAAAGAAGTAGGGAAGTGGTGACTCCTGCCTTTAATCCCAGCACTCGAGAGGCAGGCAGATCTCTGAATTCTGGGCCAGTATGGTCTATAGCGTGAGTTCCAGGACAGGCTCCAAAGCCACACAGAGAAACTCTGTCTCAAAAAACCAATATATGTGAAAAGAGATGATATAATAGTGTGTTTGGTCAAATCTGGGCCTTTACCTAATGTAAACATGGTCTGATCAACTGTCACACTGACTGGCTAAAAGCCAGCTACTGTGGTTTGACTAAGATTCGGCAACATGATACAAGAATACTAATGCACTATTAAGTTAGGTTGCCATACAAGGTATTTAGTTATTCAAAGAAAGGAGTTAGTTGTAAGTCAAACAATGTACACATTGCTTAACCTACAATAATTTTCACTTACTAACATTATTGACAAATGTCTTTTAAAAAATATTCTGCTGGCCGAGCGGTGGTGACGCATGCTTTTAATCTCAGCACTCAGGAGGTAGAGACAGGAGAATCTCTGTGAGTTCAAGCCCCCTGGTCTACAAGAGCTAGTTCCAGGACAGGCACCAAAGCTACAGAAAAATCTAGTCTCAAAAAACAAAACAAAACATAAACCCACAAAAATATTCTGACGTATAAAATTTTTGTTTGTACTTAATAATATGAGTGGATTTAGCATTATTAGGTAGTTAATCCTACTACTTAATCACCTAGCACACCCATCCAACCTCCAATATCTCATGGAAGATAGGCCAAGTTTATGTTGTAGTGATATGTCCTAATTTGATAAGTTTGCATGACTGAGGTTCCCCTCTCAAGCATTCCCTGATTTAGAAGAAAACAAAGCTGAACAATTCAAGGATTCATATGAAACTCTCCAGTAACAAGACTGTCTGACTTTTAAATGGGATTTCCTTCGGCTCAAATCCTTAAAATATTAAGAAAGTATATGAAACTGGCTTTGCAATTGTCAGCATTGAGAGACTTAATTGTTGTGTTAGTCTGCTGTGAGTTGCCATAACAAAATACTATAGATGGAGGAGCTTAAATAATCGCTGCCTCTCTCGTGCTCTGGATACTGTAAAGTCTGCTAGCATGGTCTCTTCTCTTGGCTCCTAGGCAGCTACTATCTCTGTGAGCTCACGTGACCTGTTCGGAACACAGTTTAGGAGAGCTCTCTGGAGTCCTCTTAAGGACATTAATGGTTCCAGGTCAGGGACCCACTCTTTTGATCTGATTGCACTTAATTTACTTCGTTAGAGGCCCTATCTTCAGATATAGCTGTGTTGTGGTTTAAGGCTTCAACATGAATTTGGGGAAAGCCCACAACAACTGCTATAGGCAGATGCGTGCCCAGAATGTTGAGAAGACAGGGAGAAAAGCCATAGCATGGGGTGGAAAAAAAGTGACGCATAGTTTAGTATCTGAAATACTTCTCTGTACATATTCCATTCACAAATGCTCATTATTTACTGCATGTTACTGTACCTTGGGTAGAAAAGGATAAAAAAACGCCAAAGATAATCGTTAGCATATACACATTTGTATATGTATGTAATTACATATATGTTTTCCCAACGTTAATATGAAATTCTTAAATATCTACTTGTGACACTATTGATCTGATAATAAACATAAGTCATATCTCGGAGTTTTGTTCTGCTTCAAACTGTGAGATGTCAACTTCTGCATTTTATGTTTTGCAAGTTTTCTAAGGAAAAATGTCAGTTATTTGATTTATCTTAATCAATAAATTTATCTTTCCTCTAGAAAATTCCCACTCTGGAAACCTGCCAAGCCATGTGTTTTGTGAATGAAATACTTGTATTCTTGAGATCTCAGTGAAACATAGAATTGTTGAATACTTTTTAGTAAATCATAGTGAAATATACCGTGCTTCTAGTGAATTGTACTGGAATTGTATTGCATCTGGCACTAATTTCAAGCATGTAAGTTTCATTTAAATTCTTCATATCTTCAAAAACACAAAGCAGTGTTTCTTTGCTGAGGAACATTAAGGTTTATGAACAGTTTTCCATCATATTTAATACTTTTAGTGTAGAGATTATAAGTCACACCCATGATATAAAAGATTAATTGTGGAATTCTTTTTGGTGGCTGCTAAATCTCTGATTGATGAAAATGTTCTCTGAACATAATGAAGCCTCTCAACTATTTCTCATTTGGATAAAGTGAATACAACTCTGTTGAATATATAATAAATGCACTTCTTGCTGAAACTGAGAAAGAATAATTAATTTCCTTCTATACCATGTACTTCTTTTTCAAAATTGCAAAAGTATGTTCTAGTGACTTTGGTAGAGAAATTGAAACCAGGGAGTTTGGAATTTCATAACTGTGTTACTATCCATCATGATTGAGAAATAACAATTTATATGAACTTTTTTTTTACATTTGCCGAGTAAAACATCAATAAACAATGTTAAGTCTTCCAAGAATATACTTAAGAACTAACAGTTAACACTAGGAAAGAAATTTTCTATAATATGGGGAAATGCTGAAGAGAAGCACCTTTTCCTGATTGTCCATGTTTAGTACTTTCAAATTCTTCAGGTCTAATGGGGAAAGACAGCAGAGGAGGGCCATTTTAGGAGTATTTGTGTATGTTTATATTTTGTCTCTAGTATCTTATGCAATCCTATGAGATAGGTATGGGTGCATCATCCTTATAGACAGGAATTGAAGCAGCTTGTCTAATGCCACACATACAACGCTGTGCAGAATCAGGACAAGGCATACAAAGCTACCAAACAAATACAATGGACTCACTGGAAGCTGAGTTACTGCTTTCCCCCACTGTTAGGTACTGCCTCATAAATGGAGGTTCCTTGACAATTCCAGGGCAGAACAGTCAACATGTAGATATCCGTGATGGCCAGTGCAATGACATAACCAGTGGGGATCTTGTGAAAAGAGAGGTTTTGGTTTCTTTTCTCTCTTCTTCCCCATCACCATATCGTGACTGGTCCCATTCTATCAGAAGCCTCCAATCATTCCTGGTTTGATACACCGAAGTCTGTTAGTCTCTCCTTTTTCTTTTGAACACTTTCATTTTCAAAAATATTCTGCTACCTACTTCACCTCTGTAGATGAAACAACACATATCAATGTTTAATACAAAGCCTGGTATTTGAGAAGTTGTCAATAAGTAGTTTTCTGATGTGTAAAAACCAAGATGCCCGTGAATGTTGACAGATGATTGGATTGCACTGTTGGCACTTTTCTGATCATTACTATGTGTACAGTGCCATCTCTGTCTAAGGTGTGTGGCTACAGAAGTACATGAACTGGCTTATTAAGATACTTGGCAGGGGTGAAGATGAAAGTGAATTAGATAAAGAGAAGTGGGGACTGTGACTTAGAAGCATCATGTGAACAAGTAGTGAATGCCAGGAATAGGATGATTTAGAAAAATCGTAAGAAATCATCTTAGAACTGGAATAGTGATGCCTGTAACCCTCAAGCCTGTAAGGTAGAGGGAGAAATATTACAAGTTCAAGATCATCTTGGGCTGATAGTTGAGTGCCGAGCACCACGCCCCCATGTCTGCACTCTGTGCGCTGGCACCCAATTACCGAGCTTGGGGCAACATGGCTGGAGGTTAAAATACACAGACACACACAGACAGAGAGACAGAGACACAGGTCATCCTTGAATTCCCCAAGAATGCCCCTTTATTGTGTTCAGGGGCAGATTATATAGACATAGCCATGTCCCAGCCAAATGCACGAGAAACCATTCTCCTGCCATCAGGAACTCCTGAAGGTCTCGTGCTAAGAGCAGCTGTAGGCACTCAGATCAGGGTACTACAAGAAATTCAGGATCTGGGGTCTCACTGCTCCCAACAGTTGAGAATCTATCTCAAACAAATATTCTTGGGCCAGATTTGGAGCATCTCCTAAGACAAATGCTGATGTTCTACTTGATCCAGTGGACAAAATTTATAGTATTCTGGTCAAGAAAACAACATGATGGTTTAGGTGCTCAAGGGAGGTGAATGTTAAATAGTCTTGTGCGTTTGAAAGGTAGACTTGGAGCTATGTGAAGCAGCATGTGTAACTAGAAGATCATTATAGAAGAATGATTAGCATCTAGACAAGTCAACGGGAATATAGGGTCAGAGGCAATTTTGAACATCAATTAAAATATTTTCCCATTCATTTTATTGCCTTCCATTCTTCTTTTCTTTTCATAGTTATTGAGTGCTTCTTTCTTCTTTTCATGCTGTTTCAGTTTTATGAATTCAGCCCAGCCACAGGGGCTACCTCCTTTACTGTAACTTCTATAAAACAGCATTAATTAAATGTGACTTTCAAATACCCTCTACCCTCAGTTGTTCACCAGATCTGAATTCTTTCTACCTTCTGTACCATATGGTGATCTTCATGGCTTGGTGTCTTGACCTGATTAAGGGTAATGGGGTATGAAGGAAATGATAGAGACTAAAGAAATAACAGACATAGGGACACAGAAAAGTTGAGGTCAGGTAGTCTGTGTACACTCTCATGGAGTGGTTCAACTACCTCAGCATGTTTATTTTCAATAGTACAGAGGAGAGGACTTAGCTAGCCTTGGTAGGGGGGTCTCTGTAGGCTGTAAACATCTCAGGTCTTAGGCTATAAACATCCAGGAGGAGGAAGTTACATCTGTTAGTTTTGTACCTATTAGTCAATCATAAACACTTGTACTTGTACACACTGGACAGTTATTCGTAGACACTAGTACTTGGACCCCAGTCGTTGACAGAGGTGTCTGTCCTGACCCTTCCCGCAGCCATTTGGTCCCAAAGAAATACACAGAGGTCTACACTAATTATAAACTGGTTGTCCTAGTAGCTCAGGCTTCTTCTTAACTAATTCTTACATCTTTCATTAACCCATTATTCTTATCTTTGTTAGCCACATGGCTTGGTACCTTTGTAAAAGAGGGATTCTCATCTTACTTCCTCTGTGGCTGGGGAACAACTGCAGACTCACTCTTTCCTCTTCCCAGAATTCTCCTGCTCTCATCGCTCCACCTATACTTTCTGCCTCATCACCCCACCTATACTTCCTGCCGGGCTATTGGCCAATCAGCGTTTTATTGAACAAGTACAAGAAACAAATCTTTACAGGGTAAAACCATTGTCCCACAGCACCAGTATGACTTTACTGATTTCCCATGAGTCTTTAACTTGGTCTTTGATATGGCTGTGCCCTTGTCAAACTCAGGACTTCATCCACTCTTCGTAAATCCATTTAGGGCTTCATTGGTTCTCCATAGTACCATTTCCCTGGTTTGTTCTAAACCACAATAAAGCTATGTCAGGTAACTAATGACCATGCAAGTGGTCTGTCTCCTGGTAGTACTTTTGGGAACTGAGCAAATATATTTTCTTTTTGCTGTAGATAAAAAAGATCTAAAAGTTATTCTCTGAGTCTCCTTGCATTTTTACATTCCACTGTGATTGTCAGTTAATTGCTTCCTCGCAGGAAGGGATCAGTTAAGTACAGACACACCATCTGGCAACCTCTGTCTATCAGGTAAACTCTAGTGCAGCTTGTTCTCCACCATCTTTTTTGTGAGTAATAAAATACCTGGTATCCTAACTAAATTTGACAATCATAGTGGTGAGAGGAAATACCGTAAAGAAAAAGTTGTAAGTTAAAATGGAAAAATAAAAAGCATCCAGAAGACCCTCTCATAACCTTTTTCAAAGTCTCTACTATTGAAAGCAGCAGGGGAAGGGAAGGGAAGTCGTTTCTTACTTAGGGTTTTAACTGTCTTGTTTGTATTGTGATAAAATCGTTTCTTACTTAGGGTTTTAACTGTCTTGTTTGTATTGTGATGTGGCATTGTTTTTTAATGCCTGAGGATTAGGTTACCCAGAACACTGCCTCTACTGAAGAAACCACATTTGCTAGATTGAGGGTAGTCTGAATGATCGGCCTCATAAAGCCTCACTCTTACTGTGCTCTCTCTTAGGAAGATCAAATTGTTTTCTGTGTTAGCTTCTTGTCATAAGAAATTATCTGATATAATTTATAAAAATTTGGGGGGAGACGGGTAACTATTTTTCCCTGGATCATAGTTTCAGGGGTCTCAGGTCACGTGTTGATCCTATTGTACTGTCCTGTGTAAGGCAGTATGGAAAGGGCATTAGCATATGGCAGAACAGAGATACTCATCTCATCATAGCCTAGGGAACAAAAGAAAAGGGAATCTCTTACTGGGCATACTTCCAGCAACTCACAGACCTCTTTCGGGGCTCCTCCATCATCCAGAAGCACAATCCTAGGTAACCATAGGATGTTGTGAGGAACCTTCAATATCCAAATGATAGCACTTGCTTTCTTTAAATTCTGAGTAAGTCTACTTAGCACTTACATTCAATTCTAAAAGCACTCTTACTCTATGATCTTGAATTACTGATACATTCTCAGCCTACCTGACCAGATCTGATGCTGAACCACACAGACCTTTGCCATCTTGCCTGCTCAGCTCTGAGATTTGACCACCTCTAAAGCTATGTCTTTCTCTTCTGCCCAGGCTCATTTCTGGGTGCTTTATGAACTTGCATTCCAGTATATACTATTGGGTTTTATCTATGTCCCTTTGTAATCCTATTGTAATCAGTCTGGATTTTACAGTATTTATCCATAACTTCTCACATACTACTTAGAGGATTTCTTTAGTAGTTCATGTAAATATAAAAATCTTGGAACTACACAAGTCTGTGTAATGCTTTGGACCCATCCTAGAAGTTGTCCTACATATTATATCTACATGCTGTGTGGATCTCACAATGAGGTCACTCCTTTTTCTTTCATTCATGTAAAATAATCTTTTACATTTACTTATATATATTTTATTTGCAACCATCTATACTCACCCCCTAGACAAATGTTTGCACCTGCTTTCATTTATCTTTATTCTAAAGACTTTCCACCAGCTTATTATGTAGTTGTAAGTCTGTGGACACCAAATTTTCTTAATTTTTTTGTTATCTGAAAATGTTTTTATTTTACCTTATTTTTCTCAGTTTCAACACTGTGTTATAATTTACACACATGCACCTTATACTGCGAGATTTGAAAAATAAATGTAGTCACATAAACACCATGATAATCAGTACATGATTATCTCTCTAGCTTCTTTGTAGTGAAGAACTCCGACACTCTAGCTCCTATAAACAGCTGAAATATTTTATAGTTTTGACATTTCCTGAATAAATTCATATAAATAAAATGGAATAGTAGGTAGATTATTGAGTTGAGGAAGGATCATCAAAGTTGCCCATGTATGAAAGTTTGTACCTTTTCTTACTCCATAGTGTTTCCTGAATAGTGATCACATAGTTTGTCTGTTCACAGCTGAAGGCTGATTGGACAGCTTTTGAGTCTTAGCAATAACAGTGAAAATGCTGAGGACCACTCTACATAGATTCTGTGTGGATAAAGGTTTCAATTCCTCTTGGGTAAACTATTTAAGGAATTGTCACGCTGTTTGCAAAGTGACCATTCCACTGTGCATTCCCATCTGCAATCCACAATTGCTCATGGTGCTTTATGGTTTGGGGACAAGCAGAAACAGTTTGACCTGTTTACAGATAGCTATATCTAAATATGATATTAATTTTAGTATCACTACTGCTTTATGGCTTCTATGGTTTTGGTTTTTTTTTTTTTTTTGGTTTTTTTTTTTTTTTCGAGACAGGGTTTCTCTGTGGTTTTGGAGCCAGTCCTGGAACTAGCTCTGTAGACCAGGCTGGTCTCGAACTCACAGAGATCCGCCTGCCTCTGCCTCCCGAGTGCTGGGATTAAAGGCGTGCGCCACCACCGCCCGGCTTTTTTTTTTTTTATTTTTTTGGTTTTTTTTTTTTTTTTGGTTTTTGATTTTGATTTTCTTCACACTGGATTTCAAGGAGTGGATTTTCTTTTTATGAACTTCAGTTTACTGATTATTTCTTTTGTGGCTTAGGGTGTGTGTGTGTGTGTGTGGCACGTGCGCGTGTGTTAAAAGGTTTTTACCTTACTCAAGGTCACAAAGATATTTTCTCTGTTTTATTTATAGAATTTTTTATACTGTTAGATTTTAGGTCTATAGTCTATTTGGGTCAGTTCTATATATGGTGCCAAGTAGAAGTCAAGGCTCATTTTTGGGCACCCTGATGTCCAGTTGTCCCAGCAAGATTTCTTTAAACTCCCCCACTCAAGTCACTTTGTACATTTATGGAAACTCAAGTTGATAACATAGATGCGAATATGTATTCTAGACCCTGCATTCTCTTCTATTGGTCTGTCTCTCCTCCAATATTACATCATCTTAATTACAGTACATTTAAGCAAGGTAGTATGAGCCTTACAACCATTTGTTATTGCTGTTTCAAAATAGTTTTGATCATCTTAGTTTGCTTGCTTTTTCAAACAAAGTTGAGAATTTTTTAATTTCTACAAAAACTACCATGAAGAATTTGGTTGGATATACATTAAATCTAATAGATGAGTTTGGTATCGACATTGATATCGACATTATTGAACTGGTACTTTCTATTTAGTTTTTTTTTTAATTCTTTGTATTTCTCAGCTGAGGTTTCTCATCCTTTCATTGTTTTATTTTCCTTTCCACCCTAAAATATAATTATTTTTAAATTTTTCATTTTTATTCAAACAGTGGATAATCTCAGGATTACTATTCATTGATTTTTATGTTGAAAATGGTTTGCTCCAGCAAGATGGCTAAGCAGATAAAAATACTTACTGTCAAGTCTGATAACCTGATTTCATTCCCTGGAACCCACATGTTAGAAAGAGGGAAATGACTTTTTTGTTTGTTTTGTTTTTGAGACAGAGTTTCTCTGTGTAGCTTGGTGCCTGTTCTAGAACTCGCTGTATAGAGCAGGCTGGTCTCAAACTCACTGCTTCCTGAGTGCTGGGATTAAAGGTGTACACTACCATTCTCCAGCTAAGAAATGACTCTTACAAGTTGTTCTCTGGCCTCCACATGTATACCATGGCTTATGTGCACACACATGTGTGTGCATACACACAAATGTAAAAATTTAAGGAGAAAAAAGGATCATTCATGTTCTATATCTCTGTATAATAAGTATGCTGGTTTTCCTGTCAATACAAGATAGATACACCTCAAAAGAAGAAAATTCTTGTTTTACTTATAATTTCAGAGGTTTCAGTTCATTATGGTGAGGAGGATGAGGCAGGTCAGACATAGTGACCAGAAAGCAGAGACAGGAGCCGGTCCTGCGTTTTCCTCCTTCATTCTGTCTGCAGCCTAGTGACAAGAGGATACTTTCTGCATTCAGGGCAGGAGTTCTAGTTCCGTTTTATTTGCTGTAATAAAATACCATGACCAGAGGCAACTTAGGGAAGGAAGTTTATTTCGGTTTATGGTTCCAGAGATGTCTGACCATAATGGTGGATAAGGCATGGCATGCCAGCAGGGACAGGAAGCTGTCTGGCTATATTTTCATTCACACACAGAAAGAGAGAGAGAGAGAGACAGAGACACAGACACAGACACAGAAAGAAAGACAGAGACAGAAACAAATAGACAGAGAGACCAGGAAGTAAAACAAAGCCTGTTCCCACGTGCTGTACTTCCTCCAGCAAGGCTGCATCAAAGGTTTGGAACAAGTGTTCCAGTAAATGAATCTAGAGGGGGCTTTTCTTATTCAGAGCACCACAGTGTCCCTGTCCTTTAGTTTGTTGATCCTTTCTGGAAACACACTCACAGATACACCCAGAGGTGTATTTTCATAATCTCCAAGGTGCTTTTTTATACAATCTATCACTGCAGATGATCTTGGATTCCATCCTGGAAATTGTGAATGATGTGTCATAGAAACTCTGGATTAAAGTATGTTCCTCCAAAAAGAATAGTTGATTAGTGACTTAAACCAGGGAGTTAACTTGGCTGAACCAAATGTAAGTTCTATCTCTTCAGAAACAGGAGGCAGTGCAGATTTAAGTTCTGGTGTTTTTGCCTAGCTGGATTTCTTCAGAGTCTGCCCTTTGCTTGCATAGTACGTAGTTAGTTCTGAAATTAGGCCATGTAAAATTTACAATCATATTCTCTTCTTTCTGTGCTTTCTAGCAATAGTTATTGGAACAAACTCTCTCCCAAGTAAGACCAGAATCCTATTCCCTTTCTATTTCCCCTATACCATGCTGATTTCAGCTTGCCTTCAGAATAAAAACCAGAAACAACAATGAACTTTTACCTAACTGTCCTCTCCATCAGTGTCTGATTTTTCCAGTACATACCTGCTCTTATTTTGTCCCCTAATACTGATGTTGTCACATAGTTATTTTGCTTCTCTCAGAGTGTACAGATGTTATACGTGCATATGTTGGTCAGAAAGCAACTTATTTGGCTCTGACAAGTCGAAGCATTGTCTAATGCATACAAACACACATCCTTCCATGCATTTCTCATGGAGTTTTGTGTGTGTACACGTGTGACTGTCAGAAATCAACATCTTGAGTCTTCCTCAATCTCTCTTCCTTTTATTTTCTGAGATAGTGTAGGGCTGGAGAAATGGCTCAGCCATTAAAGGCTAGACTCACAACCAAAAATATAAGAGACAGTCTATCATGGAGCCTGGAGTTCACCAATTCAGCTAGCCTGGCAATTCAGTAAACCATAGGGATCCTCTTCTGATTATTCAGCACTAGGATTAGAGGCGTGTAATGGAATTTCAATTGTATTTTAATACATAAAAATTACCTGTAAAGCCGGGCGGCGGTGGCGCACGCCTTTAATCCCAGCACTCGGGAGGCAGAGGCAGGCGGATCTCTGTGAGTTCGAGGCCAGCCTGGTCTAGAAGAGCTAGTTCCAGGACAGGAACCAAAAAGCTACGGAGAAACCCTGTCTCGAAAAATCCAAAAAAAAAAAAAAAAAAATTACCTGTAGATCTGAGAGTTAAACAGTCCCACTGGTCAGCCTTATAGACCAGGTTATGGTAACACACACCTTTAATCCCAGCCCTAGAGAGGAATATACGATGAGAGGAGACAGCTCTCAGACATGCAGTCTCATTGTGAGATTCCTGGAGTCAGGATCACCATTTCAGACTGAGGTTGAGGTAAGAGCCAGTGACTGGCTGTTTTGCTTTTCAGATCTTCAGGTTGAACCCCAATTTCTAACCCTGAGCTTTTATTTAATCGTGCTTCAGAGGTGTGTACTGTGTATGTATTTTTACATGTGTACTCAGGATCCAAACTCAGATCCTCATGCTTGGATGACAGTTTCTCTACTGACAGAACCATCTTCCCAGCCCTCTTTGATGGAATCTCTTTTGTAAAAGATTTATTTTTCTTTCAATTTGTTTATATGGTGAATTACTTCCAGGAATCCTGCTGAAGAGAGGGAGGAGGAATTGTACAAGCCAATTGAGTAAGGTCATCACAAGGGAATCCACAGAAGCAGCTAACCTGAGCTCATAGGAGCTCACAGACACTGGACTGACAGCTAAGGAGCCTGCATGTGACTGCCCTAGGCGCTCTACATATGTGTGACAGTCTACAGTGAAACTCCTACCGGTGGGATCAGGGCCTCTCCCTGACACTCTGGCATGTTTTGGGGCACTTATTCCTCATACTGGGTGCTTTATCCAGCCTTAATACAAGGGGAGTAACTTAGTCCTACCTCAACTTGATATGCGATGCTTTGTTGGCATCCATGGGAGGCCAGCCCCTTTCTGAATAAGACAGAGGAGGAGGGGATGAGTGGATTCTGCAAGAGGATGGAGCAGAGAATAGGAAGAGAGAGGAGGGAGGGGAAACTTTGCTTGGGATATAAACTAAATGAATAAATTTAATTAATAAAAAGATTTATTTTTATGTTTGTGTTTTGCCTGCATATGTATGAATATATGTATATATACTAAGATATGTAATATATTAATTAATAATTATTATTATATAATAATATTAAATATTTTACTATATAATTTTTTGGGGGTCTTCTCTGTGTAACAGTTTTAGCTTTCCTGGAACTCACTTTTTACGCCTCAAACTCACAGAGATCTGCCTACCTGTACCTCCCAAGTGCTGAGATTAAAGGTGTGCACCACCATGGCCTGGCATAAGAAATAATTTTTAAAATCAGTTATACACACATAAAAATGAAATTATCTATAATTGTGATTAATGACAGAATTTGTATAAACTTTTTATAACTTTTTTGTTTACTAAATTCTTCTAGAATATACTTCAAATACTGTTTTTCTTTATTGTGATAGTTCATTTACTAGCATCTTGTTAAATCATTCCTAGAACACTTTTTCTAAATAATACCATTGTAGTTTTTATTTGTCTATTTGCTTTGAATTGCAGGAAAATATTTGTGTAAAGGAAATGGCATTCTGGCTCAGAAACAGGAATTTAACTATTTAAATGCCAACAAGCTAACACCTATATTTGGTTATGTCATTGTCAGAAACAATTTTGTATTTAGAAAATTGTACCTTTGACCCTAAATATCTGTATTTTGCCTTTATTGGAATTGATAACCATAATTTATTAATATGTCCCAACTGGGTGTATAACACATTGCTAAGTAGACACCATCTTCTTAACTTTCACAACAAAAACATGACATATTTTAACCATCTCTTTTTTACCCTAAAAGAAATGAAAGTTCATAAAGATTATGTTTTATCATCATGTGGTCCAGACCTATGCCCAAAATTGTAGCTGAAGGTTTTTCTCTGTCCTGCCAGTCCCCACAGCTGCTTATGAAATAACCACTCAGAATCTCAGTATCAATTACAATGGTTCATACTGGCTAGCTCTACCTATAAATTAACCCATTCCTATTAATCTGTGTTTCACCATGATACTGTGGCTTACCAGTAATGCCCTGGCATGTTACTCCTTTGGTGGCTACATGGCATCTCCCTTAACCCACCTTCCTTCTCTCTGCATCTTTGTTTGGACTTCCCACCTAGCTATATTCTGCCTGCCTGAAACAGCTTTATTTATCAACCAATCAAAGCAATGC
Organism: Chionomys nivalis; assembly: GCF_950005125.1. Classification (NCBI taxonomy): domain Eukaryota; kingdom Metazoa; phylum Chordata; class Mammalia; order Rodentia; family Cricetidae; genus Chionomys; species Chionomys nivalis. Next base: position 1,003,911 of record NC_080093.1, on the reverse strand, counting down.
ATATTTGGAGTATACAGAATGACAAGGACATCCCACATCACAGAATACCTGGCTCCTAAACTCCATACCACACCTTCTCCCTTAAAGAACGAGGAGGAAGTACAAGGGGAAGAAGACTACAAATTGGACTGAGTTCCACTGCAATGCCAGCACTACTCTAAGTGTGTTTATACTTACTTAAAGTATATAACACACTTGTAGTAAGAAGGCTGCTTCTTTGTTCCCGGCTGCTCAGTCCTAAAATAACCATGCAATGTTTGGACAGTAACTTTTTTTTTTTTTTTTTGGTTTTTTTTTTTTTTTTTTTTTTTTTTTTGGTTTTTCGAGACAGGGTTTCTCTGTGGCTTTGGAGCCTGTCCTGGAACTAGGTCTTGTAGACCAGGCTGGTCTTGAACTCACAGAGATTCACCTGCTTCTGCCTCCCAAGTTCTGGGATTAAAGGCATGTGCCACCACCTCCCGTCTGGACAATAAGCATATTGCTAGCTAGCTCTTACATCTAGAATTAACCCATTTCCATTATTTTATATTTTACCATGAGGCTTGTGGTCTACCCGCAAGGTTCCAGCTGGTAGCTCCTGTCTTTCTCCTCTGACAGCTACATGCCGTCCAACGGACTCTGCCTTCTTTACCCCAGCATTCAGTTTAGTTCCCTCCCCACTGCCTAGCTCTACTCTACCCTATCACAGGCCAAGGCATATTCTTTATTCATTAACCAATAAAAGCAACACATATATAGAAGGACTTCCTACATCACACACTGATTTAATCCTCATAGCAACTATGAGATAGCTTTTTTACTATCCCATATTCTATATGAATAGACCAGGCCAAAATGTAAGTTGTAACATGGACCAAGAAAAGAACCCAATCTTCCAGTTGCCATTCAACACTTCTACAATGTCCCTGATGTTTGAGAACTTTGAGCTAAGTCCTGCCATTTGATGATCATTATGAACATTACCTTAGCTCACAAACATTGGCTCTAGGATTAAACTTTGTCAAAATGAAACTATTTCTGGGGATAAAAGCAAACTAAGATTTATTAGCTAACTGTATGAGAATGTGTTTGAATGACCAACATGTTTCGCAAAAGTGGTTTTCATGAAGTAATAGAGGAGCAATGGGCCACAGGGCACTCAAGAAGAGGCAGGGTTGACTGGAAAGAGAGATAAGGAGACAGACCTGAGGGTAGTTGGTGTACAGAAAGCCTACCCTGCCCACTTTACATTCTTCTGAGCTTAGTTTTTTGAGAGAGAATCAAACACTTGGAATTCATAAATGGAAATGAAACAATGAGACAGACACACTGTGTTCCAGAGAAGATGCTAGGGTGAAGTACATCTAATCCTTCCTTAAAAGCATATCACAGTTTGGGGGAGATTATGTGTTAAGAGTTGCCTATCTGGCTCTGCCAAATATTAACTCAGGTTAATTGCAGCTGCTCCATCTATCATCTGCATGATGGTTTCGTAGCTGAAGATGGCGTATTAAACAGTTCCTCTAATTGGATGCTACTCCCAGGCTGTAATCTATCATCTGTATTTCCATCTTATTGTGTGGATGTGTAACACCGTGAGTGACCCTGAGGCATGAGGAGAAGATTCAGGAAATCTGGGACATGTTCTCATAACGCTGCTCTCAAGTTTGATCTTCAATGAAGTTAATCTGGGGCGGTCATTTTCTTAACCATGGACAGAAATTTTTTAAAAATCTCATTCCCAAGAAGTTGTTTTGACTTCTAAATAGAGAATACTATAAAAGATAGACTATTATAAACTCTCCTGAAGTGAAATATTTGCTTTATGTAAATCACCTTCTCAAGACCATAAATAATTAAAGAGCTTCTAAATAAAATAATGTATGAGGTTCTGAATTTCTAACCAAAAAGGTTTCCAAAGACTCAGCTTGGGAAATGATCTTGCTTTAAAGAAAAATACTAAAAACCCACAAAATGTCCCCTTCACCCCTTGTGCCAATGTCTCAAGTGACAATTAAGAACAAGGATTAAAATAAATAGTGTTCACATCAGAATTTGCAAAGATCCAGGCACTAATTCTTATCTCTAGGCACATTACAACAGCCCCTTGACCCTAGATGTTCTCATCCACAAAGCTATTTGGCAACATACAATCTGAGAACCACAGAAAACCAACAGCAAGTGTGAAGTGTCGTCTGTACCAACAGCTCCTCTGCCTGCAGAATATCTGATGAGGGCCGACACAAAGACCTTACCATCAGATTGTGCCTCAAGTACACAGGTGCCAAAGTAACATGAAAATGGTCTTGAATCTTCTGCCGAGGAAGGAGTGAGTGGAGCTAAGGGCTCAGCACAATAAACTCAAAAATAACCCAACTGTAGAGAAAGGCACAGCCGCCATTCTGAAAGTAAGCAAAGTCATAGAGACAAATGGGACAGGCTTCCCTGTGTGCCTTCCTTAGAATGAGTTGAAAAAGGACATAAGACTAGTGATTTAACCTTTGTTTATCTGTGCATAAATGGGTGTGTATGTGTATGTATACATATATACATACACACAGGGTCTTATTGGGTTATATATTTGTTTATATGTACACACACATATATACATACATGTATGCACACACACACATATATACATACATACATACATACATACATACATACATACATACATATAGTAAGACCCTGCATGCATATGTATATATGCCCAAGTTGACCTGGAACTCACTGCACAGCCCAGACTAGCCTTCAACTTTCAGTGATCCTTCTATCTTAGCCTCCCAAGTGCTGGAATTGCTGGTATAAGTCACATAACAGTCTCTTGGTATTCTAAAAAGATTCTTAGTAGAATCTTAAGTAGAAAAAAAGTCTATAAAAATAGATACCAGGCAGCAGTTGTGACAGCAGTGTGGCGGGAACAAGTGTGATTCTTATCTACTTTGTGTTTATGTATTTTAATTCTTCCACAGGAGGATGCATTACTTCCACAATAAACATTATTCATATAAAAGCAATATATCATTCTATATGTTAAAACTCCCAGATTCATTTTTCAGTGGCGAGGCACACAATTTTGCAGGTAGCTTCTTTAAGTTGGTAAGTGTACATCTTGCTCCTATGCAATTACTCAAGACAACCAGCCCTTTTCCTTTAGTCGTCAACACAGGGCCTGTCCTACTCAAAACAGGATTGGCTAGGTGAAGGGGTGTGGCACCAATAACCCTCAGGAATACAGGCCACAGAGCTAATGAAGAGCCCCAAGGAAAGAACGACCTACCCATCAGCTCTGAATCCTCTCCCCACCATGCCACAGACCTGAGGGCACGTGACCTAGGAGTGTGTATCTGAAGATAATACTACCTTCAGAGAACTCTACTTATAGGTAAGTAACTCTCCTTTATAGGAGGTATCTTTGTGTGGCAGACTGTTTATGGGAGCAATTTGAATTGAACTTTAAATGAAAAAGGCATATCTCTGTAAGTGGTAATAATTTTAGTCATCTCGCTGTGGCTAGGGGTTGTGGAATTCATTAGCACAGATTAACATATAAAGTGGGTGAGATATCTAATAGCAAACGGAGAGGTTTAGGGGCCTTAATTCATCACTGAATGAACAGCGTGTACAGTATTAGGGACTATGAAATTTTTAATTTACACAAAGTGTCCAAGAATATAGGGAATAAATTTAAACCCAAAACAGATAATGGAGCTATGCCCTGCCTGGCTGGCAAGTTGAATTGTTTTTACACTGAGTGAAGAAAGCTAATTATCCCAAGCACAAGGAGACTGCTAAAAATAATAAGATTATAAGGAATAATTTGCTGATATAATTACAACAAAATTGGGTACACACAATCGTCAGATACATGTATTGCTTGACCTGGGTGAGAAAGTGAAATAAATCCTCCTTCTATAGCCTTCGTAAATTTGTTTTTATCATCTCCAAGTGGTGTTTGCACAGGCAGCACAATTTGCATGTGTAATGTGGCTGTACAAATTGACAACAAGTAAATTATTCAAGGAAATAGGCTGGTCGCGGGTCTGAACTATCTATTCATTTTGAAGAATCACTGAGACGTGAAGCTCATACATCAACCGTTTTCTGACAATCCTCAGACTTATTGTCTCCTAAAATGTCATTATGGCTATTATTTATGAAGCTAATTCATTTATTAATATATATTTAACTCTGACTTGTCATGCACCTTAGCAGACATTCTGTGCACTGCATATTTTTGAATAGATGAAAGACTTTTGCATGCTTTTGTGATTGCTGTAAGCTGCTATAGATTTACAGAATTCGGCTTTGTTATCAACTTGCATTAATATTTTTCCCTAACCTTACAATTTTTTTCTTGCTTAAGGCCGTCAACTATAAATGGCAAGTGACATAGTCAAAACATTGTGGGGAATAAGATTTTCTGGGTGTTTGTTGAATTTTAGAACAAAATGGCTTATCTGTCAGTTAAGGCCTAATTCACCTAAAAAGATGGGTATATACCAATTATGCTGAATTTTCCTGCAAAATATAGTCTGCAGTTTTTCAAGAAAAAAGGAGAAGATGTCTGACTCTTTAAGCTTTTTTCTCTTGTAAGAAGACAGCCCACCCTTTCATGTGCTGGAGTTGGGAGACTCTTCCCAAGGCAGCTATAAGACAGCTCTGAGCTTTTTCTTGGGCCTTGTAACAGGCCTTTACATTGTCATTAATCAATAAGCATTTGTTGAATGAATGAGCGAATAGATAAATGACCCCCCTCCATCTTTTCAAATAATGCCATGAGTAAAAGCAGAAGAATTAAACATTTACCTAGAACACTAGTCTACCGACTTCTGCTTTCTATGTTTAGGGTTAACGTCTAGACCCCCTAGAGAATGTCTGTGGCTTTAGGTATTTTGTAGAAATAAATCCTATGTACATGAAATAAAAACATACAGTATGTTTACTGTATACATAGCAATATATTTGTATTGAACATGTACCACTTATGCACAATGCGGACTCACTTTGTGTAATGGCAATGACCTCTCTCTCTCTCCTCTCTCTCTCTCTCTCTCTCTCTCTCTCTCTCTCTCTCTCTCTCTCTCTCTCTCTCTCTCTTTCTCTTTCTCTCTTTTCCCCCTTCCCACCCCTCCCCTCATTGGTGAGGGAATCTGAATAGAAAGTAGGAGTGATCCAGCTGCCTGAGATGCACTGCTTTGAACCTTTGAGTGTGGTTCATGATAAATGTTCAAACATTCGGTGTCTTTCTAATGTAACAGTCCAGCATTTGTATCAGCATAAATAGAAAAGTAGCAAAGAGAGTGGCTGCACAGGCAATAGCACTCCTGTAAGCTGATCAATGACCCGCAGTGTTTTCAACCAGGTGCTTCATTTTAAAGGTAAAAATCCCGCCAAGATTTGCTAAATGCTGTAATCTGACTATGGTTTCGAATGTACTCACTGTAACAAGGTCATAAATCACCAAACCTTTAAAACAATTAAAATCTGTATTAAAATGCCATGCATGCTGGCACAGGCCTGTAATCTAAGCACTTAGCAGAGAAGACTGTGAGCTCCCAGACAGCCTAAGTTATGTAGCAAGACCTTATCTCAGAACACCAAAAATAAGTAAAGAAATAAGTAAATAAAGTTTTTAAACACTGCTTAATCTATGGGGCAGAAAGTGGGTTTGTGAGGTGCAAGGCTGGTGTGGTAGGAAGGAAATGGCTGCTCATGAACATGGGATCTCTCTTTCGGATGACAAAAATGTTTTCAGATTAGGTTGTAAGGCTGATTGCACTGAGTCCTGTATTCTAAGTGGGTAAACTACATTATCTCAACAAAGCTGCTTGAAAGCTACTACTTTCTATGTATCAAAGTTAAATATTTTACTGTATGTCTAATCTTGTCTAATATTGAAATGAAATAATTTCTTAAGTTACATAATAGTGTATAAATAAAACTAAATTAAAATAGAGGCGTGATCTATCCACAGAAGAATATACTTTCCTTGTTCCCAAGATTGAACCCTTAATAGAAGTGGTATTTTTGTTGTTGTTGTTCAATTGAATGAAACAAAGACCCCAAAAAACCTGTGTCTCAAAGTCTCACCTAAACAACTAAACAAATGACAGATTTTTTTTTTAATAGAAGACAAGTCTTTACCAAATCATAGAAAGATTCTACTTTCGTGTAGGATCATTGTTAAAACCAAGAACTCCTAAGATAAGGTAGTTGTCTTATATTAAGCAGTCTCTCAAAAGGTCCTATTAGAGGTAGAAAACCACACGCGCGCGTGTGCGCATGCACACACAAACACACACACACCCCCCACCCTTTCTACCTGTGTTACCATGGTGGGAAAGGCCGATGACGTTTTTATTAGTAATATTAATCACACACTTAAAGGGAAAAATTTCTCACCTTTCTAAGGGCCATAATATTTACCTATTTACACCTTTTAAAGTTTCAATAACTCTAACTTAGAACCTGTAACCCTCATAACCTTCAAAAGACAAGTAAAATGGAAATTAATAAATGTTCCCTAGTGTGCTATGAAACGCTAATTGTGTAGACTGAAAGGCTTTAGCCTAATCAGAACCATGCCTTCAACAGGAATTGGAAAGTCACCTGATGCTCCTGCTTAATGATAAAAATGTGCAGTTTTCAATGAACCCAGGAGTGTTTTAGCTCACAGATCTTGCAGGTACCTGAGAACCTTTGAACAGTGAACAATCTGAAGTACTGAAATATTCCCAGCATGAATTGGATAATTCATGTAGAAGGAAGCCTGATGAGAGGGGCAATGGGATTCCAGCAGTAACAGATGATCAGAGAAGGATTTGGCTGAACACTCCAAGAAAGCACAGGTGTGTTGCTAATCTTACAGCAGGACAATTTTATCAGCAATATTTTAGAGAAGAGATATTATAATAGGGAGACAAGTGAATGACATTATGGACCATGAATCTCTCATACTTTAAAAAAATGAACTCTGGGATTGTGAAAGAAGGAAGCACCATTCATTCATGTGAGCAAATGTTTATTTAATTCTCTCATTATGAACAATCTCGACTGAGGTGGGTATTCGGGCAGATGGAGAGAGAGATAAAAACGAATAAAGCAGTCTTCTTGGATAATTTAAAATCATCAGAAGCATGTGATATAGCCACAAAATTTTGGCATCATTGAGCAACATTTTATATGAAGGCATTTGGGTGGAGAGCTGTCTCATCAGTAAAGAGGCAGGCATAGGACTCCAAGTTGACCTCAGAGGTCACATAAAAAACCCCACTATGCTAATGAGCACTTAAAACCCCAGTGCTGGGAAGAGACAGATGAATTCCTGAGCACACAGGCCAGTCTGCCTAACCTACTTGCCCAAGTCTAGGTCACTGAAAGACCCTGTCTTAAGAAAAGGTGAGTGGTACTTGTGGAATGATAGCATTTTCTGTCCAAGGTTCTCCCTTCCACATCAAGGGCTGAGCATGACCTTGTCTTAATAAACTTTATTTCCAAAGGATAGTTATGTGTCTGCTCCCTTCGTGGACCAACCAACTCCTCTGGCTGTGTCTCTTTTATTGAATAGCTTGCATTGGCATCAGATCCACGTTACTGACATCTGGTTCCCTTATTAGGTACCCAAAGCTACAAGGCTGCTTGATCTTCCTTAGAGCTTCCATAACCACAATCTAAACAAGCTCTTTCTTTGTGTAAGTTAGCTGCCTCAGGTCTATTGAAGATACCGGGAAAAAATTTGGTGAGATGTGACAGCCAAAGCTAAATAACCATCTGAGCAGAAAGCAGGTAAACTAAAGAAGGACAGAAAGGACCCTATGGCATGTGCCCGGGGCATAAGTGAGCAGGAAGGAAGTCAATAGGCTGAGAAAAATGAACCAGAACCAACAGATAAGGGGAAAGATGAGAATGAAGGGTTCTGCAACACCTGTGGAGTGCATGTACTAGGGAGAGGTTTCCTAAGAATATGAAATCCAAGTGCAGCTCAATATTATTAACTTAGTATAAAAACTCAGCAGATTTTTTAAAATAGCTGATAATTTTTTTTTTTGTAGAGAAAATACTTTAAAAATTTTAGGTTATCCTTGCTGAGTTACTCCCGAAAATATAGCCAATCAATGACGTACACAATGCATGCACAGAACAGGTCACCTCATATTCTGAGGCTCTCTTCTTTCCAAGATATCCCCTTCACTTTCCAGTCACTGCAGCCACATCTCCCCGGTATCCTGCCTGCTAGTGCCAGAAAGGCCACAGGAATTTTTAGCCATGTTATAGCAACTTTGTTTGGCCTGGGGCTGGGTGCTAATTTCTAGCATGGAGTTAAAATGGGAGACATTCTATTGTTCCCACCCTCCATTGAGACTTTTCCTCCGTTGTCTGTCTGGTTGTTCTACAGTGCTTTGCATAACAGTTTTCCACGTGTTGTCCAAAATATGGATTTGTTATGCATAGGAAGCTGAAAGCAGTCGGAGAGCCTGCTCTGTTTCTTTTTTACATTGTTTATATACCATTGTTTTTCCTGCTCACCATTTACCACGTTTTACTCCCTGGGAACAAGGGCAGTTCTTTTGGCACCTAGAATCTTTCCCAACCTCTCTTCAAAACAATTTCAACAGGACTCAACTCTCCAAACCCATAGTGGGCTGTATCTTCCTATACTTGTTACTAATCTGTTCACCAAGACCGGCCAGCTATTAGGCTCAGTTTCCATAACAACCAACCTTACAACCAACCTTTAGGCCCATCCCAAAGAACATGCTTCTAACAGCTCAAGGGGCAGCACAGAGTCGTACATATAACCCATCTTCCCACGTGGCCAGACTCTCAGTCTGTTGTCTCTGCTTATATTGTTCAAAGTATATCTTGGGACCGTGACACGGAGATTTAAGAATGACAGACATACGGAATGCATAAGACTTGGATGTACATGTTAGCAAAATCCTCTATTCAAGGCCAACTCCTCTTTGGGAATTAGCCAGAGCTCGATGTGTGCTATATTAAAGAGCCTTCACCTTTATTAATCTCTAAGTGTGAGAAGACATATTATTTCTGTAACAATAGTCTAGTTAGCATCCTTGTTTTAGTTACAAAATGATACAAACCAGACATTTTCTACTGTTGAAGAAATTGGAAGTTGCTGGAGTAATATCTACAGAACTTTTTGGAAAAGATTTGGGGATCTGAGTGTATTCTGTTTAGGAAAGTTATTATCTTTCATAAATGCAAAAAAGAGACATGCTCAGATATGCAAAGCTTCAAGCCTTTTGTTCTCTTTTCCTGCTTGCTTGAGACCAGAATATTAAAGAAATGAATTAGAATTTTAAAATATTAAATGGAGATGTTACCACCACAATAGATGTGAGCTAACCCCTCCTGAAACAGGAAATAAATAAATGTGAGCTCAAACAAGAAGGAGGCTGATACTCTTTGGTTTGTGTGTTTAAGAAAATAATAACAATGGTGAACAAAACAAGTATAAACACCTTGGAATAAAATGAGGGTGAGAAGGTGCCTCAGTACCTTAGATTCAAAGGTTCTAGATCCAAAGAAAGGAACACAGGACACCAACATGCAGAATTCTGTCTTCTGAGCACAGCAGTATGCTGTCTTCAGGGTGCATTCCTTCACTCAGATGCATTCCCTGTGCTAGTGGTCCTCTCTGACCAGCTAATAAAAAGCAAAGATGTTTCCATTCCAAATTATCCCAAAACATCAATGAAACTATTGCACATGGGATTAAAAGTGCAAAGACAGGCGGCAAAGATGTATTAAGAAGAGAAAAAATAGTTATACATAATTATTATAGTGAATAAATTTTCTATAGACTCATGTCAAATAAAAACAAAATATTTTATTCAAGAGTTTTTTTTTCTTCAAACTTAAGCACTTCACATGTCATTGAAAATTGGCAGTCGCTCCATCCATATAAAATCCACTAAGAGAGTAGTTTTATTTGGGGATAGCTGTATGGCTACAGAAACCTATGTTTGACATTGACTACAAATGGTTCCTATTCTCATTTCTTTTATTTATCAAATATTTGTACAGTGCTTACGACAAGCCAGCTATTGTTCTAAGTGCTTCAGAACGAAGACCTGGTCCTACAAATCAGGATCAGGGCAGGAAACAGATGGCACACACAAATTGGATACATTGAAGTGCAATGAATAAAAAGGCAAGGCAGTTCATGGCTCTGGGGAACTCAGTAAGGGATCCTGCAACACCCTGCCTCACCGCGGCATGGCGCCTGTCACCCCCCCCCCCCCCCCCCAGCCAGGTCACCTGCAGGGATGGATGCACACAGGAGGAGCCCGGAGGTACACCAACGTGAGCTTCTTTCCAGAGGCAGTCTGGCAAGAACCTTGGGTTGCAGACAATGCCTGGCCACCTGGCAGAAAGAGAATTTAGACACCTCTAACCTCACTTTCTTCCTGCCTCGGGCTCTCTGGCTGCTGCCTCCTCTCAGCAAACCAACAGTAAGCCAGAAGGCGAAGCACCCCTGGATACCCTTAGTATGGGCTGGGCTTCCAAAGCATAGAACAGGAAAAAGAACTGTTGGAATCTGCACTAAAGGGACAAGGATCATCTAGACACTCACGACAACCCCACCTAGGAGGTCCTATTGTACATACACTCTATAGAAATGGACATACAGAGAAGTTAAATAACTCGTCCAAAACAGAACAAACAAAACTTGTTCAAGGTCACAAGTTCATAAGTGACAAATCTAAGCATTCAGTTCTTTCATAGCTCATACCATGCGCTTAAATATCTTACTATACAATTCCCTTAATTTAAAACAAAAACATTTCTTTGGGAACTGAAGCTATAGCTCAGCAGGGGCTCAGGGTCATCACAAGGGAGCCCACAGAAGCAACTGGCCTGCTCATGGGAGCTCACAGACTATGGCTTTACAGCTAAGGAGCCTGCACGGGACAGGTCTAGGTCCTCTGCATATGTGTGACTGTCGTGTGGCTTGGTCTACTTGTGGGACTCCTGGCAGTGGGAGGGGTCCTGTCCCTGACACTTTGGCTGGCTTTTAGGAACCTGTTGCTAATGCTGGGTAGCCTTGCCCAACCTTAATACAAGGAAAGGAGCTTGGTCCTACCTCAACTTGATATGCCTTGCTTTGTTGGCACCCATGGAGGCCTGTCCCTTTCTGAACAGAGGTGGAGAGGGGCAACTTGGGAAGGGCGGGGCAGAGGGGAGGTGGTTGGAGGGAAACGGGTAGAGGAGGGAGGGGATGGAAAATAAATGAAAAATTTTAATTAATAAAAAATAAAAAAAAAGAAAGCAATGCCTCAGCAGTTAGAGTGCTTGCTGTTCTTGTGGAAGACCTGAGTTTATTCCCAGCACCCTCAACAGCAGCTCACAAATGTCTGTAACTCCAGCTCCAAGGTCTGACACTCTTTTCTGGTTGCCACAGGCACTCACACAAAATTAGAACATACATACACTCAAACAATAAAATAAATTATTTTTTTCATCCTTACATCTGATATTGAGATGTAAACCTACTTTTCGAAACCTCCCTATGAGCTGCACCTCAGTCTTCTCTCGACCACTGGTTTCAGGGTTGTGAAGCTTTGCTGTTATTGTAGGCATACCTATCATGACTCCCAGCACAATTCAAAGAGCAAGGCTTCCCAGCTCCGATTCTCTCCTTCTATCATGTAGGTAGGTCCTAGAGAGAACTCAGCTCATGAGGGCTGGTAGTAAGTGTCTCTACCTGCTGAGCCATCTTGCTGGTCCAGATTATGGCTTCTTAAAAACTGAAAGCATAGACCTCTGAGGAGTTTTCAGAAATTATTGGATGAAAAACTGTTGCTGGGCCTATTAGGGAGAATTAGTACTGTGATTATGGGCCTCCATAAGTAAACTTGAAGACCCCCTCAAGGGGACTTGTGTTTTTCTGTGGCCACCACCTACAAAAAGAGACTCAGATGAGAACTCGGTGTGGCAGTGCATGTCTTTAGTTTCAGCACTTGGGAGGCGGAGGCCAAGGGATCAAAAGTTCAAGGGTACCCTCTGTTACAAATTGAGATCAAAGTCAGCCTGAAGTACAAGAGAATTTGTTGAGGGCGGGGGTGGGGGCATAACTCAGAGGAGAGTCTAGCAGAATGGCAAGCTGTGTACCCTGATTTACAGTTTACTAATTATAGTATCTGTGAGTCCAGTAGAAATCTGGTGTAGCCTCATTTGAAGGTTGGGTAGATTACCTATGATGCCCTATGCAACTAGATTCTCTAAATTCTTAATGAACTGTTTGACATTCTGTTTCGTATAATGAACCCTTTGATAAATTCAACCAGTTTGGGACACAATAAAATTATGTTCATGCTTAAAACAATATAATTATCTAGGTATTATTTCTCATTACTTATCCATGAATAAACATTAAAATCAGAATATCTTTAGTTCGTAGTAACATGAATGGAGATGAAATTTTTAAAATACTCTTCAGGGGCTGGAAGTTATCTCAGCAGTTAAGAACACTGAGGAGGACCTGGGTTCAGTTCCCAGAATCCTCATGGTGATTCAAATCACAGTTGCAGGGGATCCAGGACCCTCTTCTAACTCCCGCAAGCACCAGTCACATAACGTGTTGCACATACACACATCAGGGCAAAATACTCCTGCACATAAAATGAGTCTAAAATATATTAAAGAAAAATATTCTTCAGGACTGGGAGGTGGTGGTGCATGGATTGAAGAATCCTAGCATTCAGGAGGCAGAGACAGGTGGATCTCTGTGAGTTCAAGGCCAGCCTGATCTACTGAGCGAGTTCCAAAATAGACTCCAAAGTTACAGAGAAACCCTGTCTCGAAAATACATTTAAATATATATTTATATATATTAAGATATATAAATATATAATAAATGTATATATAAATGTATTGTAATTTTTTCAAGGCCCCACATGTGACACATTTTTGTAATTATGCAGAAAGTTAGTCCCTTTAAAAGAGAAATGTGGGCTGGGCTCAGATGCCTTCCTTAGAAGCTATCATTTCCCACCATTCTGAGTGTTCCAGTTTCCATCCTTATGGTCACATGGTTTTCCTGTCTGCTCACCCAGGGCTTCCCAGTGCTCAGTGCCCACCCACTCACTTCAAGTTCTGTCTTTGAGAGCCAACAGTTTTGTTTTATTCTATGCTCCAGTGGCTCCTAGCCTTCCTCCATCTATTGTATTAGGAACGGGACAGAGCAAGGCCAGGCTCACGTATCCTGTTGGCTGCCGTGTGTGGTGCTGAAGATAGTCCTTAGTTTCTGTGTCTGCAGCCAGCCATGCCGCCAGCACTACATTTCAGGTGAGATGCTGTCTCGAACGGTGAAACATAAGGGGAAACACCGCCCTAATCTAAACTTTAAAAAAGAAAAGCAAATCGCTTTTAAAACCAGAATGTGTGCCCAACGAGGGAAAGCGTTCTATGAAATCATGTCAACATGTGACTTGACGCTCAGTAGCGTTTCTCTTTTCATTTCCAGAAATGGCTTTAAAAAAGTGTCAACACACACATACACACAACCAAGACATACCCACACCATCACATTCACCATACCACACAGTACACACATACACACACGCACACACACACACAGACACACACAGACACATACACAAACCACAACATACCCACACCGTCACATTCACCATACCATACAGTACACACACACACACACAGACACAATAGACACATGCACACACAGAGACACAGACATACACGCACACACACACATACACACAACCATAACATACCCACACCCTCACATTCACCATACCACACAGTACACACATACACACACACGCACACACACGCAGACACACACATGCACACAGACATGCTCTTGCACACACAGATACACACGTGTGCGCACACACACCCTAAGTATAGTCTTCCCTACACTCTATACTTTAATAAGCCTTACTAGTTATGGAAGAAAGTGTTCTCTAAATCCTCACTTAGATTGGCTAATGAGTCGGAATGTTTTTTTAAGTTACTAGTTTGGCTTTTGGTGTTTTCTGTCCTGTAACCTGCCATATGGCATCCATTTGCTTTTATCACTAATGTGAGTTAAAGTTAATCTTATTGGGGGGAATTTGGAAGAATTTCATAAAATGACTTAAGGCAGCAGAAAGTGAGTGAGTGTTGGGAGACTCTGATCCAGACTGAGGCTGGGAGAGGACCTGGCAGATCCCTTCCTGTGCTTTTGAGCTTTCTCTCAAGTACAGTGCTCACTGCAGAGTGTCTCCCTAGCAAATAACAGTTAATCCCAGCACACTGAAAATCATGCTCAATTCTTTAACATTTCTCTGAAGGTAACTCTTGTGATGAAACCATAATTCATTTTTCTTTTGGTTTATAGCTCTTGGTCAGTAAATTATGACTCATTTGGTAGTGTTTTAAATTATATCCAAAATCAACTCATAGTTTACTCAAATGAGTGATCACAAGACATGAATAATTTACAACTAATAATTTATAACAGGATCAGTTCTTCCATTAAAGAAATGCACCAGGGATTAAAAAGCCTAAGATGAATGATAAGAGCTTTTCTTTGTTCTTAGCACAATGGCGACTCCTACATTAGTAACTTGGCTTTAATGTGGTAAATTTCATTTTAGATGTGTTTAAAGTACTCTAGACAGAGTTTGGAAAACCGATCAGTACTAGGCAAGCACAAGGCCCGGCCAGGGCTTGATCCCCAACACCAAACAAGTAAGTATATAAATAAATAAAGCGAAACGCCTATTTCATCAAGAGTTAAAGGTTAGGACACTAGTTAGCAAACCTTTGAAGGGGAAACAGGGTTATACCAAATTCCAGCTGGTGAATCCCCTCCAAGCTCCTGAACAATGCCTCTCCTTAAGCCTTGAGGTGAGGAAGAGAGGAAGGCCTTTCCTATCTGCTTTGGAATGTGATTATTCTGCCAGATGTTAACCCTCAGAACAGCTTCTGGCTGTGAGCACAGAATAGGTCAGCATGGGAACTGGGCTTGGAAATTGTTACTCAGTGAGTCATAGTCTCAATTTGCTTCTTCCCTTTGATTCTTTCAGTTCTCCAAAGTAGTCCCCACCCCCACGTGTTGATTACATATCCTCTAAGCAGTAATTTTCTGCTGAGAAAACTATGGTACATCCGTCATATTGGCTTGGGCGAGAGCTGCACAGGGTTTGAGTTTTTCATTTTGCTGTACCAGAGGACTACTGTGAAGCTTGGTGCAGAGGAATGTGCATATGTGTACACACATGTATACACATGCTCTCACATACACCTAAGGTGCGCACACATGCTTAGACCTACATGCACGGGTGGTCACTCTTGTCTATGTATGTGCATGCATTTATGGAAATAGTCACATACAGCGGTTATTAACTGATGGACCAGATAAGTGATTATCATTAAGTCCTGGAGAAACTGGGAGCTCCTTAAACACCTTCAGGTGTGCCAAGTGTAGCAGTTCCTAAAGCTGGGGCTAGTGCCCTCTGGTCCTGACAACTGCGTCTTCAGCATCTCCAACAGCTTCTCAGTTTACTTATGCATCCACTTGAACCTCTACAAGGCCGTGTCATTCAAGCTCAGGCTCCTCGAACATGAGCTTTTCTATTCATTTGCATACAGCAGAGATTACCAGTGCTTTCTTAGTTACCTTAGTCAGCAGATCTGGAAACTTTGCACCCAAAGCCTCAGCAGACAGGGACAAAGCGCTGTAAGACGCCTAGTCTGGCTTTCCTTTTACGGATGAACAAGATTTCCCACTGTCAGTAGCATGTATGTGAAACCTAAGGAAGGTTGAAACACTGAGTACAGGTGGAAGTGCATGGGTAACTGGATTGACTGCATGACTTTGTAAACAGATTGCCTCCTAACGCTAGCTCTTCCCATACTGCAGTGACCCCTGTGGGCATCGAGCTAGCAAAGCAAAATTAAAAAACACGACCTCGGCCAGTGTTTATATGGTACATCCCTGTTCCATGAACAGAAATGGTGCTCTTTCAAATTTCCAGGTTATCTTCAGTTTTGTAAACACACTCATAATTAGTGTAAATTAGCATAATTAATTGAAAATTAATTAGCAAACTTTATTGAGAATTGTTTATTCAGGAATTGTGAACATTATGGTCTTCTGTTTAAAATAAGCTTAGAATGTTGATCAGCCCTGAAGTACCACACGTCTTAGGAACCCACGCTTCTTTGATACACTAAAACTCCTACCTCTGATTTTCTGAATAGAGACAAAGATTATTTCCAAGCATTGTTTTGTCATTCCAAATTGATACTTGCTGCCTAGATTATATGACAGTTACTAGTGATTAGAATCTTAGCTAAAAATAGTCTCATTAAAATATATGGAAATAGTAAATATTGTCTTAATTATCTCAAGGAAATGAGATTAAAGACGACTTCTCTTTACTATGGCATAAATCTGTGTCATAATTACATGTCTGAGGCGTCGCACATGTTTAGATTCAGGGTAGAAGTGAGTATCTGGGATATAAAACATATTGATTATAACACAGCAAAATGTTTGCTCTCACACTCAGAATCTCCATGTACTGTCAATCAAGTGTGATTTCCTTAGTTGGGGTCTGAAAACCATAGATCATTCACATGGTTCTTTCTTTCTTTCTTCTTCTTCTTCTTCTTCTTCTTCTTCTTCTTCTTCTTCTTCTTCTTCTTCTTCTTCTTCTTTTTCTTCTTCTTCTCTTCTTCTTTTGAGACAGGGTTTCTCTGTGTATCTCTGGCTGTCCTGGAACTCCCTCTATAGACCAGGTTGGCCTTGGACATACAGAGACCCACCTGCCTCTGCCCCCCTGAGTGCTGGGATTAAAGGTGTGCCCTTAACCTACCTCTGCCTGGCCATTCACATGGTTCTTTAAAAAAGATTTTCAGACTTATTTATCTATTTGGGGGAGGGTGTGTGTGATACCATGTAAATGTGGAAGACAGAGTTGGTTCCCTCCTTCTACTAAGCACATTCTAGGAATCAGACCCAGGTTGTCTGTCTTGGTGGCAAGTGCCTTTACCCACTGTACCATCTTACCAGCCCTGATATTTTTCTGTACTTCATTGTGGAGATGGGGTGTGCTCACACTCTGCATATGGAGGTCAGAAGACAGCTTGTGGGAGTCGTCCTTTCCTTCCTCCATAAGATCCCTGGTTGCAGGTTGTCACGATGGAAGCTTTCAGTGCTGAGCCATCTCATTGACCTTCACAGGGTTCTTCATGCAACACATCAGTCACTCTAGCATGGCATTCAGCAAGCATAAAACCTATACTAGAGTTCATTCCCTGTGTGGTTCACTTGAACAAGTAAAGGTGATACTGCAGGTGCTGAATCTGAATTGGGGTTTGCTCTTGGAAGGAAAATGAGGTCTCTTTCTGATCTATTCCTAAAATTAGTTCCTTGGCCACTAATGTTGAGAACAGAAACCACATGAAGAATTACAGAGAGAAAAATAAGAAAATAATCAGAGTCTTCCAAGTCATCATAGAACACCAGTCAGATAGTCTAAAAGACAAAGGAGGTGGAGAAAATGCCGGAGGGTATGCCTCCTTCCCTGAGAGATGGCTCAGTATTTCAGAGCCTGTACTGCTCTTGCCAAAGATCCAAGTTCAGTTCCCAGCAGCTACATTGGGTGGCTCACAACAGCTTCAGGAAATCTGATGCCCTCTTCTGCCCTCTTAGGGTACCTGCCCTCAAGAGAGTGCACACATGTTCACATACACACACTTAAAAGTAAAACAATTACTTTTCAAGCAAGCTTTGCTTACTAGGTCTCTAGTGTCTGGCAGGTCCACACAAAAAGTGGGCAAAGGTGCCCAGCACAGGAGTCAGAGTTTCGTATCTGTTTCTCAGGTTATCTAGCCAAATGGAGAGCCACGGGGGAAAGGCAAGGAAGGAGATGATGATTTAGTGCCTGCCATTTTAGCTGTTTTTGGTGAGAACAAAGCTAGAGTGTGGGTCCTGAGTGTTAGCTGCAGCTCACCCTCATGGGAAGTGTGATTTTCTTGCTTTTGAACTTCATCATCTGTAAGACTGGTAATGACAGTACTTAGCAGCATGAAAACAGTAAGCAGTAGCTAATGTTCACCAGGCATTTACTGTGTCACTGTGCCAACCTCCTTACATTCGTTATTTATCTTAATCCTGGTACTTATCTCATTTTCCACATAAGGAATCCAAGGCTTGAAAAGATTAAGAACCTAGCCTCAAGTCTCTCATTCACCTAGGCCTCGACTAAGTGAAGAATCCACCTTGAATACGGCCAGTGTAGACTGCACTCAGCACTTAAAAGTGACCACTGTGATGATTCCCATAGCCAGATCTCAAAGGGTTATGCCAGCGAGTACTATGTCAGGATCAGAGAGAAGCATAAATCTGCCATTCATCCTTGCAGCTGGTTAGCCGGCGACTTTCAGTAGATAAAAAGATTCTGGCACTTTGCAAAGCATTATGGAAACTGTCTTCTTTGTCACCTAGCTCAAGCTTCCATCTTCCTTTCCAATAAACAGAGCTCTTGGATGGGCTTGGGGATGTTTGTGCTCAAGTCCCATGCTGGGTAAACTCAGGTTTACATCAGCCTTCTGACATCTTGAGTGTTCTCAATCAAAGCACGCTGCTTCTTGACTAATATTTTTTTCCTCTCAGGGATAGCCATCATGGATTATTAGGCTGTGTACCAGGGCAGTCAGGTAGCGTAGGACATGACAGAGGTCTCCTGGCTTTCCCCTCAGTCAAAACATTGTTTGAACTAATCCACATACAAAAGAGAAAACGTGTATTACTGATCTTGAATTTTAACTTCATTTCTTAATTAGAAAGCGATCTTAAAAACCAGTCTAGCAGAAATACGTGGTAAGAAAAGACGCATTTCATAACTTAGAATTATTTTAAACTGATAAATTAGAAACTGCTACATTCTTGAAGTATATTTTTAAAAATTGTGTATGTGTGTGTATGTGTGTGTGTGTTTATGATGTGAGTGCAGACATGAGTGTGCCAGGACTCGTGTGAAGATGTTAGTGGACAACCTTCCATGGCAGTACTCGCACCTTCTACATTGTTGGAGACACGGTCTCTTGGTTGTCTGTAGCTCCTCACCACACAAACACCAGGGTTACAGGTGTGCATAACCACACCCAGCTTCTGTGTGGGTTCTGAGGAATTAAACTGTAGTCTTGTTTAGTAAGTGCTGTAACCACTAAGCCACCTCCCAGTTCCTAGTGTACGGTTTAGCTATTGTTTCTGCTTCAGTGCCTGACTGAAGAAATAAAAGTGTCTTGTCTCACATTTTGGCAAAATTACGACAATTGTTCTCCGAGACTCTCCTTAGGCCAACCTTCCATGGCTGATGGATTCCAAGGGAATCTGGGACACAAAGGGGATGGTTTTTAAAAATAGAATCTAGCAAGATTGTGTGTAGGTTTGCAGATGTGTGGCTTCCACTGACGCTAACAGGAGCTGCGCTGTTAACCCCTGCCCCCAGTGGCATGTTGCATGGTATCCCAGGAAGTCTGGTGCCGAGGAATCATCACATCAGCGTCACTTTGATAAGCTTGTCACCAGGTAAAATAAGATACGTGGATGTTTGCTTCTTCCCCTGAAACATAAAGTAATTATGGCTATATAAAAACCTTTTACCATAACTAATTAACTAGAAGCTCCTCATAAACTATGTGTCGACAGCGCCATATGTCTAATTATCTTTTTTTCGCCCCGTTGTGATGTTGAATAATGAACAAAACATTACCTGATGAAGTCCTCTATTTTACGACGATATCTCTAGAGACAAAGGAGACGCAAAGGCTTAAATGCCACCTTCAATTACATTTTGGCCTTGGCAGGCTTTCAGCTAGTCTTCATTTGCATGGAAAACACAAGAAAGAAAAATAAAAGAAAGGGGGAAAAGAAAGAAGAAAGGATGGAGGGAGAGGAGAGAAGGAGGGGAGAAAGGGAACCGAAGAGAAGGAGGGATTGGCTGATTCTTAAAATTGTGAACTATGAAGGCCGAAGAGATGACTCAGCAGTTAAAACTCAGTTATGCGGGTTGATCTATTGGGGGGGGGGTGGCGGTCCCTGTCGGTTGCACCAGGACCTATCCCAGGCACATAAACTGACTTTCTGGAGCCCATTCCCCATGATGGGATAAAGGGATGGGGGGCCTTGTTCCCACCTCAAGTTGGTATCCTGGACCTTTTGACTCTCCAAATAAGGCCTTACACCCCTCTGAGGAGTGGAGGGAGGATGGGAAGGGAAAGGGGGGGCAGGAGAAGGGGAGGGAGGATAACTAGGTAAGTAAAATGAAAAGTAATTTTTTAAATAAAAAATATGAAAAAAAAAAGAAGGTCTTGGTTTTGGATTCCACAGCTACAACTGGGTCCCTCCCATGTTAGGTTCTTTTCCTGGAGGTCTCTGTTGATTGACATCTGATAGTGGTACAGGCATCTACTTGGGGTCTACGTGAGAACATGGCTCCTGACTCAGTGTGTCTGAGATGAGGCCTACAGCTCTATATGCTCGTCAGGCTTCAAAGTGATGTTTGTGTCGCTGGCCCTCGGGTTACACTCTGAGCCATATGCCTTCCAGTGGAGTTCTTTCACACATAATCTTCATCTTCCTCCTCATCCACAGCTCAGAATTCTGGGGACACAGACTGAAAACACTTGGTCTTCATCTTGGTACTTGTTCAGTCTCTAACCCCCTCCGCCCCACCACCATGGATAATTATTTCTTGTGTCAGAAGTTTACTTAGCAAGTAGATTATCCGCTGTGCTAGCTCCTTTACTTCCTGCCCCAGGAGGTGACCCATCATAGGCCATGCTTAGTTTTGTTGCTTGACTTTAGTTTAATTAGACTGGAACAAAATTGTTTTCTTTATGCTATATAAGGATCATATTTCCTTCCAAAGAAATACACCAGACTAACTTTCAAAAGCTTTGAAGGAGAGTCATATTGTCAGAAGATGGCAACTGTGATTCTCAAACACGCCATCTAGTTATAGCTCCAAACATCAGACCTGCTTCCCCAGTTCCACTGACCTGTCCTCAACCAGTCCCAACATGGAAAATACACCAGCAGCCTCATCTGGTTTTACTCTCCTAGATGTTTCCTCATGCCCCCAGCTTTGTTTGTCCCATCTCTCTGGACCCAATCTGGTATTTTAAGACATTAAGGAAAATGAAATACCTTCTCTCCATTAAGATAAAAATGAGGGACTTCTTAATTTAATAAATTGAATGTATAAAGAAATTTACCTACTTAAAAAATTATCTTTCAGGCAAATGTGCTTCACTTGCACCCTCCCTTCTACCGATGTTAAAGAAAAAGCAGTGGGGATGAATCTAGGTTGGTAGAGTGTTTTCTTAGCATGCACAAGGCCCTGGGTTTGTTCCCCAACACAAATGGGTGGGGTAGTACATGCCGGTGAGGTCATCCTTGGCTGTTTAACAAATCTGAGACCAGCTGGGGCTGCATGAGATGCTGTCTTTAAAAATAAAAGGATGGAAAAATCATGGTGATTTGTTCATTTCTGCTACCATTCTTGTGGTGCCCCACAACCTCCCCAAACCATCCCAAACAAACCTGGGGTTTCTTTCTCACTGACCCAGTCTGAGGAAAATTAACTTTTCTCAGACATGATGGAGTTTCGATTGTAAGTTAAAGTCATTTGGCATTAATTGGGTGGTAGTCTGTGCGACACATTTTTTTTTTAATTGTTGCAGCATGGCATTTAAATATTTTGTCGTTAGTCCACTTTTGACATATTTATGCCTTATCAAAAGATACAAAATTAGAAAGAAATTAAAGAAATCCATGACCAATGTCTGTATATTACCCTGTGTGTCTGGCACCTGTTCATCCACTCAACAATTAATTCTTGAGAACCGTAATAGTAGAGTGATTGATTAATAAGTCAAATAAGGTAAAATATATGTACATAATTGAATTTAATGCCCTAATATTTCACAATTCCGGCCCTTCTGCATATAACATCTTTCGTGACATCCTTCTGAAGCAGATGGGGAAAAGTAACATGTCATACACCACACTTAATTAGTAGATTCAGTTTGACAGAGTTTCAAGCCAGCATGCGAAAAACAAAGACATTAAGTGGAATAATATAAAATTTAATTGTGACATGTCAAACAAAGTCTTAGAACAGTGTCAGAAAAGTACCGGAGTGGAGTAGTGATTTGGAAACTAAACACGGCTGGATCGATTTACGACTGATTTGACCGAATCAGCAATCTAAAAAGGAAAGCTTGCTCTTAAATTTGGGTTGAAAGCTTGGCAGAGAGTAAGACAGCCTGACCTCCACACTTAACACATTCCATAAGTAGACAGCAAACATTAAAAATGCCCCGTAGCTCAATGTCTTCAGCCAAAAAGAACTAATCCAATTGAGCGAGACCAAAGGGAACGACTGGGAATGTATGGTTCTGGGATGTCTCTGAGGTATTCAGACCTGAGTCAATTTAAGGACTTGTAAGTTAATAACTAGGACTTTACACATAATCCCGTACTTTACAGGTAGCCAGTGAAGGTTTTATACAAGCAGGGTAATGCGATTTTCATGGTTGGTGTCAGTCAAAATGTCAGTAACAGAGTTCAAGACCAAGAGAAGTTCCTGGTTCAGTCTGTTAGAGTCCTCAGAAGGACAGGTGTAGCCAGCATGCTAGAGAGACACGCCCACAGGCAGTGAGGAGTAGCAGGGGCCGCAGAAGGGTGGTGAGGGGATGTCAGGGGGCCACAGCAACGTTTAAAGGTGGTTTGGTAAATAATTAAACAGGAAGCTTAAAAGATACGTCGGGGTGGAAGATTTAGTGCACGTTCACAGTAGAAATCTTAGGAGCGCGCCATCTTCAAAGCTGTTCTGGGCAATTTTCGGATCTGCAGTAATGGTAAGAAGCCAGAAGCAATACAGTTTTTTTTCTTATTGTGATTCATCATCAGCTGTTAATAGTCAGGCAGAGAATATCTAGAGGTTAGGTAATTTGGGAGTGAGTTTAAGTTCTGAAGGGCAAAAAAAAAATACTTTTATACACACACACACATACACACACTTTACAGATGAATGTGTAGATGGTTTTTTTTGAGATGTTGAGATGGGATCCTGCTATGTAGCCCAGGGCAACCTCAAACTCATTATCTTCCTGTCTCAGTCTCTTAAGGTGCTGGGACTACCCAAATGTACCACCACTACCCTCTACATAGATGGATATTGTAAATGCAAGTAATTGGTTTGCTTTTAAAAAGAGAATTAGCCATGAACTGTATTTGGGTGAAGGAAATAGTGTGATGTCAGGAGATAAGATCATTACAGATTGGACACTGGTTTCTGTTGAGAAAAATAGAATGGGAAAGCCACCAAAACTGATTGAACACCCTTAATATGTCAAACCACTGCACTATCTGCTTGGCACATATTCTCTTACTCCCATTTCAATATTGCAAGGCAGGTGGTAATGGCGAACAGAACTAGCAAATGATTGCTCAGAGGAGTGTGTAATACTAGTTCCTGCAGCAACTATTCATGGCAAATCAAAGGTCAAGATAGAAGGTTCTGGAGTCAAATTTCCTAGATTTAGTTTGGGAACTACTGAGCACTGGCTTTATGACCTTGAGCAACTTAATCTTGCATCCCCCAATTTTGGTGTTTGCAAAGTAGAGTTGTGGTAAGGCATACAGAAATAGCACAGTGGTTTCCAGCTCCTGAGAGTTCACATTTTGTGCTATGGAGGTTGTGTATAATATGGAACACAGCTTATGTGATGCTCCCCTGTTCTATCAAGGAACTTAATTTTGAAAGGGGAAGCAGCCATTCCTAGGTATAACGGTGTCAAATGTTGTAGGTGAAGAGGAGGGGACCCTGGAAATGGTGAGATTGCTACGTGACCCATAAAGAGAATGAGGGGATACCTCCGAGGTAATGGAACTTTTTTTGTGGTCCAAAGCTTTGTAAAGAGACTTTCATGGCAGATAGACCATCACTAAACATTATAACCAGGAATTGCACACTGCAGTGGCCCGTGTAAGGAGTTGACAACTGAAAAACCCTCCTATTCAAACAACTTGGAAATAATAATACATAATCAAAAATGTTCTTACCACAGGGATGGGGAGGTAGCTCAGCTGATAAATGCTTGCTGCATCCTCAGAACCCACATTTAAAAAAACCAGATATGGTGGCACCTATTTGTAATGGTAGTGCTGAAGAGGCAGAGACAGGTGCTTACTGGCTATCCAGCTCAGCCTACTTGGTGAACTCAAGGTCAGGAAGATACTGTCTTAAAAACAAAGTTAGGGCTGGAGAGAGGTCTCTTCTATATGTTGTCTTGGTCGTGGTGTATTGTCACAGCAATAGAAAAAAAAAATAATACACAGGTCTAATTATTTTAGATTTGAAATCACAGATACAACAACTTTGTATTAAAATGTCTTTCCTCCTAATTATTCATTAATGCCCCCTGGGTTGACACTGGTGCTGCCTCTTGGGTTTCTTTTTCCCTGTAACGCATATAGAATCCATTTATAACAACAGTGACAGCAACTTCAGTGTTACTAGTGCCCATACTGCAAATGTATACTGAGCATCATGTACCATGCTAGACAGTGCAGATGCAGCAGCAGGCATGACTTGATATGGTTATGATTTTCAGGTACTTCAAGACTATGGGATCAGATATCCAACTGCACGGCTTCTACTACTTTCCCAAATATTATTACTGATTAAACATCAGTTTACTTTTTAAATGCTCTACGTTTTAGGTTGAGAAAGCTTCAGGAAAAACTAAGATATGGGAACTGGAGAGATGGCCCAGTGGTTAGAACACTAGCTGATCTTCCAGAGGATCCAGGTTCTGTTCCCAGCACCCATATGTGAGCTTACAACTGTCTATACTGCATTTCTGGTGTGTGTGTGTGAGGGGATCCGACACCTTCTTCTATCCTCCTTGGGTACCAGGGACACACATATTGCACACAATCATATATGCAGGCAAAACATCTATATTCATAAAATTTAAAAATAAAGCAAAAAATGGCTGAATAAAAAGAAAAAAAAACCTGGGTATTGTGCATGCCTAGACTCTCAGCATGTGGGAGACAGAGGCAGGAGAATGAATGCAAGTTCAAGGGAATCTTAGTCTACATAGAGAATTCTATGCCAGCCAGAGCAACAAAGCAGGACCCTGTCTCCTTAGGAAGGAATGAAAGAAAGAGAGGGCGGGAGAGAGGGAGGGAGGAAGTCGTACGCTTGTGTGTCTGTTCTTTTGCTAGATAACAATGCAATGAGTGCATCAGAAATGTCTTTTTGTGATCAGTTTTTATAAAATACTTTCTTTAGCTTCAATGTACTTGGAGTCCTAAGGGATGACAACTGACATAAATATGTAAAATTCTCATTGAATCAATACACTTGCTTTGCTTTTTTTTCTTATTAAAACACAAAAATCTTGCAAGTTCTTTAAAAACTCTATCACTCGTGTCTCCTGGGAAGAAGTGTGAGAATCATACAGTGTAAGCCTCTGCGATCTGAGTCTCTGATGGCTCTGCTGGTACTCCACGGCTATGAGAGAGGAGCCGTCAGCTCAGTTTCAGAAGCAGCAGTGCCGGAAGAGTAGAGCTTGTCTCCTGGCTACGGATGTGCAGAAACAGCATTTGAAGCCAGAGACACAGCTGGGTGAGAGCAGAGCTCGCTCCCCTCTCTGCTCCCGTCTGCCCCACCCTTTTCCATACCAATCACACGCACATATGAATCACACTTTTCATTTAACTCTTTTGCTATTACTGTCCCTAAATAAAAATAACAGCAAAATTGGGTTCCTTGGTAAAAAGAAAGTATAACTTTGGACTTTGTTACTAAGAATATAAGAAAATTAGACATCAATGTTAATCACTTCCGATCTAACTTTGAGTAGAAGTCTTTAAATAATAAAATAGTTGTCTTGGCCCCTCCTTTGTTGTCTCCACCAAGGGAAACCATCTGCAGAGAGGCTGCATTCTTGCTCATTTAGTACACAAGAACCAATTATTGGAGACATGATATTCTTTATATAGAGAGATGTGGACCTGTGTGTTACGATCGTGGAAAGTCTCCTTCAAATGCCTGGTCTCTGCCAGCTGCATATCACTCTCCAGCTGTCATCAAGCACCGCCCCTCTTCCCAGACACCAAATTTATATTTCCCCATTCATTTCATGACATATAACTCCATCCTTGGTCCAGCCTTGAGTTTAATTATTGCACTAATCCCCAGCTCCTTTATATCCATTATACTAAGGAGATTTTATGAAACTTCACTTTTGTTTTATTGTGACAAAAATAAAAGTAAAATCCAAACCGAAAGAGAAGTCTGCGTGATTTAAACTCTGTGGTACCAAAAACGTACATATAAAAGACCCTCACTTTGCTTGTCAAAAGTCCATTCTTGGGAGATCATGGACTCTAGGGGTAAACTATGACTATTGTCTTGCTAAATGGGCATGTTGTCAAAGTGCCTTCTAAATATTTATGTTTACACCCGTAGATCCTTGTATCTCTCAACCTCAGCCAACAAAGATTCTTTCTGTAGTGGCTTGTCATTAAGCAGAGATTTATAGTCGGTCAAAGTTGCTGAGAACAAGCGACTATTGAGTGTTCATCCTTAAATGGAACATCTATATCACACACACACAGAGAGAGAGAGTCTCATGACAGCTCAGAAGAGGCAGTGGAAAGAACGTAAGAACTGTGAAAGGGGCACTGTGAAAATGCTATCGCTTATACCTGACATTTGCTATAGCCACAGATACCTGCACAGGATCAAGCCAACAAGGTCAGCCAATTTTCCAACAGGCAGCACTAATTGGACTCAGTGGATGAGAGAGAGAGAGAGAGAGAGAGAGAGAGAGAGAGAGAGAGAGAGAGAAGAATACAAAGGAAGAGGATTGCTGGAGGTGCCTGGGGAAGTGTGCGGGGAGTCGGGGAGTTTGGGGTAGATATAATCAAGATACATTATCTGTGTGAATGAAATTATTAAAGAATAAATAAAAGACACCATTTTTAAAGAACCTTGGCTAGACTCCCATCTCTACTAGATACTTAATCAGCATGCTCTCTAATGACCCTAATTTATAGATTTTTTTATTTTCACATATGTATGTGTGTGCATATGTGCGTGTATGTGTGTGTTCATGAGCATGTGTATGTGTGTGTGTGTGCATGTGTGAAGAGAGAGGGAAGGGAGAGATGGAGGCACAAACTTTATAATACTCTGTCTTAGCCACCTGTGGATTACAGGAATGCTGCATCTATGTCTGATTTACTGCTTAAGTAAATTTTTGTCTAATGCATGAGAGGCCCAACTTTGTTGCTTCCTATGTAAAAATTCAACTATCCCACAGTGATTCTTTGAAGGTACTATTTTTTATCCCCACCATTTAATGGTACTGGATTCTAATTGAGCCACTTAACTACAGGAGTTTGGGTTTGTCCAGTGTCAGTAACAAACTGAGACTCAGCTTCAAAACCTTAGCGCCTGCCCCTAAGTGACCCACTTCCTCCATCAAGGCAATGTGTGAAACACCTCAACTCAGACTTGAGACTCTTGTGCTGTGAAGTATAGTACTCATCATTATGAAGTTTTCTGCTCTTACACACACATGATGGGTTAGCTATAGAAAACAATGATCCTCCTTCAACAAGTATCTAAGCAGTTATCTTTGGATTGTACAATATAGGACATCCGGTTTTTAAAAGTTGCCTTTCAAGTTGGTGAAGGGTTTCATACAAAATAATTCAATAAATTTTGGCTTGGGATTAGAACAGAATTTCTAACAATTTCTGAAATTGCCCCAAACCTACCCCTGCAGTTTGGGAGTAAATATTTATGCGAAATGGGTCAGCACTGATAATTATCAAGTTAAAATATCAATCAGCTCTGAAAAATGCTGAAGATGTTCCATGTCCTGTGCATTGATATTCAACCTTAAGGTAACTCTTTATGTAAAAATAAACATGCAATCCACCTCATTAGAATGCCATACTGGCTTCCTAATTATAAGTGAATGTGGACTTGTTTTCTGTCCATTAACAGCAATGCTCATATGTACATTGATATACAAGGGAGAAACACTTCCAGTTATGAGACCAATCGTTATGCACACAAAGTTATGCACACTAATTGTTTTTAAGCACTTGTCTCTGATTGCTGTGAATTATTCATGGCCTAAGCATTTAGAGTTACTAGACTCAAATTTTAAAGTTTCTTTATTTGAGCCAGGCAATAGTGATGTATGACTTTAATCCTAGCACTCTGGAGGTGGAAGCAGGCAGATCTCTATGAGTTCCAGGACAGCCTGGTCTACAAAGCAAGTTCCAGGACAGCCAGGGCTACACAAAGAAACCAAAACAAACAAACAAAAAAGTTTCATTTGTAGTTAACAAAACTAAAGCAGACAACTACTTTGTCTTTGTCATTACTAAAGTCTATGAAGATGTTTTTGTAAAAGTCTATTTATGTACAGCAGAAAACTTTACTGTAGTATAAAATCATAATCATTTTCAAGTCTTGACAAACATTCACGTTTAATGAAGGTTTATTTATAACACCTTCAGAATTCATGCATTCTGGAGCCATCTGAAGTTATATTTGTTAGGAAAGGGAGCAGCGATGGTTTTAATCTGTTCATCTATCCCTGTTAAATTACTGATTATAATCACAACTTAGAGGGGAGATGGCTCAGTCAATAAAGTGTTCGCCTTAACAGCATGAAGAGTTGAATTCAATCCCCAGAACCCACATTTTAAAAACGTCAGGAGGTTTTGGAGAGACAGCTCAGAAACAAAGTGGATTCTGACGTCCAGAACACCTGGGTTTGGTTCCCAGCACTTCCTTCAGTAACTCAGATGCCTGTAACTCAGATCAAGGGGACCTGACACCTTCTTATGGGCTCTGTGAGAGGAGTGGTATATATAGAGAGACAGAGAGGGGAGAAATAGAGATTTTAAGAAGCATGTAGTTGCAGGCCTGTTAACCATAGCACGGTGGAAGCAGAGAAAGGTGGATCATTTTCCAGCCAACTTCACCTACTAGGAATGTTCCAAGTCAGTAAAACACCTTACTTCAAAAACAAAACAAATAAACAAACAAACAAAAACTCATGGTTCTAGAGCCTGACAAACCACAGTCAAGTTTGTCTTCTGGTCTCCTCACACACACATGCACACATACCCATGCGTACGCACACACACACACATTTTTTTTAAACCACAAATCAACACTATATGACACACTTGGGTCATTCCAAAGAATGATGAAACGTGGAAATCTAAGCCTACAAAGCAGATAACAAAAGGGAATTCTGTACATGACAAACAATTTTGCTTATAAAATTCCCATTCCATGTTTATCTTCACAGTGATGCATCAAGTTGTCTACATAAATTATAGTGTATGCTATGTGGCCAATTTAGAAAGTAACTAAACTACTGCCATAAGAAATCTGTGAACCCCAATATGATGCAAGCTCCTAAGTTCTCACTTGTCCGTGCTTTCTTCAGGTTCGGTTTGTCAAAGTGTTGCGGTTTTTATCCAACAAGTCATACCTGTAATGTTCTCAGTTTTATTAAGACATAGAATTTTAGTCTCAGCAAAGTACAGTTCCAACCCACAGACCAAGCCAATGTCTGTACTTTAGTTACCACAGTGAAGGACAATCACGGTCTTTATGACACAGAAATTCTATCCTTGTCATTTCTGAACTGCCACACGCCATTGTGGGTCATGACAACTACAATATGTGCTTTTCTGAAATTCGAAGCACTTGTATATTGTAAAACATACATATTGTAAAACTACCCCACTACACATACAGGATAAGGGGCATGTCTCATGTATTTTGTGCTTAAAAGAGACTTCCAGAAGTCCAGAGGTAACTAGCAGAAGTTCAGTACTGAGCTCAACACTGTTTGTTCCTCCTTCTCTCTCATTTGTAGCCACATGGAGTACCACTCACCAAAAATTCTGCATGGGCAAAATGACGGCCACAGCTCTGATGCTGGCTGGGCACATTGCCTTCAGAGCCATGCTAGGATGAATGGGTAGACGCTCTAGCCTTAAGCAGATGACTCAGAAATATTACAATAAATTAAACAGCACTCTCCACTTTGTAATATATGACCAGTCTTGACCCTCTGAGTATATGTATAATTTATATTTAATATATGCATGATAGGTATAATTTATATTTATATTATTGCTGATATTTCGAGATAAGAGTTTAGAGATTTCCTTTGATGGTCTTCCTATGTTCAGCAGTAGCCAGATGAGGTATGGTTTAATTAAAACTGCAAAGGCCAGCATGGCACCATCTAAACTCTCTACCACCCTTCCCCTCTGTAAGTATTATATGTAATCAGATCCAACAAAGTCCACTGGTCCTTGCTGGTGATGATTTCCTGGGCTTTCTTAGCATATGATAGATATTCATACTTTTGGTTTTGGTCAGTTGCGTTCCTATGTCTGGAGCAGGAAAAGGGAATGTTTTAAATCCATTTAAACAGGTCTTGAGTTTGGGGTCAGAGTTATGTGGTAACTTCCACACCAGTCTGCAAACATCTGGCATCCCAGATGGGAATAGTAACAACTCTCCTCTTATTTTCATAACTGCATTATAGAAGACATCCACTGGCTTCCTCCTCAGTGAGTTTAATTCACACCAATATTTTAAGGGAGATTAGAAAAAGGGGGGAAGGGAGAAGCGAAAGAAAACATCTCCGACAGCACAGAAAGTCCAGTTTTCATGTGTCCCTTGTAAAAAGATTTAGAGGTAATTATAGTGTGTAACAGATCTTGCAGGCTTATTTTGTGAATCAAATCAACTATGTATCATGTCCTGTACTGAGGAGCAATGTGCACTACAAACATGCATATCTTAGCACAAATTTAAGGTGTGTGCTTCTCCTCTAAAATAAACTTCACTACTTATTCTTGTTTTTTAGTCAATCAAGATGAAAATTCATCTCATAGTTTCTCATGTTACCATTTCCCTCACTTGGAACACTGATCATAAGAGACGCCATATCTTCACCACCACCAGCAACTGAATGAAGGAGCTATGGTGGCACCAGGGACTTTATGCCGCTTGCTTTGCGTCTGATATGATTTTCCAGTACATTGGCCAAATTTGCTGGAGTTGTTTGGCCTCCAGAAGTAATGAAAAACTCAGAGGCTCAGCTCCTTCCCAAAAGGGGCTCTTGAGACTGACCACAGAATCACAGATCCAAACCCGACAGGTATAGGGTCATGTTGCTGCTGCCTCCGTGTGAAGAGGGGAAGTAGGGGTGGGATCCTAACTCACACAAGACTACAGCACAACACTCCTCAGGACCAGGTCACTAAAGGCAAGAGTCAGGGCAGGTGATATAGCTCAGCGGGTAAAGGTATTTGCTGCCAAGCAAGTTGACCTAAGTTTGACCCTTGGTAGAGGTAGAGAATCATTGTCAGAGAGTTGCCTCCTGAACACGTGTATGCCATAGTACATACATGTGTATAAATCCATCCATACATATATAATAAGTAATATATAATATAAGCAAGAGCTGGGAGGACTAGGCTGCTTTTGGTTGGTTCTGGGTATTGAACCCAAGGCTTCATGTTTGCTAAGCAAGTGTTCTACCATTGGAGTCCCAGCTCCTTCCCGGACCAGGCCTTTTGTCTCTTGTTGACATACACCCTGAGCAATGGCGAGGAAGGTGATTGACATACAGCAGGCTCCTCATAAATATTTACAAAATAGGTGAATGAGTGGTGGCTAGTTTTTTTTTTTTTTTAATCAAGATTCTAAGCCGGTTGGGCACCAAATCATTTTGCCATGTAACACACACACACACCAGTGTTGTTAGCTCAAGCTAGTGAAAAGAGCAGCTGAGTCAGGCTGGGGAGATGGTTCTACCAGCAAGGTGCTTACCATGTAAGCATAAGGAACTGAGGTAAATCCCCAGAACCCACTTAACACTTTTAAAAAGATTGTCATTATTATATTACTAATGTTGTGTGTACATGATATGGGGGAGCATCCATGGCATGGCATGTGTGTAGTGTTCAGAGGACAACTTTGTGGAGTCTCTCCACTCCTGCCTTTTATGTGAGTTTTAGCAATGGTACTCAGGTCACAAGGTTTGTGTAGCAAGCGACTCTACCTACTGAATCATGTCACTGGCCCTCAAAACTTTTCAAAAGCTAAGTACATGGCATGTAACCCCAGTTACGGGGAGATAGAGACAGGCAGATCAAGGCAACATCGAGTCAGCCTGGCCTATTTGGTATGTTCTAGTGAGAGACACTGTATAAAATCAGTGGGTAGACATGGAGAGATTGCTTAGTGGTTTAAAGTACTCATTTCTCTTTCAGAGGACCTGGGTTCTGTTCTCAGCACACATACAGTGGCTTACGACCACCTGTAATTCCCGTTCCATGGGATCTGACATGTTCTGCTGACTTCCATGTCACTAGGAATGCACACGGTGCATATTTATATATGCGGACAAAACATGCATATGCTTAAAATAAAAAACTAAATAAATCTAAAAGTATTTTTTAAGTGGGTGGTGCCCTAGAACAACAGTCATCTCCTGGCTTCCACATGCATGCACCCACACCCACACATGCGTGTGCATGCACACACATACACACACACAAATAAATAAAACTTAATTACTTTCTAATACTGCCTTAGCAGAGGAACGTAATGACTGATTTTCCAGGAACAAATGACTTGGAGCATTAGCTTTTTTTCTATAAGCTGAGATAACCTTGTACCTTCCTATTTCACAGGGCTTTCTTACACCAAATTAGATCATGAACAGCAAACTCTGCATGGTGGTGGGAATATTATTACGATCAGCAAACGGCCTTTACTATTTAGCTCATTCATTACAAAGGTACTATCTGCAGTAAAGCTTAGGCAGGGTTGCTCTCAGGTGATGCCAGACTTTTGTCAGGGGAAATGCTGGGAGCTAACCCACTGGATGCTCCTGAAGGAGAACCAGGTGTCCAGAAGCCAGGAGAATTAATACAAGCTTAGGGATGTGCAAAATGAGGTGGGGGAACACAGGGAAGTACTCAAGAAGAAAGCAGGCCAGGCTGAGGCTTAAGCTGAGTATCTCACACAAGTTCCAGAGGCTGCACTTCCAATAACCAGTCCAGACAGAAGATTCTAGTGCAGCTTAGAGAATTCTGGGTGGACAGAATTGTTAATATCTAGAAGAGTCTAAGGTATTGGTAGATAAATCTACTTTGAGGCACAGGCACCTGAAAACAGAGGCTGTTTTGAAAGGAAGGTGCTGATAAGTCCTAGGAGGATTGGGATTAGGCTCTGCTGAGTGCCAGAGATGTACCAAGTAGCATAGGGCAGAGACAGAAAGCACAGATTGTAGTAAGCTTTCTTGCCGGACTATCTTTGGACCTCTAGCATGCAAATAATGATCCGGAGATTTGTAATTAATTATGAAATCTTGGCCTTAGCTTAGGCTTTTCCCCAACTAGCTCTCGTAACTTAAATAACCCATATTTCTTTAATCTATATTCTGCCATGTGGCTTGGTTACCTTGTCATAGTATAGCACATCGGACTTGCTCCAAATCTGCTAGCAAAATCTCATGCCTAGATTCTTCTTCCCCGTTCCCCCTCCCCCCTCTCTCTCCAGAAGTCCCACCTATTCACTCTTGCCTAGCTATTGGCCATTTAGCTCTTTATTAAACCAATCAGAGGGTGTCTTAGGCAGAGACACATCTTTACAGTAAACAAATATTCGTAACAACAGGTGAACAGGTTTGTCCACCCGGGTAGAGGAAGGAGAACCCAGGACTTGGGTCTGTGCACTCTAGACATCAGAAGGTGGGATCTAAAAACCCACTGGATCCTGGGGGAGGTGACTAACATACAGGATCCAACTACCCCAACTTTCCCTGGCCTAGGCATCTCAGGGGAGAGTCTCTGACTCTGGGATCACACACAGGCTCTGTTGGCCTGACCAGCGCTCAAATGGACACACTCCAAACACCCACGGGAAGAAGATTACAAATAGCATGCCTTCTTCAGTCTCATTACTGAGGTCCCTCTGATATGAAAGACCTGAGGAAAAAATCCAGAGCTGTTTAGGGAACATTTTAGAAGGAAAAGGCAGGAGTAGAAGAGGCACTGTGCCCAACCCACCATGCCGTAATTTTCCAATGTCCTTTGAAGAACCATCCCTTTGAGACAGCAAATAATTCATTAAAAATTTGCAAATGTTTAATTACCTACACTCACCTTAAAACAGTTAAATATAATGGTTTTCCCAAGAATTTATAAGTGATAATTATGAAATTTATTGGGATATGGAGAAGGCCATATTGATTTGGAACTGAAAGGTCACAGCTAAATTCTTGGTAACCAGTCTGTGGTACTATTGTAAGATGAAGCAACCTTTAGGTAGCAGGACCAGCCACTACAGAGATAAGTATAGAGGTGGCTCAAAAAAAGAAACCCAAAAAAACCTGAAAATAGATCTACTTATGTGACCCAACTATAGCACCTGGGTATTTGCCCAAAAGATTCCAAATCAAAATATCTCAAACTCACCTATCGGTTTTTACTACAGCATCCTTCACAACAACTAAGTTATGGAAATAGCCTGGGGGTCTATCAGTGGAGGAACAGATAAAGAATACATGATGTATATACAATGGTTATGTCAACCATAAAGAAGAATGACATTATGCTGTTTTTCTGGAAAATACATGCAAAAACTGGAGATGATCATGTTAAGTGAATTAAGCTAGCCTCAAAAGCACAAGTATAGCATATTTTTTCTCAATTGGAGTTCTTAAATCTTTATATAGAAGTATAAAATCACATCTGTACAGATGACACGGAAGTAGAGGAGAAACTATCTTGGGAATTAAGGAGAATAGTAGGATGTGGGGGGAAGAGGGTAGAATTGGAGAAATATGCTCAATGAGCAATATATACTTGTAAGAAAATGTTCTCTGCCACCTAGTATCATGTACGATAAACATATGCAATTGAAAAAATTTAAAAATGTTTTAAAACTTTGTTTTTGCTGAATAAAAATAGCTAGATAACTGTGCAACTAACCAGACAGATTTCTAAGTTTATTAAGGTCAAAGCTTCTATATTTATTAAAATAGAGAATAGCAGAAGAAGACATCAAGTTAGAAGGGAAGAAAATTGGGAAGGGGAAGAGACATGGCAGGCATGGGAGAGGGACAAGAGATGTCACGAGGTGAACATGATCTAAATACATTATGTACATGTAAAAAAGCTATAATGAAACCCACTATTGTGTGTAATTAATATGCACTTATAATAAAAACATTTTAACACAGAGAATAAGAGAAGGGGAGAGAAAAAACATAGGACATGGAGTCAAACCTGGACTTCAGTTAGTTCATGCTTAGTAGTATCCACTTCCTGATGCTCAGAAAACAAGATGCATGCGGTAATGTTCCTCCAAATTGTTTGCTAAACTGAATTAGACATCATTTCAACTCATTAATCAATTTATTAATTTATAAAACACACTTACATAGCAGTAGCTAGGTGCTAGATATTTCTCTACATGACTTTTAGAAAATCCTACCTTATCTAGCAGATATCAGAATCCATGAATATAAAAAAGCCATGCACAATAGTCTCTCGTTAGAATTTTAAATCTCCATGGTATCTTTATTTGGAGGGTCAACACAATATGGATTTGGTGACTCTCAGAGTAAAGACTTATATTTAGAATTTTCCTTTGAGTATAGAGTCAAACATGCCCAAATTTTCTTTAAAAAAATGTAAAAACAGAAACATGCAAAGAAGGCAATGAAATCACCATCCACAGAGGTGCTCTCTGTGTTTCTTTAGATAGAGATCTTTTGGGGAAAAAAGAAATAAGTAGCTTTAACATCTGTTTCTTCTGTCAGATAACCCCCGAGATCCGGTGACTCTTCACCCCATCTTTCTGCTTTTCTACAGCCAGTGCATTTGTCGCTATCTGAAATGACCTCATTTGTTGGTTTTTATTTGTATTCTGTCTCTTATTACTAGGACCAAACCCTCCTTTCCATCTCCCGACCAGGTACATAGTTGGTGCTCAATAAATCTTTCATAAATGAATTCTCATCCTTCTCTGATGTGTATTTGCTCTCCATGGCCAATTCATCATGATAACATAACACAGTGTATCTTTGGTTATAGGTGTTACATCAGTAATTGTCGTGTTCACGATTACTTAGCTCAACGCTGAAAAAGAATCTTATCTATATTTTAGGGACCTACATAACCCATAAATTCTATCCATATTAAAGTGGTTATAATAATGCTACAAAAAGCTTTCAAAGTGCAAGTGAGGTCTTACTTATTTCCAATTTTAATGTATTTCTCCTCTCCCTCCAGAGATACTCATGGGTGGAAGTTTGACAGGATACATTTCACATGAGAACACATATGACCAGGTCAATAGAAAATGACATCCCAAGTGTCCTATAAAGCCAAAGTTTCATTTTTCCTCCAAATGCTTGACATACCAGCAGTAGGTAAGAAAAATTCATGATGCATTAGGGAAATAGAAACAGGGTATCTGTTGAATTGCGATTGATGTCTGAAAAGATTTCTTTTGTTTTTTTGGTTTTTCGAGACAGGGTTTCTCTGTGGTTTTGGAGCCTGTCCTGGAACTAGCTCTTGTAGACCAGGCTGGTCTCGAACTCACAGAGATCCGCCTGCCGAAAAGATTTCTTATCATGGCCCTAGGACACACTGAAACACAAAGACAAATGCTTGGTTTGGCTTATGGATTTCTTCCATTAAATTACATCTCACTTAGACAACAAGAATGCGTATTGCTCTTGTACTACAGGATTAGAAACAAACAACCCTGTGAAGTGCTTGGGCATCTATTGTTTACCTAATTCTAGACTGAGCAAAAGGAGCTTATAGGTTGAGGGTAAATGACAACGCTTCCCCTGATTTGAAAGAAAACAAAGCAAACCAGAGTGGCTCCCATTTAATATAGTTATCCACATTCCAGGTAGGAGGGGACGGTCCTAGATTGGTTTTCTGCTACCCTGACCATTAGAAATTTCTTGGAGGAAAGAATCCCTTCCAAAACCGGGCGGTGGTGGCGCACGCCTTTAATCCCACCACTCGGGAGGCAGAGGAAGGCGGATCTCTGTGAGTTCGAGGCCAGCCTGGTCTAGAAGAGCTAGTTTCAGGACAGGAACCAAAAAGCTACAGAGAAACCCTGTCTCAAAAATCAAAAAAAAAAAAAAGAATCCCTTCCAATTTAGACTGTGAGGTTACAGTCCATCACTGAGAGAAGTCAGAACAGGAGCTCAAGGAAGGAACCTGGACACAAGAACTGAAATAGAAAGCGTGGAGGAATTCTACTTGCTGACTTGCTCTCTGGTTCTCTACTCAGCCCAGGACAACTTGCCCAGGGATGGTACCACTCACAATGGGTTAAGTCTTCCCATCTCAACCATTAAAGAAGACGATTCTCCACAGACACAGCCATAGGCTAATCTGATCTGATCAATCACCAACTGAGACTCCCTCTGATGACTCAGGGCTGCATCTAGCTGGCAGTTCTATCTAATTAGGACGGGAAAGTGGGTGGGTATAGGTAATATGAAAGAGTAATAGGCCCGAAAGATGAAAGGAGGAGCAGTAGGGCTTCCACACGTACTATCTGCCAGGTCCCACTATCGGGAGGGTCTGTGGGAATCTCCTCTGTCTCCAGCAGCTCCTCCATGATCTCACAGACGAGGAAGCTATGGGCTACACTAACACTTCCCCAGGTCAGGGGGACAGCAGCATTCAGAAGAGCCTTAGTGTGGAGAATGACAAGAGGTAGTCGTGAAACCCTGGAAGGCGGCGCTAGAGAGAGGCCTCAGCTCAGCCAGGGAAGAAGTTACTTCTTCTTCCGGTTACTTTAGGAGGAGAAATTCCAAAGGACAGGAGCGTCATAGTAACAAAGAAGTTGCAGTCTTCTCAAACTAATATTTATATTTTAGTAATGTTCCTTGGAAAGTCCACATTTTCTCCATT
The DNA here is from genome assembly GCF_950005125.1 of Chionomys nivalis. NCBI lineage: Eukaryota > Metazoa > Chordata > Mammalia > Rodentia > Cricetidae > Chionomys > Chionomys nivalis. The sequence goes on along the minus strand of NC_080093.1, from coordinate 965,849 downwards.
GAATCTAGATTGCTTTGCTCAAAAGTTGATCAAAATTAATTGAGCACATAATTGTGAGCTTACCTCTGGGTCTCTATTTTGTGTTTGATTGATTTTCACTTAAGTGTGTCGCTTACTGCCCTGATACAGCTCTGTGGTAAGTCATAAAATTAGGAAGTATGAGTCCTCTAATTTGGACCCACTTTTTAAAAGATTGCTCTAGTGGATGTGTCTAACCCACAGCTCTCAGACTGCATGTGAGTAAAGATAGCTATAAATAGGTCCAACACAAAATCATAGACTTGTTTAAAGCATCCTGAGAATTTTTTCCCAATTTTTAGTACATCAATCATGCAGTTCCTGAGCATAAACTTTAAAATTAACAGTGTTGTGTTGTAATATCAAAAGATTGGGTAACCCTGCTGGGTATTTATGGTCCTTTGCTTTCTGTATGAATATTAAAGTTAATATATCATTTTCTTCCAAAAAAAGCCCACTAGACTTTTCTTTATTGTAGCCCGGAAAAGCCTTGAACGTTTGATCCTTCTGTCTCAGCCTCCTGAGTGCTGGGGTTACAGGAATGCACTCCCATATGTAGTTTTGGTTAATGCCACATGAAATTTTAGGGTCAGTTTGGGAAGATTCCATTTTAATAATATTGAGTAATCTGACTCAGACTTCAGTAAACTATCATGGGTAGGCAAAATGTAGCTCACTTTTATATTCCGCCAAGCTAAGAAGGATTTCTTACACCTTGAAAGAGTGATGAAAACCAAACAAAGAAGATTATGCCACCAAGAGCAATATAGGTCAAAAAGTCAACAATGCCCACTCCCTGGCCTTAGAGAAAGCTTTCCAACTTCTCTAATGTTCGAATGTGACACATTTCTCCATCTATATCCTATCCCAGTTCACCTTTTTAGTAACCTATAGCTTTCAACCCACGGGTTTTATACCTTACATTAAATTAATGTTCAAGGCTTGTTATTGTAGAGGGTGGTGTTGTGATGATTATTGCTGGGAGTGATGGGGACAGGAACAATGACAGGCTTGTTTGTTTTCTAATGACTCAAATTACATGGTAGAAATACTGAGGTGTATTTAAACAAAACCGTGGAAGGAGCCATCTAGGTGCAAAGCGGGGGAAATAGTGGTGCTGGGTTGAGAGGCGCTCGGCGAATGGTCAGGGGAGAGAGAGGAAGAAAAGGAGTTGTTGTTTTCTTTTTTTCTAAAGCATTTCAAAGGAAGCAAAGGCAGGATTGGTAATGGATTGGATAAAGAGGATGAAAGGGCCAGAGACTCAAAGAAAACCTCAAGGTTTCTAGCCTGTGATGTTAAATGGCTCGTCCATGGTGATTTTTATTTGGTTTACTTTATCATCCGGACACACAAATGGGATTTCCCCACATCCAGCTATTGTAGCTCCCTACATTCAGATTTACTATTGAAATTACCTTCTATCTCTCCACACCCTGTTAGTGAACAGGTAGCGTTTTGATGGATGTTACATGATCAGAGAAATCCCAGGTCTCGGTGGCATGAGGAACACAGCTCCCTTTAAGTCCTCAGTTTAATTAATCATTTCTTAATATTTGAAACCTTTATGGCCGTGCAGTCATCTCTCAGAACACTATTTTTACAACATTGTTTGCTCAGAAATTATTAGCTCTCTTCAAAATTTTATATTATTTATGACATTTGAATTTGTGATTTTACCCCTTTTTTGTCTCTCCTTTGGCTTTCTTTTGAAGTCTATTAAACCTCCTTAAAAATATTTATGTGTGTTTAGTTAACAAAAGCGCCTGCAAGTCGAATCCATGCTGGGAAAAGGTTCAGGTAAGCTCTCTATATAAGCTTACAGACAATTGTGTAAATCTTCAGCCATTAAAGAGAAAGGAGAAAAAAGCCACCCTCATTACACTGCTGTCATTTGCTCTTCATCTCCTGTCCTCTTTAGCCGCATTAAGATGGGATGTAAATTTGCCAGTTAATGCTGTTAGAAAATGGATGGTTCAAGAAGGGCAGGAATTAGAGATCAGTATTAGGTGCAGATAAGCCCCTTCGCCTCCGCAGTGGCGGCTGTTTAACATTCATGGGAAAATCATCATCAAACAGCGATATCACAGCTCCGTTGATGGCTGAGGAACTTCATCACTATGATAATTTTTTTTATAGCTGTGAGCCAAAAAGCTCCCTTTTATTTCTGCTGTCTTGAGCTGTGATAGAAGCTTGTTTATATGGGGAGAAGACAGCAGGCCCTGGGCCGCACAGCCCGGTTTGATTTCCTCTTCCCTCCCCTCTGCACCCTGTTCCTGTGTGTTGCACTAAACAGACCCTACTGATAAAAATACACACACACACACACACACACACACACACACACAGAGAGAGAGAGAGAGAGAGAGAGAGAGAGAGAGAGAGAGAGGAAAATGAAAGTCCTCCAACAATCCTTCAAAGCAGAACAGATATTTTTATGATCAGTAATTCAAAGTTTGACAAGCGATGCCATTCTGTAATGAAACCATCATCCATTTTATTGTGGGTAAAATGTTAAGTCTGTAAATGGAATACAGGGGGGCTGAGGGCAGGCCAAAGGCAGAGAAAATAATGCCTGGCTTCACATACCTGGAAAGCGGCTATTCCCCCACAAAGTGTCTCTCCAGTGGCATATTTTTCACCAATGGGCTAAGTCTGACAAGCTCCTTGTCCATAATTATTCCTTGTGGAGTCAGGCGGAGTCATCTGGAGACCTGGTCTTCTTTGATTCCTCTTGGCTCAGTTCTATTCTTGAGTTTGTAGTGTTTGGGGACATCATTGGTTGTGTTGCTCTGAATTTATCAAATCAGCTTGAGAACATACAATATTGCCTTGACGTGTTTAGACATCTCCAGATATATCCAAGATAAAAGTCGCAGTTCTTCCTTGCTGTGCACAGGGGCCGTATTCTTCTTCGGTAGATAAGAAAACCATTCAAAGAATATTTAAATTTATTAAGGTGCCCAAGCTTATGCTTCTATGCAGCTTTGACCTCATTTTATTTATTTATTTTTTTTTTTTTTGAGGCTTAGCTGCTTAAGTGCCCACACCCTCTTGGGGATGCAACTAGGAAGTTATGGTGCTCAGAATCAGCCTTGTATTCCAGACAGAAAAGAACCATCATTTAAAGTGTGGGTTTGAATTCAGGATTGATTGAACTACTTTGGTAATTCACTTCCCACCCTAACTCATTCTGTTTCTCTCCCTGAGAGTCGACTTCCAGTCTTGCCATGGTGGGCTGAATTATGCTTGGAGTTCGGAGATAAGGACTTTTGTCTACGAGGCTCAGCTTAGACGACCAAACTCATTTCCCAGAAGACTAGAGTTTGAATCCAGTTAGGATCCTGGAGGTGAAAGGCTACCTTCCTTATCACTTAAGTATAGCTATTTAAACATAAGTTTAAAAGAGATACTGCAGGAGGGAGGGACATCGTTGTCCCTCTAAGGATAATCTTGGGGACAGCCAGCTGCCTGTTCCCTGAAGATCAGATAACCCTCTTCAGCCCCAAATAGCTTTGGCCACCTCTGACTTCTCAAGATCAAGAGCCAAGGATGCTTCCCCATTCCAAGATTTTCTGGTACAAGCTTGTTAAAAAAAAAATCTAAGAAGGTGTTTAATTTTCATGAGTCATGAGCACATTCTTTGAGCTGACATTAGGTTTAAGACTTAATACTGAGAGCTTCCCTTTGTTGGGAAAGAAATCACAGGTACCCCCTACATGGGAACTATTGGAGCCTGACATTCTGACCTACAGAAGCCAAACATATCCCCTGTTCTACTGGGCATTACCTCCAAAAGCCTACTCCATGACCCACAAGGAAATCTTCTCTTGCTACCAAGGCAACCACATCTTAAAGGGTCCTCACCCTCTTCTGCGCACGCTGATGGAAATTCTATGCACTTCATTCTGTGCCCATTTACTCGGGTCTCTACCATTGTGTAAGTGCCATGAAGGCCACATTTGTGTTTTCCTGGTCTTTTCTTTTGCTTTTTCCCTCCCTCCTTCCTTCCTCCCTTCCTTCTTTCCTTTTCCTTTCCTTTCTTTCCTTTCTTTTCTTTCTTTTCTTTTCTCTTCCTTTTCTGTGCTATCTCCAGTGTCTAGAACACCAGATGGCAGGTGGTCCATGCTCAGAAAATATTTTCAGAATAAACAGATTTTTCACCCCAGGAATGAGCAATGGGAATTACAACACAGAGCTCAAATCCCAAGGGCATCAGTGATATTTCAGAAGTCACCAGAAGTGCCCTTTGCTTTCGGGTACATGAAGGGATGGTAGAAGTTTGTTCAACTCTGAAGATGGTCTTAAACACGCAGATTCTAAGGAAGAAGTGCTTCACTAGTTCTTTGGAATGGAACAGAGGAGTCCATGGTTTGGGGTCAAAACCCTGTGCCACTAGTGGCAGGAAATGACATTTATTGCCCTGCCTTATCCTTGTTTCTAGGGATCAGCCATCAGAGACTCCCTATTTTGGTTATAAGAGCTATATAGCCAAGCCTTAAGTCGTAAGTGACCCTTTGGTAGATAAAGGAGTCCGGGGAAAGAGGACAGGTGGGTGTGCTCACCGGAATGCCTATAGAAAGTCTAGCTCTCAGGAGCTCTGAGGTCATCACTGTGTCATTTACAACGGCTTCAGAGCAGCGCTTGTGACCCACATAAACTAGGTCGCTTGCATTTAGCAACACTACAGTCACACGTTTGTTCTGATTCAGTTCATTTTACACCAACAGCTATGAAAAAGGCTTTGAGTTCACAAGAACAAACAGCAATAATTTTGATAATTTCCTTGGTTCTTTTTGGCAAGCCGTCAGCAATTCTCTAGTTCTTTATTCACTCCTTAAGTCCACCCATCTACCTCGTCCTGAATGAACTTTTCCTCCCTTAGGGAAAAAAAATAATAATGAACATATTAGTAAGTAGGACCCATTAAAAATATATCTTGTATTTACAGTGTGTAAGGCTGTGTCTCATTGTTAATTAATGCATTTTTATCTAATTTTGACTTTGGAGTTAAAGATAATCTCCTAAGAATTTAATTTAGTTTACTAGACAAAATTGTGCACATACTCATATGGTTTGACAGATTTATAGCAGAGGTCAGCTTTAATTCAAACCTACACACACACACACACAGAGTACACACACACACACACACACACACACACAGAGCCAAGAATAACCTCTGAGTTACTCCACCAGTCCTAACCTCATTTTCAGGTTTCCTGTGCCTATCAGAACTTCTGAAAAGCATAAAGATCATCTTACCAATCTGTTTATGCCAACTATAAATGAGCATAATCAGTTTGTTTTCATTGACACATTCTGATGTGGATTTCCAATGTGGATTCTCATGTGAGTCTGTTTATCTTCAAGCCCTTAATGAAGTAGAAATGAGAAGCCATTACAATGTGAAAACCATTTCTGTCTCTGGGATATGTGAAGACAGTTCACTTGAAGGAAACAGACACAGGTTGTTTGCAGGTGGAAACCTGGTTTCCAGAATTCAATTCTGCTTGGTCTGTTTCTTCGCTTGGGTCCTTAGGAAGGACTCAGTGTGTGAATTCACCATTGGCTCTTGAACCAACCATGTGTTTTGCTATTTAACCTAAGATATATGGGCTAGATATGTAGCTCAGCTGGCAATGTGCTTTTTTAGCCTTCATAAAAGCCTAGTTCAGTTCCCAGTACTACACAAACTGGGTATCATGGTGCATGCCTGTAATCCCATTACTTGGTTAATGGAGGCAGCAAGGTCAGGGATTCAAGTTCCGCCTCAGCTACACAGCAAGTTCAAGAACAGCCTAAGATACAGGAGGAAAACAAGCAAGCTAAGATATTTAAACAAAATGAGCTCAGAAATCCCCCTTGGTTTTTCTTCCCCACTATGCATACTGCTAAAGTTTGGAAATATTACGCAGAGTTCACACATTAGGAACTCACTCCTAAATGTGACAATGTTGAGAGCTAGGGCCTTTAAGAGTTAATTAGATCATGAACAGTCTGCCTTTAAGAATGGACTAATGCTGTTATCAGGGAGTAGGTTTGCTATCACAGGAGCAGGCTCCTGATAAGGAATAAGTGTATTTCTTCTCCTCTTCTTCTTGTGATACAGCACAAAAGCCCTCACTGACTACCGCACCTTTATCCCAGACTTCCCAATGAGAAATAAAGCCCTTTTCTTTATAAATTACATCTGTTGCATTCTGTATGAACACTGCAAACCAGATGAAGAAGGTTAAACAGCCACGATTCTGCCAAGTCATTGGGATGACTCAGGCACTTAAATTTTTTAAAAATTGTTTTTCTTTATTTATTTATTGAGAAAGGATGAATGTGTAAGTCCTTTCTTTTCTCATACCACATCTTAGAATGGAGATAAAATAAGTGGCCCACATACAGCCAGCCCCTGAGCTCTGGAGCTAAGCCCACTATCACAGGCTCTAGGGGTCACGTAGGGCTGCTGTACTGTTCAGGCCTATCTACTACTTGACGGAGCCAAAGACGGGCACACTCTCAAAGTTCTGCCTTTCACTCTGGGCCTTATTAGTCAGAGCTCAGTCAGGCCACAAGAAAACATCGGAATATATCTGTCACCTCTGACAGTTCACGGAGCAGTTTCTGCATTTCCTTTGTTATGCCATGAATAATTCCAAAGCTTCTCCGGTTTTATTAAGAAGCCTTTCCCTCGGTTTCTCTTTGTTCTTCTCATCTAATCTCTTAATGGAAGTTGCTAATTAAATTCCTATAGCCATTTTTTTAAACAGTGTTTTGAATAGCAAAGTCTGTCAACTGCAGAAAGTGTATATTCTTATCAACACGCCTGTTGCCTGGAGGAGCGAAGGCCTTGCTGACAGATGGCTGCCAAGGAGGGCCCAGCAGGCCTCACATCTGCAGCACCTGTCAGCAGGAGCAAAGGGAATGGCACAGGGTTGGAGAACAGGACCTGTTTGGGCTCAGTCGATAGAAGCCAGGCTGTTAGGATGTCTCTGTGCATCTCAAGTGGAATGTAGCACGTTCCAGCCGAGAATCCCGAGCACACACTTGTTGGTAAGCATCCTCTGAGGCTGTTCCATTAACAGCCATGTATCCTTAGAAATCTAAGTGGTGTCAAATCTCTAAAGGAAACGTAAAAAAGCAGCTGAGCGTCTGACATGTATACCAACACGTCCTTTTATTGGACACACAATATCAAATTGAGAGGTCCGGTAAATTTCCTTGTCACTGTCTGGTAGGAGGTTCCGGGGCCTCCAGAAATGAGGGGTTGGGGAGGATAATCTTTCACACTGGATGCACATGGAAATTAAGTCTTTATATGTTGCCCCCAAACCCATCCCACTTCTACCCCCTCAGTAGATAGTTGTAGGCTACACAGTACCTTGCAATGAAATATCTTCAGGAATGATCCACAGATATTACTGTCAGACCAGAGCCTTTTAAGCGCTCTCTCTCTCTCTCTCTCTCTCTCTCTCTCTCTCTCTTTCTCTCTCTCTCTCTCTCAGTGAGTACATTTTCCAGGCTAAACTCACTACTGTCTTCTATGAATCATCAGAAATATGTGCATGTGCCTGCTCATGATGGTATTAGAAAATAGAAAAGAGTGAGCAGGGACTGGAGAAATTTTTGAGGGTAGAAAGGCACAAATTTATGGGAAAATAAGTCTGAAGTAGCACTGAAATGGCAGCTCAAAACAAATGCAAATGTTCCCCACATAGAAGCAATTTCCAGAGAGTGCCAAGTATCAAGGCAAAGGAAGGAAGGGTCTCCATGGAAATTATCAGAATAGTTGAAATTTTAGCTCAGTAACTATCGAGAAGAAATACTGGTGTTTGTGTACAAGCGTGGAGGGATGAGGAGGTGCCTTGCTACCTGACTCATAACAAGGAAAAAACCAATTGCCCATAAACAGTTGTCAAGGCAGAATGAAATTAGGTAGATCGCTATGCATCGAGTCGAAAAGCTCTCCAAGACATGATATTAAGGAGTAAAAAACAAGTTGGATAAAAGTATTAAGTAAAGTGAAGCATGGGTGGATGGATGGATGGATGGATGGATGGATGGACAGATGGATATTTAAGATGGGTGGGTAGATTGTTGGATACATAGGTGTGAGTGGGTGGATGGATCGCTAGATGATAAATGAGTAAATTGATTGATTGGTAGATGAATAGGTAGTTAGAGTAAATGGATAGATGGAAGATAGACAATAGTGTAGGTAGGTGTTTGGATAGATAGATAGATAGATAGATAGATAGATAGATAGATAGATAGATAGGATGGATAGATAGGAGATAGATGGGAGTATAGGTGGAATACATGTATGTAGCATTTGTGAATGCAAACCTACAGCTCTAAAGTGAAACTTCATATTTTGGACATGAAGTGATGGGATACATAATTAGGGTGCTGGTGATTGTTGCATATCAACTTCCTCCAAGAAGAAACTTTCCATATTGGAGATAAGCTTGTTAAGACACAGGGTGTTAAAGTGTGTTCTAGGGTAGGTGAAATAGTCCATCCTACAGGAATGCTAATTAAGCCCAGGAAGTAAACAACTCAAAGGCTTCAGGAAGTCCCTCTAGTGACCAGATTCACTGGGTCTCTATATCCCCAAGCATATGAAGCTCTTAGCTCATACAAGCTGATGCTTAGAAGAGAGACTAGCCATACTGCCTGGAAGAAGCAGAAACCAGACTAGCTGTTTGGAAGAGAAGCTCAGACCAACTGAGCTACCTGGAGAATGTTTGAATGGAAGCTTCACCCCAGCCCCTGGCATCCGTATAGCCAGAGTCCGGAATGTTCAGGTGGAAGCTGTTATAATTCTGCTGGCCTTCCCTGTCACCTGGGCATGCTGATCCTTTAAGAAACAAGCTCCGCCTACCCCCAATCTCCCCCTTCCTGCCTAGGCAAGCTGATCTCTCTCTCTGTCTCCCTTCTATAACCCTCTTACCCTTATATTCTTCCCAGTATCCACTAAATAAACTCTATACCCAGGCTCTCTCTGCGTGGCATATTTATCTGTCTCCCACCTGCCTCAGTCTTCAACCTGCAACTTGCCAGGGTCACTCCAAGCCTCCTTCCCATCTCTCTCCAAACTCTGCTGCATCTCACAAAGCCCACCAAAAGACCCCTCCCAGAGATGCTCGAGACCACTCCCATGGGATATTTAAGCTGTCCCCCAGAAAACAGACATGTGGTTTTCCAGTCTTCCTTTCCCACCTCCTCTCTGGGGGACTGGAAAGTCATCCAGGACCATTGTATCCCTTAAACCTGGACTTTTTCTAATTTAGTTTGATTGGTCTAGTTTGAAATGTCGCATTGGCAGAGAGGCTTATTGGGGTGCAGAAACTTTTCAGAGAAGACACTTCAACTTGTTGAGCTGCCTGGTGGTAGAGCAATCCGCTCCTGGTTTCCAGTCTCTGTGAACTGTCACCCATGCTGAAGTGGGCTTTTGGTTATGCAGATGTCTTTGAGCTATTTCTGATCCTGTAAGTAATCCCAACAAAACTCAGAAGTTGGGACTTTGTAATATCCCTACTTTGGTCTTGTCATTTTTCCTATCTGAAGTGAGTAGATTTTTGCTCATGTCTCCCCAGGAGTCCTGTCACATGACAAGGATGTTCACATTTCACCATCCATACACACAAAATTCCTAGGGTTATATTAATATGGCATGCATATGATTCCATGCATTATTATGCAAAGTTAAAAAAGACCAGGTAGACATGATGCTCACCTTCAAGCTCACATGGAAGAGAAGGGTAGGATGTAAAATTAACATTGGCATTTGAGTGTTGGAGGCTCACTGAGGATGGCAAGGTTAGCTTAGCACCCTATCCCCTCAAAAGTGCATAGCCTAGATCATGAAGGGCTCCCCAAAGGAGAAGGCATGACTATGTTGAACTCTGCTCAGACGCAGGAAAGCAGAATGTGAGGAACAGGGAACTGCTGGTCATCAAATCTGAGGTACTCTCTCTCTGAACAAGACATCATAAATGAGTTCAGAGAGGAACCAAGAGAGACCCACTGGATCAAGAATGTCCTCGTAAGCCAAGTGGTGTGTCAGAGTTCCAGCCCTGATGTGAAAGTTATCCAAAGTATAACTCCAGCTAGTTCATCTCCAAGTGATCCCCTTTTCAGTCAGAAACTGACAGCTGAGAGAATTGCAGACTGGCGGGAAAGAGACTCAGAATCTTTTGGAAGGCGGAGTCTCCAGTTGGAAGCCCTTCCAAAACAGCACAGCTTGTATTCTGCAACCATCCCTTCATCATTGTTTCTCTCCCAACCAATAATGTACCCTGATGCCCTATGTAGGTGGCCTAGAAGACTCAAGTGAAGACAATAGAGCAGATATCCCTCTTTTTATCCTTCTCCCTTCCACCAAGATCAGCCAACCCCAAAAGTCACAATCCTGAAATATTTACAAGTGAACCAGTCACTCTTCCAGCCAAGCACATGGACTTCCAAATGTGATCATGGAACAGGTGAGGCACTCAGGAAAGCTGGGAGACTCAAGCTGCCAGACCCTCAAGCAAGGACTCTCTTATGAGCACTGCAGTTTCCGGGATGCTTTAGACTTGGTTTTTCACTGATATCTAAGAAGAGGTCCTTTGTGCCTGGCACAGATACTGCAACCTGTAGGCAGACTGTGCCTATGATTTCTCGTGGGACAAGAATAACCATACCAGCCGGGCGGTGGTGGCGCACGCCTTTAATCCCAGCACTTGGGAGGCAGAGGCAGGCGGATCTCTGTGGGTTCGAGACCAGCCTGGTCTACAAGAGCTAGTTCCAGGACAGGCTCCAAAACCAAAAAAAAAAAAAAAAAAAAAGAATAACCATACCAACACAGTTTCTACAGCACAATAATCAACTCCAACAAGACTAAGTGGAGTCTAGAAGCCTGGAAATGAGGTGTTAGCAGGCTATTTTTCCCTTGAAGGTCTTCTCTCTACCTCCAGCTTCAAGTGGCTTTGTATGTTCCTGGGTTTATGACCACATACCTCTAATCTCTGCCTCACAGTTCACTTTTCCTTTCCTTCTGGGCTGTGATCTCCTCAGCTTTCTGTCACTTAGGAAGATACTTGTCATCAGAATTAGGAGCTATCCAGGTGATCCATCTTGAGATTCTTGATCATTTCTGCGAAAACCCTTTCTCGCATCCCTTGGTTCGAAGGCTTAGCATAGGAGGCATAATCTGACCTTCTGTGGACAGTTCCATTGGTTTCCCTAAGCCCGTCTGTCTCAGTTTTCTCCACCAGGTTCAGGGTCAATCTTAGATCTCATTCTTGGCTTGCCATCTATTTTTATTTAGGATGGTACAGCAGTGGAATTCAGTGGCAAGGTTTGAAGGCAAGTGTCTGTTCTCCGACTATTTAGAAACTGGAGAGGATAATCTGTTTGTTCAAAGTCACAATGGAAGCAGATCTGGTATGCACACTCGGGCCTCTTTCTACTATCACATGATATTTTGGGAAAACATATTTGAACTCAGTTACAAGCAACCATTAAGCAGATGGCAATCCTATTCAGAAGGAAATATTAAATGTGTCTTGATGGAGGAAGGTCATTGGTTAATTAATAAAAAAAACTGCTTGGCCTCATAGGTTAGAACATAGGTGGGTGGAGTAAACAGAACAGAATGCTGGGAGGAAGAGGAAGTGAGCTCAGATGCAGGGCAGCTCCTCTCAGAGCCAGACACGATGCAGCCAGCCGCCAGGTCAGACATGCTGAATCTTTCCCGGTAAGCACACCTAGTGGTGCTACGCAGATTATTAGAAATGGGCTAAATTAATACGTGAGAATTAACCTAGAAAAGGCTAGATATAATGGGCCAGGCAGTGTTTAAAAGAATACAGTTTGTGTGTTGTTATTTCGGGGCATAAGCTAGCCAGGCGGCCGGAAGCTGGGTGGCAGGAACGCAGCCCACAGCTCCCCACTACAGTGTCTTGTAATTTCTGATTCAGGACAGACCCTTAGCAATTCCACTCTCCCTGGGCAGAAGAGAAACGAGGTTATTTAGGCTTCTTAGTACTCTCTGCCTAGGTCTCATCTGGTTCAGTAAACATTTTGTCTCTCTGTTTCAGAAAACTTTAAGATACTACTCTGGGCATTGCTCCAATGGGAAGTTAAAAACTCCACATACTACAAAAACAACACATGAATTTGAACAAACGTTAAGAAGAGTTACCAAGGCTCTTATTGAGCCTTGAAGAAATGGAATAGTACACCTCAAAGACAGGGCCGTGTTTTCCTTGGAACCTGGATTAGGGAAGAATTAAGCTGGAGCAGAATGAAGGGTGTGCATTGGAGAGGTGGCTTTGGACTCACAAAGTTTGGCTTGATAGGAGCTCTGGGTGCCTGTGAATATCTGTCATGTAACATATACCCCAAGAAGTTGTAAAGTCATTCAGACAATGGCCGAACTTGGGTTGTTCCCAACTCATGAATATTCCAGATAGCCCATTTTCTTCACCTTCAGTTGAATCTGATACTTTTGAATAGGCTGTGAGGTGTCTGAGACTTTATCTGAGCCAGAGCCACTTAGCTGAAAGGAGCCGTGAATGGTGGGGGGAGTCATTCAAAAAACGCTTTCGTTTGGTTTCAGAAACACTTCCTTTGTTTTGATGTACTTGGAACATCATCTATTTGAAGTCTGGCTCCACTAGAGTTTTTATCTCCAAAGCACAAGAAAAATAAATAAGTAAAAGGTAATTTAAAATAAATAAGCCGTCCCAACAAAATATAATGGAGAAATATGACTGTGAAAGATCTGTCCATTTTGAACACAAGGGATGTCTATAGAAAGTCCTAAGCATGTGGATCTTAGCCATAGTCCAACTCTCTTTGTTCTTTAATAAAATATTCACATCTATTCAACTCGATTAACATATATTATCGCAAATTGCCATTCTCGGATTTCCTAAGCTTGCTTATCACTCCCCGTCTCTCCCTTTTGCTCATGACTGTCTCTCTGAAAACAAAACAACATTATTCACACCAATACGTGTAATAGGTACAATGGGAGAAAGTGCTGGAAGCGACTTCTTTGTTCTTATCAGAGTGACCCTTCCTCCCCTGGCCTTTCCTTTCTTCTCGTCTCTGGAGTCAAGTCTCTGAGAAGCTGATTTTCCATTATCTGGCCTCTTGTTCCCTTTGTGCTCCAGCGGCTCCTGGTGTCTCAGGAAAAGTCTACCTGCTCTTTATCCTACGCTTGACAACTTTGTATCTTGTTTAAAGAGACTCAGTATCTATCTCACTATGGTCCCCACAGGTGTACCATCGTAGATAGCCAGGGGGAAGCCTACACAGACGGTTCCTGGCAATTAAATAAGGAGGGAAATAAACCCACTGAAACTTTCATTTCAAGCGAAAGCCCCTTTGGAAAAGTTTGGGCAGGTCCCAATGAATAGCTATTTGTAAGATAGGAGATAATTGCCTTTGCATATGTTCCCACACTTGGGAATGGATCCGTGTGATAAACACCTGGATAGACACAAACTTGGGGTATCTAGTAGGACGTGGAAAATCCAGGCCCATTCTACAATCCTTTAATTTCCAGATTTAGGATTCCAAACCAATATAAGAACGGATATGTCAGGATTTTCTAACTAATACCAATAAGATACTAAGAATATTGATTGAATTTACTTTTTTATTTATTCATTCATTCATTAGTCATAAGATCCGGATCTTACTATGTAGTTCAGGTTGACCTCCAACTCCCAAGACTCCCTCTTCAGCCTTCAAAATTGCTGGGGTTACATAGTATTTCCTGTGCCCTCCAACATCCAACTAAGAGTATTGCTTTTAAATTCACCACTTGAACCAATTTATTGTCAACAGTGTTTTAATTGAAGTGGAAACTGGGCTGTCTACCAGGATCTGGAAATAATATGAGAACAACTTCATTTTCTGACTGATCTGGTAGACTTCTATGCATTACTGGAGTGACAGGTGCTGTTTTCATGCCTTGCCAAATGCTTATTGATTATTAGAATGATCTTCAGCTTCATCTGTTTTACAGTGCCAAAGTTTAGTATAAAGAAACTTACCTCTTTTCTACTGTTCATTTTTCTTACAATTTTTCTGTAGTCTTTTAAAATCAAGATATTATGAAGGCCTGGGGGTTTTTCAGACCATTGCATGCTGTGTCTGTCATATACAAAATGTTTCCTAGCAATGACTACCAAACACCTAAGCTCTGTTAAAAATAACCAGAATAGGAACAGATTCTGATATGTACTGAATTTTCATTTTTGTGTTTTTAAAGACTTTTATCATTTTAATAGTGTGTGTATGTGTGAGTGTAGATACGGGGAGGGGGGGATCAGAGGTTTTGGATCCCCTGGGAGCTAGTTACAGACAGCTGCAAGCTGGCCCTCATAGGTGCTGGGAACTGAGCTCTGTAATCTGCAAGTATAAAACAGTCTCAAGTGCTGAACCATCTTTACACACACACACGAGAGAGAGAGAGACAGAGACAGAGACAGAGAGAGACAGAGTGAGACAGAGAGAGGAAGGAGGAGAGGAGAGGGCAGGGAAGGGGAGGAAGAGAGAGACCGAATTGGGGGTTATTTCTGTTGTTTGAACCCTGCAGAGACTGTGCTCATGTTAGAGGCAACCAAGGAGCATTTTTCAAAGAAGAGCTTTGCTGTAAGCCTTCTCCTAAATAAAACTTTGGAGAAAAGAAGGAAGGGGGACAGCGATCACGAGGGTTAAGCTCACAAAGAAACTACAGTCATCCACACTATGTCAAAAAAAAAAAAAAAAGCCAAAAGCCGAGCCACAGTCTCCCTATCGAGTGGACAGACATTAGAGGACATTAGCACAACCATTTGTATGCCTGTAAATATCAATAAAGTATGTGGTTTGGCTTCACTTTCACCTAAAGGGAGACTATCCTTTTCAGAAAATTTCACAGAGATACTCACCAACAAAAGTTCAGTAATTTAATCTTCCTGAAGCCCAATAATGTGAAGTTCAAAATTGCAGGTTTTAAACTAATGTAGCTGATAAGGGACAGTGGCTGAACTAAAGGGGCCCATTATTAGGTAAGTGGATAGTCCCAACTCCAGTTATCAGTAACGGAGAAGTGTCTCCCGAAAACGGTTGTGATGGCTTCTCATCTGCGTTAATCTCTAAAGTCAAAAAAGAGGCATTCTTCTCAGGCTTTATCTGCCTCCAAATGTCTGCCTCCAGGAGGACGGATTTCGCACGCCAGAGGCAGCTATGCAAATCTCTCTGATACCGATGACCAACAGGTGATCTTTTGTTCGGATATGTTGAGGTGTTGTCTGTAGATTGGGCAGGATTCAGAGACCCAGAGCCTGGCCGCCTTCCTGTGTTACTTCTAGACAGCTCCAGGCCCAATGCTGAGCTGCGGGGCTGTGCATGTGTGCGTGCGTGTGCAGAGTAGAAAGAAAGTGATTGCAGGTTTTTCTCTTCTCATGTGTCACGCTGCTCCCAACTTTCCCTCAGCACAAGTTCCCTCTTGCAAGGTGTCATGATGCTAATAGAGAGACTTTATAGCGCCTCCCTCTTTCGAATTTATTCGCGCAGGGCCCCTTATCACTGCTAGGATTTGAAGCATCTATTTTTTTTTTCCCGTCTGAGTGGCAGTCTCTCTTTCTAGAGTTGAAATAAACACTGTGTGCAAACCATTCATTATTCAAAAACATATTAAGAGATAATGTGAAAAAGGTAAAAACTTACTGAAGGTAATGTGTTTTTCCCTCTTAAAGCAACATTAACAGCTACTTTGAAAGTATATATTTAGGTTACACTGTTTCGTGTGCTGTAATTTGGCATGAGATAATTCCCCTTCTAACATGAATTGTTACAGCTGGTATCTAAGCTGAATATAAACTCATCTCAGTGGGATCCAGCAGGGAGTATGCAGGATGACTGAGTGGAAGGGGCTGCCACTTCTCTGTAGCCTGGACTAGCTCTGGTCTGGAACATTCCCCTAAACGAGTGAATTCCCACACATGAATTTGCAAATTGTATTTTCCACATCCAACTGACTTAATGTAATGGGCATGATCTTTGGCAGGTGCGTTCAGGCCAGGGTTTTCATGCCCACGCAGGTGGAGTGGCAGCAGTCCACCAAGTAGAACATTAGCTTTCTTTCACCAGCTACCCAGCCTGGGCTAGCTCCCAAAAGACGTCAAAGGATGGAAGAGAAGGATCAAAATGAGGACACTCCCTCAAGAACTGGCACTGTAATAATTTTTTATGGGCCACTTATGGCTCCATAATTTCTTGAATTTGAAAATTGTACCTTCAAATGAATCAGGAATTCTCCAAGACCCAGCAAGTCCTTCAGTTTTTTAATGACCATCTGAAGAAGGCGCTCTCCCTCCCCCATTTTTTTCTGTTTTTCTCCTTTTTTTGGTTTTGTTTGGTTTTTATGGTTTTTAGAGACAGGATCTCTCTGTGTAGCCCTGACTGTCCTGGAACTTGTTTTCTAGATGGCCTCAAACTCACAGAGATCTGCCTGCCTCTGCCTCCTAAATGCTGGGTGGGATTAAAGGTGTGTAACACCACTGCTTGGAGAAAAATTTCTCCTTCTTAAGAGTGTGGCCAGTTCTAAAGTGAGATGTGAACAGAAATCCATCATTTTCTCAGAATAGTTTAAGAATGTTCATCCGGTCCCTTGAATTAAGAATTGTCATCTATATTATGTATGGACTACCACTTTTGAAAATAAACTCATCAACTTATACCAATTTCTGAAACTAGTCAACAAAATTCACATAAATTCAGAAATCTGTATCCTTGCCAAGTTAGTGCTGAGTCCATTGGTTAGCATCCTATAATCCTATCATTGCTTAAAATGTGTGAGACTGAACTGACCACATGCTGAAATTATTAGGGTATACCTGGAGAAGTTGGCTTTTTAAACAATCTGAGATTCTTGCTCATTATTGTCTACTGACATTGTTCCTTGCCAATGTAAGTAGAAAGACTACCGCAGGGGGAGGGAATCTAGTTCTGGGGATGGAGTAGCAGGGAGGCTGCCAGCCCCAGAGGACTTGGGGATAGCACATATCTAAAACAGAGGTTGCTCAGTGTGCGTTGACACAGTGTGGGAACCAGCCTCAGGGATTCTGACTCAGTAGGTTCAGGATAGACTCCAAGAATTTATTGATTTTTTTTTTTTTTAGAACTCACAGATGACACAGCATGGGCCGGGCTTGCACAGGTCTGCACCAGATGGGGCCCTAGAGCTGAGAGGAGACGTGGACACATGACCCATCCCTAACCCAGAAGCCATCTCCAGTTGATAAGCCATCTGCAAAAGAAAGCATAGTTTCTGCCAAGGGTGTCTCGCTCACTAGGGAAACAAATTGCTCTTAGTGGTAACTTCATGCGCAGCAGTAAGGAGCCAACAGAAAATAAACCCAAAGCATCATTGGAGATTCCTTGTCTCAGGAAGCCATGTCAGGGCTTTTCCTTTTTTTTTTTTTTTTTTCTTATTTTATCTTATTTTTTATTTATTTCATTTTATAATATACATTCCCCTTTTTACCCTACAGATCCTTTGCATATATATTATGACTTCTAGTTTGTTGTTTTTATGGGTTTCCCGGAGTGTGTGAATGAGTGGGTCCTGATCTGTAGATGTTTACTGTGCCTTTTATTGGGCTCTTTTCCTTCTGTTTATTTTTTCCTATTCTGATGTATTAGTTTTTGTCTTATCCTGTTTTATTTTATTATTATCCCTTAGAAGCCTGTTTGTTTTCTATCTAATAAGAGACAGAAAGAGGATGGATCCCGACGGGATGGGGAAGATGGCCAAGAGCTGGGAGTAGGAAAGGGAGGAAAATGGAATCAGGGTATATTATGTGAGGGAAAAAAGCAATTCTCAAGAAAAGGGGAAAAAAGAAAAGAAAAGTATTTGCATTTTTTAACGCGTTTCTCAGTGACACTGAATTCAGTAGTCTGGAGGCTGTATTTATCAACCACTGCTAGAATTACATAAAGGCAGGCAGTTTGGTGGGTGATGGGTTTGTTGGCACACCAGTCAACTTGAAGAGATGGTTGTAAACTCAATAAGTTCCTTTTTTCTTCTATAAAGGCAGATTGGCCTGACTGATACTACTGATACTTACAAGCTTTTATTTTATATCATGCCACCTTTATATGGACTCTCATAGTTTTATCCCACAAGCATAGCAAGCACCTGAGTTTTACCTGGCTAAAGGCCATGCAGATGAACTTGGGCTTATATACACCTGTGTCTCTCCCAGCTACCAGCTACCAAACAAGCCATCTGGCTCTTCAGATCTACTAAATGGAGCTAACAATGCAAACCCCAATGGATCATTGTGAGAATTATAAATATATTATACATATAATCCCTTTATTCAGTAACATTTTAATAAATATAAGAAATATAGATAACACTGAGAAAGCCACAGAATCTCTGATAAAGATGCAACTCTTCAATGTGAATATGATAACCTTTCTTAAAGTATCAGCTAATTAGAATATGAGAACTGATTTAATTTTCTGATTAGCAAGATTTAAGTAATGCCTTGCTTCATCCTGGTTGATGTTCCTTTTAACACCCTGTCTTGTGGAGTAGCACACATCTCCAAACACTCTTCATTGATAGGTTATGATCACACCCTCCACAGAGCCATCATCAGGCTCATTTAGCCACCATAATTATGGAAGGTAATGAAGTAAGTTTAGTTGTAACTTAAAAAAAAATACAGGATTTTCATTTATGGGTACCTTCCTTGCTGTACACCAACAAAATAATCTATCATAATGAAAATGTCTAGTTAATAAGTGATTTAGTCAGTTAGGACTTAGTGAATTAAAAATATACTGTGAAATAGGGAACACTGGGAGCATACAGTTGATGTTTGACAAGCATAGAGTCTAGATCCTACTGCCAAATGAATAGCTAAGAACAGGGAAGGGCTGCTGTCCATGAGCTTCTCATCCTTGTCTCTGTCAATGGCATTACTACATGAATAATGTGAACTTCAGGCTATTCCTGACGTATGTCAGCACTTTAGTCCCTAAATTCTGTCCTAATTTTATGATTATAAGGCAGTGTTAATTATCCAGAACAAGATGTATTTTTTAATATGTCTTTACTATCCTGAAGTGTGTGGCTATTTATGACTATCCCATGGTTATTTCTGAGGAGATTCCAGCAGAACCGATGACTCATGTCAGATGAGAGTATGTTCATGGAGCAGACTTTAGAACCAGCCACTCGGGGAGTATGAAACACATAAAGAAAGCAAATAAGTAGATATGCATCTTCCAAAGGCTGTATAAAACACACACACATGTGATTATGTGCATGTGTATATATGTACAGTTTTAAAGAAGATTTTCTTATGTATATGAAAAATATACACACATGCCTGCATGTATGTCTGTGCACCATGTGCATGCCTGGTGCCTGTGAAGGTCAAAAGAGGTTGTTGGATCCCATAGAACTGGAGCTACAGACAGTCGTGAGCTGCCATGTTGGTGCTGGTTCTGTGAAAGAACACTCGGAGCTCTTAACAGCTGAGCTATCTCCCCAGCCCCTGTAATATTTTTCACAGTAGAGAATCTAACAGAGCAGAGGTACTTCCTGTCCCTCGGGAGCTCCAGTGTCTTCTTTCTTTTTTTGTTTTGTTTTCCAAGTCAGACTTTTCTCTGTGTAGCCCTGATTGTTTAAACTGGTCTCAAACTCATGAGTTCTGCCTGCCTCTGCCTCCCAAATCCTGGGATTAAAGGCAGGTGCCACCACTGCCTGGCAATAGGATCAGGACTCACTCTGTGCTCATTAAACATCGACCAAATGATTGCCACCATTTAGTGACTCTGGCACCTACTCTCTCGTGACAAATAAGGCCTCTGTTTTCATCGGACTTTCTTTTCTAATGTGGGCTGACAGATAATCAAAATGAGAAGCCAGAGAGTGATTACAGAGCCTTCTGTCAGTGGAGAAAACCAAATAGCAGTGTGGGGCAATGGTCTGTATTCTGTCAATTATATTTTAAATAAATGCTGATTGGCCAGTAGCCAGGCAGGAAGTAGAGGCAGGACAACCAGGCAGGAAGTAGAGGCAGGGCGACAAGAACAGGAGAATCCTGGGAAGAGGAAAGCTTGGTGCAGTCATTACCCAGCCACAGAAGAAGCAAGATGTGACTGCCTCACTGAATAAGGTACCGAGCCACGTGGCTAACTCAGACAGGAATACTGGGCTAATATAAGTTATAAGAGTTAATAAGAAATCTGAGCTAATAGGCCAACCAGTTTATAACTAATGTAAACCTCTGTGTGGTTTCTTTGGGACTTAACAATTGCAGGAACTGGGCAGGACAGAAACTCCAACAACACAATAACATAATGTGTTAGATTGGGGATCTGTAAATCTGACCTGGAATCAAAACCAAGTCACCGCCTGTTTTTATGACCCATGAGCTAAGGATGGTTTTGTATTTGAACTGCAATCCAAAGGAATGCTTTCCTCCCTGAAAAGGATTCTTTTCTTCCCATTAGCAGATCTATACTGAAGAAAACATTAGAAGGCATTCAACTGTTCTAGTCTACTTTGAATTTCACCAACGTAATTGTGCATGTTCACTTCTGCGCTTGCCATTCATTTACCTGCACAAGGCTTGCCTCTAGGCCTACTGTGCGTGTTTTAGTTATTCTTCTACTGTTGTGATAAAAGCACCACAATCTAGGCAACGTATAAAAGGATTTACAGTTCCAGAGAGATAAAAGCCATTACCTTCAGAGTGGGAAGCTTGTTGGTAGGAGAAATGGATGCCGGAACAACAAGCTGAGAGCTCACTCACATCTTAAAATGCAAGCACGAGACAGAAAAAGCAAACTAGGGACAATGTGAGTCTTTGAAACCTCAAAGACATTCCCCAGTGACTTCCTCTGAAGTCCTAGACCTACCCAGACAGTGTCACCAATGGGAACCCAATGTTCAAATGCCAAGACTGTGGGGGACATTCATGTTCAAATCACCATAGTCTTTTGAGGAAAAGTTTTGCAGCTACTGTGTTAAGGACCAGCCCTAGCTGCAAGGAAGGAAGGAAGACTTCCTAGAACAACAAACAAGGAAGCTGAGACCCATGGGGTCTTGTGTACTTCTGCCAGTCATGTGACTTCTAACTCTCCCTTTCCTTGTTTATAAAATATCTCAGTTGAATCGGCCCATCCTCCTGCCTTCCCCAAACCACTGTCGGCCCATTTTTCCCACACACCCCACACAGAGTTCCCCTTCTCTGGTAACTGGACATGGTGTATCCCCCATCTTCCCCCACCTTCCATCATCCTTCTACCCCATCCATCCGTACTGGAGAAGAAGACAATAGAGACAACTGCAAAACTCTGCCTTTGCACATATGATAACGAGTCAAGGCTCAACACAAATTCCACAAATTTGAGTTCCACCATTAGTTTCCGACATATTTATATGACTTGCAGGAAGTGTGTCGACGTTTACCAGAACACAAGGCTTTACCCTTTTCAAAACACCACTAAAAAGCAGTCCACCCTGACTTGGGCTGACCGTGGTCTTTCAAAGTCTATACAAAGTAATATGCAAGGAGACAAAGCTGTTTTACCAAGCAGACAGATATTCCAAATTACTGGCTCTTAACAAGCATGGTAATACATCAGTCAAAAGCAATAAATTTAAACTTAATGAAATCTCAATTTGCCTACAGTGCATTTCACTTTGACATTTTCTATATTGCCGTGGTGCTTTGATAAAGTTTTTTAAAATGCAAAGAAAGTATCTGTGAGGCTAAAGACCAGACTTGGTACCATTGTGGCCAAGGCAACATTACAGCACTTAAGTTGCAGCGCTCCATGCCCTGTGGCAGCCAGAGCCCCGGCACTAACATTGGTTCAGTTTCCATTATCATCCTATGATTATGCATTTTACTGCATTTAACTGATAATACAACTACCAGCTCACCTTAAAAGAATTAGCTTGGAGGTTTCATTGCTTTCCAAATGGAATTCATTTGACAAACAAATGACAATTAGCCTAGTCTCCCTGTTCTGCGTCAGGATGCTTTTTGATTGAACCTAGACCAATTTACCATTTTTAAATGAGTTTAGACATTTACATTTAAAATGTCTAGAGGGAATTAGCCCAGGGACATCCAGCAGCCAAAATGCTTTTTGAAGTTGATTACTATTTGATCTAGTACCCTCTACCTGTGCATTTTGTTCCGACTTCAAAGTTTGGGAATGTAAATGTCACCTCACCTCAAAGCACAGGGAGAAACTTAAAAGCAGCTTTGCTCATTATGGTATGCAAAGGAGCCCATATTTTAATATTCGTTTAATATGGTTAGTTAGCTTTAATGACACCGGTGTGGCCCTGTCATAGTTTTGGGATACCAAAGCGCCGATTGAAGTTTCTAGCTGCTACTTCTATTTTTCTGCACAGAATAGAATTGTGCCCTTTGAAGGGCAGATCAGTTCCTGGCTGGATCCTTTCTGCTGAGGGCTGATGATGGCAAGTTCCAGATGAAGAATTCACCTGACTTGGTGAGGGAACAGAAAACCAGGATATCGGGGGCCTTTGGAGACCCTTAATTGTCAGATCCCATTTTGTGTTTTTTTAAAAAGCAGGTCCTTCACCCACTGGTGCTAAGAAAGCCGCTGGTAGTTCTGGCACAACCATGTAGTGAGAACAACCTGGCGGTTATTACTGCTCTGAGCTTGATTCTAGCCTAGAGCACACTTTATGTATCTTTATCAAAATGAGGGAACCCCGCCCCACCTTTGCTCAGGCTACATAGCTCAACTGCAGGAATAAAATGTATCGAATCTCACTGCTGTCTCTCTACCATGTTCTGAACGCTGGTCCTCAGCATTATCCACAACTTCAACAGTCTGTCTATGTGGGGTTACCATGGCTTTCATGGATCAGCCTTGAGAGAGCTTTGCCAGAACAGCTTAAAATTCAAGTTTTGTTTCGTCTTATAAGACACACACCACATGTTTTCAAAACAACTTCAAGTTCAAAAGAGTCCGCACGTGACCACACCACACAATCCCAGCACAGAATCAATGGTTTGGAAGAAGTCTTTCGTGGAAGTAGACAATGCATTCAGAGACCCAACCCCAAAGCATCACGGAGCAAACCCTTCAGCCTAGTGACTAGGGTAAAAACAGGCATTTGAACATTGGTCACAGGTACAAAAAGTTACAGAGAAGGACTCGACTCAGGAATTAGCTCCATCTTACCACTGCCAGGGTGAAAATGATGATAAGACAGTTTAAAAATAAATTTTCTTCTAACATAACTTCAGTTTATTGCTGTAGAGTTTGAACTTCCCCTGCGTTTTCCCATTGAAACGCCCATTTCTTGCCGTCTAGCTTTCCTCCCCTGCTCTCCGCCGCTGGCCCCTGTTCGTATTCTATTAGGAAAATGGTCTTTGCCAACGCTCCGGTCTCTGATTTCACACTTAACACTCCAGCCCCAACTTTTCTCACATTCAGAATCCAAACCTTCACAGAGAAGTGTCAAATCCTTCTATCACGGACTCTTTCTTGCCTATTTTTCTTCTCGTGCAAAGAGAAATTTTCATTGTTCTTTCCTGGGCCCTGCAACCTGGCGTCTTTAACCTGTGGCTTTCAAGGGCCCAGAGCTGCTTCTTGCCTCGGTAGTACAAACTTAATCTCACTGGAGATTTTTGTTACCTCGTCCGCCCTCTGCTGGTCAGAGCAAGGAATGCTTCCAAGCCGCTCAAACATAGCCTAGGGGTTTCCCAAGACCTGTGAATTTTGAAATAACAAACAGGAAAGAATTCTGATGTATGGGTTTTTTTTTTTCTGATGTTTGGGGTTCTGTTTTGTTCTCTTTAGCTCATACCTGCAATCCTCATACTTGGAAAGCAAGAGGTTTGCTGTGGTTTTGACGGCAGTCTCAGTTACACATAATTTAGGCTAGCGAGACGCCTCCCCCCAAAGTTTTCTTCCAGAGACTTTAGAAATGCCCTTTTCCCATCTGCATATATTGATCCAACTTATTCTGCCTGTTTCATCTTCAGGCATAATTACTTTGGAAAAAAATGGAAATATATGAGCAAACCCCACAGTGTTCTAACACTTCCAGCTCAGACACTCAACTGCAACACCCTTCCTTGCCTTGGTGCCAATGGTCTGGCAACAAAGGAAAAATGTATCGCCTAAAAAGAGTCCTTCTCACAACATCCAGACAGCATTAGAATATTATGCAGGGCAAGACCACAGGGCCATACTCCTGAGGGCAGAGCCTCCTCTGGTAGCTACTAACTGAGCAACCTTAGACAAGCTAAGTAACGTCTTTATGTCTGTTTCTTTCTTGCAGCTATAATAATGTTTGTCTCTCAAGTTGCAAGGATTTGACCCATTTACACACATGAGTGAGTGATTTGCACACTGAAAATATTCACAGTTTTAGGGACTAGCATATAAATGGTCCAATGTTAAGAGTCCTGAATTAATGCTCACAGTGTAGTGGAAAGGAGAACAGTTCTTTCTGGTGGTTTTTTTGTTTGTTTGTTTGTTTGTTTGTTTTTAAAGCAGAATTTTTAACATTTACTGCAAGGGGATGAAATACTGCAAGGGGATGAAACCTATAGCTTCTAAATAAAGAATGGGCATATTTCCAAGAAAAGAAATAGAACTTTCAGTGAGAGATTACCTGGAGAAATTTACCTTATTTACCTCCTCTGTCAGCAAAAGTCTGAAGCATGCAATCGATCACACACTTTATCTGATGACTCCAGGAAAACGCTGGCTTGGCACGAGTTGTTGATCTCTTCTTGCAGGACTGTAAGGAAAGGTGAGTAGATAAATGGCTTCCACCTATCAGACATACACTAAAGAGTATTTCACTTGTACATTCAGACATTTAACAAACATTTAAATAAAGTGTGCCTACAGACCCTAGGCTAAGTGGAGAGAATAAAAATATAATAAGGCAGACCTGGTCCAAGGTTGCAGGGCTGGCTCAGCATTTAAGATCAATTCCAGAAAGAAAGAAAGAAGAAAGAAAGAAAGAAAGAAAGAAAGAAAGAAAGAAAGAAAGAAAGAAAGGAAAGAAAGAGGCCTGGTGTGGTAGCACATGCCTTTAAATGCAGCACTTGGGAGGCCAGGAGGCAGAGGCAGGTGAATCTATGTGAGTTCAAGGCCAGGCTGGTTCACTAAGTGAGTTCCAGGACAGGCTCCAGAGCTACACAGACAAACCATGTCTCAAAAAACCAAAACAAACAAACAAACCAAAACAAAGATCAGTTCCCACCAGTATCCACACCACAAGCAGCTCACAACTGCTTGTAATTTTAGCTTCAGGGTAACAATTACATACTTCTACTTTCTATGGGTACCAGCTTGCACACACTCATACACAGAGAGAGAGAGAGAGAGAGAGAGAGAGAGAGAGAAGGCTTCCAGATTGATGGGAAATACAGACAGTAAACATGTAAATAAAAGTGAAGAACCCAAGGGCCAGATTTAGAAAATACAAAATCTCATTAGAGACTGACTTCTAATTCACAAGCCATTTCTTCTTAGAAAGAGAGCTCTATGCTTAAAAGCAGCATATTGATACAAAAGAATGCTAGAAGAGCTACAATGTCCTTGGCATCCAAGGTGAGTGGATACTTTACATTTAAGAAAACCAATAGTTGGTGTTGATGAGATGACTCAGTGGGTAAAGGCACAGGCCACTAGAGTCTTATCCCTGGAAGCCACGAGGTGGAGAGGAAGAGCCAAATCCCACAAATTGTTTTCTGACCTACACACACACACACACACACACACACACACACCATGTAAGAATTGGCAAAGACACATTTGTCCACCAAAAACCAACAGGGGATTTACATCTGCTCAACAGTGTAGCCAGAGCAAAGCATCACGGCTTTGTGCTCCAGGCTTCCTTTGTATCAGACAGAATTACATTTTCAGTGCTCGATAAAACTCCATGGCACTGTGGGTGCGGAATGTCCTTGAAGGGTTCTCAGACTTAAAGTGGGCTGGTAGGCAGTGTGAACTCAAACACCCTTAAGGGCCGCTCAAGAGCGGCTGGGGATATTGCAGCTCTTCCAGGAGATATTTTCCTCTGCGAAGAAGTGGAGTCTCTGTAGGTATAAAATACAGATGTGCGTAGTGTGCACAGTATATAATGAATCTTCCCTCCTATTAGATCTTCCAAATAGCTGAAGTGATATGTGGAAAATAATTGCATAGGGCCTATTAGGCCAAGATACATTGTATCTGTATAAAACTTCAAGTTAAGTTGTTAGAATCTGCGGCATATTGGATTGTGTTTTTCTTTAATGAATTTTCATGGAAGGAAACAACTTGAGGTTAACATTCTTGGGTCACAGAACAAATCCACAGTGATGGCCCATTTTTTCATTAGTGTGTGTGAAATCTCTATTTTTAGTCGTGGACATTCTACCCTTGTGGATTTTTCTCACTGCTTTCTCAATAATCATTTTTAGGTAAAAGTTACAAACACACAATGTAGTAAAAATGAGGTACAAGTGATAATAGTGTTAAGTATTGAAATTACAAATTAACATTATGCACATGTTTCCCATATATCATTATATTCATCTATCTATACACATGTATGTATAGATATCTCTGTGTGCATGTGTGTACACACATGTGCAGCTATATTATGCAAGTATCATAGTAAATATGTAGTGCACAAACAGATAATGAAAAAGGTGGTTCTGAGGCTGGGCACACAGCTCAGGGTTAAGAGTACTTTATGGGGTGAAGGTCTCAGCACCTACTTGGCAGTCCACAACCATTCATAACTCCAGTTCCAAGGGATCCAGTGTGCTCCTTTCTCTTTCATGGGTACCAGGCACACGTATGTTACACAGACATAAATGCATACAGAACATTCACACATGCAAAATAAAAAATTTAGTTGACTTGATAATTGGGGTGCATAGACAAGAAAAATTTATTTGAATTTAAAGAAAATGTATTTTAAGAGTTCTTCTAGAAAGAAAGCCACAGAGCTGAATATTTTTATCGTTAGGTAAACTTATTAACCTGATAATTACTGAAAAAGAACTTAGGACAAAGAGGTAACCAGCAACTTTAATTTAATATAATTGGGAGAAAATTATAAATTTTTATTAGGTCAGTACATCAACTTATTTTAGTAAATGTTCTGCCAAATTTCTCCAGAAGAGGTTTTAATTAGAGCCAAAAATATTTATTTTCTATAATATGTATATAGTACAACATATGTATATTTCTAATGAATAGATTCATGTCTCTATATAAATTTATGAATACACTCATTTATCATATAGAAAATAAAACATCCATGCACCTTAGGAATACATGAAAATGGTCCAAGACTCTTATCTTTGTGATAAACATGAAACAATAAGAAAACTTCACTGAAAATGATTTCTGAATTGTCTTTCTTCACCTTTAAAAGTCACGCCTTGGGGTTTAGGGCATCCCCAGTCGTTTGTAGATAGAGACTGTCAGATTTTGTTGGCAGAGGTTCCTGTCCCACCCAGTCCACAGCCATTCAGTCCCAAAGAAACACACAGAGGCCTACATTAATTATAAACTGGTTGGCCTATTTGCTTAGGCTTCTTATTAACTAACTCTTACATCTTAAATTAACCCATTTCTATTATCCCATGTAGTGTCACAAGGCTCGTGGTTTACCAGTAAGGTCCCAGCGTCTGTCTCCTTCAGCAGTTGCAAGGCAGTTCCCTGACTTTGCCTTGTTTTCTCCTCTATCTCTGCTTGGAATTCCCACCTTGCTCTATTCTGTGCTGCAATAGGCCCAAAGCAACTTCTTTATTAGCCAATGGTAATGAAACATACTCACAGCATACAGAGGGGAATCCCGCATCAGTCATTCAACTGTTTGTCCCTCAAGCACGAGAACCCAAATTTGACCCCAGAACCAATATCTTAAAATGTCACCTTCGGTGGCACATACTTCTAGTCCAGGTGGGTCCCTGGGACCCACTGGCCAGATAGTCTAACCTATTTGGTAAATTCTAGGCCAGGGAGAGAGATTGGTGTCTGGGAAATGACACCCGAGGTTGTCTTCTTGGCTTCCCCATGTGCACAAATGTGTTCCCCTAAACACATGTGCACCCACATAGGTGCACACACAAAAGTCGTCTGAATGAACTGAGTCTATAATCTCACCAGTAAGGCCAATCACTGAAGTAACTTCATGTCTGTAGTAAAACATCAAACTTCTCTTGAGTATTAATCTTTGGATTATATGGAATACTCTTTAAAGAGTCATTGCAGCCAGAGTGTTGCCTGCCTGGAAAAAGCAAGGTATTTTCATCCGCTTGAATACATTACATTGGGTGATGTGTTGGCAGAGATTAGTGGAGCTACTGTTTGATACAATTAATTCTTAAATGTAGATAAATTGCCCCTCTGTTCACTTGGGAAAAGACCCACAATGAAAGTCACCATTCATGGAATTGAAGCCATCTATCTCCTCGGTGAGGCTGCCGTCCCCTCTCCCAAGGCTCATGTAAGTGAGACTCGGGATCTCTCAATTGACAAATGCTTTTTCATGTGAAATCACAGCTCCTTTCCCTCCCTAGACTAAGTTGCTTCAGATCATTGTCTCTTCCATGGGACAGGAAGAGAAACTAATCTATAAAACGAGACTCCACTCTGGATGCCAAGACCTGCAATTACATTGTGCAGAGGGGATTCATGAATAATTCCTGGGGTATGATCTGACATTAATCTGGATAGTTAATACAGAGCTGGGAAATTGCCAGAAAAAAAAGCTCACTGATTTCTTTATAATAGGATGCATTTGGGATGAGGACACAGCCTCCTCTCTAAGCTATACTTTCAATCCACATTGAACACTCAGTTATCATCTTTACATCTTGTGTTTTCATTTTAAGCTGGAGGCCTAAGTACTGTGAACAAGGTACTATGTTAGAAAGAAAACTCCAACCAGGCAAAACAGTTCTCAATATTTACCTACAGCTCATCCACAGGTTTTAAATGTCATCATCATCGTCATCAAGATTATCACCACCACCATCATCATCACCATCATCGACATTTATAGATGTGTGTCCTGATGTATATCTGTGCACCATGCAAGTGCCTGATGCTTGCAGTAACCAGAGGAGGGCATTAGGTTCCCCTGAACTGGAGTTACAGACAGTTATAAGCCACACGTGAGTGCTGAGAATCAAGCCAAGGTCCTATGGAAGAGCAGCCAATGCTCTTAACTGTTGAGTTATCCCTAAAATGGCTTTGTTGTAAAAAAAAAAAAAAAAATCGAATCCAGCGTCTCTCTCTCTCTCTCTCTCTCTCTCTCTCTCTCTCTCTCTCTCTCTCTCTCTCTCTCTCTCCCATAACCCAGACTGGCCTTGATCTCACCATGCAGCCAGGATGACTTTAATTTCTGAGCCTCCTGTTTCACTTCCATAGCCCCAGGATATAGGTCTTCACCCCTAAGCCCCATGACTGTGGTTCTGCAGATTGAACCCAGGGCTTTATGCAAGCTAGGCAAGCATCAGCTGAGCTACACCCTCAGCTGAGAACTAGGGTAGATAATCTCCAGATAATCTCCTCTCATCGTGATGAGTGGGTCAATGCTGCACTTGGTCTTTTGTTAGTTAAAATAGTCCATCAGCTCAAGTGTGTACTTCTAGGATGTGTATCTTATGACATTCAGTATCCTTATAGAAATTCCTGAAAAGAAATAAAAACAAAACCAGCATGTCTTCTGCTACAGGGATCAGTTAGAGACCTGAGTAAAATTGATAACGCTTTTCAGAGAAGAAGGAGGCATGGTCTGGAAAGATGACTCAGTGGGCAGAAGTGCTTGCTGCAGAAGCATCAAGAGCTGAGTCTCGATCCCACCATCTGCAGAAAAAAGTCAGATGTGGTCACAGCGCCTGTAACCCCAGGGCTGTGAGGGGTGGGAGGAGACTGGAGAGTTTCTAGGACCTTACTGGCTGCGCTAGCCTAGCTCCAGGATCAGTGAAAGATTCTGCTAAAGGGAATAAGTTGAAGAGATACCATAGGACAACCAAAGATCTCCGTGTGTGTGTGTGTGTGAGAGAGAGAGAGAGAGAGAGAGACAGACAGACAGACAGACAGACAGACAGACAGAGAGGAAAAGAGAATGAAGGAGGAGAGATCAGGATATAATCCCCAAATGGAATGTCTATAGAACTGAGCAGTGTAGGATGGTAGGACCTATCTACAGGTTTTCTTATGAAAACAAATAACCAAGGTACATTGATATCCCCGTAGTATTTAAAATACTTAACTACAGATTTGATATTGATACTTAGCAACAGATATGTGAAGATATCAACTAACCATGGGTCCCACTCTGCCATCAACAATCAATTCAGTTGTTACAGCGCAGAATGGTGGAAAGATGACCCTCAGAAATGTTCTTGCATTGTGTGTTTGCTCATCTTTCTTCTAGAACATGAATGTATCTGAATTAGGTAAAACCAATGCCTGAGTGTGACTTTGTCAGTATTTGTTCAGTGGCTGGAAAATCTCAGGCTTGGCCAGAGCTAATAGCTCATCTTGGAGAGCTGGAAATTAAATCAGATAACAGGCAAGAGCTAGGGGGCCCTTTAATGGTCAAGATTGGACATATGAACAGTTTTCTGTGAACCGTAGAGACCAGAAAGGAAAAAGACTCAGGCTATCATCATCAGTTCCTAAGATGTTGCTACTTTCACAACCTTGATGACATTTCATTCGGTGCCACACATGAGAACTGGGTGCGGTACCTGCATTACCTCATCTGGCCTCATAACAACTCTAAGTAATCCTATTATCATCTCCTTCTCACATATGGCCCATCTGAAGCTTGAAGGTCCCCAGTAACCTCTTCAAGGTCTTGTAATTACTAACCATTACTCTACACACACGCACGCACAAGCACTGGTCAAAACAGTTTTCCTAACAAAATTATATAACACTTTAACAAGGAAAATTGCCTGTAATTTCAGCACAATGCCACTCATAATTTCTTCATACTTTCTTTCAGGCTGTTACTCATAGTTTATATAGCTGGACCACAGCTATTAAATAATTTTCTGACACACTCTTTTTTACTTAATGCTATCAATTAATTTTTTTCTTTATCATCCCATATTTATTGTTTCACTTTGGGGTTTGGAGTTTTTTTAAGGTTTTTAATTTTTTTTTCTGATGTGGGAGTGTCTTTATCTTTTTCTAATGGTGTGTGTGTGTGTGTGTGTCTGCATGTGTATGTACATGCACATGTGAGTACCTGTAGAGACCAGAAGAGGGTACTAAATTAACTCCCTGAAGCTGGAGTCTAAAGTAGTTGTGAACCCTTGGTGTGGATGCTGGGACCAAACTCCAGTACTTAGAAGTGCAGCAAGACCCACTGCGCCATCTCTCTAGTTCCTACAGTTGTAAATTGTTTATTTTCTCTTCTTGTCTTTATTAATATTTGCTATTGCAAATAGTGTCTCAATAGACATGCTCCTCACAGAGAGTGTTTTACTTTCTCCCCATTGATTCCCAAGAGTAGTGGCCAGAAAACACAAGTATGTCACAATTCCTGAATGTTCCTTGTACTAATTTCTACTAACTTCAACAATTACTGTTTGATAGTTATCATAGAAAGTATTCCAGGACCATCACTTATTAGGTAGTCCAGTTTTTAATTAATTGGAATAAATTGAACTTTTTGTTTGCATTTTTATCACAAAACATACTATGTGTTTTTCATATTTAAATAGTTTGGAAAATGATTGACCTGTTCATTAATTAGGATCTTGATGTGATCCTTACAATGTTGATCATTATATGTCAGGAAGAATACTATGTCTTGTTATTTTTATAGAAATCTATTTTCTAACAGGCTTCTTTAATTCATTTTTATATTCTATATTCTTAATGTAAAGGCATTTGGAGGTTTTCTTGCAATGCAATAGTAATTTATAATTATTTTAGTTGCTTCCATCTTTAGAATGCTTTCACTAGTCCAAGTAAGTAGCTGAGATTATATTTTATTTTAGGTCAATTTTATTGATTTGACTTTTGTTCTTGCTTAATCTTTTTCTCATATGGAGATTACTCTGGCAGACAGGAAGGAAAGAGTAATTTTTCTCACTCTCAAACTCTATTAAGTAAGTTTTCATTTCCCTATTGTATATGATGCCTTATGGCATATTATGTTTTTAATGTTTAACATAATATATGGCAGGGCTTCCTTCCTGTTCCACAAATCCTTTTCAAGTCTTAGCATTCTAGTCTTTAAAAAAAAAAAAAACTTGTTACTTTTATAGAAAGGCTTTGCATTTGATAGGGTTGATACTTATAATAATGCTTTTGAGACTATTTTTCCAAGTGAACTAAAAAGATTATTTTCATTCTTTCCAAAATAAGTGTTCAAAAATCTTAAACAAGTAGAAAAGTAGCGAGTCAAACTACCGTAAGTCCTGAACACCTGCAATTGAGTCTTGCACTTTGCCTTTTAGTGGAAGCAATTTTGTGCATTTATATTTATTGTTTTCATTTAGTACAGTCATTCTGAACCATATTCAGTAACCATTACACACACACGTGCACAGGTCAAAATGATTTTCCTAACAAAATTATGTAAGACTTTAACAAAGACAAATGCCTGTAATTTCAGCCTAATGCTATTTATAATTTCTTAATGCTTTCAAACTGTTTTTTCCTTCTCACCCTGATTGTCTAGTCACCATTATAAAAATGTCCCAATAAATGAGCTCTTTCCCCAGGATTAAGTAGATAAATAAAAATGATTTGAGGTAATAAAATGATTAAGAGACAATGCAATAAACTATATGGCTAGATTAGCTTACAATAAGGTAACAGTGGGGATGAAAAACCAACAAATGAAATGACTGGCCATGAGACACTGTTCTAATTGACTTTACCCAGTTCATGTGCTCTGCAGCCCTAGTCAGCTCAGTACATAATTCTTTAACTAACATTCGCCATTGTAGACATCCCAGTGCTATCCTTTTTTGTGGGCATTCTTGATGATCAGCATTGTTTCTGAGCATTCTTAAAGTAAGGGGAGCAGGTTTCCCTAAAGGCAGTCATGTAAGCTCCCTTCAGCTTTCTTCTAGAGTACCCTGTCATCTCGCTGTGCTACCTGATGAACAGGCTTGTCTGCTATACGCAACCCCAATGCTTGTCCTTCATCCCTACATGATGATGAAGAGGAAACCACACCGATAGAAATTGATTCTTGCCCAAATATTACTAATACCACTGACATCATGTTTTGAGTAGTTCAGTCTCTGGAAATGTGTTCTGCAAAGATTTTTAAAAGCAAAAATAAAGTCCTTCCAGCACAGAAAAGTGGTGAAAATGTAACTCTAGTCATCTGACCAGTGAAGTGGACATATATTTCACCAAGGTCGGACTAATTTAACAGCCAGGTTTATTTTTATGTGCCCTTAAGTAGAAACAGATTCACAGAAAAGTCAAGGGGGGGGAAGCAGTCCTCAAAACACTTAAGAGTGTACAAAGACCCTGGCCAGTGGACAGGACCCCAGGGGAACCCTGAAAGGTGTGTGATGACACACTGCCTATGAGGTTGTCCACACTATAAAAGTTCATACAAATAGTGTGTAGCTTTAGATTGCTCAGAAGTCATATATCAGGTCTGTTTCAAGGTAACTGGCAGGAAATGACCCAGAAACATTCCACTTTAGATGGGGTTGGGAATTCTGTGTGTACCATTCTTGTCTAATTCTATCAGTACAACAGGTGACCATAAATTCCAAAACCATGACCTCTCATTGTTGCTCAGCAATTGCTTGGGCTGCTACCTTAGAAAAGCCATATCATCCTCTCAGTTCCTCCATTTTAGAAAAGTTTTGCTTTAGAAAGCACATCATTGTCTCATCCCATAAATATTTTTGAGGACTTTCATTGTCCAGTAATGCTGACACAGGCAAAGAAGAACTGTGTGCCAAACCCCTGGGAATTTGCAGTAGGCCCTACACTGGTACCAGGAGTCAACAAGGCATGTTATGACAGCTCTGCAGGGCAGTTCAAAACGAGACAGATGAAAAGGACTGGATCTGGAGACAGAACAGGAGAAGGGGAAGCTCTACTTGAGGAGCAACTTGCATTCCAGTAAATACTTAGAGATCAGAAGAGTCCCTGGCTTCCAGAGATACACTGTGCATTTGTCAGTTATTAGTTTATGGCATGAGAGCACAGTGCCGTGTGAATATCATCTCTTCAGTTCACAGTGCACTCTTGAAAGCCAGGTACCATACTGTATTCACTCTTCTGCTTGTCAGATAAGAGGTGAAAGTAGTCTTGTCATCCAAGTGCAAAGAGCTTTGCCACGCCCGTGGTACAGGAGAGATCGGTTTCCTGTGCCTACATTGTGGGGGCCAACTGGGACGACAGCATCCTCTAGAGAAATGTTTGGAAGGAGAATGTGGAGAAAGAGTTCCTGGTGGAACAGTCCCTTGGGAAACAACCAAAGGACAGAAGTCACTAGTCGGATATCAGAGCTGGAACGGTTGTGCATGAGCAGATCTAAAACACAGAGCTGCTGAAGATGGAGAGCAGATGCCCTGAGGTGGCTGCTCACTTTAGGACTTCTCCTACTCAATAAAAAAATATTCTTTGCTTATCTTAAATTCATTTACAGCTTGGTATCTAGCAATTTTGTTTGCTAGTATTGTCAACTTTATCTTAATGGAATTACAGAGGTGAAAATAAAAGTGAATGAGATTAGTGGCATGAAATCACGGAAAGTTAAACCCCATGATCCTTACCACAGCAATTTTACTCAATTGCATTATTGTTTGGTGGTCAAGAAGCCTCCCAAATGACAGGAATGGCTTTAGTGAGGACTATGATGAGGTGATAGCAAATGTGGCTGGGTTTTCTCCTCCTCAGACTTTTGCGTTGTTCAGGGTCACCTGAACTATAAACATTCCACATGTAACTTCTTTCCTGGAGCCAGCCACCTCCTCATAATGGCACTCCAGAAGACTCAAGGGTAAGACAATTTTCTGCCTGTATTTCCCATGAGAAACATAAGAACAAATGGATTTTCCACACAGTGGGTGGTAGATGTCCTTAGGGGACCTTTTGCTAAATCTGTGCATAAAGAAAAAGTTGGTTTTTCTTCCACAAGACATATGGACATAGGAAAGTGGGCAATGGATTAGTTGCTTAGCTATGTCCAGGTCAAATGTCAAAATGCTTCGTTTCCACCTCACACAGTGACGTGGCTGCTGTAGCTTTGGGCACTGCAATCCTGTTCAAGAAAGGGTGAAGGAAAAGATGGCAGAACCTTTCAGCTCCTCTGATCCTATTCTCCCTTTTCCAAGGAATCAAGTGGTTTACTGAACACTGATCATCCCCACAGATTTCTGGTTATGGTTTATAAAAAGTCTTTTGAGATTCTCCAGGACAAAGAAGGACATGGGAATGAGCTTAGGTTGTCAAAGAGTGAGTCCCACCCTGACTCTGGGGAAAAGCCCAGGAATATGACCCTCATTGGTCTATATAAAGGCAGCACCCTGTGCTATCCATGAGCCTTGAGAAGAGCACTCAACTTTCACAAAGACAGATTTCTTCATGTGCAAAATGTGAACCAGAAAGGGAGGTGAGGAGCAGAGATATATGACAGGCTGTGGGCTGAACGCCATCTGCCCTCCCTGAAGATACCTGTTGAAGTTATACACACTTAATCTAACTCTGGTGTTTAGATATGGGGTCTTTAGGAGGTAGAAGGACTTGGATAAGGTTATTAGCATTGAACTTCTAAGACTGAATCCTAGAGGCATCCTAAGAAGGAAAGAGATGACTGGAGAGATGGTGTAGTGGGTAAAAGTACTTGCTACTCAATCATGAGGACCTGAGTTTAAATATCCAGAAAACTATGAAAAACATTAATCATGCATGTAAGGTAAGCATTTATAATCCCAACAGTTCAGTGAGGGAAAATTTGGGGAGACACAAGACTCTCCAAAAGCTCATGGGTCAATTAGCATGGCATATACTGTAGAAAAGACAATGAATAGACTCCAACTCAAAAGTGTAAGAAGCTAAGGACCAACCCCCAAGGTTGTCCTCTGAACCCTATACCTGTGCTGTAGCATGTGTGTACCTGCATCCCAACATATGAATGTGCAAGCCTACACACACACACACACACACACACACACACACCATACATGCACACACTAAAATAAAAAAGGAGAAGAAAGAGGAACAGGAGGAGGAGGAAAGGAACCCGAAGGTACACATAGAACTTGGCAGTAGATATTAAATGAAGAGGAGCAATTGTTATTTGGGCTGAATTTTCTCTCATTTAGATAAAAAATTTGCCTTATTTGAGACATCAATTTCAAAAATTAGGTTCTAAATTATGTATCACTTAATTCTACATGGAATCTGCAGTTCAACAAAACCAGCATAGAAAGGATTGTAGCAGTGATGCTTGTTGCCTTGGGTCAACCAGGGACAGCAAGTGATATAGTCACATTCCTCAGCAAAAACTAGAAAATATTACAGAAGGATAGTTCTATAGACTCGCAGGCAGGACACTGCTCTGCATCATTTCTTTCTTTAGCTTTTAATTTTAAAATCTGATTCAAATAATGTCTAGCTCTAGATGAAACACATGTAACATAATGAAAACCCTTCATTTAAAGATATATTTCATATTCAAATTCCCACTACGAAAAGTTACAGAGCTCAAGGTGATCAAAATTATTTTCAGAGTCAAACAATACCAGACCGATGGTCTCGGTGTGATAATCATCTATAAAGATAGTCTTGGAAGGCTGTTGACATGTCCTCTACCTCGGGACCGGGGTTCTGTGAACTCATCATAAGGTTTAAAGAGAATCATGCATGTGCGCCATTGCAATAGTCAGCTATTAAGAATCCAAATATGAGCTGAAGAAATTAGGATAAGCTATACACAGATGTTTAAAATTTACCAGAATGCACGCACATGCCAGAACTTGAAAAAAATGAAAAGAAGTAACAGCATTAGAATTCTTCATTACTTATTTTAAAAAATAGAATTTCTACACAAGCCAATTTAATATACACGCAAATAGCAATGACTTGTCCAAGGAAATATTGAAGCCCATTAGGACAGCATGTGTATAATCTGACTCAACAAGTCAGGATATATTTTCTGGAGAACATAATATCTTTGCCGCATTGTGTGAGATGAAGGTTAGATTACATTTCTTGCCCGTGCAATAACTCCCACATCATAAATTCTGATGAAATTATATCAATATACAAAGCAAATGGATGCCTGACCCACCATCGTTTTCTAGCTCTCGGAGAAAGAAGCTGACGCACGGGCAAATCCCCAGCCGCTTGGAGCGATGCTCTGACAGCCGGCCTGTGCCTGGGAACTGTGATTAACTATCTTGACCAGGAGGGGCTGTTAGGGTTTGTGGTTTCTGCTCTGAATACTAAACTTGGGCATACAAGAGTCCTTATTGTGGGGAGCCCTTGGAAATGGGAATACAAAATTGCTTTATATTTGCAGGATTTGATTGCCTCGGATGATGCAGTTCTAGCTGGTGGGCCTCTCTTGCTGCTTGTGTTTCCAGATTATAAATCAATCCTTTGACAGGGCATCTGCCGTAGCCAGGCCTCTGTTTCTGTGGCATCATTTTCTTGTTTTATATTATAATTGGCGACTGTTCTTCTGGGCTGTTTTTATGAATGACACATTTTGCCTCGTTTATGAGAACGAAGTCAAAATCAAAGCTAATAAAAATCTCCCTAACTTTTCTTGGATGTCAAAGCATCTGTAGCTTTGAGTTCTAAGGGAATTGGGGAAAGGATAAAAAAGGGCAGATTCATGTATGACATAGATAGGGATCCTGAAATCCAACACTACAAAAGACAACACGAAGAAAAGCCCTACTGCCCAGTGGCCAGTAAGTTACTAGATCTTGGAAAACAGGAAAACTCTCTGCTTGGAATCTGTGTCAAGAGAAAAAAGGGAGGCTAAAGTGAGAGTCTCCTTGCCTCTTTTCTGAAAATGGTACTAAAAATAAGTGTGTGAAATGGAAGGCTTTGCAGATTTCCCTCCAGTTCTGCCACCTGGGTGATGATCTATTCACTGGTGGGACGGGCAGCAAACACAGGTGATCATCACGAACACGTGCCACTTCCTTGTTGTAGACATGAAGTTTAGATCCAGACACGAAGTTTAAAAACTTGAAGTCACTTTCCTTCCTGGGAACCCACAGAGCTCTGCAGCCAAATTTATTTCTTAATTTAAACATTATCTGGCTTCTCCCGACTTGGCCTGAAGTTTCTGGATGCTGTCAACTTGAGTGTAGGAAGATATTAACTTGAAAGAATATGCCTGAAAAACTAAGGAGGCCTACAAGACAATGTGTGGTACTTTCACTTCCTCAAGTGATGCTGTTGCGAATTTGTGAATAAAACAGTCCATAGCTTAAAAGACTGTTTTGAAAGAATCTTGATCCAGAAGTAAGACACTCTTTAGCTCTCTAGTTGGAGCCCTGGCTTCTTGACCTCTTTAGTTCTTACTAGATTAAAGTTTTTGGAAGAATTTTGTCATCATAATACCTACCAGAAACTCAGTATTACCTGCAAGTTACTTTCCAAATCACCAAGTTCACCAAGGCTATTAGTTCTCCCTCCCCTGCCCCACCCCTCACACCCAAGTGTAACTTCAATATAGTTGTGACGTTATCAGAGGAGTCTAATATAAAAGCCATGTTGGAAACTCAAAAAGGGTGTCACTGAGTCAAGTCAGATCAGTAAAGAAGTTTCCATCTCCTGACTTTTTGTCCAGGCCCCACACACTTCAGGGCGGTCAGCTTGACTCTGCACTAGAGCAGTTTAGGATCAATAATTATTGAATACTGAAATTAATAGGGGAGACTTTCTTAGTTTTAGACTTTGAAGACAATAAAGGTTTTATAGACAATGGTCCCATTTTACAAATGAGAAAATGAAATCAAATAGAACAAAATGTCCTGGCCCAGGTATTGACGTGGTGGGAGAATTCATAAATAATAACTTTCAAAATTTCTTGACTGTGGACTGCCACAAGGGACACATTTTCTACCGTAACCACTCACACCTTCATCCCACAAGGGCAGTGTTTCAGGAAGGGATTTTTCTTTGCTACATATGAGATTCTCTGCTCCTTCTTGTTCTGTCTCATCCATTATTTTACTACAAGATTCAGAAGCAGCCGTTCTGCTAATAGTGGATTGTTCAGCTAGTAGGAGCCTGCTACTCCACAGAGACACCTCTCTGGCTCTTGGCCTCATTTCACGGCTCTTTGTTTTTGGGGTTAGATGGCTTTTGTTAGCAACTGTTCTATCAAACTGGGTGAAGTTTGAGACTGTTTGACTGGTTATAGTGAACACTCACAATCATTAGTGCACAGACTCATTCGTTGAGAAACTAATCCAGGCTTGCTAACCCACCAAAGAGGAAGAAGGAGCTTTCTTATGGGATGGTTTTGGAGCTTTACAAACTTTCAAATGACACTCAGGGTGATCCACGTGCCAACCTCCTACCCCACAAAGTGGACGACATTGCAGGCTCAACGCATTCCTAGTTTCACACGTGGGGACTTTACGTTTCTCACCAGCATAGAGAACAGAGTCAGATCTGAGTGCCAGTAGAAGCCCATGAATCCCCCAGATGTCGAGAGTGGCCAGCAGGGCAACAATGCTCAGAAGGCGGATAACTATCTCTTGGCCCACCCTGCACACACTTCCTGTCTGAATTGGCAGACAGTCAGCTCAGGACCCCAACAAGCAGGAACTGTGTTTGTCCACTTCTCTGTGGGACCAAGCATGTGCCAGGATCACATCAGCTCCTCACTGCTGGACCCAGCCGTGAGTTCATCCTCATGGACTGAGCACGGAACAGCTTAACTTCTTTTCCTATAAATCTCCATACCCCCATCCTATGGTTATCTGGAGCCAGCCAAACCTTGTTTTCTATTCAGGGCTGCTTCTGGCAAAATTCCCACTGAAGGACTCTAGCATGGACAGAGGTTAATGGGTACCATTAGCCACTCTCTGCAGCCTGGATTTGATCTTCTTGGCACAAGAAAATTCAGCTTTGCCCTTTATCTTGTTATCCAAGATGCCGAAAGCCCATGATAGCCAGGCCTGCAGATGCTACCCCTCTGAGTTCTGGTTGAACAGGAAAAGGAAAGCAATATAAGCAGCATTCACTGGGCTCTTCATCCCCTCATCAGCCAGCTGGCTTGCTCCTGAAACCTGGACCAGTAAGAGAACACACACCAGCCCGTGCCTGGCTCTGCTTTGCATCCCTCCTCCCCAAGAAAGCAGAAAACATTGATAAGTGACAGGAAAACAGCTTTTAAAGCCTGCCCTGGGTCCAAAGGGTTATTGACTCGTTTGCTTTCCTAAATCCCAGGAGGGATTCTCCATGTAGGCATAAAAGCAGACACAGGTCAGTGATTTTAGTAACAACATTAACGACATCAGTCAAGGTAAACTAGACAAAGGTGCACTGGCCTTGAAGGTCTACTCCTTGAGAGTACACACTTCTGAGATACGCTTGGGAAGTTACCAGCCCTTAACCTAAGATCCCACAACAAAAAGTGGAAACAAGAAGGGCATACTATATAAAGTCATACTACTCTTGAAAATGCCTCAAGTCCCCCGTAAGGTCCAGCCCTAGAACCCTCCTCTGCAGGAAGTGCTGGCTTCTCAGACCACAGCCTAGTAGGCACTATTCCAGCAAAGAAACGAAGGGCTCCTTTTTGCAGATGAGGTAGTGGCAGAATTAGGAACCTGAGATTCTTGGTAAGGGAACTAAGCTGCCTGATCAGGACCCAACAGCCCTAACGTCACTGAGGACACTGGGCCAGCAATGCAGATGACCGCAGGTGGGTGGAGCGCAGTACTGCTGTGCTATGCAAAACTGGCTTGTACACAACTGGCTTCCCGTGGGAGCACCTCCTGCCTCCCCTCTCTCACCTTGTCTCTCCAAATGTAGAACTGAAATCAGCTTGTATTAAATTAGTATGAAATAGCCCCACTGTTGAGGGTTTCAAGAATCTTCATTTCTGAGTTTAGGTGGAAAGGGAAACTCTACTTTCTATTAGAAATCCTATCTGGGGCTGTGGGAAATGGCTTAGTGGGTAAAACTCTTGCCACCCAAGTATGAGGTCCTGTGTTTGAACCCCAAGAACCTACATGAAGCCGAATGGAGTAGTGTGCACCTGCAATCCCAGGGCACTAGAGGATGGAGGTAGAGGCAGGAGGATGCCCACAAGCTTAGGGGCCGACTATCCTGGCATATACAGTGGTGGAGGCCTCAGATCGATTTTCGTCTGGGGCTGTGTTCTGACCTCCACACCTGGGCACACTCACATTCACATACGTGAGACGCACACACAAACGGTAATGATGTTCCACAAATATTTCAGACCAAACCATTTCCATCCACCTTTAAGTTACAAGGTCCAAAGCTAATCTGCTTGTGACACGTGGGTATGGGTGTGGGGGGGGGGGGGAGCGGTTGGACATGAGAGCTCCAGGGACCTCTCGCTGCATCACGCAGCCTCAGTCTAACCAGCTCTGAAATGGACAGGGTGATACACCCCTTGATTAAAGGGTAGGATCAAATTAATTAATTGGCTTCTTCAGAGTAGAAACTGTTGTCGTCTTCAAAATCTTAACATGAAAGACGTGAATTGAAGTCGTCAGTTCATAAACTGTTACATCAAATGCAGGATGCCTATAAATCCACAGTGGGTAATTATCATAAAAGTAACACACTGTTAAAACTCCCATGGAGAGTCAGGCAGATTTGACTCTAGGAGAACAAACAGCCTATAGGCCCCTGAGTCCCAAACTGGGCCTCCCAAGACCCAAACAACTCCACCCCTCCTTATGTGCCCTTAGCGAAATGGCAGTGACTCCCAGCTTCCATCTGCATACCTTGCCTCTTCTGTGTATGCTGAGAGAGCAACCTCAGCTCACAATTTTTAGCTCACTCCGATGAAAAGTCCAGTTCTCTTCGGCGGTCTCTGAGACCTGAGACCAGTTACTTAAGCCTTCCTTGGGAGTCTTAGTTGTCTCACTTGGGCTTCTACCCCTTCCCACCCATCATCCAGTTCTAGGCTCACTAACTCCCTGTGGTCCATACCAGGTCAGCAGGTTCATGCCCCCTCTCTGGAAGTGGCCCTATGGCTGTACAGTCTGAGCCTTTCTCCCCTTGGGCTGTCAGGGTCACCTCAGACACCTTCTTTGACCATCTGGTTCAAAAGTAATGCACTACACCCTACACGTGTTCCACTTTGTCCTCCCCTGACTTCAGGTTCTACACAATTCTTTTCCATCTGATCCATTATTACTTTTGTTACATCTTCACCTAGGCATCAGATCTAAACCTAGGGTGTGTACTAGGGGAACTAAGTGATTAGTACTCCCGTCAATACCAACCAGACGACAACTTTCAAAGTCACAAATTCTACCAGGTCTCGGCATAGCAAGAAGCTATGGTGTATCAGGTGCACTTAAGAAGAGAACTCTCAACAGAGGAATCTAAAATGGCTGAAAGACACTTAAGGAAATGTTCAACATCCTTAGTCATCAGAGAAATGCAAATCAAAGCAACTCTGAGATTCCATTCTGTAAGAATGGTCAAGATCAAAAACACTGATGACAATTTATGCTGGAGAGATTGTGGGGTAAAGAGAACACTTCTGCATTGCTGGTGGGAATGCAAGCTGGTACAGCCCCTTTGGATGTCAGTGTGGCGATTTCTCAGAAAATTAAGAAGCAACCTTCCTCAAGACCCAGTAATACCACTTTGGGGCATATATCCAAAGGATGCCCAATTGTGCCACAAGGACATGTGCTCAACGATGTTCATAGCAACATTGTTTGTCATAGCCAGAACCTGGAAACAACCTAAGAATCCCTCCACCAAAGAATGGATAAGGAAAATGTGGTACATTTACACAATGGAGTACTACACAGCAGAAAAAATAATGACACCTTGAATTTTGCAGGCAAATGGATGGAGCTAGAAAACATTATTTTGAGTGAGGTAACCCAGACACAGAAAGACAATTATTACATATATTTACTCATAGGTGTTTTTTTTTAAACATAAAGCAAAGAAAACCAGCCTAAAAACCACAATCCCAGAGAATTTAGACAACAATGAGGACACTAAGAGAGACTTACATAGATCTAATCTACAATGGAAGTAGAAAAAAAAACAAGATCTCTTGAGTAAATTGGGAGCATCGGGACCTTCGTGGAGGGTTGAAGGAGAAATGGGAGAGGCAGGGAGGGGAGCAGAGAAAAATGTAGAGCTTAATAAAAAAAAAGAATAGGACTATCAGAGGTAGGTAGACACAGTGTGATCTTGCCCACTCCAGTTCTCAGGAGAGTACAACAGCTTGTGAGGGATATCTGAATTGAGCTCCCTAAATAAACAGCAAGATTTTCATGCAGGAGAAAGTGTCTCATTGACAAGAAATGTAATCCAGAAGATGACAGGACCACCAAAGGAAATGTCTATACAAAGCTGTGGACAAACAACTGTATGGATGAAGCCCTGGAAAGCTGTGGACAGGCAGCTGTGCAGCATGAAG
Organism: Chionomys nivalis; assembly: GCF_950005125.1. Classification (NCBI taxonomy): domain Eukaryota; kingdom Metazoa; phylum Chordata; class Mammalia; order Rodentia; family Cricetidae; genus Chionomys; species Chionomys nivalis. The sequence goes on along the minus strand of NC_080093.1, from coordinate 922,189 downwards.
CTGTATTCTTAAATGGAGGAGCGGGGAGTACATGGGGTAGAAGAAAGAGGAAGAGAACACAGAGTAGAAAGAGGAAAGAAGAGATGGAGGAAGAAGAGGGAACTCTGGAGCCAAGAAGCCAGGGGAAAACCCTTTGACTGCCCTGTCCCACTATCAAGTCAAAGAAAACTAATGGGACACAATGGTGACCAAGACAAGAGGCTCATAGCAGAGTCTCTCACACAAAATTTTCACTTTTAAAAGAAGCAGTCAGTGGTAAAATAGAGCCACAAAACCTGGTGAGAAAGGCAGCTAACATTTTACACTGAACTAGAGAAAATGCAGAAAGTGATTGAAAATATAAGATTCAGAAATGAGACTGCAGAAGTCAAGAAAAGTTAGAAATAAAATAATAAACTACTTTATACATGAAGAAAAAACTGGAAAAAAGTGTCTAAGACAGTAACCATAGTGCATAGTGCCATATGAGAAAGAAAGGCAAAAAGACAAAATGTTAAAATGAAATTACAGGCATGAAATATTCTTTAATGACAGATCTAGAAGATAGGAAGAAATAGGTAACACGTAATTGAGGCTCCCGTTCTCAAGAAAACACAAAGAAGCAGCAGAGGAGATCAAATACTGAAAATAAGAATTCAAGAACATTTTCCTGAAACAAACAAACTCCCCCAAAATCTTCTAGAACAGTGGTTCTCCACCTGCCCGTCACGACCTCTGGGGTTTGCATATCAGATTATTACAATTCACAGCAGTAGCAATGATGCGAAGTACCAATGAAATAATTTTATGGTAGGAGGTCACCATGACATGAGGAATGGTTTTAAAGGTTTACAGGGTTAGGAAGGTTGAGAACCATGGCTTTAGAATTGCATAGCCTGGGAGGGGGAGGCAAAGAGGGAAGGAGAAAGGGGAAGGGGAGAGGGAAGGAAAACAATACTGAAATATAATTTTATTTTTATTGGACTTGCCAGGCAGTGGTGGCACACATCTTTAATCCCAGAACTTGGGAGGCAGACGCAGGAAGATGTCTGTGATTTTGAGGCCAGCCTGGTCTACAGAGTGAGTTCCAGGACAGCCAGTGCCATACAGATAAACTCTGTCTCAAAAATCTAAATCACATTAAAACACACAAAACAAAACAACAACAAAAAATTACTGGACTTTAAGAAAAATCAAGAAAAAAAAATAAAACCCTCTGTTCAAAATAAAGACCAAGTCACTTGGAAAGAATGTAAGCTTATCCTTAAATGGTGAATAGTTAGACTTTGTGCCCAAATGAAACGATGACATCAAGAAAAATCAAAGAATTTATGTGATTTTATATTTCATAACCAGTCAAATTTATGTTAAAGTACAAGTACATAGTTAGTGTGAAGATAAAAGAACTCAGAATATTTTTTCTTCTGAGCTTTTCCTAAGGAATATGCTCAGCAATGATTCATGCAGCAAAATGGCAGTAGAGGTACCAATATGAGGATAGATAATTCAATATTCATGCCAAGATAAAAAGGACACAGATGTAAAGCAAAAGCTTTCCATAAAAGTCCTGTGACCTTGATTTTACATAGGAAGAATTGGTATAAACTCACTATGTTTTATCTTTAAAATTTCCCATTTATAGCACCACTGTAAAAAGGTTAGAGAGGAAAAATGATCAGCCTGTGAGAAAGAGCACCTTAAAAAGAGTGTGGTCTCCAAACACCAAAACAGGGCCCCTGGAGCAATAGGAGACTGTAGAAAACAAAGGGATGAGAGCCTGGATCAACTTGGACATCAGAGGCAAAGACATGACCAAAGACAGCAGGACCTTGTTAAAGGATACAAGAGCCGATGTGAAAACTTCCACTGGCCAACCTCCAACTATCTGAGCATCAGAAGGATAACTTCATTGAGTTGAAATGCACAAAACATATTTAAATTTATATATTTAAGGGTACAAAATAGGATATATTAAAAGAAAGAGGGCTGGGTAGACGGCTCAGTAGGTAAAGTGTTTTCCTATACAAGCACAAGGATGAACCAGAGTTGTGATCCTCAGCACCCATAAAAATGCCAGGCAGACATGGCGGCCTGCCTGTGATTACAGAGATCAGGAGGAAGAGGCAGGAGATCCCTAGGGCAATCTGGCTATCTAGAATAGTCAAACCAGGAAGCTCTGTGTCAAGTGAGAGCTACCGCCTCAGTGTCTTTTTTTAAATTGATTTTTATTGAGCTCTACATTTTTTCTGCTCCCCTCCCTGCCTCTCCTCTTCCCTTCAACCCTCCTCCAGGATTCCCATGCTCCCAATTTAACTCAGGAGATCTTGTCTTTTTCTACTTCCCATGTAGATTAGATCTATGTATGTCTCTCTTAGTGCCCTCATTGTTGTCTAAGTTCTCTGGGATTGTGGTTTGTAGGCTGGTTTTCTTAACTTTCCCAACCTAAAGAAAGATGTGCCTCAGTATCTTATATATGGGAAACAATTGAGAAAGATACACAAACCTCTAGCCTACACACACACACATGGACACATACATGGACACACACATACACCATATACATACAAACAAAAATGAAAAAGAAATTTTAAAAGAAAGAGATGGAGAACTAAACAGAAAAGAAGCTTTAACAAACTTAACAATGTGTGCTCTTATGGAAAACAAAACAGTTCAGACCAAAGCTAGACCCAAGTAAACAAAGGAAGAAGCTTTAAAAAATAAACCCTCCACATTTATGAGAAAAGTAGAGATGCTAACAGTCCCTTTATATTTATTTATTTATTTATTTATTTATTTATTTATTTATTTATTTGGGGGGGGGTGTTTCAAGACAGGATTTCTCTATAGCTTTGGTGCCCATCCTGGAACTAGCTCTTGTAGACCAGGCTGGCCTCGAACTCCCAGAGATACACCTGCCTCTGCCTCCCGAGTGCTGGGATTAAAGGCGTGCGCCACCACCGCCCGGCCCCTTTATATTTAATATTAAGGCATCACGTGCATCACTTTGGATGTGGTATGCTATTATAGAGTCACTGTTGTTAAAATGTTTGTTGTATTCCCCAGCAATGGAAGAAAACAAAATGTTCTGGGATTTGCTTTTAGAATGCTATGAGAGAAAAAACAGAATAGATGGGTCTCTGTTTTCCCCTTTTGCTTATCTTTGAATACCTTCCAGAAATTTGGAAATTTTGGAAGTTTCCCAAAGTATCTTAAACATATTTTTTGCCATACTGGAGTGATGGGTCAGTGGATATAGCATGTGCTGCTGTTGCATAGAGCCCAAGTTTGGCTCCCAGATCCCATGTCAGGCAGCTCATACCTGTAGCTCTAGCTCCAAGGGACCCAAGGCCCTCTTCTGGCCTCTATGGGTACTTGCACTCACACGTACATAACCGTCATATACACACACACAAATTGTTATGATTGTTTTATGTGCTCGAGTGTTTTGCCTGCATGCATGTCTGCGTACCACACACCTGCCTGATGCTGACAGAGACTAAAAGTAGCATCAGGGTCTCCAGACGAGCAACCAATATTCAACTGCTGAGCCATCTCTCCATGCACATAATTTTAAAAATAAAAGTAAATTTTACAATTTTACACTAAGCCCTCAATTCTGCAAAGGTGGAGCTATTAGAAATGTTGCCCCAACATTGTGAAAGGAACAGAGAAGGAGTTCCAGGCGGCCAAACACCAGTAGTGCTCAGGGTGACTACATTCTGATCACTTAGTATTTTTAATGCTGTCAGTTAATCCATTTTTTTTTCATTTTTCTCCCTGGTTCAATGAGTGTTTGTTTTATAAAATGGCAATTTCTTATTTGCAAAGCTTTGTGATTTTATTTTTTTTTTGAAGATTTCTTTCTTTTCTTCATTCTTTTCTTCTTCATCTCTCCAGTTTAGCTTGGTATCTTCCAAAGAGCCTCTAGCAACTGGCTACTAAAATTTGGCAGCTTTATTGTTGAATGCATTCAATTATCATTTTTTAAGTCTAGCACTGCATTCCTTTAATGATTTAGGACCTTGCACGGTTTTAAATGTCTCCCAAAGCTTTCGTTGTAAATTGTGCTAAACATCAAAGGAGGTAGCCGTGATGCCCAGATGCTGTTTACCGCCTGTGAAATTCCCAGCATTAAATAGGACAGACAGCCCTCAACAGATTCCCAGTCAGACCCAGGCAGAAGGAATCAACCTGCATTTGGGATGCTAATCCAAAGTCAGGCATCGAGTATGAAAAAAGGCATTAGAGAAATCTTTTTCCAAATGGACCTTCTGCTATGGTTCCTCTGCTTTTGTTTCAAGTGCCACCAAGAAATACTGTGATGATCCTGATATATGGCGGGGGGGGGGGGGGAGGTAAGATCCCCTGAGGCTGCAACTGGCTTAGGGTTAGTGTTTCTGGGTTTCAGTAGCATTTTTAAAAAAAACAAGCCATAAGCCGGAACAACAAGTCCTCATACCCTTTAGACACTGTCATCAAATAACAGCAAAACGAATGCAGTTGGACATGACTGATCCTTCCTTTTCAGTCCTGCTGTGGTGCCTTGCTCCTAGGACACAATGTTCCTGGCATTTTTACCACAAATCCTTTGGTTTTGGAATATTGGTGGAATTCTCTTTGGGGGTTGAACATGGATAGAGTGACCAGAGGAAAGCATTTGTGTTCTTCCAAGGAACCAACCGTCTTGATTTTTGAGACAGGATCTCTCACTAGAAACTATAGCTCATCAATTTAGCTAGGCTGGCTCACAAAAGGGTCCCAGGAATCCTCCTGTCTCCACATCCCCATCTCTGGGATCACAAGCATGTACCACCACACCCAGCTTGTTACACGGGTGTCTTCAAATTCAGGTTCTCATATTTTTGCCATAGATACTTTATCATCTAAACTTCCTCCCAACCCTGGATATTGATATAATTCTTTGAGAGTTTATTCTAAATATATGTCTTATATGTTCCCCAAAACTGAATTTTCAAGAGAACAAAAAGCAGTCTCTGTTCCCCCTATACTGCCATTAATCTCTCTTGGCTTGTCTTTCAGAATGGACAGTTCTTCCCCTTACACAGATATCTACTACTATCCCAGCTAGCACAGGGTCTATTGTGGGGATGCTCTTGAATTTTCCAGAAGGCTGCAGAAAGGTCCCTGCTTTCCCGTCAAGTACTGTAACATTTTTTCACACCACGATGCAACCTTTCTTGTCCCTCTTCTTTGCTCAGCACAAACCATCTTGCACCATAGGCCTCAGTTCTGGGGACAGCTGCAACCAAGAGTCTCCTTGATTCATTTCTGAAAGACCTGTCTTCTGGAAGATGAAGCCACATTTTGGAAAAAGGTCCTTGGAAGCCTAGGCAAGCACACCTATCTACCCTCATGGCCAGCCTGTCTGGGTGATGAGTCCCTGAGACCTCAGTGGATCCATCTTTGATATGGAGACAGGGAAGTGCTACCTCCGAGTGTTCATGACAGTGTGGATCAGTGAGAGGTGCTCCACTTGTACCCACTGTTCATTATTAACACTATGCACAAAACTGTGGGATCCACGGTCCCCTTGAGAATTCGTTATCTTCCCTTCCCTTGGAACCACTTTGGAACCTTCCATGATCCTCCTGGTTGGCCTTTCTCCCCTTCTCCCACAGCCTTCTCTGTTTTCACACTTCCCCGCCATTTTCTTCTACAAAGCCCCATACTCCAATACCCTAACCCAAATTTAAAAAAAAAAAAAAAAAAAAAACTATATCCGTCAAATGTGTAATTGTCAGGACAATGCCACACAGATAATTCACCTAGAGCAGAAGCATCCCATCTTCCCCTTCTCTTCCTAAAGGGAAAATTCCCTGGCACTTGGCTACTGGCTTTGCTTTTGCTCCATGAAGCTGGGTGATGCCAATCATGAAGATGAAACACCGGGGCCTTCTGGGGCAAAGAAAGCAAGTGCACCCATGAGTACTGGGACCCAAACTCTGGTACTTTGCAAGAGCAGCAAATGCTCTCAGCCACTAAATCATCTCTCCAGCCCCCCAAGGAATCTGACACCTCTAGCCTCCACTGGCATCTGCACTCACATGTATATACACACTCATACACATAATTGAAAATAAAATAAATCTTTTTAAAAAGGAAAACACATTGGTCAGTGTCCCAGTCCTCTGTTGACCTTGTGAGAAGGGTTTCTGTGGGGTTGCACAGATAAGCCCAGTGCTGATTCTGGTTATAATTGCAATAGCACTTAATGTGGCCTGTATCCCAGATCCTAGACTAAAGGCCTCCTATGCAGTGCCTCTAATCCTCATCCACAGTATACAAAAATAGCCTGGTGTCTTTCTACAACCCTAATGGAGTCTTAACATAAATTTTAGAAAGCATGACTGGTACCTTTATTATAGTATTATAAATAAACATACTTTCTTTACTGTGTAGTTATACATGTGGTATTATATGTGTGTGTGCAGGTGCATGTACCCATGCATGCATGCAGAAACCAGAGAACAGTGTCAGGAGCCTCGTTCTATCATTCTCTGCCTTATTCATTTGAAACAGTGTCTCTCATCAAACCTGAGCTAGACTGGCAGCCAGCAAGCCCTTCTTGTCTCAGTTCCCCATCACTGGGATCACAGGCATTAAGCATGATCACAGTCAGCTTCATAAACAGGTTCTCAGGATTTGAACTCAAGTCCTCACACTTGTACCACAAACTCACTTACCCAGCCCCACTAGCCGTCTCCCCAGTCTCAGTAAATACAGTTTTAAATTTCTGTGCTATGCCTAACATAAGACTGTGTATACATAGCACCTTAACACCACCTATGTGTGACCCTCAGCTCCTCAGAGTTTCATCCCTACCTAAGAATTAGTAGGTGTTTCTGATCGCGCCATTGTTAAACTTTCAGAGCAAAACTGTACACCCAGCTCTCAAAATGAGACTCAAGAAAATAATTTTTTTCCAAACATTTCATTGTATGTGTACACACTGGCGGGGGTGGAGAGGGAAGAAGGACTCCAAGGAAGACTGTTTAAGATTTTGTGCAGCTACTTAAAAATAAGTACATAATGTTGTTTGATTTTGGAGCGGCCTGAAGGAATAGTAAACAAGTCGTGCAGCCAGCCCTCTGCGTGCTGCACTACCTGGGAAAAGCATTGTTTGTTCCCAGCAAATATGTAACCACAAAACACATTTAAATGCAGAAAAATCATCTGGCCAAACAAAATCATGATAAATCAGCTTGAAACTTGTTGCCATTCCTGGCTGTTAAATATGCTCAGCTGGGGAGAGAGTGCGTTACTCACCAACTTAATTGTCCACGTAATTAAAGGGGTTGATGCACTCTGATTTATAGGTTGGATCTTCTAATTACTTAGCTGTAGCAATTAGGATTTTCTTTGTATTACACTTCTCCAGGCCAAAGATGCCTTCTATCGCTTGGGCCAGATTTAGGAGGACAAATTCTGGCTACAAACCCATCTCCCAGAGCTGCTCCCTCCTGTTGGAGCCGTTTCCGACAAGGGATCATCAAGGAATGTCGAATGCCATTGGGAGAAGATGAGAGGAAAGTCCTTGTGGTGACAGCCTCTCCTTGAAAGCACAGTTTGCTCTGAGGTTCCCCTGACACTCCAAAAAGCCCAAGGTCTGAGAAGCTTGGAATTCTGTCTCCATTGGATGCAGACTTCTCTTTACTAGAGAAAGATCAGAAAAGCCAGGAAATGGAACAAGTACGGTCATCAGTCACTTTTAGTTCTACATTAGTTCATCAAAGAATAATTTTAAGGCCAGGGTAGTGATGATGGTGGTGGCTCAGTCAGTAAAGTGATTATCTTGCAGGCATGAGGACCTGAATTCAATCCCCAGAATTCAATGAAAACACAAAAACAAAGACATGTAGATGTGGTAGTCAATGAAGGGATACGGTAGCATGCATGCACGCATGTGCACACACACTCAGACACATACATGTAATGTGTAGTGTTAGAAAGGTTTTCCAAGGCTCTCAGCACCGTCACCCATTCTTTACCCAAAGCACAACTCAGCACAGGGGGTAAAAGCTATGGTTTCGGAGTCAAAATTCCAGGTTACCATCAAGATTCAAATTTTTACTAATTCTGTAGCTTCCGAGATTACTAGTGTCTCTGAGCTTCAAGTTTCTTACCTGCAAAATGGAGCTAACAAGGATATCTACCTCAAGAGTCATTGAGAGTAAACATGACAAAACTTTAAAGCAAGCACTTAGCAAAGCACTCAAGGCAAGCATTATTTGTGGCATGTCTTATATCTGTACCCCTCAAACCATTCACTCATGCATGCAACCAATATGTAAGCATCTACTGACTGACCCAGGAGGCCATGTTCTTTTCATTACCCTCCTTTGCCCTCCCAGGATATAAACCTTAAAAGTCTAGGCACACGAAAGTCATTTATCATGTTGAATGAGAAAAATTCAACTTTTTGAAGTGTCAGAGGCTTGGATTTAAGCTTGTGTAAATCAGTTTTTGGATACCACAGGACTCGGAAGAACACGCACACCAGAGCCTCGGAATGCAGCTATACCATGTGGCTGGGTGCTTCTCATCAAGGCCTCCCAGAGATGATGTGTGAGGCCTGAAAAGACAACCCCGAACTAGACTTCAAGGTGGCTGAGTTTTGACACACACCCATCTCAGTGCTGGTTCTGGGCTCACAGAAGTAGCCCAGCATAAGGTTTTTGTTTTCAGTGGCCTTGTGGTTCAGTGGGAACTATTTAAGCACGTGAACTATTTAATCACAACATCAGGGGCAAACTGAGGGGGTGGTGTTGCTGACGTTGCTTGGTTATGTCCTCCCAGAGGAGATGATGTCTTAGCCATGAGGAAAACTAGGGGAGATTTCCAAGGAAATCAAGGAAGGCCTCACAGATGTTCTGAACAAAGTCAATAATCCCATTAATCACATCGCTATAGATACAACCAGACCCCCCCCCAAAAAAATCTGTCCTAACATCTTTAAACCATAAAGACTTTTTAAAAACTGAATAATGACTTCTCCAGTATGAATGTATCTCTTCCAAATGAAGTTCAATTAATTGAAAGTAGGACAGTGATATCTACGAAGCCTCAAACAATTAAGAGCTCCAAAATTTCCTAGCCAGAGCATACTCATTGTGTGTAGACCCAGTTCAGGTTCCTCTGTATAGCCCCAAGAGAAAAATTACACTGTGGCTTGTTTCTCGAGACGTGATTTTCTTTCTACTTATAAAAAGAAGGAAAGAAAGAAGGAAAGAAAGAAAGAAAGAAAGAAAGAAAGAAAGAAAGAAAGAAAGAGGGAGGGAGGGAGGGAGGGAGGGAGGGAGGGAGGGAGGGAGGGAGGGAGGGAGGGAGGGAAAGAAAAGAAAAATCAGTACTGGAAAGCTCTTGATATTTGACCTAAGACTTCAAAGAATGGTAGCACAGTTTCCGAAACCACAAAGCTTGTACCCATCCACTTTTTTTGATCAGAAACAACAAAATAGTGTGGCCAGAAAGAGAATGGCCTCCTTAGAAACATTACCATACTCATTGGCAAGTCACTTGGCTTCCATAGTTAGAGCTAGCGCTCTCTCTCTCTCTCTCTCTCTCTCTCTCTCTCTCTCTCTCTCTCCCCCCCCCCTCGGTCTCTCTCCCTCTCTTGGTCTCTCTCAGTCTCTCTCTTTCCCTCTCTCTCTCTTTCTCTTTATCACTCACACTCTCTCGGTCTCTCTCTCTCTGTCTCTGTCCCTCTGTCTGTCTTTCACTGTCTCTCTCCCCTCTCTCTCCCTCCAGCATTTTCTTGTGACAAAAGTCCAAAGTTTGATAAGAATTACAAAATAAGCTTCTCTTTCAGGATATGTGGGGGCTTCAGCTGAGATTACCAGCAACAGTGGCTGTAAAACATCTCTTTAAAAAAGTTTTTGCTAGCTCTTTGGAAAAGCTCACAAGTAACATGGACTCCTGTTAAATCCTTCACCCAGGATGCTCGTGTGCATTCTGCCCTCTGGTGGCTGATTTTGTAAAGGGCACCCAGAAAGCACATTCTAAGCAGAAATGACTTTATTCTTTCTCTGACAGTTCTGAAATTCAGGGCCCTAAACCATTCTATTTTTAACGATCGAATAACGGTTCTGCTTCCTAGACAAATTGAATAAAACTCTCACTTTTATTTAAATAGTCATAAAAACAGTTAAACTATGTTTACCTTGACTGTCTAGCTCTGGTGACTGCCAGTGAATCACACTGAAGAATAGACTCATCTGGGAATGCACGCTTCAGTTTTAAACCTTGAAGATGGGAAGACAAGTAAATTTAATTCATCAGACAACAATTTCACTATTTAGGTGTTTATTAACAGACTGAAGCTAAGATATATATGACCTAGACTAACAAAAGCCTTTTTAAAGACTTAAAAATATGAGTCACTTTTATAAGATATGTTAACTAAATTAGTACTACAGCAGGAGATAATGTCAGGAATGAGCATTTTTAAGCATGATAGCTGGGTAGCAGAGAAGAGCATTTCAGATCTGTGTAGAGAGAAGCAGTTATACATACAGGAGTATAAGAATGGATTGTTCTTCTGTGCAAAAAGAAACCCCAGTCATTCACCCAGCTATAGAGAAAAGAACATTTTAGGTGTACTGTAGACCTCAATGTGAAGTCAGAACTTATATTAGAAGACAGTATAAACAACTCTGTAAATGAGGTGCTTAAATACTGACAACAAGGAAAAGCGTATACAATTATGATTGTGAAAGTTGCCTTAAACAAAATTAACAGAGAGAAGACTTGCAGAAAGACTTGTAGTGAACACAACTAATGAAACCACAGTGTTAAGTTTGAGAATTCCTGTGGAATGGAGTCAGAAGTAGAATTCTTGGCTATTATACATAGGACCCTTGGTTCAATCACCAGCATCAGGGGGAAAATGGGAAGGGAAGGAACAGGAGGAGGAAAAGGCAAACAGTACAAGAGAAAATGTTGCATGCAATGCTGTTGTCTCAGCTACATGGGAAGCCGAACCAGGGGGATTGCTTCAGCTCATGAGTTTGAGACCAGACTGAGTGATAGAGCACCATTCTTCACCTAAAAACAAGCAAGCAGAGGCTAGAGAGATGGTACAGCAGTTACTAGCACTTGCTATTTCTGCAGATCTGAGTTCTGTGCTCAGCACCCAGACCAGGTGGCTCATAATGGCATATGACTCCAGCTTCAAGACATCTGACACCTTTTCCTAGCCTCTGCAGGTACCCACACAAGCATAAAAAGACATACAGAAGCACACACATACACATAATAACAATACAATAAATCTTTAAAAAATAAGAGAACAAATAAGTAAGAGAAAAATACAGGGACAGACTATGACCAGAAAAGGAAAGTCAAATAGCCGATATGCTGTGCAACCCATCAATAAACAAATGCAGATCAAAACCTCAATGAGATAATGATCAGTTCCCATCATTTTGTTATTTTTTGAAGAAGCAATACCTGATCCAGAAAAAGACAAGAATGTGGAAAAAGTAAAAGTCCTCTGCCTTGCTGGTGAGAGGGAACTCTGTAGTTGCTTGTTCCCGTGTGCTGGGGATGGGACCGAGAGTTCTCACTAGACACTCATCACTGAGATACATCCCGAGACCTCTTATTATCTTTTTTTATTTTGAGATGGTATCATTTCATTTTCCAGGATGGCCTTGAACTCATGATGTTTCTGCCTCAGCCTCCTTTGTAGCTGAGTTGACAGATATTCATGGCCGGGCACAGCTCACTGGTGAAATTGACACAGTCACAATGAATATTTAATGAATAACTAATTAATAATAAATAGCCAATAAATATCTAATTGCTATATCTAATTGGCATCATAGAATCAACATATAAGTAATATCTGTAAAGTTAATGACACACATTTTTTTCCAGCGGAGCTCTCCTACACTTGAGGGCATGATGACATTAACGAGATGGATGGCATATTACTGAACCAGCAGCTTCTACATGCTCCAGAGTCAATGGCATTCTTTTGCCAGAGCTCAGCCTGGTAGTTGGAAGTAGGCATGGGGTTTGGGGTTATAGAGATTTCCAGAAGCTGTAATGTCTCTGGATCCAGTCTGTTCCTTTGTCAGTGGAGATATTAATGAGTTTGTCCTAAGAGTATTGAGGAAATTAAGTGACAGATAGTTAACGTTATTTTTCACAAAGCCTGGCACTTAGTCGATGGGCAATAAGTGGGCCTACTGTTTTCATTATCACTATTCTGTCTGTTCCAGGGATTAGTGAGAATTTACCACTCAGGAGAATTATTTTTTCTTCCTGGAGCACAGGCATACAGGGAGAATGTCCCATGATATATTCTAAGAATGGGAATGACAGTCAAGGATTTCAGTTTGGAGACAACCACAAAAGCATCAACAGTTTTACTATCTGTCAATTAAAAAACAGATTCTCCTACTAGGGAGATGGCTTGGGAGGGGAAAATTCCCCAGAACCCACTAAAAAGACCAGATGTGTTTGTGTTCATCTGGAATCCTAGTATCCCTGCTGTGGTATGGAAGACAGGGACAAAAGGATTCCTGGAAGCATTGGTGGACCAGAAACTCAGTCTCAGACAAGATGGGAGACAAGGAATAACACTCAAAGTTGTCCTCTGACTTCTGCAGGCATGTGTGAGCACATATACATCCACATTCATACAGGAACATACAAGTGTGCACATAAGCAGAAGAAAAGAGAATCACCAGGCAGTCTTGTCAACCCCAAACTGTCACCTTCCAGAGCCACAGTGGGGGTCACCTCGCAGAGCAGTGGAGAACTTAGCGTCCTTTGCTTGTGGCCACCCGTAAAATTATGCTCTGAGACTGTAGGGAGTCTATTTCACTTGTGTGGCTTCTTGACTCAAGGCTCAGCATTAATCTGGCCAAGGACTCATCAGAAAGTCAGTGTACTACAAGACCATAAGATGGGAAGAGAATATTGCACTAGACTAAAAGAGATGAGACTGAAGCCAGAGAGGACTTCTCCTTGAGATGAAGAGTTCATCACCACCCAACAAATACAGGAGGCCACTATGGAGAAACACAGGCTCAAAACCCTTTCAGTACTCAGGGGATTCTATGAGCCATGGCTCTTGTAAAATTAATTTGCCTTTTACAAAGAATCCTTAAGCCACATTTACTTTTGCCTGTCCGTGGCTGTGCTGAGAAGTGTGCACAAAAGCTTACTCTGAAATGGAAAGTTTAGTAGTCAAGAGCACATACTGCTCTTACAGAGGACCTGGGTGTGGTTCCCAGGACTCTTACCAGGCAGCTCACATCTGCCTGTGACTCCAGGAGATCCAACTCCCTCTTCTGGCCTCCAAGGGCACCTGCATTCACATGTGCACAGATGCCCACATAAACATGCAAGTAAAAATAAAATAAAATCATGGTTGTTGGGAGCAGTGAGACCCCAGATCCTGAATTTCTTGTAATCCCCTGATCTGAGTGCCTACAGCTGCTCTGAGCATAAGACCTTCAGGAGTTCCTGATGGCAGGAGAGTGGTTTCTGGTGGGTTTGGCTGGGGCGTGGCTATCTCTATATAATCTGCCCCTGAACACAATAAAAGGGGCATTCTTGGGGAATTGAAGGCTGACCCGTGTTGCTGTCTCTCTGTCTGTGTGTGTCTGTGTATTTCAACCTCCAGCCCCCTTGCCCGAAGCTCGGTAACTGGGTGCCAGCGCACAGAGTGCAGAAACGGGGGCGCGGTGCGCGGCACATGGTAGCACACACCTTATTCCCAGCACTCAGTAGGGAGATGCTCTGTGGGTTTGAGGAGAGCCTCTTCTATCTAGCAAGTTCCAGACTTTAATTAATTAATGAAATCTTTTTTTAAAGGCTAAAGTAACTGGGTATGGTAGTGCATACCTTTAATCCCAGCACTAGAGAAGCACAGGCAGGTAGATCTCTGTAAGTGCAGGCTAGCCTGGTCTACAAAAGTGAGTTCCTGGACAATCAAGGCAATAGCACAGAGAAACACTGTCTCAAAAATCAAACAAACCAAAAAAAAAAAAAAACCCTCCTATCTTTTATACTATATAATGAATTTTCTTCTTAGAAGCCACAAATATCTATATCTAATGAATGCAGATTAGAGAACTATCTCATCTATATTCACTGGGAGGGTTCTTGTCCTGTCTGGCATAGCCTGCATCTCATGATGCTTTATAAATATCTCCAAAACATTCACTCTCCCCTTTACTTCATCTGAAGATGAATTAGGAACAGAAGCTTCAGCAAAGGGCTTCAAGTTTAGCTCATTGGAATTAATCATCAGCTGTGATTTCCTTGGCTGCTAAGATCTGAAAATTCCAGAACTTCATCTTCAAAGTTCCTCTTCTTTCTCAAAACCTAAGTGTACATCCTCCTTTCCCAAGAGATAGACTAAGATGTTCCTTGTAGAAGACTCTGAAACCTTTTACTGTTTTACGATCTCCAGAGCAAGTGTCTTAGTCAGTGTTCTGTTGCTGTGAAGAGACACCATGACCATGGCAACTCTTATAAAGACAACATTAACTGGGACTTACAGTTTCAGAGGTTTAGTCCATTATCAGCAGGGCAGGAAGCATGGTGGCAGACAAGCAGACATGGTGCTATGTAGTGGCATTTCATTAGTATTTTAATAAATGAAGCTTGCCTGAAGATCAGAAACGTAAGACAGCCTTACAGACCAGGCAACAATGACACACACCTTTAATCCCAGTAGCCACACTAGCTTGCCATAGAAACCAGGCAGTAGTGGTGCACACCCTTCATCCCAGAACTAGAGAGATCATAAAATGGGAAGAGACAGCTCTCAGTCTCAGTCTCATTCTGAGGTTTCCTGGAGGCAGGATCACCATTTTGGGACTAAGGTCACAATAAGAGCCAGTGGCTGGCTGATTTGCCTTTCTGGTCTTCAGGTTGAACTCCAATATCTGAGCTTTTATTAATCATGCTTCAGTGCTAGAGAAGCAGCTGACGGCTCCATTCAGACCCACAGGCAGCAGGAAGAGACAGTCTCTGGGCCTGACTTGAGCATTTGAAACCCCAAAGTCTACCTCCAGTGACACTTTCTCCAACAAGGCCACATCTCCTAACTCCTGTCAAGTAGTGCCATTCCCTAATGTCCAAGTGCTCAAAGTAGGTATTCCCAGCAGCCAGGTCTGTATCCCCAAGCTCCATGGCTCCCTGGGTCAAGCCATAGATTCTTGTGGGATGGGTGGGCGTGTGTGTGTGTGTGTGTGTGTGTGTGTGCATGCACAAGTATATGTGTGTGTTGATATATGTGTGTTGCAAGTGTATGTGTGTTCTGGTACATATGAAAGTCAGAAGTCAATGTCAGGTATCATTCTTCATGTGCTAATCACCTTGTTTTTTGAGACAGGGTTTCTGATTGGCCAATTGGGGTAGGCTCGCTGAGTAGAGAGCCCCAAGGAGCCTCCTGCATCTACCTCCTGGTTCTTTATGTGAGGTAGCAGAAGTCAGAGAGTGGGAAGTCTCTAGTCTATACACAGTTTCCCACTACACTGATCTTGGACTTTGCAGCCTCAGATCTGTGAGAAATAAATGACTTTCCGTGAACAACACAGCAGTACGTGGTATTTTGTTCCTGAATGACAGAGAACACACTGTGGGGCTCTGGTGACTCCAGTCATCTCCCTGATATCTACTGATAACTACTGCCTCACACGATGAACAGAGCAGAGCAGCTCTCTGGGGTGTTGTTTGTAAGGACATAATCCTACTCACAAGGGCTCAACCCTCATGATCTAAGCATCTCTCAGAGACTCCAACTAACTATCACCATAGTGGAAAGCAGTCCAGAGTCCTTTTCTAAGGGACAGTGGGTTTTCTGGAAGATGATGCCATGGTGGAGTTTAGGCTGCATCATGTTCATTTGGGGGTCAGCATCTAGAAAATGAAACAGGGAACTGAGGCTTGATCAGAGGGAGAAATCACACTTCTGACCCCTGGAGTGGACACTGCCTTTTAGAGTTGGCCCATGTGAGGTAGAGGCTGGACCCTACCTTTCTGCCTCAAACATTGTGAGTTTCCCAGGAGAAAGGGTGACGCTGGCTAACAGCTGACCCCATTACCCGTATATGGACAGAGCATCCTTCCTACGCAGGGGTATTGGTGGCCTATATTCATATCTATCACCTCTGTCATCATCAGTATAGACCCTTGCTGACCTTGATCCTGGGGTTCTGACCCATCTCTGGTCCTTAGTCATGGACTCATTACTTACTTTCAGTCAACAAGACAGCTCCACTCACTACAACCCAGAGTTGTACATTTCAAGTCAACTTTGTGTACTGGCAAGAGCTGCTGTTACCCCCACTGTCCCTAAAGGTGGTCCATCCCTCTCTACCCAATGACCATATCCCACCTCTACTCCAGCCCCTCACTGTCTCATACCCAAAATGCGTCCCACCTGCACCTCGAGTCCTGGTTTTGTTTTTGTTTTGTTTTGTGTTTGTTTGTTTGTGACAGGGTTTCTCTGCTAACAGTCTTGGCTGTCCTAGAACTCGCTTTAGAAACTAGACTGGTCTCAAACTCACAGAGATCCATCTGCCTCTGCCTCCCAAGTGCTGGGATTAAAGTCATGTGCTGCCATCACCCGGCTGAGTAGTGTTTCTTGATCTTCCTATAAATCCCCATGGAGAAAGGAGATGAGAAGAAGCAGTGCTTTGTGTGGTGGGGTAGTGAGCCAGGAGAGATCACCAACTGCATGGGAATACCCAGAGAGCAAGCACATGGAGGGTCAGGGCATCCAGAACCAGGCCTGGGCGCTGTGTGCCATTATCTGCAGGATGGTCTCAACTTCTTGCAGGCAGTGCTGAAGATCATTTTAGCAAGGAGATTCAGGGAAGCTATGACCTGCTGGAAGTTGCAGAAGAGTGGAAAACTATATATGTGTGTATGCCATTTCTTTAGTGCTTAAGCAAATCCTTGCTGCTTGCTTTTCCTCAAGAAATAAAAACTAATTCTGTTTTGGGAGTTTTTAACCTAAACTCTTGCTTGCTTTTCTTTTTCCTATCAAATTTCTATTCATATTTATTTTTAAAATATTTATTCTATTTTTGTTGTTGTTAGGCATGATGGCACACACCTGTAATCCCAGCACTGGGGAAGTAGAGACAAACAGATCTCTGAGAGTTCAAAGCCAGCCTGGTCTACATAGAAAGTTCCTATATAGCCAGAGTTGTTTAGTAAGACTCTTTCTCAAAGATATAGACAGACAGATGATATATAGATGGTAGATAGATAATAGATAGGTAAGATATATATTAAATTCATATATTTAAACTTTATGTGTATGTATGTGTGTGTGTGTTTGCACATGTATAGGCTAATGCCCATGGAGGCTAGAAGCAGGCTTTGAATCCCTTGGAGCCAGAGTTACAGGGAGTTCTGAGCTGCCTGCTATGGTGCTGAGAACTACATTCTGGTTCTCTGGAGGAATAGCAAGTTCTCTTAATGGAGGAGCCATGTCTCCAGCCTCTTCCACTTTGATTTTTATTATTCCTCCTTAACCTCAGTTTCCTTCTTATATACAAATAAAAAAGAAATGAAAAAAAGGAGCTGAGAGATAGCCCAGCAGGTAACATGTTCCCGGGAGAACCTAAGAATCAAAGTTCAGATTCCTAGCAGAACCTAAGAATCAAAGTTCAGATTCCTAGCACCCATATAGAAAGCCATGCATGGTGGCAGGCCCGCATGACTCTGGGACTAAGGAGGCAGAGATAGGATGATCCTTAGGGATTTCCAAACACATAGCCCCAGAAAATGAACTCCAGTTTCAATGAGAGATTTCACCATCTCAAAAAAATAAGATGGAAATCAATTAGATACTTGATGTTAACCTCTGACCTCAACACATACATTTACATGCTTTCCCATACACACATGTGAACACACATAAGCATGCGCACACACACATTCAACACAAAAAAAATTAATTAAAACAAAACAAAATCACCTCTACCCAAGTCTCCTGTAACTGACATCTCCTTCTCTGATTATGAATTTATTCTGCATGACTACAGTATTAGGTTTATATAAAAACCAAATGTCACTGGGTAATATTTCAAAGGGTTTCCCAGACTGTTATTTTTATTGCATCGGTTTCTTTTTAAATCAATTAGCCAGAAAAAAGAAGATGGAGGAATATTTTTGTGCCATTAAGGACATTTGGGGTTGTTGTTTTTTTCCTCTTTATAAGAGGGTTTCTTGTAATGAGATTTGACCTGGTTGTTATTTGTGTGTGGTTATTTGCTGAACACTTGTGATTCTTTCTAGCATGGAATCTATGAAATTGGTCTGTTTCAGTCATAATCAAAGGGACCCATCATGATGTAATACAGGTTCTTGTAACCCTATAGGGTTGTGTTAGAATACCATCCCTCATTAAAGACCTTATGACAAAAAGGTGCCAGTATGTTTTCAATCTTTGACCCCCATCTATTAACAATTTTCTTGACCAGAGAGTAGGTATCGCAGGACAATTTCCACACCCTCAATAGATACTTAGCACCATCAGCAATCACATAGAACACATACATACTATACCACGCAGGGATTATATGAACCAGCTAAACTCTTCTAAGGACCCCCAACAGAAAACTAAAAGGGAAGCTCAAAAATGTATCTAAGGTCATACAATTCCATGTTTAATTTCTGGATCCCTATTTTTAGGCAAAACATGCTGGGACATACTGGTTTGTTACCAGATTCTGGAACAGCTAAGACTAGAGAATGTCTTGAACCCAGAAGTTCAAGGCTAGCCTGAGCAACATAAAATAAATAGTTGGGTAGATGATGAATTGATGATAGACAGATGGATAGATGATAGATAGGTGATAGACAGATGATAAACAGAATAAGATAGATAGATAGATAGATAGATAGATAGATAGATAGATAGATAGATGATAGATAGATAGATTCAAATGGAGAGAGTGAAATGATGGAGGGGAGAGAAAAGATAAATGAATCCGTGTTGCTTTTCTTCCAAATCCTTTGTTACAAGCTCACAATAGTATCAGTATAGGGCTCCATGATTCAACAACTCAAAACAGTCAAAATTCAAAGGTGTTTTCCTAAAGAACGAAGAATTAATGGGACTCCACCCTTCCCAAAACAATAGGGCAGTAATAAGCAAGGGCATCTGTCACAAGCCTTATATCTGAGCCCTGTATATCTGCACTGTATAGCCACTTGTTCCTGACCCATTCCTGCCATGCTGCTGGTCCGTTATGCTGGTTAAAAAAAAAAGAAAAAAGAATAAATAAATAAACAAATAAACAAATAAATAAAACAAGAAACAACTATACCAGAAACACCCACAATCTTCTAGGTCTTGGAGAAAGCAGCCAGGAAACCCACAGCTACAGCTCTAGGACAACCCTATCGAGCAATCAGCACGTGCCTTTTGAAACCCATTCAATTAGCAGATGAGTCTGCTAAGGAAGGCAGGCATTGTTTCATAAATTTTCCTCCCTGGGATCTACCTCTTCAGTGCCGTGAAATAACCCAGGTTTTAGTTTACATAAAGAAATGAAAATAGGAGTAAAGCTTGTTTTCTCCCCATTCACCCCACACCTGATGGAATGAAAACTCAGCATCCAGCCCTAGCCTAATACATTTCCCCCATGGAGGAGCCGTATGGCTTAGGAGCTCTGCCACTGCCTGCATAGGCAAAAATGCAGAGTTTGTCTCTTTTGTCAGTCTGGAGATAAAATCCTATTCTTTGTAATCCCTGAAGAAACAAATCAAATAAACTCGGGCTGAGCTAACCATTTTCAATCCATCAAAGCAATCAAATTCTGTTTACCTGAACCGCAATGATTTCTAAAATGTTATTAAAAAGTGAAATGGAGTTTAACTATTCCAAAAAACTGAAAATGATGTGCAAACACAAAAGGGATAAGATTTCTGTAATTATGTAGACACAAAGTCGGTGCCATCATTTGTGGCACAATACATTGTAGCCATGGCATGTAAAGATAAAGAGCCCTTTGTCTAACAAGGCTGCTGCAACTGATGCAGACACATAATTAATGGAGGAATTCTTCAAAGGGGTGACTCCTCATTTCATTAGTTTTATTGCTCTTTCGAGCAAACAATAGTTTTATAATTTAATAAACCAATTAACTGATTATATATCACCCAAAATATTTGTATATCACCCATTCTATCCACTCCAAAGTCCTCGTCCCATTTCTTAGCCTGACAGCAGCATAGTAAATGTCGCTAATTAGTAGATTTGGCACATATCTAGCTGACAGGTGCTTTTAAAGCACATTCTTCAAGATTGCTGTCCATGCTCTTGTGAAGAGTTCCGGCAACAGAAAGCCCTCCTTTCTGGTGTCATTAAGACCTCAGAAAGCACATTATTAGGACTGTTTAGAGCCACTTTGAAATAAAGAATAAATGCAGCTGGGCTTTTCTGTAGTCCATTTTCAACTCTTCAGTAAGAAAGATGGCACGCTTTATCAAAACTGCTGCACTGGCTTCTGTCGGCGTCTTTCCGAGGACGGTAGGTGCCTATTGCTGGCTGTATGATAACAATGGTATTTGTCACGTTGAGGCTGAAGGTTCTGGCAGCTTTTCCATTATAAGCCTCTATTATCAGGTAGAGAAAAACTTGTTGGGAGGAAAGTATATCCAGAAATAAAAGTTGACATCCTGGCAAATGGCAGGAAGCTTCAACCTAGGAACAATCTTTCTGCACTTTAAAATGTGAAATTGTCCTCCTGCCAGATTTTCAGTAGCAGGAATAGATGACAATAAAAGCATAGGAGTGGAGTAGTTTAAGAGGATTTGCCCAAACACTCAGAAAAAGATGTTTTTATTAAAGGTACCAATGCATTCTCTGCTCTAGCACCCCAAAGCTGTGGCTCATCTCAACTCTGGCCTTGACTTCTAAGTATTGCATGATGACCCTTACCCCAACATGGGAGTCACTGATACCCATCTTGGCAACAAAGTGTCCACGCACTTTTTCATGGATTGATGGTAGAAAGTCTAGGAAAGCAGCAGAGCAGCTGTAGTAAGTGTGATAGATACTGTAACAGCCAGTCCACAGACAAGACATTCTAGCAGCTACATGAAAGCTACTTTCAGCTCAGCAATGGGCAAAACCCTGGATAGAACAGAATCACATACACACACTCATCAAGCATGGAGTCAGGGCCTAGAGATGGACTGAAAGGACCTCAGGAAAAGAAAATGGCCAATCAAGCCTTCAAAGCCCTTTAGCAGGAGGACAGAAAAAGTCAGAGGTGCACGAATCCTATTTGCAGAACTGGACATCATAATAGGGAGTCTGAATTTTAACATGGGAGGAATACGGATTGATGGGAGATTCAAAGCAGAGGAAATCTATGATCGTGTTTCCATCCTGCAGATGTGTGCCTATGATTTCAAGATATTCCTGCATCCTATGTTATCCTAGTCCTGCAAAATGGTAGTGATGGCACTCGGGAGGCAGAGGCAGGCGGATCTCTGTGAGTTCGAGACCAGCCTGGTCTACAGAGCTAGTTCCAGGACAGGCTCAAAAGCCACAGAGAAACCTTGTCTCAAAAAACAAAAAAACAAAAACAACAACAACAACAAAAAATGGTAGTGATAGTTTACAGTTAATTTGATAATTTAGCTCAAGGTTTGCTTTTTCAGGGAAACAAAAAAAGACTGAACTACCACTAGGAAATTTCCAAACGCTGCAGCCAAGCACCAAATTGCCAGACTGTATAACTCATGTGTTCACTGACTCATTCTGGACGGACTTTCCAAGAGTCTACATGAAAGATGCTTTTCTAAAAGTGGGATAAGAAATCAGAAATAACAGTAAAAGCTAAGCAACATAAGGCCTCTGGGGTCCCATGCAATTAGGACACAGACAAAGAGTTTCAGAATTCTAAGCTGGGTGCTTTACTGTGAACCAGGGTGGTCAAAGACAGTTCGGGGGACAGCATTCTCTGAGGTATGTAGTCGCAATGACATGGATAGGGGCAAGGTGGAAAGACACACAGGAGCACAATGGACCACCACCAGCTGTCATAATGAATGGCAAGAGCAGGAGAAAGATTCCGACAATACAAGTTTATCAGGTGCAAAGCAACGGATTTGTGACCCCCCCACCTGTGGGTGACTCAATAGGCTAACAATGACGTAATCCATTAACATCACCTACATTACAATGTAAGCCATTCCCGAAGAGTTTCTTATCCTCATGGCTCTAAGCTAAAACTTAGTCTCTGTTCTACTTTCTCTGCTACTCTCTGCTGTCCCTCGGTGCCTCCCCAGTACAGAGGAGGCTGAAGAAGGGTGAGTGTCAAGTGGTACAGATGGCACACGCTCTGTGAGGAACGCAGAGTTAAGTAGGAGTCAAACCAGTGGGAGTTGTGCCATGGGTGACCCTTTCCTGAACTGGCCCCATCAGTGCCTAAACCTGCATCTCCGCCTCATGCTGCTACTCAAACCCAAAACCCTCTCAAGCACGTGCCATCCCAGACCCTGTCTCCATGTATTTTCATGTTCCACCTCATCTCCCCACGATCCTCTGAAACCCAGGCACATCTTCTCTGGGAAGCCTTGCACAACTACCTGTTTTAATCAGTTTTCTATTCCTGCAACCAATACCTGAGATCATAGTGCTTAAAGAGAAGAAATTGTCTTTGGTTCATGGCTTTGGGAGGTTCAACACATAATCCAGTGGCCTCATGGCTGTAGAAAGGCATTGCATCATATTGGGGGCATGGAGTAGAGTGAATCTTACCTCATGCAGGTTAGATGCCCAGTATCCCCTTTAAGGTCACTCAGAATGACCTAAGACTTCCTACGCACTAGGCTCCATCTCTCAAAGATCTCACCTCTCCTAATGGAACCAACCTAGAGATCAAGCCTTGAATGTAGGGGCCTCTTGGAGGATGCTCTAGATCTGAAGCACTGGGCTTCTCCTGCCTGCAGGCTGTCCCTCTACTCCACAATTGCTGGGAAATGCTCACACAGAATGCCCTATTGACCAGGTGTTCACTTGTTCATACCAAGCTCTAGTATGGGAACTATGGTTAAATAAAAAGATTTTGTTGTTCGGTTTCACAGTCCCCAGATTCCCTTAGGATGGCATCTGTATGTCCTAGCAGCTCAAATGGCATCTGACAGAAGAGACTAGCCTGGCAAGAATGAAGACTTTCTAGAGATGCCTGTACCCCTTTCTTTGGCTATTGAAACAATAGACCCCAAGAAACTAGACTTTCCTCCCAAGAATCTTAATTCTAAGAAAAGAAAATTATGGGGATCCTGCACCATCAGAGGGGAAACTTTTCTCCTTGAAAGAGGTTTTACAAAGTTCCAAGGACTTGTCAGACCGCCTTCTAAGACAGACTGGAACCTAGACAATGGTAATGGTTGAGAATTGCACCTTAATTGAGGCTACTTAGCTATGCATACCCCTGACCCTCTATTTAAACCTAAGTTTGAGTACCACAAAATGGACTTCATGGTGAGGAACCTCTAGACTTCTCTGCTCCTCTTCAGAATGTGGCTACATTGGGGAAAATTTTTGTTTCTGCTTTCTGCAATTATTTGTTCCAGCAACCTATTGAGGATGGGTAGCTGAGCCTAGTTAGCTAGGGTCTCTGAGGCCCAGACTCTGGCTCAAAAACTGGAAAGATAAGGATGGATAAATGAATCAAGGCAGGGAGGAGACCTCAATCTATAGACTATCCAAAAGCAATAACACCCTTAAATGCACTTCATAAAATCCTGGGGATAAGGAAATAAATGCTATATTCCAAAGCCTTAGAACTGTAGTGGCCACCGGGGTAGCTGTTTTCCTTCCCAGGGTGCCATACGCTGCTGCCAGTAGACCTTCAGGCTGGATCTACTGCTTCCACGGCACCAAGCAACTGGTTAGTGCGGAAGGAAAAGAGGCATTTCCGAGAAAGAGTCAACCTAAGGGCAAGTTTGGTTTCTTCAGCCTTTCAACTCAATCATGAAGCTCATTCTTACTGCGGGTAAATACAGGATAGCCTGGGTCTGAGAGTCTTGCATCATGAGAAAATGTTATCGCATTAATCCCTAGAAATCAGCTAGCAAGTATTACTAAGACAACAAGAATTTCCCCACGCTTCTGTTTTCCAGGATCTCACTCTGACCTCTTCTCAGCTCCCCAGCTTTTGTGATCTCTATCAAAATATCTCATAGTGTGATTAAAAATAGGGTGTGTGCGATGGGGCACTCTCAGTGGGAGAGAAAGACAACAACCAGCAACATCTTTGTGCCAACCTACCAGAAAGCCTCAGCTAAACAGCAATCCAACGGCCTTCTGGACTCAGGTTGTCCTGTCTCTACCCTTTCTCTTGGTTTATTTTGGTAGCAGTAACACCTCGAATCTTGCTGTCTCTGGTCCTGGTTTATAAGCTCCTGATGAAGAGGGGAAGGACCATCCTCAATGACCTTCAAACCTGCTAATATTGGACTAGCTACCCAGCTAGACCTATGATTCTCCTAAGTCTAAGAATCTAGGAATCCCCTGGAGGGTTTATGAATAACACAGATAGCTGGATCCACCTCCAGATTTTCTGATTCAGCTTGTCCCAGGTAACATTGACACAGCCTGTTCCAGAGATCACACTTTGAAATCACTGCCCTAGACTGTGAGTGGGAGCCTTGCAAAAGAACCTGCAGATCAGCTCAGACACTTACCAGACTGACGTGCATCAGCTGAGTAAATGCCAGACAGCAAACTAAAGTGAAGTCTGCCTGCCACCTGGCCCAAACTGCCTCACTTAAAGACACAAATGCTACAGTCAGACCTGAGGGTCAGAGAAGGTCAGGTCTGGACCCCTGATATCAATGGCACACAAATTTCCCCACCTCCCTCTTAGAGATGGCCATGGTAAGAACTTGAAAAGCAGGTCGAATTGAGTTCTGACTCTGATTTTACAAAAGTGGGTTTTCAAATCAAATCTGACAAAAGGTCCATGGGGCTCATTTACCCCACCCAAGTGACCTCTTCTGCTAAGAAAAGGAAAAAGCTTAAAAACCCTCTTCAACATCAAATAGCAACTTAAGAGCATTTTCTGGTGATTTAAATTTAAGCCAATCAGAAACATCTGGATTTACTCAAATTCTGCACAATCTAAACAATTAAAGCAGGGGAGGAGGTGCTTGGCAAGCTGCCCTCTGGGTTTAATCAAGCCTGGCACATTGTTAAATTGGGCTGAGGTGTTGATGAGCTCTGGGTATGTCCTAAGTCCCAGCTATGCAGGCATCTCACAGTTGCTTCCCTCAGGACTCCTGGCAGGACCTGGTTTACATCTATTTTCTTCATGGCCCCAGAGGACAGCTACTTTTCAATTTGATGCTATAGCCCAGTCTGGTGCCTGAACAGTGAGCGTTTTCTAGAGTATTCTACAGCCCGACCATGGTGACTAAACACCAAGAGGTGCATAATGACAGAGCAATGCCACCAGCTGCTATGGTAGGCCAGCCGTGATGTCTTCATGACTTTTCAGAAGTGAGTATTTGTCTTCCTGGTGCTGTCTGGGCTGGGTGACCCTGCAGGATCTCTCTCCTCCAGTCTCTCAGGAATCCAGGCTTCTACAGTGAGGACTCTCCATGATGTCTGAAGTGGAAAAGAAGGGAGGAATCTACACTGTTCGAGAGATATGGAGCTCTCACCTGTTCTTCCTCTGTGACATGGAGTTCATTACTGCCCTCCACTATGGACTGAGGCGAAAATTAATTTTTGGTATTGGCCGCTAAAAGTAGTTTCCACTGTCAAGTAGTATTGGCACAACTTGGGACTCTGCCCTGAAGTCTCACCCCATGCCTGCAGAATCAGTAAACAGCCTGAATGTGTGTGCCTTTCAGCTTGAGGGTTGCGCAATAAAGTACCCAGCCTATAGTAGATGCTCAATGAAAATTAGTTGGCATTATGATCTAAACTGCAGCCACCTCCCCAGGCCAGAAATCACTGAATCAATTAGCCACTCAGCAGCCACATCAGGGGAGATTATCAGATCGAAGGCTGGTTTCTAGTCTCTTGGAAGAGTGACACTTCCTACTGATGTCCTTTTATGAAAGGGTGGAGGGGGGCTGTTATGTTAACTGACAAATCAAAGCAAGGCAGAATAAAGACTGCAATCATTTTATCCCCATTATCCCTAGGAATTCAGCCCATATGGCACTCTACCCTCATCATTACACACTGATCACAGACCCTGCCCGTTACCTGGGATCAACCCAGTAACATGAAAGGTGGGGAACAGACCCAGCTTTCCAGACAGCCTGTCACAGAAAATTCCCATTCTTAGGGGCTTGGGGAGGGGAGGATTTGGACTAATGTCAAGTAAATCATTCACCCCACCTCCTGGTCAAACACATTTCCATGCTTCCTGATTTCTGAAGGCAACATTGTCCAGCTCACTCCATCTAGAGCATTCCTGTTCTGGGATGTGTTGTAGTGGGGTGGGAGGGATTCTTTTGGCTGGCTGCCTGTGTGTCTAATTTCCATGATTACACCAAACTCTTTGCTGAAAGCAGTCTTTGCAAAATGACTGAACTCCTATCAGGTGTCTCTCTCTCTCCTGCCCTCTCACCTGCCTCCACCTCCCTCTGCCACACATGACACTGAGCAATAGATCACACACCTTTAGAAGATCAATCTCCTTCCCTCTTCAAGGGTGTCACCTCCTCCACACAGATCAATATAAGCCAGAAGGATGCTCTGTGCAGTCTGCAGTCTGGTTTCTCCCTCTCCCTCTTCTTCTCTGCTCCATCTCCTTCTTCTCCTTCACACACACACACACACACACACACAGGCATGAACACACACACACAGAGGCATGCGCACACACACGCACACATGCACACACACACGCAAAATACTCAGAACATTAAAGAAAGCTGTTATACTAATCTGGTGTATCTAAATGGGCAATATATATTGAATCCATGCTCCATTGATCATAATTATTGCAGGGCCCTTTATCGAGTAGCCATCTTAAACCATTATTTAGAGATCATTTTGCTTTCCATTACTGACGCTATATTGCAAAATTCACAGGGAATTGGATGCCTAGCGATAGAGGGGCACACACAGTATTAGACAGGACTCTGCCTTGTCATCCAGGAGTGTTTCCAAATGGGGAGACCCACCGCCACAGTCCATGAACTTTTGAAGAGCCCCCATCAGCTTCATAGCAGAAAAATAAATCCCCCACCCGGGTCTGATTTTCTTCCTTGGCTCTGCAAACAATATCACCATTATTCTTGCCTTGCGATAATCCTCAGTAAGACCCTAGACATACAAAGCCCCCTGACTCACACCAGGCATTTTGCAGATGAAGTGCAGTCACTGAAAAGTGCCTTGAATAAGGCATCTGGCCTGTGGGAACAAAAAACAAGGGTGCCTTATCTGTCACAGCCCAGCCCCCTCCACAGGAACTTTATACCAAAACCATGGCTTCCTTTCTTCTCCAACCTAAGGACACTTGTAATGTTTGAGCCATTGTCTCCTTCAGTGTTCTGATCCACCCCTGCCTCTGTCTTTCCTCCAACCACTACTATAGGGTGCACTCTACAGAGAGGGGATCTGGGAGGAGCTTCTTAATGAGAATGAGACACTGCCAAGCCTTGAAAGCTGTGGTTAAAGAGACAGACCATTGTCACCAGAGTGAGTGTGAAGGTTTAAGCCCATGAAATTGCCTGCTCTCTGCAATCCACAAGCAACACACGCACGCACATGCACATGCACACATATACAGGTTCAATTGGAGAGAGTCTGAGTTGACCATCCAGAAGACAGCTACAGAGAGGAGCTGTCCTCACACTTAGCTGTCCCCAGCCCCGGAGCTCCTGATCCAAGCCTATATTTCTAATAAGTTCCTAGGGAAAACTGACATTTTCTGACCACATTTTGAACTCCCTCAATTTTTACTGAACTAAAAGTTGCCTCTAATCTGCAGCATAGAAGCAACAGTGAGTGGAACGGACCAAAGACGGTCCTGTTTTCAGGTGTTTGCAGTCAGGCTGACCTGAATCTGCTCTGCCAGTTACAGCATTTTAAACACTTGCAGATTTTAAACAGCATCATTTGCTTTCTTTGCTGGATTCCTTACCTGCACATAGGAACGAGCGATTCCTACATCACGCAGTTGTTCTGCAAGCTAAACTACCTGCAGGCAATGCGACAGAGTTTCTGGTAACTAATAGTGATGTTGGGTTAGGTGGAATGAAATTGTGGATATTTGATCATACTTTTACTACTCAGACTGGCAGTTTCATGTAGATGTTCCATTCCCAGATTCACAGAAACAAAACATTGATTTCTGGCAATAAAGTTCTCAATAAATAACTACAACCTATATAAGAGCCACAAAATCCTACTTGGCTTTACGAACAGGTATCTCAATTTTAAAAATCATAACTCCTAAGTGGAAAAAGGCAATGAAGTTAAAGGAAAATATCCCATAAAATTTATTTTTAATATCCACAATATTCAAAAAGTTAATGTCCTTACAACATAAAAAATACATTAAAAGCTAGACCAACAAAATACCTCAGCAAGAATGGGTGCTTGCCACCAAACCTGGATACCTGAGTTTGATTCTTGGGATGCACATGGTTAAAGACAAGAGCCAACTCTCACAGTTTGTCCTTTGACCTCCATAACACAGATAGATGTGCAAGCACATAAATAAATAAAATAATAAAACACTTAATGTATATTAAATCCCACCAGTAAAGTTTGCCCTTGGGTTTAGGGACATCATTTAGGGGTTGATTATAATTAGTATACGGTTGAGGGTTGGGGGAGGAATTTTATAAGCTCAGGGATCATTTGGGAAAAAAAAAAGGGATAATGGGATGATGGGATAATAGATCGGTACTTGTTGGTACTTGTGAGTTATTGTTTTGAGACAAGTAAATTGGTATCGATTCTTATATATTGATATAAAGTAAAATTATATTGACTATTGTATGCATGCATGTTTCTACCTCTGTTTAAAACATTTTTTGTGTATTGACATATATTGTATTGATATATATATATATATATTGTATACATTTACCATATTACAGTGTACATTTCTACCTCTGATTAAGATACTTACATATTGCTTGTGTATTGATATATATTTACCATACTGCAATGTATATTTGTACATTGTTTATATTTGGAGGTCATTGTCCTCATTTGTTTCACAGTCGTTTATTGTCTTAGTCTTTAAGTTAGATAGGCATTGAGAATTATATAGATCAATAGTATTCTAAGTTTGTCATTTATAATTAGACTAATCAGGTTCTTTAGATACATAGAGATTATACTCAGTATAGATAGATAATCTTCAACCTCTTCAAAGAGCTGTAAAAAATGGCCTTTAATCTAACTCTGAGTTTTGAGAGAATGTTGAGCACCAAAGACACTCCACCTGGAGCCTTTCTTCTTGGCTGAACTGGCCTTTGGGCAAAGAAATGCCCATACTTCAACCACTGACAGAGATACAGAGTATCCCGTGAATGGAAAGAACAGGACTGTCATATCCTGCCAAGACAGGGTAAGATAGTTTTGATAAGTTTCTTGCCTTTGAAAATGGTATGTCACTCCCAGCACTTGGGAGGCAGAGGCAGGAGGATCTCTGTGAGTTCGAGACCAGCCTGGTCTAGAAGAGCTAGTTCCAGGTCAGGCTCCAAAACCACAGAGAAACCCTGTCTCGAAAAACCAAAAAAAAAAAAAAAAAGAAAAAAAAAAGAAAATGGTATGTCAGTTATGTTAGGCCTTAGCCAAAGTTGGTTGCTTCAACACTGCAAACATGACCTTGGGTGATTGCCCAGGTAGCTAGTTGTCTCTGTGATTTGTTGCATGTTTTGGAAGTTGTTTGATTGCACTTCCTAATTACTCAGGTAACATTATTTTCCTTCTCAGATCTTCAATGGGGTTGAAGACTATATAAATGTAGTTACTTTCCACTCATTACTTGGCCAAGCTATTTATTATACAAGACCCAAGCTAGTTAGAATAGGATATTTGTACTTATTGTATATAATTTTGTAGTAGGTTTAGAACTCTTTTACTTAAACAAAAGGGGGAGGTGTTGCTGGAGGTCCTTCTGTTCCTCCAGCCAATAGCTGCTGAGATACCAGCCCACTGGGGCGTGGTCTCTCTCCCTTTAAAAAAGCGGCCACTTCCCTCCTCTCTCTCTCTTACTTCCTGCTCCGCTTCCGGCGACTAGACTCCCTTCCTGATTGCGCAGAGGGCTGTTGTCTGGGATGTTGATCTGTAAGTTTTTTCTCCTTTAAATAAATAACTATTCTATTAATCATAATTCCAAACTGGTGTGGGATTTGTTTGTGACTTACGCCTTCTCCTTCAGGGGAGCATTGCCTCATAGCTTCAAAATGACTAGTATGGGAAGGTTGGAACGGTGCTCTCTATAGAATTTCAGTTTCTAAAAAGGACCCAGGGGAAGGTGAAGCCAACAGTCTAGCACCACATGGTACGAGCCAAGGCTTAAGAGAACACTGCTTAGTGAGAAGAGCAAATTATAGCATCTCAGGGACTGAATGATTCACTTTCCCTATGTAATTTACATATGCATAGAAACTCTTCAAGGGTAAGCCCTAAAATATTAACAATGGTTTTTTCTAAGTGTCGAGATTATGGGTGTTTTAAATGTTTTATGATGAACATGAATTATTTATGTAAATTTAATTAACTGGCTATTTCCTCCTCTAATAAGCAAATTTTATGAAACCCATATGCGTCCGAAACTTCTTATGTGGCGTCTGGTCTCACTTGAAGTCACTTGGAGCTAAATTCGAAATATCAGAGCTTACAAGAGAAATAGTTAATATCAACTTTATGAGATGTAATTTGCATAGCATGTAATTCACTCACTTAAAGAGCATGCTCCAGGGCCTAAAGAGATGACTTGGTTGTTGAGAAGACTTGCTAGTCTTGCAGAGGACCTGAGTTTGGTTTCTAGCACACATGTGAACTGCCTTAAAATCATCTGTAACTCCAGATCCATGGGACTCCACGCTCTCTGTTGGCCTCCTAGGGTCATTTGCCCACATGTGTGAATGCACATACATACACATAAGTAAGTAAATCAAGCCATCCCATGGGCTCTGTGAGTTAAAATAACACCAACAATAAATCCCAAAACATTGATGAATAAATCACCAACAGTGAAAACATTTGGAGGCTAGTGGTAAATGACTATTTTGATACCCCAAGATTTCTGAATACCACATAGCTCTCTTTACTGAAGGAGATGCACCAGCTATGAGAACCTGTTAGAATGAATTCCTGAGTGTTCACACTATGTAGTCTAGTTGGTGTCTTTAAGCATCTATACCTATGACCATTAGAAAGATGAGAGAGAAGAGAAGAAGCGGAGAACACCTAGGAATGCTCCCTTTCCCACCTGGCAAAAGCAGGAAGTTGAGCCAGCTCAAGAGGTTGGAGGGCCTAACGGATTCAATGGAGCTGAAAGGAAAGCAGCCAAATAGAAGTGCCAGTGAGATGAGGTTCTAAAACACAGCCTAGCTGTAGACTATGCACCCACAGACAACCCTTCCACCACATAGGAGGAAAAGCTTTCTGTACTGGTTTGGGTGTGTCCATAGGCATTCAGCTTGAACTAATGGTATCCATATTGAGTCAAGTTCCTGTGGTTGACTTGAGTAACCCTGAGCTGTTTTCTTTGCAGCCTTATAGCTTAGTATAGTGACTTTCAACCTTCCTAATGCTGCAATCCTTTAATATAGTTCCTCATAGACGGTTGTGATGGCTCAACCATAAAGTTATTTCATTTCCACCGATACCTGCCTTCATGTGCACGTATTCACATGCAGACACACACACCTTTGTGTAATTAAGAATATCAGTTGGTCTTCCTGTAACATTTCGATAACTGAAATTTCCTTAAATAAAGAAATAAAAAGTATCACAGTTTCTCTTTAGCCATTGTAGGGTATTATTTATTATTGTTGTTGTTAGTGCCTTTGAGAAAGTTTTTGAAAATATGAAACTAAGTAATCCATAACTAATGTATTAATTTTCCCACTCCGTTTAGCTTCTCCTTTGCCAGGCAACAGAGACAAATGGAGAGAGGAAAAGAGAGGGGTGGAGAAGAGACAGGAGCATGAGGAAAAGAAAGAAGATAGTTAACTTCTATAAAAATCTTTTGCCGACCAGGTGGTGGTGGCGCATGCCTTTAATCCCAGCACTTGGGAGGCAGAGGCAAGCGGATCTCTGAGTTTGAGGCCCGCCTGGTCTACAAGAGCTAGTTCCAGGACAGCCAGGGCTATAACACAGAGAAACCCTGCCTCGAAAAACAAAGCAAAACAAAACAAAAATCTTTTCAGTATGTGTTTTTCAAGTCTCACTCAGTGTTCAGGAGCCCTCCCTGCTCTTGTGGAAGGCAGGAGTCTGGATACCAGCACCATCTATTATGAGCTTCTGTGAGGTTCCCTGCCTAATACCAGTGATGGTATCCAAATGCTGTTTGGGTGTGAAGGGATGTGTGTACACACATGTATGAGAGTGCACATGCTGTTTGGGTGTGAGGGGATGTGTGCATGCACGTGTGTGAGAGTGCACATGCTGTTTGGGTGTGAAGGGATGTGTGCATGCACATGTGTGAGAGTGCACATGCTGTTTGGATGTAAAAGGATGTGTGTACGCACATATGTGCGCACTCACATGGAGAGCAGAGGTTAATGTCAAGTGTCATCTCTAATCTCTCTCCACCTTATCTTTTAAGACAGAGTCTCTCACTGAATCTGGAGCTCACTGACTCAGCTTGACTGTCTGGCATCCTCTGTCTCCATCTCACTCCCGAGATTATAGGCACACACTGCCATGCCTGCCTTTTTTATATGAATGCTGGGGATCTGAACTCGGGTCTTCATAATGTATGGCAAACATTTTGCCAACTAAACCATCTCCCCAGCCCCTTCATTTATTTCTTTAACAAATACTTAGTCCTTGCCATGATTCTAAGGCTAACTGCTACACAGATCAACAAACTTAATCCGCCTCCACATTTGGTATGAGTTCAGAATTCTCATCTTAATCAGGAGCAAATATGGACAGAAATGTTTCATGCTTGCTGCCCCCCTGTATAAAAATGGTACATGTCTTGGTACAAACTCTTCCTGGGGAAGAGTTTGGGGAGGAATTGTTCAGACTGTGTTTGCCTGTGACATGTCTGTGAGAGATTTTCCTAACTGAGTCTATTGAGCTGGGAGATCCACCCTAAATGAGAGCAGCACCATTCCCTGTATAAGAACAGAAAAAGCAGGTGAGTGGCAAACATGCGCACATTTATTCTCTCTTTTCTTAAATGTGGATTAACTATTCTTCACTGGATCAGCTAGAAGGTCAGCCTCTGACCATTCCTGTAATCAACTTTCTGATCAGGTTATTTTTATCTGCAATTCCCACCCCCAAATGTGGGCAGCATCTTCTGGTAGCAATCCAGATAAAAGGACATAAAAGGAAAACTCTGCTTTTCACCTGATTCCTTTCACTCTTACTGGCAAGTTCATCTGTCGCTGCAGCATTTCCTTCATTGATATTGCCGGCACCGATACAGGGAAAGAACCTGCTTTTCCGAGCTTCCGGTGTAGACTGAAGATCAGCCGTTCTCCGAGAATCCTGCAAGCCTTCGGTGCTAGATCAGGACTGTTCCTGTCGGGTGTTTGTTTGTTTGTTTTTGTTTTTATCACACCAACAGAAATAAAGCTTGGACCATATACAATGTGTGGCTCATATTTAGAAACTAGCAAATGCCCCCGGCTCATACTGGTTATCCAAATAAAAATGCAGTTAAATTCAGATTCAACATGAGTGGATATTAATGAAGGGGGAGCAATGGGAGTTAATGAGATAAAATACACAGTATGTGCTCAGTTCAGCTTTCTGTATTGTTTATCACTTAATTCTAGGAAATGGAGATGATCCGGAAAAGCTCAAGTGTGAATAGAGCCCTGGTTATGAAATGGATTAGACACAATAATAAGTTCTCAGACTTGAGAGGTTCTCTGAATATACTTATTGGATGGAATGTAGACCCAAATATTGATTCTTTTACATGCTGGAACTATTTGCATAATTTCTTCTCCATCTGTTGAAGGTGTTTTTATGAGAAGCAGCTGCTGTGGGTGGACATGTTTGCCCATATGGAACCCTGTTTTGGGTGGCTCTTGGATACAGCCATCTGCCTTCCAAGATTCCTGTGTGTACAGAAGTTCTGATCACAGTCAAACCACAGAGACAACTGTACCACAATGTTCGAAATCCACCAGCCAACAAGAAACAATAGTATGTGAGAATGAAAACATATTACAATCCTACTCCAAATAATGAATTTGGCTTTAGGCACTACAGAGAGACATGTAAGGTGCAAGGATATTTCAGAAGCGCCTGTTCCAAGGAAGAAGATGAGAAAGGCATAGTTCAAGAGAATTACTGAGAAGAACTAGATAGCAGAAAAACAAGGGGGTAACAGCTTCTGTGGCTGCTTAGAGAGTTTGGAGAGCGGCAAGACCATCTGAGCTAGACGAGAACTGGGAACTTGGCTAGCTGCTGGGACTTCTGCCACTACACTCAGGAGGCAAAGGATTTGGCTCCATAAGGAAGGAAGAGGGAAGTGGGGTTAGTCTGTTCATTATCACCCCAAATGCACACAGCTATGAACCCCTTGGTATGATTTCTGCTTCTTCTACTTAAGTAGAATAATCCAGATAAAATTTTTCTAGCCCATAATGTTCTGCTCTTTGCTGTATTTTGTATCTGAGTTTCTCTTTGTGTACTCATCTATCTCCTAAGTGGCTGTGTTTACTCTGCTCTCTCATTCTCTTTATATCTCATGAATAACAAAATTTCAGAAAGCACATTAAGGATATTTAAAATCACTCTTGTCTGGTGAAGCTTTCAGATTGACTGTCTCTCAGGCATTTCTCTTCTCTCCTTCCTCCTAGAACCTCAGAGCATCAACAGCTTATGGGCAGGTATCTGAAGCCTTTCCTCTCCAAAGAGAGAAGGGAAAGAAATCAAAGGAGCATTTGTATGTATGCCACTGTGTGCATGAGGCTTCATAGTGCCTGACGAGAGAACTGTGTGTTCTCCTTTTCGAAGATGGCCTATCAGAAACGCAGGAACTGATGGGAACTTAAAGGGGCCTTGCGGATTCTCTCCATGTCAACAGGCTCCTGTGTCTAATTTCCAGTAAGTGAATTATACAAGAAATAATCTTTCTTCAGGGAGAAAAACACATTATGGGAGACTCCAGATAGATTTTCTGCCAGAGTGAAAGGAAACAAATGGAAGAAAGCAGTGGAAGAGATAAGAGAAGAGAGAGGAGAAGAGGGAAGAGGAGAAAGAAACAATAGGAGTCCCCAACTGCTTCCCCGGAAAGGAGAAGTCTGCCTACAAGGTGCTGAGGCAATTCTGTATCTGGTGCCTTAAATGATTTATGTCGTGTCTTATTGTCTTGACTTCTGTTCTATTGCTATGAGGAAACACCATGACTGTGGAAATTTATAAAATAAAGCACTTAATTTAGGGTTTGCTACAGTTTCAGAGGGTGAGTCCATGGCCATCCTTGTATGAAGCATGACATCGGGCAGAAAGGCATGATGGTAGACCAGTAGCCGAGAGCTCATACATGATCCATAAGTTGTAGGCAGAGAAAGAAGCAAGGAACTGGAGACTGGTCATGGTATGGGCTTTTGAAACCTCAAAGCCCACCCTCAGTGATACACCTCCTCCAACAAGGCCACACCTCCTAACCCTCAAACAGCCCCACTTACTACATGTGCCTATGGGGGTCATTCTTATTCAGACCACCACACTTACAGCATTACTTTCCTTGAGAAGCTCCTGGACACTTCTGAAAAGAACATGCTCCTTCTACTGTTCTCTGATGACGCAGTCCCATGATTCCTAGCACAAGGCCTCAGTTCCTCAACACATGACACTCATGGAGGACTGAAGGCATCCTCATGACATGGCCATCACCTTCTCCCAGGGCAGCGAGCCAAGCAAGAGAGGGGCAGTAGCTGCAGTGTGTACAGCATAGATGTATATGATGTATTGATGGAGGTGGGTCTTGTATTAATCTGTTGCTTTCATTGGTTAATTAATAAAGAAACTGCCTAGGCCCATTTGATAGGCCAACCCTTAGGTGGGTGGAGTAAACAGAACAGAATGCTGGGAGAAAGAAGCCGAGTCAGTGAGTCGCCATGATTCTCCCACTCCAGACAGACATAGGTTAAGATCTTTCCTGGTAAGCCAGCTCATGGTGCTACACAGAATATTAGAAATGGGTTAGATCAATATGTAAGAGCTAGCCAATAAGAGGCTGGAACTAATGGGCTAGACAGTGTTCAAAAGAATACAGTTTCCATGTAATTATTTCGGGTAAAGCCAAGCGGGTGGCCGGGTGCCAGGGACGCAGCCTTGCCGCTCATATTACAACAATGTATAAATGCACACACACACACACACCCATCACTTACAAAAGACGTCTTACAAACTCCCCAGCTCCTTTTCTCTTAATGCTCTCCCATTGTCCCTCTCTGTCTTGTTTCCATTTCCCTTCCTCTTTCACCTATCCTGGAATTCCCAAAGTCGTCCTCTCCCCCAGAGGTGTACATATACACAGCTAGGCAGGGGTGACCTCTGACCTCTGTTTTTTATTCTCTATTCACTTAAGAAGCTTCAGGCAAGGTTAACCTGTCCTTGCTGGTCTGGAAGGGCAGGCTGGTCTGGAAGGGCCAACCTGGTGACTGATGGAGGTGGGTCATCTTTCTATCTGTTGCTTTCATTGGTTAATTAATAAAGAAACTGCTTGGCCTCTGATAGGGTAGAATTTAGATAGGTGGAGTAAACAGAACAGAATGCTGGGAGAAAGAAGCCGAGTCAGAAGTAGCCATGATTCTCCCACTCCAGACAGATGCAGGTTAAGATCTTTCCTGGTAAGCCAACTCGTTGTGCTACACAGAATATTAGAAATGGGTTAGATCAATATGTAAGAGCTAGCCAATAAGAGACTGGAACTAATGGGCCAGGCAGTGATTAAAAGAATACAGTTTCCGTGTAATTATTTCGGGGCATAAGCTAGCCATGGCGGTGGCTGGGTGCCGGGGACGCAGCCCTGCCGCTCATATTACAACAGGTGACCTTTGTAAAACCCAGATAATATACAGCTTTGGAACAAGGGAAAGGCTAGAGAGTAAAGGTTACTACTGTGTAACCTGGGTTCATGCCCCATGTCCCAGTGTAACCATTAGTATCACTCCCTACTCTAAAGTGTCCTGTTTGGGATGGTAAATTATATGGTCATCTCATGGGTCTTTTGCAGTCTAAGCTATGTATTGTGATTCTGAATGGGTGAAGGCTATTGAATGTGTCCATGCTGGGGCTGAAGCAATGACTCAGTGGATAAGAATGCATGCTACAAAAAGCATGAGGACCCAAGTTCAGCTCCTTGCATCTACATAAAAACAGCTGAGTGTAATCTGGTGTTGTAGTGTGTATGTTTAATCCCATATTTAGTAGGCTGAGGCAGGTGGAGCTCTATGAGTTCTAGGCTAGCCTGGTCCACACAGTGAGTTCTAGGTTAGCCAGGGCTATGTAGGGGAACCCTGTCTTTTAAAAAAAAAAAAGGTTGGTGTAACCTCATGCACCTGTAACTCCAGTCCTGTGGAGGAGTGGAAATGGGAGGACTCCTGGGGTTTGCTGGCTATAAGCCTAGTGTCAGGGTCAATGAGAGATTCTGTCTCAAAAAAAAAAAAATAGAGAGTGATAGAACAGGGCACCCATTGTCCTCTTCTGGCCTCGAAGCACCTGCACACACAGGTGTACATACAACACACACAGTCACATGCACACAAGGTATGTTGGCATTACAGGCAGTTCTAAGTCAACTGCAGATCTAGTCTGACACAGGTGCATAGCATGGCCATACATTACATATACATTCAGCCCCACATAAAGATTTGCCCATGGTAAGAGGGTTCTAAAGCTATTTGCAGAGTAGATCTAGGCTAATGCACTCATACACACACACACTATAACACACACTATAATACACATTATAACAGACACACACACCACACAAATATGGGCCAAATATTACAGATGGTGCTAAGTTAGCTGCAGAGTAGAACTAGGCTAATGCAGGCACCTGTGCACTCTCTCACACACACAGTATAACACACACACTATAACACACACACACACCACACTACACACATACAAAGATGGGCCAGATGTTACAGATGGTACCAAAGCTATCTGCAGAGTATGTATAGGCCTATGGAAGCACCAGTACACTTACACGCATAAAGGTGTGCATACCTCACAATCAATCACACGCACACAAAGATAGGCTGACCACAACCAATTAACACAAAGACATGCCAGGATTATACGGTGTTCTAAAGCTATCTAAAGAGTGGATCTAGGCAAATGCAGACAGAGGTGCACCCACCCATCCACAAACACAGGTGTGCATGTTCTATGCACATATGCACCCCACACACACAACAGACACACACAAGCAAACAGATAGGCAGACAGACAGACGGACAGAGATATGCCAATGTTACAGACAGTTCTAAAGCCATATGAAGGGAAAAGCTAGGCTTGCACAAATACAAATGTACCTGTGAGCCTGACCATTAGAAACAATTTGGGTGACGTGATACAGACTGTGGCTCTCTGCACATTTCCATGGTATTTAACATTCTTTGGCATTTCAATGACCTTTTATGAGACATAATGCAAGCTAAAGCACTCATTTATTCTGCGGTCATCTGATTTTATCCAAAGGAAAACGAGAGTGGAAGCCAGTGCCCCGGGCTGAGTAACGGATTGCATTTCAGAGCCTCTCAACCTGACGCTAATTTCGGCCGTTTGCATGGGGCACCGAACTATCGTTCCTATCACAGTATTCATGGCAGCTCAATTTTCAGAGAAACCGTAAGGAAACATTGACCTGCCACTGATTACAGTGATGTAACGAGTCATGAGCCAGTAATTATTCTGCATTACCGTGATCAGGTAACATACAGCAGAGTTATCACAGCAAGCTCCCAGTGCTGGCATGGGATGGAAGAAAACGATCATGAATATCATTTCAAGAACATCATCAAAAATTAGTAGGCAGGGTTAAAATGTAAGAAGCTCCAGGCTCAAGATGCTATCTTGTACTCCTGTCTGTCTCATAAATAACCCCTGCACAGTCCGTACATAGACACG
Organism: Chionomys nivalis; assembly: GCF_950005125.1. NCBI lineage: Eukaryota > Metazoa > Chordata > Mammalia > Rodentia > Cricetidae > Chionomys > Chionomys nivalis. The sequence continues at coordinate 882,927 of NC_080093.1, read as the reverse complement.
CCACTTTGAGTAACTTAATTTCAGTAATCATAGGTAAAAGCTACCTGCACAGATAGAATGATCTTTTGGGAGAGATCTGGTAGAAAATGGAGAGGAGGTGGAGAAAATATCTTCATAGCATTTCAGGTTACCCATTGCTCAAAGAATTCGGGGCCACTTGCTTGGAGAATTAACACCATTGGCTCCAGTGAGAACCTGTGATGGGCCCACAGAATCCTGGGTGTGACTCTCACAGAAAGCACTTCTTGGCTTGAGACCTGCTTTGATATAGTTATGACATATAGATGAGAATCAAGCCTGACCCTGTCTTTTACTGAGCACACCTCAGTGCCATGGAACAGACAGAGTTCACTAATGAACCACTGCCACCTGGCTATTGAGAGACATCCCACAGCTGAGGTGTCCTAAAGCAGAGAGCATTGCTTCTTCAGATTGCTATGGTTTCAATGTGCAGGTTTTGAAGACGGGAAAGTAAATTGCAATTGCCAGGAAAGACAGAGGTGTCTTGCTTTGAGTGTTTCTACCATAAACACACCCACGGGCAGCACACTCACACACTACCTACACATCCGTGGGTACACTTGCATATGTATACACACATACACACAATATATCTTCCCACAAGAACATAAACATAGGAACTTGGGTATTAGACAATGCAGTGTCAGCTTCATGAGTCACAGAGTTTGGGCAGTGGTTGTGCATACCTTTAATCCCAGCACTAGGGAGGCAGAGGCAGGAGAATCTCTGTGAGTTCAAGGACAGCCTGGTTTACAAAGCGAGTTCCAGGACAACCAGAACTAAACAGTGAAGCCCTATCTTGAAAAAACAAGAAAAAAATTAAAAAATGATTCACAGAGTTTATAGCCCTATAACTGAGAGCTTCCCTTCTTACAGCACATCCTTCTTCTCTTCCTTCTTCTCCCCATTGCTCCTGAGAACTGTATGCTACCAGGGTAGTTGATTTGTCTTTGTAGAAAGAGGCAGAATATTTAATTGCGAAAGCTCTAGACACTGGGCACAGCTATCTTAAGACTCACACGGTCACTAGGATAGAGTTTAGTCAGTAGAATGTTTTCTTAGCATGCCTGAGGCTCTGGGATCAGTCCCCAGTACTGTACAAGCCAGATGTGGTAACTCACTTACAATCCAGCACTCAGAAGGTGAAGGTAGAAAGATCGGAAGTTCAAGGTCATCCTCAGCTTTGCAGAGAGTTCAGTTTTAGCTTGGGGTACTTGAAACCCCGTTCTTCACACCAAAACAATAGGAAAAACACAACAGAACTTACATAGGCTCTTGATCCAACAGCTTGGGAAACACACAACCATACCCACATTCCACATAACGTTTTGCATATAAGTTGTTGGAACTATTTTTCTAATACTATTGATGAAACAAGTTCCTATAATTTTACAAAGATTACCATGTATTATAGTGGTCAAAGAAAAAGTTTTAATTGTTCAGAATGCTAAAGTTAGCATGATGCTACCTTCTAAGGACACTCCATCCTCTGAATATCATCCTTCTCTTTGAATGGGGACACAATTCATTGTGGGAGCTGGTTGAATTTAGGAGTTTCCAATTTTTCATGTTACAAAAACGCTTTCAAGTTTCATGTACTTTGTCCTAGCTCAAGATCTGGAAGGCCCAAGTGAAAATCCCTGTCTGATGGAACAATTTGCCTGACTACTTAAAACCTTCGTTTCCTCAGCTGCAAATGAAGGGTAATAGCTGGGACCACCCTGGAGAGCAGTCAGCACAGCGGCTGCTGTCCAGCGAGCTCTCAGATAGCATCAGCTATGACTACCTTGATCATTTCATTTCAACTTTCTTTACCTTTTTGCATAACAAGCTTTATAACAACAATGAAGGACTTCTAGACAAAAAAGTCAGCCTCAGAACTAAACATTTCTTGTGTTCTGTTTCATGCATATACAATTTCACAAATATGCAATCTTTCTGTATTTAAGTGTTAGTTAATATTCTGGTTGTTTCTCTTTTTTATTACAAATTTGAATCAAAAATGTTTTTTATCTTGTTTTGGTTTTCATGTCAAAGTTGAATGATGTTAATTTACCATAATTTGTTTAACTGTTCCCATATTGCTGGCCATTTGGATTATTTTCATAGACATAATTTATGAGTAGGTCACTTGTATTTTTAATCTGTGTATATTCTCAGCCCTTTGCTTTTGGAATGTAGCATTCCCTCGGGTCACTTTCTACTCTGCAAAGTAACATTTCCTTTAATTTGTCTCAATTGCTACTAGATCAAGTTTCAAAGGGTTTCCTCCCTCTGGCTGCTACTCTCTTTAGGCCTCAGATGAAGAACAGGGCCAGGAAGGAGGGTAAAGTAACTCTGGTCCCTTCTAGGATCTGTAGATAAGATTCCCTGTACCTTTTCCACGTGCCAATCAAGACCAATCCAAGGTCAATGTTGCTGGGTCTGGATAAAGGTAGATTCTTCCCAAGTAAGTTTGGAAATGAGCCCTGCCACAGTCAGACCTCGAGAAAGACCAAGTCAGGGAGCTGAAAGATGACTCAGTAGGTGAAGTGCTTGATTCTCCAGGACCCATATAAAAAACAAATTGAAGTCAGGCTTGGTGGTGTATGCTGTAACCCCAGCAGTGGAGAGATGGAGACAGATGGATCTCTGGATTCACTGGCCAGATGGCATAGCCAAATCAGTAAATTCCAGGCTAAGGAGATATCCTGTCTGAAAAAAATCAATAATTTTTTAAGGTCTATGGTGTCTGAAGAGTAACAGCCAAGCTTTTCCTCTTTCCTCCTTCTCATTCCAACATTCCCACATTTCCTCAGGGTCGAGGCGCACCACAGTATACAGCGTCATTACTGCTTCGTGAGACTCCAAAGTACACGACATGACTGAATCTGACCCACAGGTTCTGACCACTGGAAAAGGTATAATCAAAAACCCATCACAGCTGTGCAGCAATTAAACAAGCAGCACCAGAGGGAGAAGATGGTCTACCCGAACCGAGCCACAAAGGCAGAGAAGAAAGAGCAAATGGCCAGGAATTGAGATGGAGAAACCAGACTGGCAGAGGACAGAATAGACAATTGATTGAGAGGAAAGAAAGGAATGTGGGGGAAGCTGCGTCACATCCATCGAACGTTCTGGAGCCAAGACCTCTTCTTAAGTTTCCAAGATTCAGAATTTATAGCAACAACCAGCCACATACATATTCAAGAGGAAATCAGAAGGTAAAGGTGAAATCAGCTCCTCAGGAACGCTAGCCACATCCCAAGTGCTCAACAACCACATGTGGCTACCACAATAGTTGTTATAAAAAGAGAGAAATCCTCCAATGCTGTTCTAGACGTTCCTGGTGTTGATGGAGTGGTTACACCTCCAGAGGGGCCCAGCTCTGCCACCGTTGCCCCCCAGCTCCTGACTCTCCATCAATTTCTGGTTTGCTGCGCATACAAACCTGAAGTCATACACAATACTTGGACATTTCTTCTTCTCCCCAGTTGGCCACCCATACAACACATCTTCCGTGACAACAGTCAACACTCAACATACCATCTTATCCGACACGCTGGGTGAACCTTCCCTTCCTGTCACCCAGGCTGCCTTGACCTTCAGTCTTTCCTTCATCCCCAGAGGATCTTTTTGGATGTCAACTAACTTTCTTTCCTATTAGCCTCTTGAGAATAATCAGGGTGAAGCTTACACTGCCTGACAAGCAGCATTTCTTCCTACACTCAGCTCTCAGCATTCCAGCTGACTTAGAGGGTTGGCCTTTCCTGCTGACCTTTGCCCTCCCCAGCATGGTTAGCTCATTAACTATTTGACTATTACTATACCTTTAAATCAATCACCAGCAAACTCTTGCCCTGCTGGTACAGGTGTCCAGTGTAAAACTCTATCTCCCCGTCAGCTAGGTAACAGGATATTAAAATATTTGTGTCAAGCATGCTGAAAAGCTTACCTGTCAAAAATAGCAATTTGGTGTCAAGTTCAAAATGAAATAGACGTTCCCAAAAGGACGATTTTGAAGAATCTGCTTTTGTCAAGCCTAGACAGAGGTTGAGGGAGGGGGGATGGCGGTAAATGAGAGCAATGAATGGAGGGGAGAGGTGACAGGCAGGGACAGGGAAAGCCCTGCATTTGATGGGACTGGATTTTCACATCCAGCTCGTATGTAATTCACACATAGTAACTCACAGAAAGTCTACTAGCAGGTGACGACGGGTCAAGTGGCCAGTAAGCCAAGGGGATTTATTTTCTAACTGTCCACCATTAAAGCTTCCATTTCCAACTTAGCTCCAGGCAGGAAAAGAAATAAGATGTAAGGAATGAGAAGTAAGAGGTGATTCAGAGAAGCAGAAGTGAAGGGGGGGGAGCCAAATCAGGAGCAAGGGGAAATGAAATCTCTGTTCCCCCAGCACAGCTGTGTGCTCTGTAGATGCTTTATTTTGTTCATAAATGCTTTATTTCAACAGATACTAAAATAGAGCATTGGTAGAAGCCCTGTTTACCCCCAGATTCTCCCTTCTGCTCCTCGTATTTCAGAACTATACTTCCTGGCCTGGAATATGAACCCCTTCTGTACTGGCAATGCACCCCGAAAATGACAGAGCCAGGCTTTTTGTATTCATTCCGTCTCTGACTCAAGCCTGACTTAGCTATACAACTGGCCAGTTATAGCCCTTGGGAAAGTGATTCGCTGTTCTTAAACTCATACCCTCGAGCAGTCCAACACAGCATAGTCCCTGTCCCATGGACTTGGTGTAAATTAAATGAGATAATTTACAATGGCAGCTAATGTTCACAGTCTGACAACATCTGCCACAATTCTGATATTGTTGTTATTGTCAAGCCCAACATCATTATTTTTGTTTTAGTTACCTTTTTGTTGCTGTGGTAAAACAGCAGGGACAAAGATTACTTAAGGTAGAAAGAATTGATTTAGGCTTACAATTCCAGAGAGAGAAAGTTCCAATTCCAGAGAGTGGGTGCCATAATGGTCAGGGAGATACGGTAGAGAGGAAACCTGAGCCGTTACATCTCAACCAACACAGGAGGGGGAGAGAGGGAGAAAGAGACAGACAGACAGAGAGAGGAGGACAGATGGACAGATGGAGGGACCGACGGAGGGAGGGAGGGAGGGAGGGAGGGAGGGACAGACAGAGGGGGGGCGAGGGAGAGAGGGAGGGAAGGAGGGACAGAGGGAGGGAGGGAGGGAGGGTGGGAGAGAGAGGGAGAGAGACAGACAGACAGAGAGAGGAGGACAAACCAGTGGACGGAAGGACGGAGGGAGAGAGAGGCAGACAGAGAGAGGGGCGAGGGAGAGAGGGAGGGAAGGAGAGGAAGAGAGAGAGAGAAAGAGACGGGGGGGGGGCAAGGCTATAAATCCTCGAATCCACACATCCCCATGGCATACCTCCTCCATCGAGATTTCACCTCTTCAAAGTTCCATAATCTCCCCAACCAATGCCACCAACTGAGGACCAAGTACTCAGCCACCTGACATTTCTCATTCAAACCACCATACCCTAATTCACACCTCAATGTAATACTTATTGCCTTTTCTAACAATAGAACTTTTGTCTGAATCAAATCTCTGTATTTATCTTCACACTTATCACAGTTTGAAAAAAAATAGATTTATATATGCACCTACTGGTTTTTAATCTGTCTTGTTTCTCATTCATCTCTCAAAACTTTCAAGTCACACTGAAGTTTTATACCTATGTGTATATATGTGTGTGTTAATGTGTGAGCACATGTACAAGCGTGGGAATGTGTGCAGAGACCAGAGGTGAACATGGGTAGTCTTCCTCAGTCACTCTCAATATTATATTTTTTTGAGGTCTCTCACTAAATCTAGAGCTCATCCACTCCACAAGGCTGTCTGGCCAACAAGCTCCAGGGATCTGCCTCTCTCTGCCTCCTCAGAGCAGGGATTACAAGCATGCACCGTCACAAGCAAGGTTTTGTACACGGGTTGTGGGATTCAGACCCAGATGCTGTGTTGGCTCTGCAAGCACTTTACCAACTACACCCACCTCAGCCTAAACTGCGTTAAAGATTTCAATAGGGCCTTTACTGTCTCAGAGGACTTGTGCATCCAGAGAGGTGCTCCGGATCCAGATCCAGATGCAGATGCCGATGCAGCCACAAAGCCTCTTGCTCACGCTCTTCTGTCTCTCATTGTTGTCTCCTTCTTCCGTTCTCCATCATCAGATACTGTTTCTCCCTGTGGAGATAACGCGGTCCACGGAAGTTCCAGAGAAAAACGTTCACTGTTTCTCCAGCAGGTTCTGGGGAAAACATCCTAGGGCAGATTTTGATTCGTCCATTTGAAGTAACATGCTCATATCTGAACCAATCACAAGTGGCTCCCGATACACCGTTCATCCTCACTGGGTGATCAGGGACAGATTCCACCCACAAGTAGCAGGAAGAGTCAGTCTTGACTAAATCAAGCAGAGCAACAGGAATATTATGGAATTTCCTGCAAAGGAATTCTCCCTAAGAATACTGAACAGACAAAAACAACAATAATAATGTCACTCCATTGTGTACACAGTGCTAAGAGGGATGAAAACTGCAAATGGCTCATCACGCATTCGTAGAATGGATATGTTCTGTGCTCATTAATCATCTCTTCCATGTCTGAATAAAGACACAAGGGTGTGAGAACTGAGTCAAGACACTGTCATAGCTTCATCCAATGTTTGAGCAGGGCACTTTGGATCAGTACTTTCTCTCTTCTGAACATCTGCCTTTCCCCCTAAACCAAACTAAGAAGCAATTTCTCTAGCAACAGTTCTTGGGATTGTTGTATTAAATCAGAGACTGTTAGACACATATATGTATGGGTGGGTGTTTATATATTAATATGGGGATGTATCTGATGGTGCACAGAATTTATGGACACATAGCATCCTGGCACTGGGATTCATTAATGCACAAGAAATAAGACCAGACCCATAATTCATATATACATGTACACATTATAAATGCAAAAACACACATATAAAATGTGTGTATATATACACATATACACATATATGAACTCTTAAGTTAGCATAGTACACTATTGGGTATTGCTGGTAGCAATGAGTTTGACATCATTCCTTCCCCTATAGCATATAAACTTCTATGCTTGGGCCAATGCAGACACTGTGGTGGCAATAGAACACAGCCATTTTCTTATTCATTTAATAACTGTGTAGTACTTACACAAATGCTTTAGATAAAGAATGAGCTGTGAGTTCATAGTGTGTGTGTGTGTGTGTGTGTGTGTGTGTGTGTGTGTGTGTGTAAGTAAGATTTAACTATCCCTCAGGAGTTTTCAATCTGTTTTTCCTATTGAAGTTTACTCAGAAATATTGGCTGGGCAGTGACTGTGATGAGACCCCAGGGCTCTTTGTGTAAATTGAAAATCCTCCTGAGCTCACCTCTGCTTTTGCTAAGGGAATCACACTAAATGTGATAATTCTTGAGAAACATCCTCACTGTCAGCTTCTAATTGTGCTTGTTCATAAGCAGCTGAATGGGAATGGATCGTCACAACCCATCTGTGATTACAGTCACCAAACATAGAAACATCCCCATCAGACCAAAATAGAAAAACCTCACCTTTAATAACTTCGTATGGAACAGAGCCTGGGTCACGAGCTCCCAGCGGAAAAGTGGCATCTAACACTCTCTGCCTGTAGCTTCCTCTAGCAACTGAAAGATGTATATGATCTGAGGTTTGGCTGGAGGCTGCACTCTGACAGCCATATCTGAAGCACCTTCCACACCAGCTACCCAGATGTATGCTGTGACCACACCTACCAACCTCTATGAACGGTTATGATTTTGAAATCAGAAGTAAGCTAATTATATTTTATTTTTAGATAATTCTTTTCCTAAGTAAATTCACTCTCTTCTTGGGAATTTCATCTTTGTTTAGAACTAGAAAAGAAAAAAACACTGGGATATTTTAAAGTCATTTACCCCCTGCTTGTTTTACTAAGTAGATAAACTGAGGCACAGGTAATTAAATATCCCCATCAAATTCAAGGGCACATAGTAGATACTTAACAAATCTTTGCTGAATTAAACTGAGTTCAATTTTAGTCTGTTATTATTTTGCATAATTGGTGATTTGCAAATAAAGAAGAAGCAGGTTCTGACATCTTGGTCACGGGAACTAATGTATGGCAGCCGCTTGTGAGTGCCCATCCAGTCTCTACCTAAATATTCCATCCAAGCAAAAATCAAGATAAGGACTGGAAAAAATAATGGAGTCTCAATACTTCTCTGAGATCTAGAAAATTCTTTGCAAGGAATCTTTATTGGGAGGTCCCCTGTCTCCTAGTCAGCTTTCTAATACTATAACAAAACCTGGAAAATAGCCAATTTAGAAAGCAAAAGGCTTGTAGTTGTGGGGGTTGCTTTGGGACCTATGGTCAAGGGCAGCACATCACAGTGACAAACACAGAAGCCACTTACTGCATGGCCATGAGGGGACAGAGAGGAAGGACAGGACTTGGGTCGTGGTTCTCTTGGAAATCACAACTCTAATGGCCTAATTCCTTCCTAAGACCTCATTTCCATGAGGCCCCTACCTCCCAATAGGCAAGCTGGGAACCAAGGCCTTAAGCACATTCCATCAGGTCTCTCCTTCTTCCCACGCCCTCTCCAGTTTTCCCTGCCCCATCTCCTCATATCTATATTCCAGGACACAGTGCTCCTGTCCCCATCTGTCAGCATTCCAGCTCTACAGTGATACGTCTTTCATATTTGATCTCTTCTAATCAATTACATAAATTCCCACATATGCATATCTCGATGTTCATTTTAAAGATGAAAGAATGGAGGCAGAGCTTAGCCCAAGGAGCAGTCCACGGTGACCAAGGAGTAAGTACCTAAGAAGTATCAGTGAGTCTTCATCTGTTCATTCCTGGAAATCTCTCTCCCTCCTTCTCTTCCTTCCCTTCTCTCTCCTCCCCCCTCTCATCAGCTTTGCCTAGAGGGACATCTTAGAATTCTTTCCTTTCACAATCTTGCCCACCTGAATTTGAGATATGAGGTGCCTATGTAATTTCACAGAGCACTTGCTTTGCATCAAAGCCCTCTAAGGATGCCAGGGAGTCAGAACATTTAAGAAGAAAGAACTGGATATGAGCACAAAGCCCTCATAAAGGAGTTACTGGCTGGGGTGCTTCAGGGTGAGCAGAGAACACAAACCACTGAGGCTTTCTCATCAGGATACTCTGCAGAGTCCCTGCTCACCATATCACTGTAGAATCCAGACAGGTCTTAGCAAGAATGTAAGGCTGGCTTTCCATGAGTCTCAACATATGAGGGACCAGGAACCTGGTAGGAAGGGATTCATCGCAAGGGAAAGAATCTGGGTACATGGTCTTAGGTTGGAAGGGAAAGCGAGTCTTGGTACAGCAATGTATGCCCTGCTTAGCTCTTCTCTGAAACACCATGAGCGAGTGAGGGCTCAAGATGCTCCCCTCCAGCCCAGTGAGTCACCACTTCACTGTAACAGAACGTGATGACCAACTTGGCAAGTAGAGAACCCTGACTCACTGACCTATTCATAGGCAAAATACGCCTGTGTCTATAAAGGAGTCCAGAAAGAAAAGCAAATTTCTACCACCACCCTTTCATATGCATCTTGGTGTCAATTTTGTTCTTTTTTTTTTTAGCAATGTGTGATAATTTTCTCAAACTGGCCTTCCTTCCCCCCTCCCTCATCCTCCTTCTTCTTTTACAGAATTTTTACTGATTTCTGCATGAGAAATTTGCCCACCACCATCAGTTCCTTCTGGAGGATGGCTCAACCCAATGTGATAGCACTCATCACTCAGTAAGGGACCCAGGGAAGGCATAGGGGCTACATTCATTGGAGTTTGATACCAAAACCCTTGCTCTGGTGACTGTACCAGTTGCTCATTCCCAAGAAGCCCCTCTGCCTGAAGTCAGGCCCCAGGAACCTCCTTCCTCAGATGAAATCCAATTCTGACTCATTTGGTTTTCTGTATAAATTGCCGGTGGTTAAAAGCTTGGATTGGCTTCATTATCATTTCAACAGTTCTGTAATTTAATTGAGTCTTTTGTCTTTTCTGATTAGATAGTTGTAAGCAATCGCTATTATTTTATGCCCTGAAATATATAAAATTCCCTTTCATGTATATTTTCCCCTCAACCTGGAATTTTTTAAGAGTTGACCTTAGCCAAGCATGTACTGTGTACCAGGAACTGTGTCAACTAAGTCAACACTCTTAGAAAATGCATACCACTCTGGGTGTGATTTTATAGGTTAGGGAAACCGAGACACAGGATAACTTCCCCAATCTCAGACATCTAGCCAACAGAACTTAAACTCAAAGTCTGTCTACCTGATACTAAAAATGACCTCCTGACTCTTCAACAAACTACATCCTGATGTAGGAGGGTCATCTGTCTATGTGTTACTTTCATTGGTTAATAAAGAGACTGCCTTGGCCTTTTAATAGGGCAGAAAATTAGGTTGGCCGAGTAGACAAAACAGAATGCTGGGAAGAAGGCAATGAGGCAGATGCCATGATTCTTTGACCTGAGACGGATGTAGGCTAGAATCTTTCCCGGTAAGCCACCACCTCGTGGTGCTACACAGATTATTAGAAATGGGTTAATCAAGATGTGAGAATTAGCCAATAAGAGCCTAGAACTAATGGGCCAAGCAATGTTTAAAAGAATACAGTTTCCATGTTGTTATTTTGGGTGTAAAGCTAGCCATGTGGGAGCCAGGTGGCGGGAAGCAGCCCGTTTTCACTACAACATCCAGGCAGAATGCTCTTGAAGCCCATCCCCACAGCCTTTAAAAGCCTGGTCCATAATCACCTCCTTTGGTGGGGACTTGGGGAATGCAGCGAGATGGTGTTCTGTAGCCCAAGTTAGCCTGGAACTCAAGATTTCCTGCCTCGGTCTCTCAGGTACTGGGACTGCAAACAGGCACCATCACAGCCAGCTAGGATCACTTACTTTACAAGCCCTTCCTGGCCCCCTCTGAGAATTTTTGGCACCATGAACACATTGCTTTCTTCTGTTTGCCACTGGGGCCTTTTGTTATCATAGCTGCCCTTTATACCAGACTATGAATTCCTCTGAGACAAGGAGCTCATCTTGTACTTCTGTGTCCCTTGGAAGTCTGGCACATGACAGATGGGCATATGGATCCACCGCTTACTTGGAGAATGAAATCACAAATTAACATTGTGCTGTTATTGGGAGCGAAGGGGCTCTCTCTCTCTCTCTGTCCCCCCCCCCCCTTTGGCTCTCTCTGCATAGTGAGGCATGCTATAGAACATTCCAGAAGCAATCTTCAAGATCTCATCATTTACTTCGGCAATCAGGCCTCTCTGGCCCCCCTTCTCTTGGCAGCTGCAATTTAGAAAGAGAGGTAGGCTGACGGGTTTAGGTTTGGTGAGCATACCCATTGTCTGTCATGAGATCCTCATCGCCCGTCATCAGCAACTGTCCCCTTCTCTTCCTGTGGCAGCATTCTCTGAGCCTGCAACAAAACAACAGACTAATTGCTGTTTTGATTTTTTTCCTCTTCATTCAAGCTTGATGATCTTCTCCTTACGACGACTCCATAATTACTGTTCAGAGTTCAGTGCATTCGTTCAGTAATGAGGAGCCATGAATTCTTTCTCAACATATCTAATTTAAATGGTCGTCTCTAAATGGTAGCTATGACATGGTGACAAGATAGTACATAAGCTCAGATTTCTGTTGTTGTTAAGTACAAATATTTTGATAAGTGCAGCTAATATGAGATACTTCTTCTTAGCTGGATATGATACACATTGAAATATGACACTGGGACCATCTGTTCATCATAAATATAAATGAAGTGATAATGAGCAAAATGTGTTAAGGACTATCAGGATGATTGCGCTCTGATGGTTTAATTTGGATCTTCATTAATCTAAAAATAAAACAATCTACAAATGACAAATGAACACATTTTTACTGATACTCTGCACATATCTGTTAGGGTATGGACTATATTCTTGCCACTTTGAGTTAGAATTGAATAATGAAGATTGTTTAAGGCCCCTGTTAGAACTCCTTGCTTTTGTATTGAGTCACACCCTAGTCTGCAATCCTGGCCTGATAAAGCTGATGAATTAGGAACACCAAAGGCCTGAGTGCTAGACCTTGGCCAAGTTACTCTACTTCTCTGATCCTCCATGTCATTAATTCCTGAAGTTGCAGGAAATCTGTGAGCCAGCCCCAACAGGACACTCATGAAATGTCGTGTATAGCAATACAGAGCAGCTGATTGAGAGCTAACATCAAGTGGACACTTACTGAAAAATTAAAAGGACCTATGGGAAAATATAATTTATTCATTACATTTTTTATATTTTATTTGTCTACTTTTATTTTTATTTTGTGCTTGTGTATGTACAAATATATATATACATATACATATATATATACACACACACGTGTGTGTGTATACTGGTGTATGTATACAAGAGTTATGTATACAGGTGTGTGTATACAAGAGTATATGTACAGGTGTGTGTATGTACAGGTATGTGTGTGCATACAAGAGTTATGTATACAGGTGTGTGTGTATACAAGAGTATATGTACAGGTGTGTGTGTGTACAGGTATGTGTGTGTATATAAGAGTTATGTATACAGGTGTGTGTATGTGTACAGGTGTGCATGTGTGTACAGATGTGTACAATAATAGAATCACCAGGGGACTTAAAGTTTGATCAGGACAATTGGGTTTGTTGATCAACTCCTTTTCCTAAGCTCATCAGCTCACCTCTCTCCCCATCTCCTGCTTTTCGCTTCCATGAGACCAGTCAAGTCATGTCAGTGAGGTCTTCAAAGTCCACATAGCTCCCACTGAACTTTTACCCGGCGTCTTATGGCTGGCCTCTCTGGTGCCAGTCCAATGCTACCCCATTCCCCATTTTCAACTGTTTTTCCAGAGCACCAAATGGGCTTCATGACCATTTGTTTAATTCTCTCTCTCCTGGTAATTAGGGCTTCCATTGTCAAGGACCTGCTGGGTGCCAGACATTACTCCAGACAACTGACATACATTGTGTCACTGCTCAGGCTACCACTGAAACTGTCCCTTCTATTTTAAGAAGTGGAAAGACAGATTCTGAGATCTGAAATAGCTCTCATGTATTCATGTCTTTCTTAGCTGTATTATGTTTTGCTGTGACCAAATGCCTGACCGAAGAAAGGTAGGAGAGAAGTGGGTTTTGTTGTTGTTGTTGTTATTGTTTTTTCCTGGCTCATGGTTTGAGGGGATATGGTCCATTGTCGTGAGGAAAGTGTGCATGCAGGCAGCTGCATGGCAACAGGAGTGTGAGGCTGCTTGCTTGTCTGGGAAGATCAGGGAGCAGAGGAGATCAATGCCAGTGCTCGGCTCACTTCTTCCTCCTTTCTCTTTTATTTCACCCAGTCTCACAGCCTATGGGATGGTCCCATCTTCATGCAGGATAGGTCTTCCTCTGCAGTTAATGGTGTCTGATACATCACTGAAGACATACCTAGATATGTACCTCAATCTCCTCCATAATTCTAAGCCAAATCAAGTGATCCATGAATAATAACCATCATACCATCTCTCAAGTTCAGCCAACTCTTATGGTTTGTCTACATGGAAGTTTTCCCTGACCTCCCTCCCACCCCACATTCCCTCTGTCATCTACCCTTGTTTGGGATACCAGCTTCTAGTTTATACCAAAGTTCCAGTCACCTCTACCCTGCCTTGCTTTTCCCCTGGATGTTACACTCCAGTGGTCACACAGCCCCTAAATGACTAACACAATGAGCCGGTGCATAACAGGGTCTCATCAAGGTCAAACAGCATGGCAGTCAAGCACAAGGATGCAGGGAAACCACCAGGTACAGACCTGGCTCTGTGCTTTATGCCAGTTCCACTTCCTTGAGCAGGGTGTTCACCCTGTGAAGCCTCGTTTTCTTTATTTCTTTTTCTTCTTTTTTGGTTTTTCTATATGGGGTTTCTCTGTAGCTATGGAGCCTGTCCTGGACCTCACTTTGTAGACCAGGCTGGCCTCAAACTCATAGAGATCTGCCTGCTTCTGCCTCCCAAGTGCTGGGACTAAAAGTGTGCGCCACCACTACCCAGCCATTCGCAACACTTATAAAATAGAAGCAGTGGTGGCTATTAAATGTGTTCATACATATGTATTTTCCATAATAATTTCTGGACAGTGACCAGAGGGGCAAGAGACCAGCACAGAGCCAAGGTACAATTTTTTTTCTTAGTGTGTGTGTGTGTGGTACATCGGAAGGTTGGAGTCTTCACATATCCCTGGAGCTGGAGTTACAGGGAGCTGCAAGCATCCTGATGCGTGCAGTAGACACAGCGACTTATTCTACAAGGAGTCCATTTCCTTGGAGGAGCAGAAGGAGAGTGAGCACGAGCAAGGAACTCAGGACGGCGAGGGGTGCACCCACACACTGAGGCAATGGGGATGATCTATCGGGAACTCACCAAGGCCAGCTGGCCGGGGACTGAAAAAGCATGGGACAAAACCGGTCTCGCTGAACATAATGGACAATGAGGACTACTGAGAACTGAAGAACAATGGCAATGGGTTCTTGATCCTATTGCATGTAATGGCTTTGTGGGAGCCCAGGTAGTTTGGATGCTCACCTTAATAGACCTGGATGGAGGTGGGTGGTCCTTGGACCTCCCACAGGGCAGAGAAACCTGCTTACTCTTTGGGCTGAGGAGGAAGGAAGACTTGATTGGGGGATGGGGAGGGAATGGGAGGTGGTGGCGGGGAAGAGGCAGAAATCTTTAATAATTAAATTAATTAATTAATAAAAAAAATCAGCAAGGAAAAAAAAATTTGAAAGGCAAGAATGTAGGTATTTGCTATATTACTCCCTGTAACTTTCCATGCTTCTTAGAAACATTTGACTGAAACCAGACAAAATCACTGCAGAAGTCTTAACTCAAGCCAAGACACATAGCAAAGAGGGAAAAGCTATAAGGAGATACTTTTAAAAATGGCAATTAAAATGAAGATGTATTTTTTCAAAAAAAAAAATACAGATAATGCACTCATGTAAGACACAACTACTGCATTCAAAGATGCTGTCCTGTTCCTGAATGGGGGAGTCCATCAAGCAAACAGAAAGCATGAAATAGAGTGATAAGTTTTAATCACTGCTTTTCAAAGTTTTTTTTCTTTTTCTCTCCTTTCTTTTTTTTTTTCCAGAACACTTCATCCAATTTTATATTCATTAAAAAGTGATCTGAAAAATACCGTGAACAAATTAAAAAGGGAGACAACTGGTCTAATGATCTCTTTAAAGTCTGGTTACTTGGCTGTACCTTGACCCCTCAGTCCACTTCACTCATTATCACTCCTGTGAGATTCCTTTGTAAGGGCTCAGAACACTTAGATCTTGGACAGGGTGTCTTAATGAGGGTGGAGTGTGGTAATTATAGCCCAGCTCATCTCTTTAATATTAGCTGTTTACCTTGTGGAAATAAACGAACTGAGTGATCTCACAGAAATGATAGCAATGTTGCCGCACTGTCTCTGCAATGCTAGACAGACGCTACCCTTTCCTTGTTCTCTCATAAAAGTTTGAGGTGTTTTGAGGTGTCATGAAGACAAACAGTTGACAACCTATTATTTCAACTTCGTATTGTAATTATGCCTCCTGACTTGTGAACACAAGTAAAAAGGACATCAAAAGTCTCTACAGGCACTAGTGCTCACAAATATGACAGACTTCTTGTTCACACAAATCAGAAAGTTGGATCCAAGGTGGCTGCTTCAAATGGAAAGTTGATTACTCATTTGAAAAAGGTAGTGTTCCTGTTTTTTGCAATTAACTGCATTCTTGAAAAGCAACAGGCATGGAAAAATCACACGTCTACGGTCATTTTTTTCAAAGAAAACAATTAGTACCCATATCAAAAAAGCTAATTCGGATTAATTAAAGAACACCCACATCAGTTAAATATAATACTTCCTCTTTCATTTAACCCACTGTATTACAGTGTATTACTTAAAAGTGTTGGGCTTCAAGATAATAAAGAATGGCAATTGAAGGGTCTGGGGCTTAGAAAAAAACTTTAGGGTCTGCAGCCATTTTAATTGTACATAATTATGGATAAGGAAGTGGAACGATTTAATTTGTGGGCCTTCATGCTATTAGAAGGCTAATGGAACAGTATCAAAATTGGTTATTTAAGTAAAATTGCAAGAAGCTGGATTTCATTTTGAAGCAGAAATGGAAACTAAATGAGAGGTTGAATGATTTCTTTTCCAGTGTTTCATTTATGTGATCTAATGGTGACTCAAAATCTACTGGAAATTACCTATGGAGAGTTAGGACAAATAAGGTGAGCATATTCTTAAAATACTTGTTTCATTTTTTAATTCGGGAAATACAGAGCAACCCGTCGAAGACAGAGTCCACCCCTGTGTACCCAAAGGAGTCTAGGAGATACAAGAAACTTGCAGCAGTAGAATCGGGGAGGGAGCTCTTGTGCAAGGAGTTGCAATGAGGGGAAATGTTAGCTTTTGATAAATGTCTTTTATTAAGCTAGAATGTCATGTTTTAAAATAAGAAGCTAGGGCAATAGCTCGGTGAGTAAAGTTCTTGCTCACAAGTGCAAGAATCTAAGTTAGGATCCTCATCACCTATGTAAAAAATTGGGCAAGACCATGTACACTAGTAGCCCCCACGCTAGGGAGACCCGGAGACAGTCAGATTCCAGGGCCCTGCTGGGCAGACCGTCTATGAAAATAACAAACAAATACAAGTGTGTGTACATGCATGTATGTGTATCTGAGTGTGGAGGCCACAGGCCAGCACCAAGTGGCTCCCCCTATGTCCTCCACCTTCATTGTTTTGAAGCAGGGTCTCTTACTGAACCTGGAACTTGTTGATTCAGCTAAAGGGGCTGGCTGTTAAGCCTCGAGGGTCAGCCTGTCTCAGAGTCCCCCAGGACAGGCATGCCTCGCTGTGCTGTTTTTAATTTTGAATGCTAGGGATTGAAGTCAGGTCAGTGCTTGCACAGCAAGCATTTTGATTGCTGAGCCATCACCCCAACTCTCCTCCTGATTACTATTGTAACTTTTATAGGAGTTTATTTGCCAAGTTTTTAATATGGATTGCCAAAATTTCCCATCTTACAGCAAGGGGTGAGCACACAGTAGTGAAAGCGGGGTCTCTGGTGCCTTCTTTGGAGTCTCCCTGCACAAGGGGACTGGTCACAGGAAGATGTGGTCTACTGAAAGCTTTGGATATACACGAAGATTTACAAAGACACGCTTTCCCCAAAACTTGAGTGTTCTAGATATAGTTCATGTTAAAATACATTTCTCTTTTCTGGGTCTTGAACAAGATGGAATGTATTCTAAACATCCCTCTCAAACCAGGACTTTTCAAACACTAAGCATAATAGCTCTCTTCTCTGAGTGCCTAAAGTGTCTCGTGGACCTAAGAACATTCCAAAGTAGTTCGTATGCACCTAAGAACATTCCAAAGCCATGTGAATCCACCCCCAGGTCATCTGTTATTGACACTGAGTCATGATTTCTAACTGAAAAAAAAAAATCTTCTATGGCCTCAGCTTCCAAAAGGCTACCCTGTTTGCCAGGAGGCCCTGTGTCCCTTGGTGGATTTGTCATCCTGGTGCCTTATCTGTAGAAAGTATAACAGAACTTCGAAGCTCCTTGGGTGCAGGGCCCTTTGGACACTTTGTAACAATGTCTCATGAGACTCTTTAGCTTAGAACTGAAACCCATGCCTTCAGATGTCACAGACGCAAGATGTATTCCACACAGACAATTCCTTGAATCTTAAAAGAACACAGAGAAAATGAATGTAGTATTTCACTCCATCATCCAGAGAAACTGGCATCATTAATATCATTATTTAAGTATATTTGAGTCACCAATATATAATCTTCCAGGCATGTGTATATTCTTATTCTTATAAAAATGTTATACTTTCTGAATTACAAAGTAATATTTTACTTACTGTATCACAAAGAGCTTTCTAGGATATTATATGACCAAAAAGCATCTTCATAGCATTTTTCATAGATATACCTTAGAAAGAATAACCTCAGTATCCATTTGTAAACCTGCATATTAAAATAGGTATTTCCAGGTTTAGGAGATAGCTCAGTAAGTAAAATGCTTTTCTTGCAAGCATAGAGGTTGGTAGGTTTGATTTCCAGGTCCCTTAGGCATGGTGGTGCATGCTTATAATCACAGCCCTGAGGAGGTAGCCGCAGACAGATCCCTGAGGCTCGCTGGCCAGCTAGCCTAGCTCACTGGATAAGCTCCAGGCCAATAAAAGGTCCTGTCTCATCAACCAATGTGATGACACCTCAGGAATGACATCAGACGTTGTCCCTGGACATCCACATATATGTACACCTGTACACATATACACTCATACATACATACATACACAAATACTTATGCAGAGCAAATACCCAGGCATGTAGAAAAACTAATAAACAAAGACTGGGTAAGAATGAGGCGCTCCTAAGAATGATAATCAAAAAAGAAAACATTCTGAAAAATGACAAAAGTTCATCTAAAATAATTCTGCACTTAAATTAGTTTGCTAATGCTTTTACATTCTTGCTCCAGCTTGAAGAAATTGACTCTGGACAAGATAGGCACTTTCTTATGGGTTTGTTAAGTGCAAGAAAAACAGTATGACATTTAATCATTTAATCACACACAGGTATGTCACACATATTTGCACAAGCACACACACACACACACACACACAAGAAAGGCCTTGGCCTTAAATCAAAATGTTGGTGAATTTAGCACATTTATGTTTTAAATAAAAATAAAATATTTAAGTATGTCCTGCTTTGAAATTCCCTGCCTTAAACAATTAACTGATTAATAACTATTCTTAATTACAATGGGTAAAAGAATTCTCACTGAATAGACAATGTTGGGGTGGGTAAAACTCTCTGTGAAGAGAATACATGATGGAATTTGTGTATTTCTGAAACAATGAAATATACATCACACAAAATGACCCAAGAACATAAATGTGGAGGGTTTATATGGTCCATGGCACCAACATGACTTCCCATTTACCTTCTGTGAGTAGCATAGACTTCCACTTTCCTCCGGCCTAATGTCATACCCCTGCAGACTCCCTGTCTGAGAATGCACAGGCCTTCACCTGGATCAGTAAAGACATTTTGCATTTGGGGAGACATATCTAACATCTTGATCCTCCCAGATACCATTCTTTTGTGCAGATAAAGGCTGGGCTGAAAGTCATTTCAAATGAGCAAGACAAGAAAATGTACAGCACGGAAGGGTGGTGCTACAACCAACCAATCATGAAATTAAGAGAGACTTTCCCACCTGTCAGCCCTACTAAGTGACATGACTTACTAAACATGCTAGGGGTTGCCAATAGCAGCTCACGTGAAGTTGACATAGAGACATGTACGGATGCACATATGTAAGGTATGTATGGAAGGGATTTGGGAAGTTACCAAGAGAGACAGTTTCATGATGATAATTTTTCATATGATAATAATGAACTCTGCTTCATCTGAAGTTGTGCAATAATACTGCCTATTATTCCATCAAAGCCTTTAGGAACAAATCACTTTCCCCAACGTTAGTATTGCTAGGATAACATTTTCTTATTTATTATCAAGTTTGTTCCTCCTTAAGGTCTCTTTCTCTTGGTGGGTCATTTAATTATTTCCCATCTCCACGAACATCTGTTCTGAGTCCATTTCCACCTAACATCTCTTCTTGTTCTTTCTCTTTCAGCTTCAATTAGAAGTTTACTAATGCTGGAATCTCTGCTCACATCTTGGACCTTTGCAATTAATTTTAATCAGGCTTGTTAACACTTTTTTAATATGTAAAAAATAAGCAAATATGTAACTAAAAAGCCGTTTATGTCTTTTATGAAGGTAACAAATATGCAATTAAAAACTCCTTCTCCTAGTGACTTTGCAATAAATTAACTTGTTTTGTCACCATTGTGCCTGGATAATGTCATTTACTCTGGAGTTTTGACAATCAGATTTTTTTTTATCCTAGGCAAAATTAGCAAGTAATATTAAGATCTAAGAAATGACAATTAGTTTGTGAATTAGGTGGGATATACAATGTGTTAATTATTGAGGGACCGGGCTGCATGCAATTAAAATTTAGCATCCAGATAATGATAATGGAGAAGGCTTCTGAGCATCTAATGAAGTTGAAAATGCTCATTACCAATAAATTAATTCTCAGTTGCTTAACCAGTCTTTAAAATGTCTATACAAAGGGGTAGATCATAATAATCATTACTGTTCGTAAATAGAATAACAGAAGATCCTGGAAGCCTATGAAGACTATCATTTTTCTATTGGAATTCCCTGCATATCCAGGGAACCTTCCTGAAGACTCAGAAACATGATAGCCATAGAAATACTAGCTTTTCATAAAACATCCCTTCAAGTCTCTAAAGCTGAGAGAATAAGATTTGCAGAGGAAAGGCTGTTGAGAGGGAACACCGGTCAGGGTGACCTCAAATGGATCCTATGTTTCAACGACTTAGAACATATCTCCATAAGCTAAGTGCATTTCTCTGTAATTTCTAAACGTAATTCAGAATCTCAGCTCTGCATCAATTTCTTATTGTTACAAGGATGCTGTTGTTCTAGGAGCTGGAGAATCAGTAACAAGTGATATCCTGAGGAGACCCTGTTGGGGAATATCATTTTCAGGTGTGTTACTTTTGTTTATGCTGCATTTGATTAACTGTGAAGCTGTGATTCCTTGCCTGTCTAAAACACCTGATGGTCCTAATAAAGAGATGAAGGGCCAATAGCGAGGCAGGAGCAAGGACAGGCAGAGCTATCAGGCAGAGAGGATAAATAGAAAGAGACTCAGAGAAGAGGAGCGAAAGAGAACAAGGAGAAGACGACATCAGGGGCCAGCCACCTAGACAGCCACGGACTAAGCATGAAAGTAAGATATACAAACATAAGAGAAAGGCAAAAGTCCAGAGGCAAAATGTAGATGGGTTAGTTAGCTAAGAAAAGTTGGCAAGAAACAATCCAAGCTAAGGCCAGACATTCATAACTAAGAATAAGCCTCCATGTGTGGTTTATTTGGGAGCTGGGTAGTGCACCCCTCAAAAAGCTGAAAGAATAAAGCATCATACAACAGACCTCAACATTCCAGGTAGTCAAACATAAAAGAAGCCATTCTATTACAGTAAGGAGTCAGGGAGAAGCCAAGGAGCCACCGGAGACAGATGTGCTGAAACTTTGCTGGTAGGCCACAACCTCATGGTGATGCACAGATTAATGGAGATGGGTTAAATTAAGATGTAAGAGTTAGCCAATTAGAAGCTAGAGCTAATGGGACAAGTAGTGATTTAAATAATACAGTTTCTGTGTGATTATTTCGGGGCTATGCTGCTGGGAACTAACTAGCGGCCTCCTTACTATAATAAACAAAAGTAACACACCTTAAAATAATATTCTACAATACAAACTTGACTGTGTCTGCTTGCAGTTCTGTTTTGTATCTTGCTTTAAGTTTTTATTTAAACATTCACTTTTGAGACTTGGAAGATGGTTCAAGGGATAACAGCACTTGCTGTGTCAGCCCAAGGACCTGCATTAGAACCCCAAGAATATACATAACATTTGGCCATGGCTGGATGTGCACACAACTCCAGCATTTACAGGTGTATGCAAGAAGGTTCCAGGGACTTGCTAGCTACACAGTCTAGTCTACATGGTAAACTTCTAATACAGAAGGAAACCTAATATCAGGTAAATATGCCCACGAGTAATAGAGGAAGACACATCCTCCTTCATTTTCCATACACTCACATACTTCCATGTATACACCATATACATATTCCACATACTGTGCATACGAGCATGTAGACACATAAAAACTCACTGTGCATGCCTGTCTTCTTTTTGTTTTTTTTAAATCTTTAGAGATAAAGACTCCATGATAGTCCTACAATTGTCTAGCAATAAAGTGTTTCTAGCATGGTATAACTTACACTTACGCATGGGCCCCAAAATAAACTTGGCCTATCTTATCTCCAGGAGACTTTCAATATCTCAGAATCTCTCCATCAATGTACCCTTGTTTTTCCAAAGTGTTGATGGAGGTCTCTTGGTGGGAAGCCTCATGTCCCAGTATCTCCTGTGCAAAGAGCCTTACAGAGAAGACGGGAACAGGACCAGACAGCCTGCCAGCTTCCTGCCTGAACCCTATACCCACACCCACTGCTCATTCTCCGTGCGATGCAGTGAAGCCCTAGGCATCAGGATGTGGGCTGACACAGAGGGCAGCAGATAGAAAGCAGATTCTTCACCTGTAGGGATGCTAGGATCCGGACAGAGACAAGTCTATATGAATAAGCCCCACCTTTCATCTTCTATTTCATTTTAATGGCCACCATGTGCAATTCACTGATTTTTCCCTCTTTGGTTCTTTAAAATTTGTCCTACCCTGGCAGATGAGCAAGTACAGCTGGAAACACCCCAGCATAAAGATGGGTTCTTCTGAAGGATTCTCTTTAAACTCAATTTTAGACAGAGGAAGAAGGCCTCGGGGGCAAGAGGGTGTAGAGGAAGTAGGTTGTGCTCTGGAATGGAGGGAGTGATGTCATTCCAGCTTATCAAAGGAAGCCTGGGCTAGCATACATTTCTGGAAAACTGCTGTCATGTCCAACTGAGTACATGCTAACACCTTTAATATCATGATTAGTGTCTTTTCATCATTGAGAAGACTATGCTTTTTTTGTTCGGTGGTATAAAGCTAATATAAAATCAAGCATGTGGTTCCTGGAAATATTCATAGAATTTTCTTTAAAATATGACATAGTTCAAGAGTTGGGCAATAAATTTCCTCCCTAATGAGACACCAAAAAGAAGGCAAACATTTGATGTTACGCCCAAGGAGAGCCGGTTGTTGAAGATTTATGGACAATCTGTGAAAAGACTGTCTGTTCCCTCCAATGAGTTTTTAATTTGAGTTTGATGGTCTCCAGGTGTTGGTGTTTGCCTATGACATTAGGTGCACTAAACTACAATAATAGATGTACATGATTCTTTCTTCCTTTCCCTGCACAGAGTCACTGCACAGGCATGTCAGCTGTGCTTGCATACGTGCATACATGGAAGTAGATAAAGACAGGCCTGGATCCACCCACACCAGCAGATGGTGGGAAAAAAAATCTTCCTTTTACAAGTCTTCCCCACAGAAAGAAGGCCTCCATTAAAGGATTTTGGTGTTTCCCCATTGAGTCTGTGATACTTCTCACTGTGATGATCAAAAGCTTGTGGGTGAATTCTGACCTTGCTGGAAACATCTTGGGTCTTTTGACAACAAGGTGCCTAGGATTCATTGCTGCTAATATTCAGATAAAACTTGTCCTGCATGGGATCCTTCTGGAAAGCTGACTAGACCATAGCTTATGATGTCCTAGAGAAGTTATAGTGAATGACTCGTTCAGAGTCCTTTGCTTTCATCAAGTTGATATCTTTGTCTAGCCCCATTATGGTGCCCTAAATATCAAATGGAGAACCAATGAGCAAAGTCAATGCTCTTGAAAATGCTGGCCATACGTGTGGTGTTCATGAATAGCCAAACTGTTTATTTTCCAAGCTCAAAGTCACCTGTTACAATCCACATGGAGTTCCCCATGAGTTCTCTGGGGCCAAAGGCAGGGTGTAGCTACTCTGGCCTCTCTTGTGATAAACAGTATGTTTTCCCTCCTCACATTAGAGTCATATACTTAGCTACTTCACATTTAGTCTTCTGGGGAGGGGCAAAAGAAACCAAAAGACACAAAAGGGACAAACTATGTAGACAGAAACCATGGCTACCCAGGTCTCCAGCCAGACTGTCTCCTAGACCCATATTTATCGCCAAATTAAATGAAAGCCAGAATCTAAAGGTAGAAAGCCAAGTGAAAGTTGTTCTATAATCTCCAAGGCTATCTAGATACACAGTGACGATGCTGGTAGTGGTGATGGTGGTGGTGATGGTGGTGGTGATGATAGGGAATGGGATGAAGTTAGTGTTGATGGTGATATTGGTAGAAAGAGGGAAGGTGATGATGGTGGTGGTAGAAATGGTGAAGGTGGTAGTGGTGGCAGTGATGGTAGTGGTGCTGATGATAGTGGTTGTGACGTCAGTTACATCACGGTAGTCGTTATGTTGGTGGTAGTTGTGGTGTGTGGTGGCAGTGTTGCAGTGTTGGAAGTGGGGGTGTTAACTGGAAGCAATACAAACGACAGTGATCATAGCTATAATTATCATGTTTCTATATCTAGTTGTTGAGTGTAGTTCCAGCAACCCTGATAAAGTATGCTGTTTCTTAATGAAAATTTTGATTAATCCTCCTCTTAGATAAATTTGGATCAAAAGCCAACCGAACAACACAGATACTTTGCCAGAAATAAAACTGGCAGTGATTCGTCTGGGGAAGAAATGTCAGATAGCACATGGAAGCTACAAAGTAGTGAATCAGAGTGGAAATATTGGTAGCATGATTCTTAAAGACGCTGCTGGTGTGTGGCACTATCTCCCCTCCTGAATTAATTTTCTAAGCTGTTTTTGCTTGTTGCACCCAATTCATACAAATGATGTATTCTAATTGTACCATTCTTTTCTATTTATTATGAAAGAAAATAAAGAGCCACTTCAAGGAAAAGGTTTGTTTAAAGAACTATTTGACAACCCTAAGCAATCAAGCCACAGACTCCTTACCTGCACAGTAAGGAATTTCACCGTGACTGGGGACTCCACACCCTATTTTCCAGAACCCTGGTATTTTCTGGATGCTTGGGACAACCAAAGGCATTTCATCCATACACCCTTCAGAGAATATCTGCTTTAAGAAATGGAGTTCCATTGAGGATTTCATTTGAAAAATGGTTTTTCTACTGTAATAGATCAAACATAACCTCACTTTTTGTTTCCCTCTTCACATTCTAATACGGATATGCACATATAGCCTACACCACGTGGACACAACCACTTCCACCCACAGTGGCCACTGTCTCGCTTAGACAATAGGGTGTTAGGAAATGTCACACAGCGACATTGAAAGTGCTTGCACATCGGGGCTCTTGGTGGCTCATCAAAATCAGCTGCTCTCTCATAAGCCTGGGACAGTGGATGGTAGATATACTAATAATTCACTCCAGCAACCTCAGCTGAGGTCTTGTCTATATGAGAGATGACGCTGACAGCTAGTCAGATTTGGATGATTCGCCATCCTCAGATGGGTAAGAAAACCCAGCCCGGAAGCAAACAAACAGTAAAACCAATCCAAATAGTTTGATATGGCAAAACCATTAGCCATATCAGTCCTTCTTATTCAAACCACCAAAGCTTGGAGCTGTTTGGATTTTGCTTCTTATCCAACAGTGGAAGTTATAATTGCTAAAATTTTATACAGCAATATCCAGGACAATCCCAAATAGCCTCCCTCTGGCTTGGGCTTGTATAGGTTTCCCTCCCTGTCTGTTCTCTGCAGCATCTGAAAGGAGGGAGACTCCTGGGATCCTTCTGGAAAACTGAGTCATAGGATGTCTGTCCTCTCTCCAAACAAGCAGAGATCACACAGGGAAGTACCCCTCTGTCACACTGCTGGGAAAACCAGTCCTCAGATTTTCTATTTTCTGTCCTAGACACAGGCGGTAGCAGCAGTAGAAACCTTTGTGCCATCTGCTGGTCACACCGGGTATAGAGCCCTGGGAGGTGAAGCGGCCCTGAGGTAAGCTGCTCCAGCTTCTGGCAAACACCTCAGCAGTGTCTGAGCTGTGAAAGGTGCTGTGTAAACTCTGAGGATAAACAAAGGACACAGGGAAGTGCCTACCTCACAGACGTTATAGAAAATTGGGATAATGAGAATGGATGTGGGATGCAGGCTAGGGAAGGTGGAAAGCTGACTCCAGGAGACATTTCATTCTGTGAGACAGGAGGCAGCAAGGGGTAAGTTGGGAAGACCATGGACTCAGACATGGCCTTTAGCGAAGACCATATTGATGTTCAAGGTTTGTGTTACAACCAAAGGCTGTGAGGATGCCCATGGTCTGTGCTGCTGCCTGAAGCCATGTGTCCGTGGGTCATGCTCCCATCAAAGGCCTTGTAGATGTCTGTGGTCTGTGCTGCTGCCTGAAGCCATGTTGATGTCCATGGGTCAGACTGCCACTGGAGACCAAGTCCTACTGCAGCTAGCTCTCTGAGAAAGAGAGCTATAGTTTTTATAGTTCCTACTATAAAACATATAGGTCCTATTCTCCATACTCTTTGAACTCAATCACAAAGTATTGAAGTCCATGATATCCCCTGAAAGGATTTAAAAGTCAGATATTTCCTCTAAGGGCTCGTCTCTTGGCCTCTCCCCCTTCACTCCCTACACACAAGCCCTTTAGAAACCAAGCTGGGTGGTGCACACCTGTGATCCCAGCACTGTGGAGGTGGAGTCAGGAGGATGAGACACTCAAAGCCATCTCAGTTACTTAGTGATTTTGTCAGCCTGGGGAACATGATATCTGAGAGAGGGGGATAGAGAGGGAGAGGCAGAGGGGGAAGGAGAGAGAGGAAGGAAGGAAGGGAGGGAGGGAGGGAGGGAGGGAGGGAGGGAGGGAGGGAGGGAGGGAGGGAGGGAGAAAGGGAAGAAAGGGAGGGAGAGAGGGAGGGAGAGAGGGAGGGAAGGAAGGAGGGAGAGAAGGAGAAGTGGAGAGGGAAGGAAGGAAGGAGGGAGGGAGGGAGGGAGGGAGGGAGGGAGGGAGGGAGGAAGGGAAGAAAGGGAGGGAGAGAGGGAGGGAGAGAGGGAGGGAAGGAAGGAGGGAGAGAAGGAGAAGTGGAGAGGGAAGGAAGGAAGGAAGGAAGGAGGGAGGGAGGGAGGGAAGGGAGGGAGAGAGGGAGGGAGGGAAGGAAGGAGGAAGAGAAGGAGAAGTGGAGAGAGAAGGAAGGAAGGAAGGAGGGAGGGAGGGAGGGAGGGAGGGAGGGAGGGAGGGAGGGAGGGGAGGGAAGGAAGAAAGGGAGGGAGAGAGGGAGGGAAGGAAGGAAGGAGGGAGAGAAGGAGAAGTGGAGAGGAAAGGAAGGAAGGAAGGAAGGAAGGAAGGAAGGAAGGAAGGAAGGAAGGAAGGAAGGTCAGCAGTGTTGTGGTGTCTGCACAGGGAAGGAAGAAAGGGAGGGAGAGAGGGAGGGAAGGAAGGAGGGAGAGAAGGAGAAGTGGAGAGGAAAGGAAGGAAGGAAGGAAGGAAGGAAGGAAGGAAGGAAGGAAGGAAGGAAGGAAGGAAGGTCAGCAGTGTTGTGGTGTCTGCACATAATCCTCTAGATTTTTTGTTCATAGCATATTATAATTGTGTTTTAAGCAGGATTATACTCTAATTGGAAGTATTTTTTTCTAACAGTGGGAGTTGCATTTGTCAATACAAAGAGACCTATCTGCTTCAGTCTAAAGGTTGTAAGACAGATTACTATTTATACTATAATTTAGCTACCCAGTCCTCTATTGGCTCACATTTCTTTATGCAACTTTATTAGTAACAATTTTGATTCAAGTCAGAGAGGTTAGCTGACTTGTGGCAGGTAGCACATATTTTTATGCGTGGTCCCCAGACTCCAACCTTGTCTAGTCCAGGGTTTCTAGTCTTTCTCTGGGTTTATGCTCCCTTAGAGTTTTAGGTTTTATCACAGTTCCACGGGTAGAACAGGTTCCTCCCTGGGAAAGAACTCAGGCCATCTTTTGTCTCAGATTCCAGAGAAGAACAAAGAATGGACCGCAGTCACAGCTCACGGAATGCCAACCAGGTTCTTGCATTAAAGATTTAGTTAGACACGTGCCTTCCTACAGAATTATTAAGAACTTAGAGACAAAGAACATGAAAGGACTGGGTTTGGGGGGGCTGCTGTCTGGTCCTTAAGTCACATTTTGATAATGAGTGTCATATATTTAAATGTTCACACATAATCATCACCTTGGCATTAACTATACCATCAAAGACGATTTGATTATATAATATGCTTCTTCATATAGCACCACCATGAACTTGTTAATACACATAATTATAAATAGAGAGAAGATTGGGGGCACATCCAGAAGAAATCTCTGGAAATGTTTTCCTGTGGTTGTTTATCAACACGAGTGAGGCAGAGCTAAACAATTGTCCCCATGCCACCATGCTCAGGAAACACTGCTTGGCTGTATCTCTTCCTATTCACGGTATCACCAGGGTCTTTGCGGCTCTATGTACTCTCTAGGGTCCTTGAACTGCAAGGGGCTAATCCCCAGCTGCTACTGGCTTCATCAGAACAGGGGTGAGAGGAGGGATTAGAAAGTCCCTGGGTGGTGTCCAGGATCATGGGACACTCAGTTCTTACTAAGCTAGGGAGTGACAGAAAAGCAGTTATTGTGTGATTTTTTTTTCCTGGCAAGATGTGGACAAATGTATGTTCACCCTTGATAGGGCATGGAGGATAGACAAAGAAATTATTCGACTTAAGTCTAGCTTGGTGAATAATGAATTTAATTAGGTTTCCTTACAGGGACATGGATGAGGAGTTACCCACAGGAGTATGGTAGTGGGATTACTTACAAGGACTTGGTCAATTCATGGGCAGCTACACCACCAAAAAGTCCCCCTCTCAGAAACTTAACAGTGTATACACCCTCAGGAGAGTAAAGGAGTTCCTGCAGCCTCCTGTTCTACCTCTGTACAGGAGAATGTCAGCAGACCCAATCTTGTTAAGTAATCATGTCCACTCTGATTGCAAGATGGCAACAATGTCATGCCTGATGACAGAGATTCCCAACACCAGCCTTAGGCTGGGTTTTGTTTGTGTGTTTGTTTTCAGTCCCAAGGATTATGATAAAGGTAATTGTCAAAGCGGTTCCTTTTGTTCAACTGGGGTTTTATTTTCTTGCAAGAAAAGAGAGTAATTATTTATGAGAGTTCCCTCTAACATCAAAATTCTGAGTAAATGGCACTCCATCTAGACTAAAATGACGGTGGTGCTACCTATAGTCGGCTTGTGATTGGATCCATACACTCTCCCGGATCCCTGTGGTGACCCTCAGATCTTTCTGGTGGCCTCTAGGCTGTCTCACCACCAACCAGCAGTCACTCTATGGGATTTGTTGTTCCCCTCCTTTCCCTTCCCTCCAACCACAGCAACAGATGCTCATATTTGGGTCCTCAGAGCATCACGTGCCCAGCCCTCCTCATCTGACCTTCAGAGGCCGCCTGATGCTCTCCAGCTCTTCTGATCTAAAGGTATAGAGCACTCTTGGATACTACTATGTCCTTTTAATTCTTGATCCCCAAATTAGCAACATGTTTGCCCAATTCTCATTCCTCCCTCCACGTTAGTTCCATGCCAGTACAGTGAACCAGCTGAGAAACACACCTCATCACCTTTCCTGCTGCTCTGACTGCAGTCCCCTTGTTCCTGCCAGTAACAAAGCAAGTATCCCCGAACATCCCAGGAGGCATGCAGGGGTAAAGGAAGATGTGATCTTCACTAGTATCACTTCAGCTCCTCTGAAAGCACCCCTGGCATGTATTTTCTCGTGTATGAAACAGTTCCGTTAGTAGAACTGACTAAGGAGTAAGCATGTAAAGAGAAGTAGACTTCAAAGCATTTCTTGCAGCCTCAAGTCCTTAAGATTGAACTTGAAGATGAGCTGAGTGTACTGCCTGCCACACAGTTCTTCCCTCTGCACCTCCATAAGACAAGGGAAGAATTCCTACCTTTCCAGCCTTTTCTCTTAAGGTTCTTCTATGAACAAGGGCACGTGGACAGCTGGCATCATGATTGGATGTCCTCTGAGATGACTGTGTGGCCATATGGTGCTGGGCTAACATGGCTCTTTCCTTAGCAGCTCTAATTCTTCCCCGAAACCTATAAGCAAATGTAACCTACTCCACCATGCCCTTCCCATGACCTTCTCTATTTCTCCCGCTTTCTTTCTTTGTTATTTTGTGATGGAAATTGAGAAGAGAGATTGAGAGACCCATGGCCAGGACTGGATGTCATTGGCCAACCTGATGATCAATGATGGCATGTGTTTGCTGAAAGGCTTCCATCTAACACACATCCTGTACAAACTGTCTGATATAGGTTACTGTAAAATTCTAATTGGAAAATTTTATAAGTCATGAAATACATAGAACAGTGTCTCTAAATCTTAAATGTGTAACTTGATATATTTTTTACACTGGGGTAGAAATGAATAGCTACCATAGAAATCAAGGTGCCAGGCATTTTCAGCCTCTAAGGGCACTTCATGCCTCTCCCACTCAGGATCCCTACTGTGATGTGGGATTCCGCTCTGTTTGCTGTGAATATCATTGGTTAATAAAGTAACTGCTTTGGGCCTATAGCAGAGTTATAGGGGAACAGAATGAGGTGGGGAAGACTAAATTGAATGCTGGGAGAAAGGAGGCAGAGGCAGAGAGAAACCATGTAGCCCCACCAGAGACAGACACCAGAACTTTAGCTGGCAGGCCACAGCCACATGGCGATACACAGATTACTAGAAGTGGGTTAAATTAATATGTAAGAGTTAGCCAATAAGAAGCTAGAGCTAATGGGCCAAGCAGTGATGTAATTAATACAGTTTCTGTATGATTATTTCAGTTCTAGGCAGCCGGAACGAACAAGCAGCCTTCTCACAACATGACTGACTGGTCCTGAATAGGTGAGCACTATCCTAATTCCTAGAATTTTAATAAATTTTGACTGCTGTTGCACTTTTTAGAAATGGGATTAGACTGGTTATAGTCTAAGGATATGACTCTAGTACTTGGCTTTGTATGCACAGGGTCCTAGGTTTAGTATCCAGTCCTGAACCAATTGGCTAGCATAGCTCTTATGTATTCGTTTCTTTCATCCAACTTCACGTATGTAAGATTTAGACATGTCATTGTCTGTTGCTGTCACTTTTCACGGGCTATTTAACCATGTGGGCCCTCAAAAATCAAACTCGGGCTGTTAGGCTTACATGGCAAATTCTTTTACTGGGATTTTTACATAGTGCATGTATTGGAACATCCCACTGTAATGGTCCTTACATTTCTTTGATAAACAGTAACTCTAAGCATCTTTTCATGTATTTATTATCATTTTGGTAGTGTAGTCTGTCATACGCATGGTCCGTCAGATATCACTATATAGCCCCACATGTTTTAGAATCACTTTATCACTTTCTATTCTAACTATGTGATATATAACAATTATTAATTTTCGAGAGTCTCCAAAGAATTAGCTTTTCTTTCTCATTTTCAGTCTTTGTATTTCTCATGCCTTATTATGCTGTGGGATATTTGATCACACTGTGTGAAGATATGTCTGTCCTTCCTCACGTGCATAAGGCACCTTCTGATTGGTTTAATAAAGAGCTGAATGATCAATAGCTAGGCAGGAGAGGATAGGCGGGACTTCTGAGCAGAGAGAGGAACTTGAGGGAAGAATCAGAGAGGTGGGGATTCGCCAGCCAG
This sequence comes from Chionomys nivalis, assembly GCF_950005125.1. NCBI lineage: Eukaryota > Metazoa > Chordata > Mammalia > Rodentia > Cricetidae > Chionomys > Chionomys nivalis. Next base: position 851,385 of record NC_080093.1, on the reverse strand, counting down.
ACATGGAGAAACTGGGATGTACAATATGGAAGAGAGGTAACAAGCCACGTGGCGGAATGTAATTAAGAGCTAGTTGGGAAGAAGCTAAAGCTAAGGACAAGCTTTTATACTTCTTTAAAATTTCTTTATTGAATCTTTGGGGGTTTCACATTGCACTCCAATTCTTCTCACCTCCTGGTCCTGCCGTATCTCCCCCTTTTCCCTGCTGTACCCCCCCATAAAAGAAAATAAAACAAGGTAAGTAAGCGAGCAAGCAAAAGCAAGAACAACAGCAAAAAAGAAACAAACAAACAAACAAAAACTATACCAGGAACAGAAAAATTTCTGCTTCTCCTTCTCCCCTACCTCTCTATCAAAGCTTTTGTCATTAACAAAAGTCTCCATGTTATTATTCAGGAGCTGGCCTGTTATATTATCACGATGTCTGAATCCTCAGGTACGGCATTAAACAGCTACAGTGATGACAAGTGTCCTTCCCAAATTTAATAAAGTACCCAGTATGTGTTCATTAAACATAATATTGGCTACAGTTTTTGTAAGCTAAATAATACGAAATTGTCATTTTTCAGATCAAAATGCAATCACATAAGCAAAATTTTTGTATAGTTCAATGTTAAACAATTCTTTTACAATAAAGATGTTCCCTTCTACTTCTGGCTGGCTGAGAATATTTTCACAAGCATTTCTTTGCTATTTTGTTGAATGTTTCTGTATCTATTATGATGGTTATATCCCTTGTTCTGTTATGATATGAGTTATACTGATCGATTTTAAGATGTTAAATTTATCTTTTACTCCTAAGTAAAGTCTACTTAATCATATATAACATCAGTTTTATATCCAAAACAGGACTCATGTTTCTGAAGTTTTGCTAAAGACTTTTGAGTCTGGCTTCATGAGAGATATCGGTGTGAAACATTTCTCATTTGTCACCAGGGTTACCACAGCCTAACAAAACAAAGTGGAAAGTATCCCTTTTTTCCGTTATCCAGAAACTCCATGTAAAACAAGTATTATTTTTTTAAAATATATAAAAATTTCATAGCAAAAATCATCAAGGTCATGAGTTTTCTTTGAGAAAAAATATATCATTATGAACTCAATTTTCTTATCAAATATAATTTTCAGACTTGTGCCTCTGCCAGTTTGTATTGGCTGTGTGATATATTTTCATTACCATTCCTTCCAAAATATTTTCTACTTTTCTTTGTGCTCTCTTATTTGACTATCAGTTACTTAAGAATATGCTGCTTAACTTCCAGGTACATAGGAATTTTCAAATTATCTTTATTGATTTTTCATTTCATCCCATTATGGTCAGAAAATACATTCTATGATTTTAATCATTTTTAAACGTGTTGAGACTTGCTTTATAATCCAAAACCTACTCTTTGTTCTTGAGTGTTGAATGGAATGTATATTCTTCAGTTGTTATATACTGGCTAAATAAATACCAACTAAGTCCAAGTAGTTAATGTGTTGGCTGAGTCTACCTCTGTTTTTAAGATTTTTGATTTATGCATGCATGTGCATGCATGTGTGTATTGTGTGTGTATGTGCATGCATGCACTTGTGTGTACCATCAGTGCAGGTACCCATAGAGGCCAGAAGATGTCAGACTCCTTAGAGCTGAAGTTGCAGTCAGTTGTGAACCACTCTATGTAGGTCTGGAAACCAAGCACAGGTGTCATCTGGAAGTAAACCAAGTGCTCATAACCACTGAGCCATCTCTCAAGTCCCTTGAGTCTATCTACTCATTCTGTAGGTTACTAAAGAGATGCTAAATTTTCTGTGATTGTGAGCTGGTGTATTTCTTCTTTTATTAATAATTCTCTTAATTCTTATGTAGAATGTGAGCTATATGGTTGGGGCACATATATTTAGAGTTACTATATTTTTCTGTTTGATACTTTTTATCATTCAATGGTTTATCTCTTGTAACAATTTTTGCACTGAATTCCACTTAACCTGATATTGATAAAATTATGCCAACTTGATGTAGGAGGGTTATCTGTCTAGTGTTACTTTCATTGGTTAATAAAGAGACTGCCTTGGCCTTTTAATAGGGCAGAAAATTAGGTGGGTGGAGTAGACAGAACAGAATTCTGGGAAGAAGGCAATGAGGCAACCGCCATGAAGCTCCGGCCCAAGATGGATGTAGGTTAGACTCTTCCCGGTAAGCCACCACTTCGTGGTACTACACACATTAATAGAAATGGGTTAATCAATATGTGAAAGTTAGCCAGTAAGAGGCTACAGCTAATGGGCCAGGCAGTGTTTAAATGAATACAATTTGTGTGTTGTTATTTTGGGTGTAATGCTAGCCATGTGGGAGCCGGGCAGGACAAAAAGCAGGCCTGCTCGCCTCATTACTACACTAACTTTTATTGAATATTGATTGTATGAGGTATCTTCTATGTGTTTACTTTAAATAGGTGTGTGTTTATCCACACAGATATTGCGTAACCCTATATAATAAATATTATATATGGAATTTTAAAAGTCAAATTAATAGAAACATAGTGTAAAACTGGTTTCTGGTTGTTGTTTGGTTAGAAAAGTTAACCTCAGTGACTTCTAGAGACCAAATATATAGATGATGAGTATAGTTAAAATTTTTATTATTATACATGTGAAACTTGCTAAGATAATATGGTGTGGGACCATGGTCTGTATTCTGTCAATTATATTTTAAATAAATGCTGATTGGCCAGTAGCCAGGTAGGAAGTATAGGTGGGACAACCAGACAGGAAGTAGAGGTGGGTCAATGAGAGCAGGAGAATTCTGGGAAGGAGGAAGCCCATTCCTCTGGAGTCCTTGCCCAGTCACAGAAGAAGCAAGATGTGACTGCCTCACTGAAAAAGGTACTCAGCTATGTGGCTAACATAGACAAGAATAAAGGGCTAATATACGTTATAAGAGATAATAAGAAGCCTAAGCTAATGGGCCAATCAGTTTATAGTTAATGTAGACCTCTGTGTGATTTCTTTGGGACTTAATGACTGCGGGAACTGGGCAGGAGAGAAACTCAGTCAACAATAATAGAATTAAGTTTCTCCTTTTTCTCATGCATACACATCTTTGATTATGTTAATTAGCTTGATTGTGGTAATTACTTCACATTTTTAAATACAACAAATAGTAGATTTTGTGTACTTACCTTTTACGTACTTTTTAATGTGCGTGTGTGTGCACGTGCGTGCGTGTGTGTGTGTGTGTGTGTGTGTGTGTGTGTGTGTGTATTGCAGACACCCAGGCTATTTAAATGCAGTTAGTGATGAGCCATCCATTGTGAGTGCCGGGATCTGAACTCTGGTCCTCTGGAGAATCAGCAAGTACACTTAACCTGTGAGATATCTCTAGCCCCACTAATCTTTTGTCCAATAGAGTTCTGCAATCATAAAAATGTCTTATATTTGTGATATCTGATTCAATAACCACATATGACTTTTGAGTGCTTGAAACGTGTCTACTAGAACTAAAGAATTGTGGTTTTAGATTTTACTTAATTAAATAGTGATATTTAAGTAGTGTGAAGTAGCTCAGTTGGTAAAATGTGTCCCTACATGCATGAAGTTCTGACTTCGACTCCCAACACGAAAACAAAATATCAAATGCTTTCTGGCTCAGTTGAACATCTATGGATAAATGTGCACATCTGACTTATTAGAATAAATATTAACTGATTCCTATCAGTTAGTTTCAAAAATATGAGCTCATGGCAACATCAGGACTTATTTAACTCCCCTCTTTTCTGTTATTGATGTTATACATTTTGTTTCCATATATTTTAGTAATACCACATGCCATTATTATTTTCACTATTACAAGCAATCAACACTCATTTCTATCCATCTACCCAACCGTTGGTTCCTTCCCACATTTCTGTGCTTGCTTGCCAGGCTCTAGAGCAGCCTCCCCTCCTACTGCAAAGCGAATCTGCTAGCTTTCAGAGTCCCTCTGTTTCTGTTTTTCTTGTAAAACTTTTGTTTTGTCTGCATTAGTGAAAATATTTTGTCTGCTATACAAACATACAATCCATTTCTTTCAACTTTAAGGATATTACGTCTGACCTCCATAGCTGTTGTTGAAAACAGTCAGCCACCTTTCTGACACCATTCCCCTAAAGACAGTGTTATCTTCAACACACCCACCCTCCACCTAATGTTTCCATATTTTGAGGGAATCAGTTTTTTAAAAATTTATTATACTTAAGTATCATCTTTCTCTTCGCTTATGATACTTGACATTTTTGACTTTATGTGACTCATCACTTGCTGTGAATTCTTAGGAAGTAGTTCTGAAATGTGGCCTTTGTCTTAGGCTCTGAGACTTTGGGTTTATACACACTGCACCCTGTCTGCAATTTATCCTGAGTGCCTTACTCTGTTTTCTCTATTCTTCACCCTTGCTTCCTGAAAACTTTTTATTGACCTATGTTCTACTTTGCTGGTTCTGCTTTGTCTACTTTATTATTACTTATTCTTAACTCAAACACTGTTTTTTTTCCATTCTAGAATCTCTGTTGGACCAGAAGTGGAATTCAGGTCTCTGGTTGAAGTTTCCACTTTTATCTTTATTTCCTTGAAATTATTAGTATTTAAAAACCCCTTTCTAACAACTTCATTATCTGAATCACTTATTGGTTCATTTTTATTGACATTATTTCTCTTAATCTCTAGTTAATATCCAGTCCCCCCATGTTTTTCATAAATTTTTATTGAAAATTAACATTATGTTAACCAAAGTGGTTAAGACATTTTGCTTAGGAAATCCAAAAGATTAACTTGCTCTTTTGGGAGTTAGTTTGGGAACATTTCTAGGGCTTGCATGTCTCAGTTCTGCCTTCTTTCCCAGAGACTAGTCCTTCTGAAATCATACTAGAAAGCAGAAGGCATTTACCAAGCCTTTCCCAACTTGAGGGAAAATGAATTCCTCCTTCTCTCTCCTCAGCATCTGTAAACTTCAGACCTCCCTGCTCAGAAATTTAGAGTCCTGATTATTGACCTAGGTGTCTCGATCTCATAGGTACCTCAGGATGCAGCCACCTTCCCTCATAGCCACCTTCTCAGAACTCTGTCCTTCAGCTCTGACCTCTTCTGGCACACTTAACTTCACATTCCTTAGCCTGGCATGATTAGCGCCTCTTTGTCAGCCGGTGCCCAGGGCTCTGCTAAACTGGAAAAGAAGAGAAACTGGCTAATAAGAATGAAACTTAATTCAAGCAGTTTTCCTCTAAGAACTGTTTTTCCTGTTCTATCACTCTGATGGTTCTCCAGTGCCTTCAGATTCACACACACACAAACACAAACACACACACTCACACACACACAAACACATACTCACACACACAATTTCTTCTTCTTCTCCTTCTCCTTCTCCTTCTCCTTCTCCTTCTTCTCCTCCTCCTCCTCCTCCTCCTCCTCCTCCTCCTCCTCCTCCTCCTCCTTCTTCTTCTTCTTCTTCTTCTTCTTCCATGGTTTCATGTAGCTGAAACTGGTCTTAAACTTGATATATAGCCAAGAATCCCCTGAACTCCTGATCCACCTCCCTAGTACTCTAGTACTGTGATTCTGGGAGTGTATTATCACATCTAGTTTATGCATGGTGAAAATCATGTGTGCTAGGTGAGCATTCAACCAACTAAGCTAAAGCCCACAGCTCCAAAATTACTTTTCTTCAAGCTCTTCTAATTTCTGACCATTCTTCTGCTGTCCGTGCTTCCTCAACTAGAACTGAAACCCTCATCTTCTATCAACTCTGTTGATTATCGAAAGACTTTGTCTTCAAACAAAATCTATGTGAAAACATCATATATAAAATCAGCGGATGGAGAATTAGTCTAAATGTTAGCCAGGTTGGGAGAAAGTTTCCAGGCACATACACAGAAAATGGGATATGTGTCTGTTTCTAGTCTTTAAGACTTTTGCAGTTTTAAAAATCACCCAAAGAGGAATGAATATGGGTATTATATTTGAAGAAATCTCAGTTTGAATATTGTTCTGGCTTATTTTCTGTTGCTATGAAAAATTACGAGCCAAAATCAACTGAGGAGTAAAACAGTTTCTTTGACTTCCAGGTTACATACAGTTCAGCACTGAGGGAAGTCTTGACAGGAACTCAAGGCAGGAACTGAAGAAGTAGTCATGAAGAAGAGTTGCTTATTGGTCTGGTCTGTTCTGCTGATTTACTCAGCTACCATTCTTAACAGCTCAGATCCACCTGTCCAGGGATGACATCACCCACAGTGGGCTGCAGGCCATCATCAATCAAGAAAATGACCACAAACATGCCTATGGGCCAGTCTGATAGAGGCAAATCCCCAACTGAGACTTCTTCTTTGCAGGTATGTCTATGTTTGTATCAAGTTGAGAAAACCTAACTGACAGATGCCAAGGCTCCTGTTTACTAGGTGTGTGGCCGTATGCAATTTCACTTCTCTCAGAGTTCCTACTTTGCATTTTTGTGAGATGTTGTTACAAGGCTTGTCATAGTACACAAAAAGTAGGTCACGCATGGCTCAGTGTGCAGCAGATAGCCCTGTGAGTTCTGGGGGCAGGGACATTTTCTCCATTTCTCTAAGTCATTTTGGCTCCCATCTCATATTGAACACACAGCTGCTGAGTAAATGCATTCTATTTGAGTTGTATTTTCTCCACCCAAAAGTTAATATAGTACCAGGCATCAGTACAAGAGGCTCACAAGTTCAAGGCCTACCTGGGCTACAGAGAATCCAAAGCCAGACGGGGCAAACTCATGGAATTTTATCTCAAAATAAAAAAGTAAAAAGAATGTTGTAGGTGTATCACAAGAATACTTACCTCACATGCATGAGGGCCTGAGTTTGATCTCCAATACATCGAAGGGGTGGGGCTCAGCAGGCCTAACCCCCAAGTTATCATTATTCTGCAACAGCACAGGGAGACCTAAGATGGAATTGAGAAGCATTAGGCTGGCATAGATTCTTTTAATCTTAGGAGATGAAGATGGAGATGAAGTCCTGTGTACATGTGCACATGGAACCGGCAGTTTAGAAACTTGATACAAAAGCAGAACCACTGCCTTCAATGCTTGGTATGAATTAGAAACTGTTAGAAACTGTCTTCTGTAATAGCCCCAATATCTACAAAGATGCCAAATGTAACCACCACTTGGTAGCATGCTTTTAAAAAAAATAAATTTGCTTTATGAAATTTGTAAATGTATTAATTGATAGAGGATCATGGAAGCCTTTGTGTCTGTGTTGATAATCTTGGTAATAAAACATCACGAAAATGTTCTGGGAGAAAGATGTGGTTTCTGATTTCAATCTCAACAGGTAGGGCAAAATTCTTTGCAATACACAAACCTAAGAAAAGTCAGAAGATGGCATTAACAATATAAAGATGAGTCGGGCGGTGGTGGTGCACGCCTTTAATCCCAGCACTTGGGAGGCAGAGGCAGGCGGATCTCTGTGAGTTCGAGACCAGCCTGGTCTACAAGAGCTAGTTCCAGGACAGGCTCCAAAGCCACAGAGAAACCCTGTCTCGAAAAACCAAAAAAAAAAAAAAAAAAAAAAAAAAAAAAAAAAAAAAAAACAATATAAAGATGAGACGCTGTCAGAAAAATGAGAGAAAATGCAACAAAATAAGCAAATCCCCAGACAGAAAGAATAAAGACAAAGTAGATACTGAAAATCAGGGGTCAGAGCAGGCAAATGAGGAGATGGCTCAGTTGGTAATGTGCTTGCCCAGATGGCTCTGGGTTCAATTCTCCAGAAAACATTAGAAAGCTAGTTGTACTTATAACCCTAGCTCTAGGATGGGGCAAACATGGAAATCCTTGGGTTCCCTGGCTAGCCCACCCTCATCAGCCAGCTCCATGTGAATGGAAGACTCTCAAAACATCAAGGTGAAATGCATCCTACCATCCTGAGGAATGACACTCAAGGTTGACCTCTGGCCTTTACATGCATATACACACACATACCAACAGATATCCACACCCACAGACACACACACACACACATGCACACACACACACACATGCACACACACACCACCTCTTCCTGTAGTATTGGGAGAGCTGGAATGTCATACCAGGGGACAGAGCAGCAAGGGCCAGGTGGGGAAGGAAGGACCAACAGGATTGCTGGTGGGAAGAATCCTCACCTCCACTTGCACACCACTAGTAACAGAGAATAAGGAGCCTGAACCAGCCATCTTCTGTAACCAGGCGAGGTTCCCAGTGACACCAACCCAGCCACAAAATCTATGACCTACAACCTGCCCTGCCCGCAAGACGTGTGGGGGCAATGGTTGCTCAGAGCTTGTGGGAGGGGTCTAGCCTGAGGCCCACACCAGGAGAGGGAGTCCACACCTGGCACTACCGAGATATCCAGGACCCGGAAGCTGGATGACTCAGAGACCTAAAGTAGAACCAAACATGGCTGATTAAAAAATAGATCAATGAAATAATTCCTAACTGACATTCTGCTATGCTCACAGGATTAGTGTCTAGCCCAGTTGTCATCAAAGAGTCTTCCTTCAGTCGCTGGTGGGAACAGATACAGAGACCCACAGCCAAACATTAAGCAGAACTCAGGGAATTCTGCAAAAGAGGAGGAAGACGGATTATAGGAGCCAGAGGAGGAGTCCAGGACAACAGAAGAACATGGCCCACAGAATCAACTAAGCAGAGCATCATACGTCCCACAGAAGCTGACACGGCAAATCACAGAGTCTGCATGGGTCTTCACTGGGTCCTCTGTATACATTCTGTGGTTCTTTAGCTTGGAGAGTCTGTTGGACTACTAACAATGGGAATGGGGTGTCTCTGACTCTCTTGCCTGCTCCTGGGACCTATTTTCTTCTACTGGGTTGCCTGATCCAGTCTTGATAAGAGGGTCTGTGCTAGTCTTACTGCATCTTGTGATATCTCTGGGAGGCCTGCTCTTTTCTAAAGGGAACCCGAGGAACAGTGCATATGGGGGAGAGGAGAGGTGGAGGCATTGGGAGAAGGTGAGAAGGGGAGGTTGAGATGTACTCTATGAGAGAATAAATAAATAAAATAAAATTTTAAAAATTGGAATTTGTTGAGTGTTTTACCCAATTCTTTGCTCTATTCTCACAACTTTTTTGGAAGTTTGAAATTGTGTTTTTAAAGTTAGTTGGGAGCTGGGGATGTAACTGAGTTGGTAGAGTGTTTACCCAGCATGCACAGCGTCCTGTATTCAGTCTGCAGTGGTGGCTAAACTGGGTGGTGAGGAACACATGTGATCCCAGCACAGGGAAAGTAGAGGCAGAAGGGTCCAGAATTCAAGCTCGTGTTCAGCTACTGTAGAATTTGAGGGTGAGATCTCTCTCTCTCTCTCTCTCTCTCTCTCTCTCTCTCTCTCTCTCTCTCACACACACACACACACACACACACGTGGGGGAATAGAGAGAGTGTGTGTGAGTTTGCTTGGCCTGATGGTGCATAATCCTGGCACTTGGGTGGCTGAGGCAGAGGATTGTATGAGTTTGAGGATGTTATACAAGAAGATGTCTAATTTTTCTTATTAAAAGGAAAGTGTGGCCATTTTAAATCACAGCTTTGAGTTCTGTGGCATCAACTCCTAAGAGTCAAGTCTGTCAAGTCTCTCTCTCTCTCTCTCTCTCTCTCTCTCTCTCTCTCTCTCTCTCTCTCTCCTAGAAGGTGATTGGATTTCTATCTTCTTCCCCCTTAATCGTGGTGATAAAAACCGAACAAACTGAGAGCTCAGGGTCAGGTCATCAGATCGTGAAGCCTCCTCTCTGGAGTGTCGCCACCTGGCAAAGCTCAGGACTCGCTCCATTACACAGCCTTGGCCTGACATCTGGTGGAGAAGCGTGAAGTGGCATATTTATTTCAACTGTGGAAAAAGTATGGCTGGAGCCCTACAGAAGCAGTCTTCCCTGGAAGACAGGAAGGCATTCAGAGGCAGCCTGGAAGCTTCTGCAAGGCAATGGCTTCCTATCATTGAACCAGGGAAAGTTCATGAAAGAAGTTTCACCTCCAACAACCCACTAGAGTTCAAACACCCCAAAATAGGATAATCTGTTCTCTTAGGTGAATAAAGACCTGTAGGAAGGTCCCATCAGTCCTCCAGGTCCCAGATACAAAATGTGGGAGGCTGTAACCAGGATCATCTAACTGCAAACTTTCATCTGTTGTCTAAGTGGGGTGTGGAGAAGTCATGGGGACTCTCTAGGTCCAGCATTCAATCTGCTTAGCTGGAAGGAAGGGTGGGCAGGGACCTACATTCTGAGGTGAAGATGAGGTCAATACTAACTGTCCTGAGCCTGCTCTAGGGCAGATATCAGAGACTAGAATTAGACACGCACATGTACCCGTGAGCTTTTCCAGGGAAGGGTCCAGGGGTCTGTTTTGGCAGTACCCAAGAGATGGCTTCCTTGACACTGATTGGGGAGATTGTAGCTCTGCTCTTTCCTGTGCAGAGATGATGGGTCTGGTTTTATGAATGTAGTGGTTTGGAGAATCCCTGATCCCTAGTATTCCCCATTAAAAACAAACAATGTACAAGAAGTAGCCCTGAGACCCTTCAGAGCCTAGATCTGCAGTGAGAATGTAAGATGCTTCTCACTCATTCTCAAAGTGCTATACAGCAGCACTGAGAATCTCCTTTGAGTGGTTTCTCTAGCCCCATACTCAAAATCTGATCTCTGAGTTGTCCCATGCAGCCGATCATCCCCTTATCTTTCTCAGCTAAAACTACCACCCCCATACCATGGTATCTCCCTGTGTCTGTTTTCTTGTTCTGATATTCTCTAATCCTTGGCCCCATCTCTGCCCCCACTACCGTCCAAATCCTAAATGCTACCTCCATTGCTATACTGGGAGGAGCCCCACTCTCTCCTTCTTCCATGCCCTCATACATACTTTCAAAAGGAAGTTAGTGCAAAATTCTCACTGTCAACCAAAGCAAATGAAATAAAAGTGTAATGTTTCATTAGAATATTCTGTCTAGAGAGAGATAGGAAGCTTTTCTCCCAATTCATGACTCTGTCCCCAGGACCAGGAATAGTGTCTGGCACTAGTCCATATGTAGTTGTTCATGTAATTATTTCATTGTGATGGTCCATGCCATTCCCTGCTGCATTACATATAATGAAACAGCTGTCCAAGTGTGACACAGAGAGACTATAGCATCCCAGAGCAGAGGGGTTCATGGTGAGTGGGATGACAGTGGGCATGTTTCTACTCAACCCAGGGAAAGGATTAACCCCTCAGGACCATTTGATCAGGTTCCTCCCAGCCAGGGGAGAAAGAAGGAGAACTTCTATTGACAAACTTGGGCTTGCAGAGAACCCAAATTGTGTCCCTTCCATGGAAAAAAATGCAAAATCTTGGGTATGGTAGATTTTTCTGGGTTCTGGAGAAGCTGGTTCTGCCAGGCCAGCTTGCTGTTTCATGTCCCATGTCCAATACACAGAAGATGATGCAACCAGGAATAACATCCATTTCCCAGAACACAGGAAGGTAGAGGATTCCATCTATTGCTGTGTCTCCTCAGACCTCAGACTTAAAACCTCACAGAGTTACATGTGCACAAGAAACTTTTCACTTATGGCCAAGAGATTAGTTTCAAAGATATACCAGAACTAGATGGCAACACAGTAAAACATATTTTACTGAAGGGTGTAGCAATGGGGAAAGAGACCTCACTCTAGAATTAAACTCAATTCCACATGCAGCTTGGGCCAGTGGAAGTGAGAGTAAAGAAGCAATCTGGCTGGATCGATCAAAGAGAGGCTCTTGCTAGGCCGGCTTAGTGAGATTCTTGCTAGGGGATGCACAGATGTTTTGAGAGCCTTAAAATCAGTAATTCTCCAGCCCTAGCAGGTTCCAGAGCCAGAATTCTTTTGCCCTATAGAAGATCAGTTAAGAGTTTTCATGTACACACACAGATCCATGGGAGTGACTAGTATGTGTTTGGCAAACTCCTCAATGGAGAAAGTTAGTTAAGAAAGAAATTAAATCATCAAGGAATTCTAGAGGGGAAGGCTAGTATGCTACACTACATTCTTAGGTGGTTAGTAAAGGGCTAAAAAGTTTATTTTCAGTAAAATTATGAAGAGGGCACGGATTGTTTAAATCAGCACACCACTTCTTTTCTCCCAGTGTGCATAGAGGCTGTGAGGTAACCAAACAGCTGAGGGGAAGCTGATGGCTCATGATCAGATATCACACACACCGGACACTTTAGTTTCTATGGGCGTAGGTCTGGAGTTAGACTTACTGCTCTAAGTGAAGAAGAGATTGTTGTGGGAGCTGCGGGCTGTGTTCCTGCCACCCCAGCTCCTGGTCACCTGGCTAGCTTTACCCGAAATAACAACACACAAATTGTATTCATTTAAACACTGCCTGACCCATTAGCTCTAGCCTTTACTGGCTAATTCTCTTCTCCCAATCAACCCATCTCTAATAATCTGTGTAGCACCAGTCTTACCAGGAAAGATTCAGCATGTCTGACCTGGTGACTTGCTTCATCACGTCTGCCCTGGAGAGCAGAAGCATGGCGTCTGAGCTCACTTCCCTTCTTCCCAGCATTCTATTCTGTTTACTCCACCCACCTAAAGGCTGGCCAATCAAATGGGCCAAGGCAGTTTCTTTATTAGCCAATGACCTTCCTCCATCAAGAGATGCAGACCTCTAAATTATCAGTTCCGGGCTATGCTGTTATTAGTCATTCTGACTGTGGGTGCTGTGAGCTAAAACCAGAGCAGCAGCTTGGGCAGGTAGTAATTCTATGTCCTTGGAGATCTGTGAATATCTTAGATGTGAAGTTCTTTGCGTGGACACTAAACTCTGATCAAATGCTTACTGAAAAAGATAATTGCAGGAAGGCAGATCTCTGCACTTACCTAGGGGAGAGGAACAGAGGCCTGGCAGTTCTGAATTAGAGAATTAATGCCCAAATATGTAACAGAAAGGGAGTTAGCTACAGCAAAAAGTCTACAGCAAAGGACAGCCACTTATACACAAAGCAATAACACCAAAAAGTCTTGCCTTTTTGTTTGGCCTTTATCAGCTCCCTTGGTTCCGATAAGTCACTCATGAAAAGATGACTGAGCAGCACAGATGGGCTCCAGGGAAGGTTTAGGAGCCTATCTGATATTTGGCCAAACAAAGACTTTTGGGCATTTGCAAAGAAAAGTATTGACACTAAAATCCTAGATAGGAAAACAGATTGTAGGCCTGCAGAGAGAAAGAAACACACACCAACACATACATGTGTGTGTGTGTGTGTAGTGAGAAAGTGGAGATATGACAGAGAGTAATTTTCTCACTGGAAGAAATACAGCAGGTAATAGGGAATCAAGAAGAAACTATTGCCTATTGATTCACCCAGTAAGTATGCCAGGCCTGCTCTAGGCTGGCCTTCAAAGATCAGGGAGGAGAAAACAACTCCCTCCAACTCCAAAATATCTATGGGACAGTTGTTTTATATAGATGATAGGTGGGTAGATGGATAGATTATAGATAAATAGATAAATGATAGATGATATAGGTAGATAAATAGAAGATAGATAGACAGACAGACAGATAGATAAATAGATAGATGATAGATAGAAGATAGATAGATAGATAGATAGATAGATAGATAGATAGATAGGGAATTAGACAGAGATAGAGATATACATTCTGTATGTGCACACACATTTGATGTAGATGTGTTAATGTGTGTGTGGAAGTCAGAAGTCAATTGAAAGTGTCTTTCTTCTTTTTATTGAGACTGGGTCCCTCACTTACCTGGAGCACCAAATCGGCTAGGCTATCTTCCTGCCAATGTTTCTGCAATTCTGAGTATACACCATCATGATTGCTTTTTAAAGTGAGTTCAGGGGAGCAAACTCATGTACTTGTGCTTAAAGGCAAGCAATGAGCCATCTCCCAAGCCCCCACACTGGTTATACTCTGAAATTGAGTGCACCCCAATCTACTCTGTTCCCTGGGCTGGGGGTTCCTTGTGATGAACGTGTCATTTCTGTGTCACTGCCCAGAACTCATCACTCCCCAGTGTTACCTACTGTTGTTCATAAGTCATTCTTGTAATTTCCCCACCACTGAGAAGAAAGAATGTCACCTTGCTGGGTGGTTAGTGCTACCCGTCTTTAATCCCAGCATTCAGGAGGCATATACAGGCAGATCTCTGTGAGTTTGAGGTCAGACTGGTCTTACAAGAACTAGTTCCAGGATAGCTAGGGCTGTTACACAGAGAAACCCTGTCTTGAAAAGCCAAAAAGAAAAAAGAAAAACAGAGAAAAAAGAAAAAGAAAGAAGGAGAAAAGAAAAGAAAAGAAAAGAAAAGAAAAGAAAAGAAAAGAAAAGAAAAGAAAAGAAAAGAAAGAAAAATACTTCTGTCTGTCACTTGATGGCGATCAAGGCTCACACAGTTTGGATACTGAAAGCTGATCCAGCCCAGATTCCTCCAAGTCTCAAAAGGGTTTTATTTTTTGTTTCATAATATCTGGAAGGGGGAAAGACTCCCCACTATCTCCTTCTAGTTTTTCTTCAGCTCATATTGTTGCCTGGGTAAACAAACCACCACCAAATGGATCCTGAGAGCCATTAGCATACTAGATCCAGTGACCTTCCAGATGACCAAACTTGAGGTAAATTGGTCTATGAATTCCCAGCAGTCTAAACCTGTGTTCTGCTCTTTCTCCACCTGCAGACCAAGATGAGAATTGCTGTATCACTGGCTGGGACCACACAGATTTGATCTGAATCTATTCCATAATGATTTACATTGAAATTATTGAGCTCAATAGTCCACTGACCTATCTCCACAACTTTACAATGCTTAATAGTGGGTTAAAGCACCTGCCCCACAAACATAAGGACAGCAGAGTGGGTAATGGAGGAGATCTGATCCCCAAAATCTAATAAAAGTCAGTGGGTATAGCCACTCACAGCAACTGGGGTTATAGGAAGGGTTTGAGAGAGGGAGAAAGAATATCTGTTAATAAATGGTGATACCAAATATCTGCCACTGATTTCCATATGCACCACAAGGACATGTGTACTCATGTATGGCTACATACATGCCCGCACATCATAATTTAATTAATGTAGGCATGGGCAGCCTGTATATACTGTGGGACAATGTATCCTGTAAAGATTTGTCACTTGTATTGGTTTAATAACAAGCTGACTGGTCAGTAGCCAGACAGGAAGTATAGGCAGGGTGAGCAGAACAGGAGAATTCTGGGAAGGGGAAAGGCTCAGTCTTCAGTTGTTACCCAGACACAGAGGAAGTAAGATGAGAATGCCTCACTGATAAAAGGTACCAAGCCATGTGACTAACACAGACAAGAATTATAGGTTAATTTAAGACATAAGAGTTAGCTAAAAATATGTCTAAGCTATTGGTCAAACAGTGTTGTAATTAACATAGTTTCTGTTTGATTATTTTGGGTCTGGGTAGCTGGGAAACAAACGAGCAGCCTCTGTCCACAAATGGTGCCAACGTGGACAATTACACCCTCGTAAAACCTGAGAGAACTTGGGAAGTAATTCTAAACACAGAAGAACAGAGTTAAGTATGACTTATTGGAAGCAGCATTTTCTTGGTTGGGCTCTGTTTGCTAGAAGCAAGAGCATCTCATGTAAGAGAGGCTTTCTGACTCAGCTTTAGCTGCAAAAACCTTACAGCTCTTTTAAGAAGCCCCGCCACCAAACACTTAAATGGTGTTTATGAATAGCCGACAGCATGCTTCTTAGTGGTGGCAGGGACCTTGAAACTCCCATAAAGTTGTGGCAATAAACATGACTCCCATCAGTACCTCAGCCATAAAACTAGACTCTCAGAAAGCTAAGGAATGGGGTGAACCCAGCTGTCAAAGCCACGGCTTTAGTCCTAGCCATATTGCTTAGCAAATTAAAGTCTCATGTGGTCAGAAAAAAAGAAAAGTGTTACAGTAAAGATAGATTCATATGGGAAAAAAACCCTAAATAGTTTATAGTGTGTGTGTGTATATATATATATATATATATATATATATATATGGATAAAGTCCTTTAAAAAAAAAAGAGAGTAGTTGGGTATGGTAAGACATACCTTTAATCCCAGCACTTG
Organism: Chionomys nivalis; assembly: GCF_950005125.1. NCBI lineage: Eukaryota > Metazoa > Chordata > Mammalia > Rodentia > Cricetidae > Chionomys > Chionomys nivalis. The sequence continues at coordinate 835,282 of NC_080093.1, read as the reverse complement.
GGAGGAAGAGGCAGGTGGATCTTTGTGAGTTCAAGGACAGCCTGGTATACAGAATGAATTCCAGGACAGCCAAAATTACACAGAGAAACCCTGTCTCAAAAAACCAAAAATTAAAAATAAAAGAAATAGAGTTTAAAATAAAGCCAAATAAAGAAAATACACAGAGAATCTAGATACTGTATGTTGTTGTATTGTCTTTGAATTGTTTGATGGCTGAGAAAGGAGCAATAGCTGCTAAAAGACATTTGATTATAAATGACACTGGATTAATCCAACATACATATTTTGAAAATGCTTTGACTTCCAAATTTAAGTCAAAATATATGTTACTTTGGAGAAGAAATTTTGCTTTTGTTTCCACAGGAAGTGAAAGGCTATGGATTTATTCCGTGTTAAGAAAAATCAGGTTTGATCAAGGAAGGCCCCCTAAAAAAATCTCTGATATGAGTGAATGGCCCAAATAATCCAACATTTCAGAAGACCTCTGTTGGAGTTTCCTCTGAGTTCTACATTGAGAAGAGCCTCCAGACTGCAGGCTGAGATGATCAAGTCTCACAGACTACTCCAGTCAGGACTTGACCATAATTCTAAATTTTCTTTAGGTTTCCGTAAGATTATCAGTGCCACCAATCAGCAGGAAGTAGCCTGGAAAACTATGCTCACACTCTCAAAAATTGGATTATGGATGTTTGTCTTTGTTTAGGGTGTTGGTTACAAGTTGTTATGGATAATGGTCAGAAAAAAAAGTTAAACAAAGGAGATTAGATTCAGAATTCTTGTTTTGAAAAGAAAAAGGGAAGTACACTTATAGATTTTGGTTTACTGATATAAATTTAAGGTCAATTTTGTTAATATGTGTATTTCTACTCTTGTTTAAGGTATTATGTTTATATAGCCTATTTTTAAATGTAATGTATAATTAAAAATTGCAGATTAATAGATAGTCATGATAGTTAGGTTTTCTAGATGTACAGAGATATATTTAAGATTGATATGTATTTTTCAAATCTTTCAAAGACATACATAACACGGCATTTAAAGGGTTTTAAGAACTTAGACTTTTCTTGACAGTGAGACATGTCTGTTTCTGGTAGCACCAATTACTTCAAGAGGATTATGGGTATCAAAAAGGTTCCTTATGGAGTTTGCTAGACATTTGGGCAAGAAAATGCTCTTTTCTGGACTGCTTGACGGTATGTTGTGTGAACTGGACATGCAGGACCCACAGAAAGATGATTACTGAAGTTGCTTAAAGAAGGTGAGACAGTCATTCAGGTTTTCTGCTTCATTAAAGAGTCTGACAGACAATATGCAGGACACAGAAGAAAGCAACTGGTGAACTTTGAATTACAAGTCAGAACACATTTTCACAATTTTCTACTCATGGGCCTGTAGGCTGAAGACTGATACCCCCAATGGTACAGAAGAACTTTGGGTGACTGTCCAGGCAGTGAGATTTCTCTGACAACTCTAGAGTTTTGAAAGTTGCTTACAATGTACTTCCTATTAACTTAGTTAATATTATATCCTTCTGGGGTCTTCCATGAAGTTGAAGACAGATAGTTATATTTTTCCTTAGTTATGATAAAAAATTAGATATGAAACTTTAAACTCACAAAAAATATTGTAACTGTAATTCTTGCTTGTTACCTGTTTTTAATATGTAATTTCTGTGTTAAAGTTAAAAAGGAGATGATGTGTGAAGTCCTTCTGTATATGTGTTGTTTTTATTGATTGATGAGTAAAGCTGTTTCTGTCAATGAATTAGCAGAGTAAAGTCAGGTGGGAAATCTGAGCAGAGATATAGAGAGAGAGTTGGCAGTGTCAAGTGTAGTTAGGAGGAGCGGTGGGAAGGCCTGCTTTTCATCCCGCCTGGCTCTCACACTGCTAGCTTAGCCCCATAAGTAATAACATGGAAACGGTATTCTTTTAAACACTGCTTGGCACATTAGCTCTAGTCTCTTACTGGCTAACTCTCATATCTTGCTTTAGCCCATATCTAATAATCTGTGTAGCACCACGAGATGGTGGCTTACCAGGAAGATTCTAGTGTACGTCCATCTTGGGCTGGAGCTTCATCGCATCTGTCTCCATAGCGTCTGACCCAGAACAGAGAGGCATGGCGTCTGGCTCACTTCCCTTCTTCCCAGCATTCTGTTCTGTCTACTCCACCTACCTAATTTTCTGACCTATCAGACCAAGCAGTTTTCTTTATTGATTAACCAATGAAACAACAGATTGACAAATGACCTTTCCACATCAGTCAAGGAGATGCCACCATGTAGCTGCCAAAGGAGTCAGACATCAGAAACTTACCAGGAAGCCACAGCCTCATACCAATACACAGATTAATAGTAATGGGTTAGTTCAAGATGTAAGAGCTAGCTAAAAATAAGCCTGAATCATTGGCAGAACAGCATTGTAATTAATACAGTTTCTGTGTGATTATTCAGGTCTGAGCTGTCGGGAAATGACAAGCAGTCTCCTACTACGTGTATATGGTATTTCTGCTGCACTTATTCACATTAGGTTTCATGTGGCACAGGCCAATAGGTATGCTGAAGAGGCAGGAGACACACACATCATACATACATACATACATACATACATACATACATACATACAATTTAGAAAAATAACAATATACCTGTGCTAGAAAGAACAGCCTATGCTTGAGAACAGGATAAAGAAAGGAGAGTGGGAGAGACAGATGCTAAGTTCACCTCATCCAATAGACTGTCTCCCAGCAGAAAGCCAATGGGCCTGGGTTTCTCCCCTAACAATAAAGAAACTCACAGGAGACAAGTCCTTGCTGGCCTGGCATGATTTTATAAGCCACAGGCAGAATAGGCCAGTGTTTGGACTCTGGGGGCCAACTGCTTGCATTGGAGACTATAAGACCTGACAACAGACTCAAAATTGAAAGGCAGCCTCAGAGCTGTCCAGCATCTGGGACCTTGGTCTGAAAGCAAGGCAGTCAGTCCACATCCTACCCTTGAGAGGATAACAGTGATAGCCACATTCCCTGGGGGTATGTCGCCAGACTTGGCCCAAGTGTTTTATGTGTATTATTTAATTTAATCTGAACAATCGTCCCATGCAGCAGGTGTATCTGTCAGCTCCATCTGCTATGGAAAAACCCTTCTGTGTGCTGTGGATATGTGTTCCTCCCATTGGCTGATAAAGAAGCTGCTTTGCTCTATAGAAAGGCAGAATAAGGCCAGGGGGAAAAGCCAAATTGAGAATATGGAGAGGAAAAGGGCAGAGACAGGAGACACCAGCCAGTCACCCAAGAAGCAAGATGCCAGCAGACCAGTAATACCACAGTCATGTGGCAATACATAGATTAATAGAAATGGGTTAATTTAAATCTCTTTAATTTTTCAGTCAGCCTGGTCTATAGATATAGTTCCAGGCCAGCTAGGGCTATTACACAGAGAAATCCTGTCCTGAAAAAAAAAAAACAACAACAACAACAACAACAAACAAAATTTAAATGTTAGAGCTACTTAGTAATAAGCCTGAACTATAGGCCAAACAGTATGCAATTAATATTAAGCCTCTGGGTGATTATTTAGAAGTGGCTGTGGGACAGGGTGGGACAGAGAAACCTCCATTTATACCCATGGAAACATAAGTAAATGGTTCCAAAAAAAGTGAAGACTGGGCTGGGAATATAGCTCAGTACATAGAGTGCTTGCCTAGCATGGGTGAGGCCCTGGCTTCAATTTCATGGTGGGGAGCAAGGGCACTAAGGCACTTGGCCAGGGTCACTACTTGGTAAAAGGAGGCTGGAGGGCTGACAGTTATGTGTCAGAGTATCAGACTAGTGTCCATAAGTCCCTAATTTTAACCTCTGATAAGGGCCAGGAGGTTTATTAAAGTTCTACTCCAAGACAGGACCTATATCTGTGCTGCTAAACCTGACTGATCAGCTGCTGTCTCCAGGTGTCTCCACGCTCCAGCCAAAACCAGCCCCAATCATGGGGGCAGATGAGTTGCATCTGTGGACCAGTGGGCTCGTCGTGGAAACTGGAAGTTATTGGTATGCAGAGCAGGGCTTTGGCATCAAACCCAAGTCCAGATCCTGGCTGTGTCACTTGGCATCTGGGTACCTAACCTCTTAAACACTCATTTCTCTGTTAATCGGGATTTTTAAAAGCCCTCTTTACACAACTGTGGTAAAGATGCCAAGACTGATACGTGTGTACAATCTAGACATTCTCACGGAAAATTGGTTACTGTGATTATTATTTGTGTTGGTATGTGAGCATGTGAATGTGTAAACACACATGTGGAGATCATGCCAACCTGTGAACGTGTATACTTGCGCGCATTCATATGGAGGCCAGAGATCAATGCCTGGTGTCTTTTTATTTTGCTATTCTTATTTTTTTCATGCAAGTCTCTTGCTCAATTTAGCACCCATTGAGCTGGGATGACTGGCCAGAAAGCCCCAGGGATACTCTTGTCTCCTTTCCCCAGCTCAGTTATTACAGACACTTGACATTGAATATAGCTTTATAGGTGGGTGCTGGAGATCTGAACTCGGGTCCTCATGCTTACACAGCAAGCATCGTATTCACTGAGTCATCTTCAGAACTCTGTGGTTATCGTGTGTGTGTGTGTGTGTGTGTGTGTGAGAGAGAGAGAGAGAGAGAGAGAGAGAGAGAGAGAGGATGGGGTTGACATGATAAACTAACAACAACAACAAATCCCAAGAGGCTCTAGAACCTTAAGAATGGGCCCCAGCAACAGGTCCTACAAATGAGTGGTACTCATTTGGGCTCAAATCCATGTGCCTGAGCTCCATTATCAGACCAATTAAACAGGCATCTTTGAGAGTGAAAGCCAAACATTGGTCGGCTCCAACGGCAGCCCAGGTGACCAATGTTTGGCCAGAATCAACCAGTCCTGGGGCACGTGAGTGTTTGGTCTGGCAAAGAATGAGTGATAACCCCTAACCACTTTTCTTCTTCATGTCTCTATAAGTAAAATCAAAGCTCAGGCCGCACTCTGACAGCTGAAATCAACGCGAGGTTTGGACAGGTCTGTTCACAACCGTGGTGTTGCAATCAGCAGCTCCTCCTGGCTTTGGTAGTGCGGTGACAGATGGATGACATGCATACTCCACAAGATTAAATAATAAGGGGATGTTATGCCAACAAAATTAACTTGTTCAGCCCTGTTCCTTAGCAACTGTGCTATTGCTGCAGGTTTCCTTCCGAGGCCTCTGGTCCTTCACACCACTCCCTTTAAGGTGTGAGGTGGTTATTTATAACATTAATGAAAAGGAAAGGAAGGTAAGGAATGAGTCAAAAGAAAATGGCAACTGCCCTTCAGATTGCCCGAGGCCTGCCCCAAACAAACAGAATCAAGTCTACAACTTTTAAATCAGAAGGCTGACTCTCCTGCAGATTTAACTCCTCCAGACCCCTCCCTAGGCTTCACAAGGCAGGGCTGCCTTTGAGAGAAATAGTGCTTTTGCCAATCTAATTTGAGGCTGCCTGGGGAACCATTGTTCAGGAGTCAAGCCTGAACTCTGAGGTACAGGACATGGTGTTCTCTAGGGAAAATCGTTTTTTTATGCAGCAGGCACAGCCACAGAGAAGGTAATTGGGATGCTTGTGGAAACCACTCCTTACACTGTGAAGAGGAAATGCTAAAGAGGGTACTCTTTAAATGTAGGTTTTTGCTGGGAAGCAGCAAAGGCTGGAGCTCCCTGAGACCTCCCACCTGGCCAACTAGGGGGTCCTGACCCTGGATAGTAATCCCTGAGACCCCAGGTCTGGACAGAGGTTTGGCTTCCTGTGAATCCAGCTGCATCTAGATCTTGCCTTTATTATTGATCAGTATGGGCTTTTGGCCTCTGATAATTTTTAGAGCCTCTTAAGAAATATTATTTTCTCTCTCTTTAGACCCAAGCTTAAAATGAAGTTCAAATTTATCCTTAACAACTAAGGACCTTAACCAGGATTAAGGCTTCTGTGGTTCTGCTAACTGATATTTTGCAGTAATTTCTCTTGAACATTTCCTCCAGGGTTGGGGAAAGACTCAAGAAGTAAGCAAGCCTTACAAGTCCTAGAAAGACTGAAACTTATAAGATTTGTAAGGTCCCTGAGGTGAACCCCATAAACTCATGTGTTTGAACACTTGACCCATGGCAAGTGGTACTATTAGGAGGTGTGGCCTTGTTGAAGGAAGTGTGTCACTGTGGGAGTGAGTTTGGGGGTTTTATATGCTTAAGCTATGCACAGTGTGGCACATAGTCTCTCCCTGCTGCCTGAGGATCAAGATGTAAAACTCTGAGCTCCTTCTCCAGCATCAAGTCTGTTTGTATGCCACCCACCATGATAACAATGAACTAAACCTCTGAACTGTACACTAGCCCCAATTAAATGTTTCCTTTATTAGGGTTGCCATGGTCATGGTGTCTCCTCACAGCAATAGAAACCCAAACTAAGATAACAATTGCTGATTGAGGAGCCTCTCCAACCTGCAAGGCAGCCTGCAATAGTGCAAGGATCTCCACAGATTTCATAAGCTGTCACCCAGGCCAATCCCCTGAGAAGCCCTAATGAACTCACTGATCCACTAAATTTAACACTGGTAGACTTACTGCTTTGGCCTGTTGTCAATTGTCTGAGGTGAGTAGACTTTTGTGTTTTATATAGTCCCAGGAAAATTCACACAACAACTAGGATCAGAAAATGTTTGACCTTCTTCTAGGACTTGTCTAAAACTATAATTTGACATGTACTTCAACTATAAATACAGAGTTATTAGATAAGTCAACGGCTTTGTCACTCAAAAATCACAGATCCCTCAACAGGAAATTGCATCTGTGGCAGATTCTCAAAATGCCACAACTGGAAGTTCCTACTCAGCATTGCAGCAGCCTGCCATTTGGGTATTGTTTTTAGTATATTAATAAACATCTATGTTAATGGATCCCAAGAGTGAGTTTTTAAGATCCTTGTAATTTTGTTTTAACATGATTGATTCCCTTATAAAATTGACTTTTAGTTTCTGCATTTGAAATCATTTTATTCCAGCCAGGCCTTGTGTAGTACTGATGGAGGAAGGTCATTGGTTAATTAATAAAAAAAACTGCTTGGCCTCATAGGTTAGAACATAGGTGGGTGGAGTAAACAGAACAGAATGCTGGGAGGAAGAGGAAGTGAGCTCAGATGCAGGGCAGCTCCTCTCAGAGCCAGATGCGATGCAGCCAGCCGCCAGGTCAGACATGCTAAATCTTTCCCGGTAAGAGCACCTAGTAGTGCTATGCAGATTATTAAAAATGGGCTAAATTAATACGTGAGAATTAGCCTAGAAGCGGCTAGATATAATGCGCCAGGCAGTGTTTAAAAGAATACAGTTTGTGTGTTGTTATTTCGGGGCATAAGCTAGCCAGGCGGCCGGGGGCTGGGTGGCAGGAACGCAGCCCACAGCTCTCCACAACATAGTACTGATGATACTAAATGGTGTGACTCACAATAGAAGACAGATTTTTTTTTTTTTTTTTGGTTTTTTGAGACAGGGTTTCTCTGTAGCTTTGGAGCCTGTCCTCTAACTCACTTGGTAGACCAGGTTAGCCTCAAACTCACAGAGATCTGCCTGTCTCTGCCTTGTGAGTGCTGGAATTAAAGGCATGTACCACCACCTGACTAGAAGACAGATCTTGCAAGAAATAGCTGAAAACTCATAGCTCATGTCTTAGATCACACTATTAACACAAAACACCATGGACAGAGTTGCCTCAATGACAGTTCTAGAGGCAAAATGTGTAAAATCAGGATGCCAACATAGCTGGGCTCTGATGAGGGCCCTCTTCCTGGCTTAGGTATAGCATGGTTATTGCTGCTGCCTTTAGTCAGATTTTCAGAGCGAATTCAAAGCAAACAGTAGAGCATAATGATGTGAAAAATGTGGCAAGGCGAGGAACATGAGAACATAGATGAAATAATTGTAATGGAAGAGATTAACATCTTTACAGAGAAACAGCACACTTTGAGAGAATAGGAAGATACCTTGGAGGCAAGACCCCAACTATCAAGCATTCTAGGTGTAAAACCAAAATCTGCTTTAATGATTTTTCATTTGAAAAGAGGTGGTCCACATAGATGTGCTGCTCAGACAGGACTGCCTAGGGAAGTTCTTTTCCTCACTCATCTTTTCAAGGACTCAGTGGATGCTGTACCCATGATCCACAAGAGGGCAGCTATATCTCAAGCTAGCAGCTTGACTTGGCATTGTTTGTATGGTGTTGGCTTTCCAGGCATGCAACATGCAAGAGTGATCGGGTTATAGAAGTTTGCACCAAAATTCCAGAGAAAGGCCCATGGGGCCAGGCAGTATGGACCAGGATTAGACTCTTTGAAAATATGGCCTCATGGAACAATGTATTAAGCTATGAGGGTGAGGTTTAAGTAAAAACAGATACCCTAGGACATGAGAGATGCCGATATGTCTACCAACCTACTGGAGATGCCCCAAGAATCCATGTATGCTTAGGGAGAACTAATCAAACCTGTTGTAGTTTAGATGATGCAACCATGATCCTAGACTTTAAGACAGCATCAGTCAAGACCATTAAGATTTGGGTGAATCCTGAAACTGGGCTAAAAACATTTTGTATCACATGTGGAATAGTTACAGGAGTAAAATATTACAGTTTACAAGTATGACTTAGTTAGGGTTTCTATTGCTGCAACAAAACACCATGGCAAAATAGCAAGCTGGGGAGGAGAGGGTTTATTTGACTTATACTTCTGCATTGCTGTCCATCATTGAAGAAGTCAGAACAAAAACTCAGACAGGGCAGGAACTTGGAGGCAGGAGCTGATACAAAGGCCATAGAGGGGTGCTGAGTACTGGCTTGCTTCCCATGGCTTGCTTACTCTGCTTTCTTACAGAACTCAGGACCACCAGCCCAGGGATAGCACCATCCACAGTGGGCTGGGCCCTCCACCATCAATCACTAATTAAGAAAATGCCCTACAACTTTGCTTGCAACCTAATCTTATGGAGGTATTTTCTTAACTAAGGTTTCCTGATCTCAGATAACTTAAGCTTGTGTCAAGTTGACATAAAACTAAGCAGTAAAAGTGGAATATCCTCCACAGGCTCATGAGTTTGAACACTTGTCCTCTTCCAGTGGCATGGTCTTGGGAGGTTGTAGAATCTTTGGGACGTGGATCCTAGCTAGTAAATGTCTTCTTTTCTGCTTCCTGACCCAGCAAGATATAAAGAGCCTTAGTCACACACTCCAGCTACCTTGAACTGCCAAACCTTCACGTACACGATTGGCTGTAACCTCTAAAACCATGCTCCAAAACAAAACCTTCATTCCTTAATTTGTTTCTGTAAGAAACTTTGTTACAAGAAAGGTACCTAATACAATCTCCAATCTCGTTACAAGAGTTCTACTTCCCAAGATTCACATAAATACTATCCCACTATGAGTTAAAATTTTCACATATGGGTTTGAAAAAGGACACAAACATTCAGTCCAGAACACCAACTTATATATCACAAGCTCACTTAAAACCATAATGTAGTCATGTTGAAAGTAGAAGGATAGGAAAGTACATGATACAAACATCAATCAAATAACAGTAGGAATGTCTAAATTAATATCAGGTAAAATAGATTTCATAGGTGAGACAATTACCAGAAACAGAAGTGGTATTACAAGTTGATAAAAAGATCATTTCCTCTAAAAACACAAAGCAATCCTAAATATACACACACAAAACAATAGAGCTGTAAAGAATGCCTAAGAAGTACATCCACGGGTGTGTTATAATATCCCCTCTCAACAACTGAGAGAACACCTAGACAGGAAATTAGCAACGAAATAGAAAAACTCAGCATCTTCAACCAACAGGATGAAAGGAACGTTTACACAGCCTTTCACCCAAATGCAAATCTATTTCGTTTCAAGTGTCTAGTAGCCATATATCAAGATAGGTCATTAAACTGACCTCAAGAAACTTAACCACACATTAGAGAATATGTTCTCTGATAACAATGAAATCAAACTATAATATATAATGAGGAAGTATCTAATCTTAAAAACCAAACAAAACACTTCTAAATGATCCATTAATCAAAGGAAATTTCAAAGCAAAAAAATTAGAACACAGTCAACTAAAAAGGAAGAAAAGTTCATGGCACAAAATACCAACATTAGAAAAAAGAAAATATCTTTCATTAATCATCTAAGTTCACATACTAAGGATCAAAATATAAAAGGAAAGCAAAATAATCCATGGGTAGAATAAAGGTAATAAAGATTACAGCAAAAAAATGGTTAAAATAAGAACAGAACAGTAAGAAATTAATAAAACAAAGAGCTGATACTTGGAAGAGATCACTAAAATGTATAAAAACCTAGCAAGACTGACACAAAGAAAATACGACATATAGCAGGATACATCACTACAGACCCTGCAGACATTAAAGGGTTAATATAGAAATAGTCTGCACACATAACATTCACAAGATGGATTAAATGGGGTTCCCCAAAACAAAAGTTACGACATTCACCTAGTATAAAATCAGTAATTTTAATAGCTCTTCACTATGAAGGATTTAGTTTGCAATTTTTCAACCCCCTGCCCCACGAATCCCCCACCCAAATAGTCTCACTGGAGACCTCTATAACATAACTAAAGAGTTTATACCAACCCTATATAAAAATCTTTAAAAAAAAAGGAGATAACTAACATTTTCCAGTTAAGTGTATATAATTAGTATTACTTTGATACCATAATCAGAAAAAGGCAATTAATCTTTTAATTTGGAGACCAGTATTTCTCATGACTACAGAAGCAAAAATTTGACAAAATAGGAATAGTTCCAAGACTGCAAGTCTGGTTCAATATTTTAAAACCTCTCATTATTACAGAAAAGAATAATTTCATCATCATGCCATTTTGCACATGAAAAGAGGAGCCCTGGATAAGGAAATCTGGGATAGGGGATTCCCAGAGCAAGATGACAACTTGGTGTGGGGAAGGGTTTCTTCTTGATTACATGTTGCAGTTCATCATTAAGAGAAACCAAGGCATGAAGTCAAGGCAAGAGCTTCAAGCTCTGGCTTGCTCCCTCAGGCTTACTCAGCTACTTTCCTTATACGATCTGGGACCACCTTCTTGGGGACAGCACAGTGGACTGGGCCCTCCTTCATCAATCATTAATCAATAAAATCACAGACCTCTCCACAGGCCAATATGATTAAGGTGATTCCTTAATTGAGGTTCTCTTTTCTCATGTGACTCTAATTTGTGTCAACTTGACAAAAAATAACCATCACAATAGACCACTCAGCAATTTGACACACAAACACATCACTGTAGAATTATAACTATTTCTTTTTTGTTTATCCCCAAGATCTCATGTTAATATCACAATGTAAAACATAGTATAACTTTAAAAGTACCACTGTCTTTTAAAACTTTCAAACACTGTAAAACCTTAAGGTTTGTATAAATACACAGTGTCTCAACTGAGGGTTCCTACAAAGTCAAAAGCATGTCAGATGTTCTTATTCCAAGAAAGAAGAACCAGGCCACAGTTACAATCAGATCAAAGCAAAACCAAAATCTAACTGTGCAAACAGCTCCATATCTGAAGTCTGAGGCTTATTCCTATCTTTTAGGTTCCAGAGGATGTGGGCAGTATTGTCTCTTCAGCTTTGCCATCCAAAACACACACAGCTTGCCCAGCAGTCTTGAACCTTCTCTATTCCACACCAGTCACTGTCTTTGGAATACATCCCATGATCCTGCAGTGGTTTTCACTGCAACTGAGACTTTACCTTTCCTGGCCTCTCATGGTAGCCTCAGTTTCTCTCCATGATCTCTTGAATCCTGGGGTCACCAGTGCAACAAAGGCTGCACCTCACCAACAGCCCCTCCTAGTCTCTCACAGTGTCAAACCTCAACTGTTTTATATGGCCCCTTCATACCTTCAAAACCAGGACCATATGGGAGACTCTTACACATTACCAAGTTTGCCTTCCAGTTAAAGATACAGTTTTACACACACACACACACACACACACACACACACACCATTGGACAACAGCTTCTGTGTGCTGAGCCTGAGGAAATACTCATAGAAAATGTTGCCTCAGTGAGTCTAGTCTCTTTCTTGTTAATCACAGCTGATCCTTTAGGCCCCACTGACTAACACCACAGATTCTGATTATAAAATATCATGTGAACAGCCCCACTAGAATCAGTGAAGGACTTCCAAACTTCCCTCTGAAACTTCATAAACCAGACCTCCATAATTGACATTTTTCCCAAAATTTCTTATATTCCAAACTTCTGGAGCCTAGCTCATTAAGTTCTGAGCACTCAAAGGCTTTTCCAATTCAAAGTTCCAAAAACCCTTCCACAATCCTCCCCAAAACAGTGTGTTCAGATCTATCACAGTAAAATACCACATTCTGTTACCAACTTCTGTCCTGGTTCTCCTGTTTCTGTGATAAAACACTGACCGAACCAACTTGGGCAGGACAGTATACAGTCCACCAGAAGAACTCAAGGCAAAAACTTCAAAGAGAAACCACAGAGAAACACTGTTTGTGTGATTGAGCCTCTGGCTTGTTCAGCTACCTTTCTTATACAACTTAGGCCCACATGCACAGGGGTGGTACCACCCAGATTGGGCTGGATCCTCCCACATCAATCATTAATCAAGAAAATTACCCTATTGACATTCCTACAGGCAAATCAGATGGAGACAATTCCTTAATTTGTCCTTAATTGGTGTTCCCTCTTCCTAGGAGACTCTAGTTTATATCAAGTTGCCAAAAGCTAACCATTGAACGTTCCCTCATAGATTCTATCCCTCTGAAACTGTCAGTCAAATTCAACATTCTCTTTACAAATTGATTTCCTCATGGTGTTTTATCACAGCAGTAGAAAAGTAACTAAGACTCTCAGGAAAAGTAAGAACAGGGAAAGTTATTGGACTTGATGGAGAATATCTGCAGAGAAGTCACATTAGGAACAAGGCTAGGATGTTCAGTCTTGGAACAGTGTTCAGTATTGGTGTAGATGTTCCAAAAGGAAATAAGGGGTAAGAAAATTCACATAGACCAAAACAGAAGGATTCAAACAATCCACAATTGCAAATGACATGATTATCAGTGTGGACAACTACAGAAATAACCCTACTAAAACCTCTTAGAACTGAGTGGGTTTCACAACTAACAGATAAAAGATAAGCAAAAGTCAATTATAGTTCCCTATATATGCAATAAAGACATAGACATATGAATTAAAATTAAAAACTATTCATAATAGCACAAAAAAGAAACTGTTTAGGCAAAATATCTTGAGGGCTGATTTTGTCAACTTGACAAAATCTAGAATGATGTGGGAAGAGAATCAGTGAGGAATTTCCTGAACCAGGCTGACCTGTGGGCATGTCTGTGGAGAATAATTTTGAACATGTTAGTTGAGGTGAGAAGACAGTTGCGATGGTACCCAGATCAGAAAAGAGGACCGCATCAGCCATCAACTCCTTTGACGCCCACACTAAGTAGAAGGAAAGGTAGTTCCTCCACAGACCTGTCCCTGCTAGAGACAGCCTGCTTCAAGACACTGTCTGGTGACGGTAAATAAAAAGCTGGCTCAGGACAAATCTGAGGGCTCATCCCAAGATCTCAAGAACATGACCACACAATTTCAAGTATTTTGACAAAGCAAAAAGTTTTACTTCTTCGGGAGGCTGTGAGGAAGGATCCTGAGCCCCATGCTGAGCTCATCTTCTTATGTGACTGTCTAATGCAAGGGGCACAGTATCTATGGATAAATGAAACATGAGCGTATATTTTCATTTGAAGAAGTGATGGCCCTGGAGGAATTTTAATTTCTGCCAACTGGCTTCTTTATAACTTTTTTAAATGAAGTTTTGTTTTACTTAATTGTAGTGATATTTCATTTGTATTTGAATAAGTAAAACTTGCCTGAAGTTCAGAGAGTAAAACAGCTGCACTGGTCATCCTTCCAGACCAGGCAGTGGTGACACACACTTTTAATCCCAGTAGTCACACTAGTTGCCATAGAAACCAGGCAGTAGTGGTGCACGCCTTTAATCCCAGTACTAGAGAGAAATATAAAACAGGAGGAGACAGCTCTCACACACGGTCTCATTCTGAGGTTTCCTTAAGGGAGGATCGCCATTTTCAGACTGAGGTTGAGGTAAGAGCCAGTGGCTAGCTGTTTTGCTTTTCTGACCTTCAGGTTGAATCCTGATTTCTGTCTCTAGGTTCTTATTAATCATGCTACACTTAATGATTTGATTTTTTAAAGGTACATTTTGTTACATTTCCTATTGAGTGATGTTTGATGTTTTTGTTCTTTTAGCTTTTTGAGAGGGCCTGCCACCCAGTTCCCAAATAAATCACACATGTAGCTTATTCCTAGTTATAAATGTCTGGCCTTAGCTTGGCCAACTTTTCTTAACAAATATTATCCCGGCTACATTTCATCTCTGGGTCTTTATCTTTCTCTTTTTTTGTATACCTTACTTTACTTCTTTCTTCATGGCTTGCTGTGTAGCTGGGTGGCTGGCCCCTGTTGTCCTCCTCCCCTGTTCTCTTGCTCTTCATTCTCCCTCCTCTCAGAGTTCTCATATTTATACTCTCAGCCTGCTAACCCCGCCTATCCTCTCTCCTGCCTCACTATTGGTCATTAAGCTCTTTGTTAGACCATCAGGTGTTTCAGACAGGCACAGTAACACAGCTCCACAGAGTTAAACAAAGGCAGCATAAACAAAAGTTACACATCTGAAAAAATATTTCCCAACATGTCCCAGCAAAGTGACTTGGAGCCTCAGCAACCATGGAATGCAGTCAACTCCTCCCAGCACCCATCCACCTGCTTCCTCCAATAACTGTTGATCCATGAACACTTTCACTTACACACCCCATATACTAACTGCCAGTGTGTTCTCTGCATAGCACAACTTGAAACCACACAATATTGTATTCCAGAGAGAGCCACATAAATACACCACTATCGTTAAAAACTCAAAAGATGCAGGGGTTGCCATTATTCATCATCTCCATTTTACTCACTAGTCTAGGCCCCCCCAAAAAATACACGGATGCTGGGAGAAGCATGGAGAGGCTTCCATGGCTGGTACTGTGTTGGTGTATTTGCATCAAATACTAGCATGGCCTTGGTACGTGGTGTATAGCCTCCGACCATTCCAACAGAATGAAAGAGAATGAAACTGTGCCTATCCAATATGCATTAATAACCTTGTCCCAGACTATTCCTGCATAGCAGAGTCCAAGCCAGGCTGATTTGGATTTATTCCCCAGGCCAAGATTTTATTCCAGATCTGGGAACCTATTTGGGCTACCAGGAGACTTGCCCCATGCAAGAAAAGCCCATTACCCCCCAAAGAAAGTGAGCATGCTACCAGGAAGGGGAAGTGGGAAGCACCAAACACAAACATTTCTAGAACAACTCCAAGACAGAGAGAAGGAGGTCTCATTTCTTCCAGCACTTACTCCCCCATCCACTTACACATTCACCCACTTGTAGTTTTAGGAGCTGGCTGGGCTCTCTGTGAAGTACAGAAGGTGGGATACTAGCTCTCTCTGCAGCAA
Organism: Chionomys nivalis; assembly: GCF_950005125.1. Classification (NCBI taxonomy): domain Eukaryota; kingdom Metazoa; phylum Chordata; class Mammalia; order Rodentia; family Cricetidae; genus Chionomys; species Chionomys nivalis. The sequence goes on along the minus strand of NC_080093.1, from coordinate 819,642 downwards.
TACAGGGGTTGTGAGGACAGTCAGAAAAACTCTGACCAAACCCCCCAGAGGTTCTGAACACAGGCCCACAGATTGGGAATAAGCCCAGTTCCACTGGACAACCCCTTTCTGTCATTTAAGCCTGACCTAGGGACAGGGAGTGGATGAGAACATACATTCCTCCCATAATATTACACCCCAACAGCACCCACTGCAAGCGCATTGCTGGGATTCACGTGGGATAAGATCATCTCTTGGCACCTAAGTTTCTCTGCATAAAACAGAATACCTTCCATCTCTTACATATTACTAAAAGTTAAAGTGAAATAATAGGAAACCCCAAACACAACCCTTGTGTAGCAGGTTAACATATATGTATCCCGCCAGGCGGTGGTGGCGCATGCCTTTAATCCCAGCACTTGGGAGGCAGAGGCAGGCGGATCTCTGTGAGTTCGAGACCAGCCTGTCTACAAGAGCTAGTTCCAGGACAGGCTCCAAAACCACAGAGAAACCCTGTCTCGGGAAAAAAAAAAAAAAAAAAAAAAAAAAAAAAAAAAAAAAACCATATATGAATCCCCCCAGTATCTGTCCTTTCTCCTCTCCCAGAATCCCATAGGTAATAGGATACAAGCCAATAACCTTGCTATAAAGTTTTCCTTAAAGGTAAATCCTCTCGCTTGCTTACCTGTTGCATGCGTGCGTGCGTGCGTGCGTGCGTGGGTATGTGTGTGTGTGTGTGCGCGCGCGTATGTGCGTGTGTGCATGTATGCCTACCTAAAAACCTACCAACCACCAGGTATTTGCTATTCAGTTCCCTGCCAGTCATTCCCTTCTGATCAGCTACTTCATTCCTCATGGCATCTGAAGTGAGCCTGGTCTTGCAGGAACTCTCAGCAATGTTACTGTAAAGCTGGAAGTCTGTATCTTTCTTAAAGTTTTATGTATTAGTAAACGTATGTAAACATAAGATTGATGATTTGCAAAATCAGAAAAGCAGTATAAGAAAGAACTGAAGCGGAAATCATTGCTTCTGAACTGTCATGTCCTGTGTGCCCTGGGACAAACCTCCCTCCTGAGACTTAGCTCCTAATCAACTCTATAAGGAGGTAGACCAGATGTTCCCTTGGAGTACTGAGATCTTGGATTTGGAGTGCTTTTGGGGACATCTTGCTCACTAGATAAAGAAGTTTGATTTTGTAGCTAGACCAGCCAATAGGAAGATCTTCAGCTGGCATGCCCCCCCCCCCCCGAGGCCCTTATATAACCCAGGATACCTATGAATACAGCCCAACACAAAATAATAAACAAACTTGAAACATGTTCTAGTTGATTTTTAATTCTCAACTCACCACAGCCTAAAGTCACCTGAGAAAGGAGTCTCAATTGAGGGATTTCCCAAACCAGAGTAGTCAATGGGCATGTCTGTGAGGGTATTATCTTTTCTTAAAATTTTTACTCATTTTACACACTAACCACAGTTCCCCCTACTCCCACACCTCTCTCCCCCTCAATACCTCCCAACCCACCCTCCATCCACTCCTCAGAAAGGGTAAAGCCTCCCGTGAGGAGTCAACAAACTCTGGCACATTAGTTGAGACAGGACCACGTCCCTCACCCCACCCCCACCCCGCATCAAGGCTGAGCAAGGCATCCACCATAGGGAATGTGTTCTAAAAAGCCAGCTCATGCACCAGGGATAGATCCTGGTCCTGTGAGGTATTGTCCTGCCTGTTAATTGATGTAGGAAGGTCCAGTCCCCTGTGGGTGGCAACATTCCCTGAGAAGATGGTCCAAGCATGAGTCTCTGAACAAACAAGACTCCAGCAGCATCCTCCTCCATGATTCCTGCTGGACTTCCTTGGCTATGAATGATTTACCGTATTAAAGGTCATGCTGTGTAGAACAGCAAGCAGCCCCACCTTCAAATCCCTACCTTGAGATTCTGTCAAGACTTCCTTCAATGATGGGCTGTGACCTGGAAATACAAAATGAAATAAATGTTTTCCTCCTCCAAGTTGCTTTATATCCGAATATTCTATCACAGCAAGAGAAAAGTCACAAAGAATTATTATGGTTTCTTATTATTGTGTGCGTGTGTGTGTGTGTGTGTGTGTGTGTGTAACTGAATTGTGTGATTCTCAAGTGTGAACATTGTAGATCACAACATTAGGTGGGTAAGGGGAGTTGGAGAGATGGCTTACTTGTTAAAAGTTCTGGCTACTCTTCTAGAGGACCTAGGTTCAATTCCCAGCAACTACATGGCAACTCACAACTGTCTATAGCTCCAGTTCCAGGGGATCTAACACCCTCACACAGGCAAAACACCAATGCACATATAATAAAAATTACTTTTTTAAAACATAAAATATTTTTGCCCAAGGCCCAGCTGCCAGAGCTGCAGCCAGAAATCTGTAGTGTGGGCCGTGCCTATGTAGACTACAGTGACAGCCTGTAATGAAATTCAAAACCAGTTTTATTGCTGTTGCACTGTGATCTGTTCCACCAACTGTGGGTATCAACAAGTTAGTTGTCTTGTCTATCACAAACCTGGTCGTGTCCCTGGAAACATATGATGAGTGCGGAGATGTACATTCACCCTTGAATTACTAAAGAAACTCAAAGCCAAATCCCCCTTAATGAATACAACACGAAGACACACATCCTAACAACCTTCGCGGTAAACTTGGAAGATGGGCACATGATCCAGTTTTAGCCTTTTGTCAGCGCAGACAACCTGATTTCTATTCAGGCTTCAGCAGCTACCCTGAGCATCATTACATGATGATTATCGTAACGAGCACCTAAATGGTAACGGCTGATAAATGACGGCCACATTTGTGTGTTTTGTGGGGCATTCATTCAAGCAGCACACAGCCCTCTCCTTCCATTCAAGCACAAATAACAGTAGCAACGCCAGAAAGATGGAGGGGGGATGATAAATGTGTGCAAAAATGGTGCAAAGGAAAAGATCAGGAAGGCAGTGAATCCTGCCTCATGCAATACTTTCTTGATTGAGAAGCTTCTGCAAAGAGTACAGGTTTGTTTGGCAGACCACCTGAGGACTAGGCTGTCTTACATAAGAGCAGCTCTCAGTATGTGGGTTGTGACCCTTCCGGGGGTTGAATGACCCTCTTACAGCAGTTGCCTAGTACCACCTGAAAACACAGATGTTTACATTGTGATTCATAGCAGTAGCACAATTACAGTATAAAGTAGCAGCATAATAGCTTTGTGGTTAGAGGTCACCACAGTACGAGGAACTGTATTAAGGGGTCGCAGGGTCAGGAAGGGTGAGAATTCTCCATAAGAGGCTTAGGAAGGTTGAGAACCCCTTCATGAGAGCCCTGTTTCCCAGCCAGAGGACCGGAAGCTGCCTTGTTTTCATTGTCTGAAAGAATTAGCATGATAAGACAAAAAGAGAAAAAAAAATTAAAGTAATTGGGACCATTGTTTGTGAACATGGAGTCTCTTTAAGCTGTCTTTCATCCATATTCATGGTCTTCATGTTTCACGAATATCTTAGGGCATTAAAAAAAAGGAAAAAAGGAAATTAACTTTCTGGCAGCTCTCTGCTGAGATATAGCTGATGGTACATAAAACGTGAGTCACAACACCTTCGGGCACTGGCAGAAATCATTAGTGATCAGCCCAAGTCTCCAAATCTATAGCTTACCCCATCCCAGAAGCCAGGATGTAGGCTTGCTTCACTTCTGTTCTTCCCTGAATATGCAGCAAGGTCTGAAGAAAAGACACCTGGTAAGTTTAATAGGCAGAGCTCAGCTGGAGGAAGTAGGTCACTGGAAGCAAAGCTTGAAAGGATATATATAGCTCATGCCTGATCCACCATGAAGTCAACACTCTTTCCTCCATACTATGAGGGTCTATACTACACTCTCTCCCTCCCACTATAAAGGTCTGCCTCTCCACAGGCCTGCAGTCAACGGCACCAAGGACTGTGGACTGGTCACTGAAACCATAAGGCAAAACATTAACAAGTATTTCTTCCTTTAGGCTGCTTACATCAGGAATCTGGTCACATCAGCGAAGAAAACAACTAATACGTGATCCCATGCTTTCCCTGTTGCCACAGGCCTAGAGTTGAGTCCTGAACATCATTCTTTCTGCTCCTTATTCTAAACCTTCCACGGCTCCCGACAACCTCTCCTCAAGGGCAAGGTTCTTCCAGCTGAATTCCAAGTACAATGTTATTCTTGTTCCAGCTGCAGATTTTGGAATTTGTAGCCCAGTGCTGCCACCTACCATGTGACATCTTGACAAATTTCTCAACTTCTCTAAATGTCTGCTTTCCTCTCTATAAAACAAGAATAATGTGGTAAGAGATAAACAATGTAAGGTCCTTGGCACTGTATCCAACACATAGCAAAACCTTCTAATTTAACCAACTTTATTCATATTTCTGGGCCAATCTCGACCTCCTGACTCTTGTAAGAATAGCCTACACTCTTCTGAAAAACAGCACCCTGTCCTACCTCTGTTGACCCTTAGCCATGTTCTTCCAAACACCCTCTTCATTACTTAAAGTTTCAGAGTCTGAGTCAAATGCCACTTTATCCATAAAGGCTTTCAGAGCCCAAGGACCAAGTATGAGAGGGCCCTCTACTGAATGTGCATGACACATGTCACTTTTCTGGTCCTTGCTCCTGACAATGGGAGTTCCAGTTTCCTGCAAGTTTGACTTTTGCCACAGGCTCCCTCTCCACAGGGACTCTTGGAGCTGGTTCCAGTCCTCCCTCAGAGTGCTCCGCTAGGGGTGATCTCCAAATAGCCCTTCCTCTTGGAGTGTCAGCTCAGTAAGAGCTCCTCTGCCATGGGTTATTGCCCCATCCTTGTAAGTCCCTACACCACACACTTACTTAGTAGATGAACCTCTACTATATCTAGATGTGGGCCAAAACACTCAGCTGTGGTTAGATACAATAAAGTACTTTGCTTTCCTGGACCTATGACCGTCTAGATTTATAACCCCAAAGGAGATTCTCCCACCACCATTCCTCTTTGAGAGAAGGTGCCACCTCTGGCAGTTAAAGCAGGTAAAAGCTCCCCAGATATAGTGAATAATGTTGTCAACTTGACAAGATCTAGAACCACCTAGGAGACAAACCTCTGGACATGTCTGTGAGGAAGTTTCTGGGTTGGGTCACATGAGATATGAAGAGCCACCTTACGTGTAGGTGGCACCCTTTCATGGGCTAGAGCCCGATGAGTCAAAAAAGAGAGTGAGCTGCATTGGGGACAAGCATTCATCGCTCTCTGCTTCCTGATTGAAGATGCAATGTCTCTAGTTGCCTCATACTCCTGTTACCATGGTAATCCTCAACAACCATGGTGGACTGGACCCTCAAGCTATGCGTCAAAATAAACTCTTCCTTCCACAAGTTGCTTTTGACAGGTGGTTTTGACAAGTGGTTTTGTCACAGCAAAGAGAAAAGTAACTTACACTCTGAGTCTGACCAGATCATTTCCTCTGGTAGAGCTATACAGGGGACTGTGAAAGAAACTGCTCTGGATGTCTCGTCTAAGCTTGTCAAAGACAACTCGTCTCCCAGAAAGTAGCATTGAGATGTAAATGTATCAAATTTTGTGCTTGTGTTGTGGAGAGGAATAACCGGCAGAGGGTATAAAGTAGGTAGGAAATGTGACTACACAGAAACCTGTTCACAAGAAAGAGCTGTAAAATTGGGAGGTGCTGACAGTGATCTGATCAACCTACCAACAACTCTGTTTCTTACTGAATGTGGGCATTGTGCCCACGGCAGTTGTCCTGAAAAGAGCAATGGTATCAGGACAATTTGTGCTCCTCGAAGGAGCCTGCTTATAAACACGCTGTAGCCTGGACACCAAATCCGCCCACCTGGGGGTTCCTCCTATCTTGAGCCCAACCCTGGGGTGAAGACCCAAGGGTAAGAGGGATTTGTCACTCTAGGCGTAACTGTCACTCACACGAAATCTTGATTTAGTCTTCTCAGATCAAAGGGAATTTCTTTCTTTTTGCTTTGCTTCGCCTGGCTGTAACAGAGGAGTGGTGGAAATGCTGGCAGCATGGCATTCCATTCGTCAGTGGCTGTCATCCAGAAGGAGGATGTGTGCTCTGGGACCAGGGGACTTAGTTATCAGCAAGCCAAGAAAAGCTTTTGTGAGATCTGAGAGACAAGGAAGGGAATGCTTAAAAGCAAAGGCTGTTTGGTTACTTTTTACCCCAAAGCCAGATGCTCGAAAGAAACTGTTTGACCTGTTACTGTTTGTTCCTCTTGAGAGCCCTCAGTGATGTTTATCAAGCTTTGGGTCCTGTGAAAATTCTAGGCAAATTTCTGGGGCTGCAGTTTAACTGTGAAACAGGTGATGATGAAGCTCCTGGACCCCACAGGGTACAGGCAACACTGTGAGCTGCAACCCTGGTCACACCGGTCTCATGGCACAAGCTACCCTCTGTTATGTCTACAGTAGTCACTGAGTCTCCTTTATGAGAACCAAACAGAAGATAAGTGTTTGAACCCCATCAGCTCCCTATTGCTAGGACAGAATGGACTTCAGACAGGCGGTATCTTATAGATAAATAGAGCAGCAGCAAGGACAAATGGCAAAACAGAGGGCTACAAAAGGAAAGGGGGAAGCTTTGAAAAGCAGAGAATACTCCAAGAACCTACTAGGAATGTCTGGACTTGTTTGTCACAATGAGGCTTACTGCCTCCAAAGACTGACTTTGAGTGCCCAGGCTTTTTGTGAATCACAACCAACTCCCATCTCATCCAGTGTGAACACCTTCCTTTCCCGGTATCTGCACATCCCATCCGGTGTGAACACCTTCCTTTCCCGGTATCTGCACACTAACTTATTTTGTTCCCTGGAAGAGTAGGACCAGAGGAAATGGTTCATAAATCCATTTATAAATTATTTTTATTTTATTTATGAGTGAGTGTGAATGTGTGTGAACAGTGAGTGTGTGCTGATGTTCTCAAATGCCAGAAGAGTGTCAGATCCCTTGGAGCTGAAATTACAGGCTTTCTGTGAACCACCCCATGTAGGTGCTGGGATCCAAACTTAGGTCTTCAAGATTGAAGTACCACTGAGCCACCTCTCCATCCACCCTTCAACCCCCATGAATTCGTTTTTAATTCATTGATTTATTAGAGAGTATGTGCATGCCACAGAGTGTATGTGGAGGCCAGATAATGGCAACACTAGAGAGACTGTTCTCTCCTTCCACTCTGTGAGTTCTGGGATTTAATTCAGATAGTCAGTCTTGGTGGCAAGCACTTTTTCACTAGATGAGCCTTCTCACTTGCCAGCCATAAATCCCTCTTTAAAATGATAATCTATATTCAGCAAAAAAATAGTTTATGACTCTGTCATTAATGTTTTAAAATGTTCTGCATCTTATTTATTGGCCCATATATAGTATGTTTTCAGAATTTTTCCAAGCTACATGTGGGAAATGGTTGATAAAATGCTGACCATTAGATATTTATCAACATTCATGACAGCATCGAAACTCAGCATGAAATACTCCACTTCTCTTTTTGATGGCCTTGTGGATTTAGGCTTCTGTCCCTGGGAAAACCTTAATACCATAGACTAAAATGCTAGCATCGTGCAAATTTGGGACAGAGGGTCATAGAAAAGCCAATATGAACGGTTTATCTCTGGAATTAGTAAACACTGATGAAATCTTAGTTGGGCACTAAGTTTTTTTTCTTGGAATGACTCTGGGTAGGTGCATTAATCCCAGAGCTAAAGACTATGCAACCAATGTAATATTTATTATGTCAAACACACTACAAGCCCCAGCCTGAGAAATCTCCACACTGACTCAGCAACAAAAACATCTTACACATAAAGTAAAGAAATCAATGTGTGGTCATAAATCAGTTACAGACATGCCTTGGGGAACACAGGCACTCCCAGCCCTTCTCTGGGAGAGATGAACAGTGCATTCATTCACTGTCAAGTTACGCTCTTACACGGGTGCCTCTGAGGTCAGTTCCTGGCCTTGCATCTAAAACACTACTGGATGATGGGGAATGCAGACCAAAGATGGTCGAATACTTCACAGAGAAAATAAACCTGAAAGTGAGCTGCCCTTGCAAAGAGAGCAGCCTGAAATCCATCAGGCAGAAGTTCAAAAAAGGTTGCATCAGTTGGAATATTGTTTACTTCAGCGTCGCCTACCGTTGCTATTCCCAGGTCACTATTGCCAACACATATTGAAATACTCCTCTGTTGATTTGGTGAGATAAATCTATTAATCACATGTGAGGTCTGCTGACAATGCTTGCAGAAAGGATTACGGAACCTCCTGACAGCCTTGGGGAGGCAGGCTGCTGCCGAGTTCCAAGCTGGCTTGGTTCCCAGGTTTGCTCTTGACTCATTTCCTGCAGAAGTAGACCTGGTTACTCGTCTCGGGCACTTGATACTCAACAAATTATGAAATACAACTTCTATGTATAAGCCTATGCAGAGTTCCCTGAAACCATCTCTAAGAGATGTTTTTTTTATATATTTATTTATTTATTAAGTATACAGTATTCTGTCTGCGTGTATGCCCTGCAGGCCAGAAGAGGGCACCAGATCTCATTACAGATGGTTGTGAGCCACCATGTGGTTGCTGGGAATTGAACTCAGGACCTTTGGAAGAGCAGGCAATGCTTTTAACCTCTGAGCCATCTCTCAGCCCCTCTAATAGATGTTTTTACAAGTCAGCTTGTTTGGCAAACTACTTCCAAACAGATGTCACAACAAGTAACAATTAATTAGTTGCTGTTCACCTGCCATTTTCACAATTTGCAAAGATACTATAAGTATTGCCTAATTCAACACCCTCTTGAGGGTCCCCAGAAAACTTCAAATATTTAAAATTTTCACTTAAGTCATTGCATGACAAACTAGTGACGATCATTCTAGGTTAAGAGGGACACTTTCTTCTCACAGTTGGTGTGGTCTTAAAGTAATAAGGGAATGTTTTATAGTTTTTTAACACCTTGACAGTGAAGTCTTGGACTAGTTCATGATGAGTAACTTTATAAGCAGTTCAACTAAAACTGAATAATGTTCCTCCTAAACTGACGGGCTACACAGGAACTGATTGAAAAAAGTTGCTGGGTGAATGCCCAAATATTCTAATCATGAGGATTGTTCTCTAAAGTGGATAGATCAGGTGCTGTTGAAGACTGACGGAATATTCAGCTGTGGTGCATAACTCACTGTCAAATTCAAGTACAGATTCTTAACAACTTCGGTAGGTACAAATGAAGACTCACAGGGCATTTCTGAGCAGCACTAGAAAAATAGCCTTTCTTAAGCTACCATACCTACGCTGCACATTAAAGTTTCCAGAAGTGTTTTGAAAAATGCAGACTCTAGGCCCCACCTCAAGCTGATTAAATTTTGGGAAGGGGGTCTTGATAAGGATTAGGCATCAATATATTTTGTTTGGTTTGGTTTGGATTTCTAAAAACCTTGGGGAATTCTAAGAGCAGTCATGGCTGAGAACCAGCCATTTCAACAAAACAACCAAAATCAACTACATCTCTCCCGAACTAATTGTACCTCTCTCTCCATTTCCTGTTCTCTCCACTTGTGCTCATCAAAAGCGTGACCTGGCTCTGAGCCTCCACAGGAAGCACAAAAGTCCATCTCTGGGGTGCCTAGCAAGTACAATAGTTGTCTGTAACAGTACAATTCTAATGACGGACTACATCGTTAGAATATAGGTTCTCCATGCTCCAGTCTTTAGATGAAGCTCAAAGTCAATTAGGTGCTACTGCCAGAGGTAGTTACCATCTCCCATTTTTTAACCTGCTTCAACTTTTCTCTGAGCATCATTTCCCCGGTCTACGGAATGTAGCTTAGTAGCTACTAAAGGCTTCTAGAACTGCCTGGCTCAGGAGCAAATATTCTTGCTGTAGGTGTGAGCCTAGTTGTTTAACCCTTATCATTTTAGTACCACACCTCCTCTTGTACAGCACTCTGATAAATGAGCTAGTCTCTTTCCAAAAGTAATAGAAGAGGAGAGGAAACCTTGTTGGAGAAGCACTAGAACCTCACAGGCTTTTTACAGACACTAATTCCTGCCATACAATTTACAGGGTTGAGGTTAATAGCAGGATTCTATGTATCCTTTCCCAAAGCCCCTTCTCTCCTCACTCCAGCATACATTGTTGAGGCCCTTGTCCCAGACACATTACTCATTAACAAAACTCTCAGGAGGTCAATGTGCTGATCCCCAACCCAGGTTCATGCCCAGCAGCCTTCATCTGCTTCCACAACCCTGAAAGGGATTAGCATTTGAACTGTGCATCTTGTGGATAGGAGTTTATTTTTCTGTGCTATCCTTAAGTAATTTTTTTCCAGCCCTTGGCTTCTGGGCTTATATGTTGCAAGAGTCTCCAGGGAACAGGTGCTGAGCAGTCAGATGGCAGCTGTTGATCAGTTGAAATTCAGCAATTAGAGGCTGCAGGAGAATGCTGTGGCACACAGTTCGCACTGAGAATTCATGAAGCCAAACATATGAGTTTCTGTATTGTGGTAAACACTACACACACACACACACACACACACACGATGTCTGTACGGTCTCAGATTCACTATGTAACCCAGGATGACCATAAACTCCTGAGCCTTCTTTCTCCATCTCCTGAGCTTTGGGCTTGCAGGCATACACTGTCATAACCTATTATGCAGCAATTGAACCCAGGGCTCTGCAAGCTCCCTATCAAATGATCTGCTTCCTTCATCCTTTCAATATAGTAGCTGAGGAGTCAGAAGGGAGACAAAAGCAGCACCTCCTGAAAGATAACCTGAAACTGGATTTTATACTAGAAATTTGAATGGTTTAAAAATTGAAAATTTCTTGGAGCATAAAGGTCTTATTCAGGAAATGTTGAAATCCTAGATACTGATTTGGGATACATAATTATCTGAAATAATAGACTCCAAGGCTCAGGTTGACAAAACAATCCATCATTATATCTCAGCTGGGGCCTTTCAAAAAGATAAGCTGAAAATCTTCACCAACCCCAGCATCACATTTAAATCTCACCCACAGTGTAAGCAAGGAAGAGAAAAAAGAAAAACTTGCTTCTGAATTATTTTTCTAAACCCAGAGAAATAGCTGGGTTTTGCTTTCCGGAGTCGAAGGAAGAATTGATAAATCTATTTCCCTCTCCCCAGGCTCTTTTGCTCCAAAGCTCACCTAACATTTTACAGAAACACAAAAAAACAGACAGACAGCTAGACAAGAGGACTGGGTTGTAATTTCGTAGTGTGTTGGCTTAACTCTGGTGCTGGGAATTAGGTCTCATGTGGGGCTAAGGGATATGAAGCTCCCCAGCTCAGGACTGGCAGGGTGACATCAGATGATCACGCTGACGGTCATGCTCTGGCCATGGGGCACAATTTTTCGAGGCCAGGAGAGCAGCATTTTGCGCAGCTCCTCTCTGAAGCTGTCATGCAGCCAGGCATAGATGAAGGGGTTGTAGCAGGCGGAGCTCATGGCGAGCCAGTGGCAGAGGAGCTGCACCAGCCCGAAAGCGTAGGGGTCGATGGCACGGGGGTCCAGGTCCCGAAGCAGGTTGAAGATGTGCAGCGGCAGCCAGCAGACGGCAAACACCACTACCACCACCACCAGCAGACAGAAGGTGCGGCGGCGACGCGCTCGGTCCCAGTCAGCTTGGCTCTGGGTCACACTGCCAGGCACAACACGGTTCCGCAGCTTCACCGACACCCGGACGTAGGACAGGAGGATGGCCAGCAGGGGGAGCAAATAGGTGCCCAACAGCAGCCCCCAGGCATAGAGCTGGCGCTGACGCTCCTGTGAGCCCCAGAACTCCTCGCACAGGCGTACGTCGTGGGGCTTGAGCTCCACATGGTAGGTGTGCACTGCGGCCGGCAGCGCCAGCACCGCGGATAGCGCCCAGATACCCAGCACAGCATAGGCACTGAGCTTCAGTGAGATGCGCCGACGTAGCGGGTGCACCAGAACGACATAGCGGTCCAAAGCAATTGTGGTGAGTGTGAACACCGATACATAGACGGTGACCGGCTGCAGGAAGAAAACCAAGTGGCACAGGCCTCCACCGAACACCCAGCCGCGAGGCTCAAAGGCATAGGCCAGCGTGAGCGGCACGCAGGCGGCGCACATGAGCACGTCGGACAAGGCCAGGTTGCCGATGAGGAAGTTGGTCACATTGTGCAGCCGGCGCACGCGCGCGATCACCAGCACAAGCAGGCAATTGCCCACCAGCCCCACGACCACCACAATGCTGTACAGCATCACGATCAGCCCTTTCAGCTGGTGCACCAGCTGCAGGCTCTGGAAGGGCGTGACTGCTGCAGCGCGGGGGACTGTCACCGACCCGTTGCCCTCCGAGGCCTCTGCGCTCTGGTTGCCTGGAGTGGAGCCGGCTGGCGGCAGCCCAGAAAACAAATCGGGGTCCCCGGGGGTTCCAGTGGGCAGTGAGGTCATGGCCACCTGTCCAAAGGTAATCAAAGTTGTCACTTTCCATCTTTCATCCACCCCTCATGTACCCTCCCCATCACCCAACTCCACTCTTTGACATAACTAGCCCCAGAACATCAAACGCAATGAATGCTGTCCTCCCAGCTCTATAAAATAAACCTAGTAAGGTACTTTAAACCGCTCCTGTTCGTGGCTAGCTCTTGCGGTCCAGGAAGGCAGACCTGAGAGCTGGTCCTACCTGTGAGCTGGCTTGGCTGGCAGGAAAAGACTCTCAAAGGCAGGCGCAGACTGCCTGCTATCCCTCGGGAGTCCTCAGCCCAGATGGCCACTCGAGCTGCTCTCTTCTGCTAATGGATCCAGGAGTACCTAGTGGGCCAGCAGCTTTTGAGGGGTCTGGGAGCTCCTCCCCTCCACCTCTTCCCCCACTCCACCTCTCCCTTTTATGGAAGATGGAGGTGGAACATGTTGCCCAACTCTGTGCTTAGAGAAGGGGAGCAGCGTGTGTAATAGGGATGGAGCCAGGAAGGGGGCGGGGCCAGGAACCTGGGCCCCAAACTCCAGGGGTGATCTCCACTGCGGAAGTGTGCAGTGCCCAGAAAAGCTGTTCCGGAGGGGCGTGTCCCAGGGGAGGTGAGAGGAGGTGCGGGAAGAGTCAAGTTGTGGGGACCACCAGATGCAGTCTCAAGAGGCAAAGGGTCGGAAAGAATGTGGGGATAGAGAAATCTAGATACACTAGGTATGAAAGGAAAACCGAACAGGACATCTCCAGATTCTGCAGAGCTCCAACTGCAGCTGACAGAGTCACTAGAGTGGGATAGGGAGTCTAGCAGGGCTTTGCTGTGCTGAGTCTGTCGCTGGTCAGGGATTTTAGGGCTGTGGCTCTGCAGAGGACCCTTTGAGCCTTTTGCACACACTGTGGCCCCAGGTCCCTTTCAAACAAAGGAAAAAATTCAGCACCACGGGCAGCTCCCCCAGGGACGCGCACTGTGGTGTGTGGGTACTGAGCAAGGGGGCGCGCGACAGTCGAAATTACTGCAGCTCCGTGGGTCTGTGGCTTGTTCCCTGGGCTGCGGGCTCAGAGAAGTGCTGGGTGTAGGTCGAAGAGTTGGTGACTTTTGCTTCAGTGTGGATCAGCACCACCAGGGACCATGCCATCTTTGTCTCCCTAGCAGCTATCAGACCAGTTTGTGCTTCACAGATTCACTCCAAGATCTGAATCCTGCCACTTCTGGCTCACTCCTCTTTCTCAGCTACAGCAACTGCAGGGCGCCTGCTGTCCTAGCAGAGAATTGTTGAGTTCTGCTGTCTCTCCTTTTTCTCCTTAAATAAAAGCCCTCAGGCCTCTCTGTCTCAGTTTAGCTAGAATAACAAAAATGACATTTGAAAGGCTTAAGTATCATAAAATCTTTAGTAGCATTGTCACCAACACATAAATCAAGCCGCACAGTGACAGGTCTGTCAGGAAAGGGACTTTGTAACTACTGTTCAGAAGCTATTGTAGGCCAGGCCTTCAAGAAGAGGCTGATCCCATGGTCTCATTACCTCTCTGGTAAGTCCTGCTCTGGCCTCTGGGGCTTCAGATATCCCAGCTCCACTGGAAGCAGTAGCAGGTTATCTCACCCTTAAATTTCCAGTGAGTCACTCACACAAGAAGAAAAGCCAGCTATGATACAAAAACCACCTGTTTGTGTGCCTATTTCCACCCGGCGACCATACTCCTTGAGCCATAATCCATGGAGCAGAAACCAATATGAACTCCTGGTGCTAAGTAGTTCACGTGTCTACTGGGGAACTTTCCAAAGAAGATAATTTACCTCTTGCCAAAACAATGTGGTGAAGGCTCTAGGTAACCACCAATACATGCAAAGCTAAGAAGCTGGAATTTCAATTCAGGTCTGCTTTATTCCAGGAAAAACCTGTTCAATGTGTGTGGGGGGGGGTATCATTCTTCAAAAGCTGTTGTTAGTTTGTTGTTTTGATAGCAGTACTCTCATAGGGATCTAGGGATTACTGATTAGCTTAGGCCGACTGATCAATGGTACTCAAAGGATCTGGCTGCTCCATCTCCCCAGCACTGAGTGCATGTGCATGCGTGGGTGTGTGTGCTTGCATGTGTGTGCATGTGCATGGGTGTGTGCACACGTGTCCACACCTGTGCATGCATGTGTGCATGCCTGTGTGTGTAATGTGTGGAGTACAGAGGCTAGAATAGGATGTCACCTTCTATCATTCTCTGTGTTAATTTCTTGTGACAAGGTCTCTTACTGAGCCTGGAGCTCTCCACTCCAGCTAGATGGGCTGACCAGTGAGTACCCAAGATTCATTTATCTCTGCTTTCCCCACTCCCACAGCTGGGGTTATAAACATGTGCCACCATGCCTTGTTTTTCACATGGGTGCTGGAGATCCAAATTCAGATCCTCATGCTGTGCAGCTAAATTTGTGCTTATGTGCTGAAGTTATCCCAAATACACAGGAAACATTACAGAAGGAAAGGAATTATCTAAATCTTGTCTAAGTCCAGGCAGTCACAGGGCAGATAGCTCTCTTGGATATGAGTTCCAGACCTGTCCTTTGTGTGTTCCAAGGTACAGATAGTCCCTTGGCTCATAGGTTGAACCCTTTACCAGCCCTAGAAGGCCCTGCAACAGAGCAGAGCTAACCACCTTGGTCAGATAACAGCCTGTAGCAGGCAGTGTAGAACTGATAGAACTCATACAAACTCCATGTGTTTCATTTAGATGGCTCTGAACGGGGCTGACCAGAATTGCTCTTTTCTGTCTGGATTTTTCTTCTTGTCTTATCAGAATTCAAATCTAGACTCAAAGGTTCTGCTGTCCTCTCACCCAGAGGCATCCCTGAAGTGACATTTAAGGCTGCCTCATTTCAATCTGAAGTCTTTATTAAGTCCCAGACCTTTTGGCTGAATGCTTAGTCAAACTCTGACGACATTCTTGACTGTATCCTAAACTCTGAAGGAGTGAGTGGTGCCGAAAGTCTTGAGTTCAGGGGACAGTGGCAAAAACAGTCATTTATTGTTCTCATGAATCACCCCTTGGGCTGTATTCTGGGTAGACTTTAGGCAATCTCAAGGGACAGGGGAGACCATGCTCAGCATAACTCTAGAGTAGGAAATACTCAAAACAAGTACACCTTCAATATATAATATGGCTCTTTGCATGAGATTGACTTTGCTCTGACAAGAATTGCTGGTTTTCAGTCTTGGTCCATGTAATCGTTATTTCCCAGGTGCACAAAGAACAAGGTCAGATGTTGTAAGAATAATCAGGAATAAAATAAGTTTGAAATATTATCATCTAAAATTCTGCAGTTCAATGAATGAGAGCAAAGTCTACAGAAATTGCCGGGATATATGAACTGTGATAAATGCCACCACCATGTGCAATGCAATAGAAAGGTTAATTATCACTGGGAAGTCATTAGCTCTTATGATCTATGACAGTGAACACAGCTCTAACTTATATTTATTTAAATGTACATAGGCATGCCACTCTTCCCATGTTTATGTGTAGTGAGTACCATACATGGGCCCATAATGAACTCCCATAAATTGCTTACATGCTCACATAGCATGAAATGAATGAGAAGAGGTGTTCTTTATGCCTTCAGAAATGTCCTTCTAAATGTTCACTGAAATGTTCTTCAGCCAGTGCTTTGCATCAGGAAGCTGTGTTTCCTGCGTTAGCCACTTGCTCAATGTCTGTCTTCCTGGAGATATACTTCCAACCATCTCCCACTGCCTTGCCAACCCTGAGTTAGATGTCTCTGCCTGTAGCTCAAATAATAAAACCCAGAGACAGATATTGGGGTTCAAGCTGAAGATCAGAAAAGCAAAACAGCCAAGCCACCAGAGAGTTCTTGCCTAAACCAAGGCTCAGATTAACAAAGGGACCATCCTGTCCTCAGCTTTCTGCAGACTGCAATGCTCTCCACCAAGCCTCAGACTGCAATGAACTCATGTCTCCTCCTGCCTTATATACCTCTCTCAGCACAGACATATCACTCCTGTCTCCACCTCTCTAGGGCTGGGATTAAAGGCGTGTGACTCCCGAGTGCTGGGAGTGCCTTTGTATGAGATCTATTTCTCTTTTTATATAGATTCAATCTCACGTAGTCCAGGGTGGCCTTGAGTCCTAGGATTAAAGGTGTGTGCCACCACCCCCTGGCCTCCAGTGGCTTTGCTCTGCACTCTGATCTTCAGGTAAGCTTTAGTTATTAAAACACAAATAAAATATCCATGTATATGCTCCATCCTCTTTCCTGATCATTTCATTCAGCTTTGAAATGTGTGTCTGCTATAATTTACCAAGGAGCCCATAAGTAATGCAAAGATGCGGGTGGGAGGTGTTGGACTGTTTATTGATATGATTATCCCATTTTGGAATCCACCTGAGTGAGCAGAGTTGCCGGGGGGCCCTAAAGTGTTTTCCAACTGTCTGTGGCCTATCTGTATTCTCCAGACACAGGTAGCCTTCTATGATGCTAGACTTCACGCTAACCCTGAAGATCCAGTTCCCAGCCAGGGCACCCCAACCCATGGAATTGTAAGACCTAAGCTTAGAATGGTTCTCCCCACCTTAGTTAACTCCATCTAGAAACTCTCTCAAAGCATGCCCAGAACTTTGTCTAAGAAGATCTAGACCTACAGGTGATCCTAGGTCCTATCAATTTGATAATCAACACGAACCATCATAGCCCTACGTCTCCTTGCTGATTGTCTTGGCCTCCCCAAGAAGGCACCTAGGCCTGTCAGTATTGGTGAGCACTGTTATAGCAAAATGCTCTTAGCCACCAACTGTCCACCAGCACGACATCTGCTCTGTAGGTTCATGGAGTGGTTTGAATAAGAATGGCCCTTATAGGCTCACATACTCAATGTGTGGTTCCCAGTGGGTGGTGCTGTTTGGGAAGGTAGGTACAGCCTCACTGGAGGAAATACATCACTGGGGGATGGGCTTTGAGATTAAAAGCTTCATGCCACTCCAGTTTGCTCTGCTTCATGCTAGTGGTTCAAGATGTGAGCTCTCGGTTTCCTGCTCCTACCTCCATGGCTGCTGTGCCTCCCCACTGTTATGGACTCTATCCAGGATCACAAGCCAAATTAAACTCTTTCTTCCATAAGTTGCTTTCAGTCATGGTGTTTTATCACAGTAGCAGAAAAATAATTAATATAGTTCGCTTACACATGTAGACATTTATACATCCTGCAAAAGTAGAGTATCAGAGACTGTTATTTTAGGGGGGACATATGGAGAGAGTGGGGAGGGAAAGGGAGAAAAAACAACAAACCAATAAGTTTATGAAGGCTATATATGGAGCACCGGCACCACCAGGAGGTCCCAGCCCAATCAGTCACTTACCTACAGTGATGAGTTGAATACCATGGAGGGGAAAGGCCATGTGAGTCTCTTATGAGGCACCTTACATCCTCCACAAGGGAACAATCATAGGCCTGATCTCATGAGAAACTCTTGTGCTTCAAGATAACAATGGTCATGTCCAACCCAGAGGAAGCAATTACATTCACAGAGACCACTTAGGGCTGAAAATGGTGAAGGGGACTTCAGTCTTTGAAAAAGCATATATATATATATAAAATCATTGAGGAGTGTGTGTGTGTGTACGAGTGTGTGAGTGTGTGTGTATGACTGTGAGTGTGTATGAGTGTGTGTGCGTGTGTGTGTGTCACCATGGTGCATGTGTAGAGGTCAGAGAAGAACTCATAAAAGTCATTCTCTTCTTTCTTTATGTGATTCCAGGGATAGAACTGAGATAATTAGGGTTGGAGGCAAATGTCTTATCCACTGAGCCATCTTGCTGGCCCCTTATCTTTGTTTAATTAAACAAAAGAATGTGTTTGTTTTCTGGTATGTCGTTGAAATCATTTGAAAGGAAAAAGATGGGCTAGACAGAAAGCATTGAATGTTACCCTTTTTGCATCTACTGCGTAGTGTGTGGTTATGGGGGAAGGGATTAGCGTCACTTCTAAACCCTGCAAGTGGGAAGGCTGGCTGAGGTTGACAGTGGTTGGTGGCTTGTGTTTTCTAGTCCTGGCCAGCATCCAGACCACAGGGATCCTCCACCTCCTGCCAGGCTGCAGTAGTGTATTCTCACACCTGAGCAAGTCAGAATAACCCAGTCTGTTTGTTATCAGTTCAGTTTCCCGAGTTGCACCTTTGGTAGCTCTGATGAAATGAGTCCACCCTGTGTTCTAGCCATTCACATGTGTCACATGACTCGGAACTGACTCTACAGAAGGAAGTCCATGGACCAGTCTAAACCAGGGAAACCAAGCAAAACAACAACAAAAACCAATCTGATTATTTTCTCTTTCTTGAGATGTTGCTTCATAATCTCCTTAAGTATGAAAGCCAGGTGTTTCCCTAGTGACAAAGATCCTCTTAACAAGATAAAGCACCGGGAAGATGCAGTCCCAGGACAGTCATCCTGCCACATGGCTGTCCCAAAACGGTGGATGAGTACCCATGAATATGTGCGTGTGTGTGTGTGTGTATGTGTGTGTGTGCTCATGTCTGACGAAGTTACAAAAACCAAAAGGGAAAAAAAGAAGACAATAAAAGAAACAAATAGTCATTTTATCCAATGAATGAAGTTGGCTGTGTCTAGATAATGAAGTGAGGTGGGCTTAGTGAAATGTTTCTGCTCATAACTGTTTGGGGGGGGAGAGATATATTAATGGAACGGTAAATGAGGGTCTTCTCCGGGTCAAGATATCCATCTGAATGTGTCTACAAATCACTCTTCACAACCAAATGTCATAATGCAGATACCAGATGGGGTTTACCACCCATAAAAGCCGTTTCTGGTTGCTAATACAGGACGGTTGGAATCGAAATGGGAGAGCAAATTGGCTAGCCCATGCTGTTAGAGAAGAGTGCAATCTAAGTGCCCTTCAAGTGCTTTGTTTTGAACTCCATGTTTATTCACATAACTGGGGGTCCACGTGTATTATTTATTCCTAATAAACCAAGGTAGAAACATGGTGTTCCCACTGCTGCTAGCTGCGTACCCATAAGGGCCCAGCTGAAAGCTAAAGTCAAAAATGTGTGAACAGCTGCTGAGTGGTGGGCCTTCTCTCTTTGCTACCAAGCCTGCCCCACTATGATGGACTAGACCCTCAAACTGTGGGCAGAAATAAACCCTTCCTTCCTTGCTTTATCAGGTATCTTGACAGAGCAGTGATAAAAATAACTAACAAAGGTTCCAAAATGCCCTCACCAGCATCCTATGACCTTCATTTCGTTCAGTGAATCACAGGAGCACATTCTACATGCCTTCAGTTTCTTTAATGGTTGGGGAAAGTGGGGATCCTGATACTGAATAAGGAAGTATTATTTGGGGATGCTAAAAGCCCCATATTCTTCCCCACATCTTATCTTTTCTTTTGGTGAGTACCTACATTTGTCCAGAGCTTCCACAGACACCAAAATTTTCCTGTTGTAACAGGCCCCAAACTTTAGTAGGCCCTCAGACTTAGCACAACTGACTCCATGATAGAAGTACTATTAAGGCTGTAAAACTCAACACACAGACAGTACCACCTGCCAAAAATGAAAACAAAGACCTAATCCATCAAGTCTGTAATTTTGGAAAAGTCTCTAAATGCACTAACTTGGCTTCTGTAGTCCTGCTTCGGGCTAACTGTTCTTGTTAACTGAAGTGTGTCAACCAGAACATGGTTTTTGTGCTTCAAAGCTCATCCTGAGAAAGGCTTGGGGCTACACTGGAATCTGAAACACCCAGTGTAATCACCAGCAGGCTAATAAAGACTTTCTATTGGCTAAATCCATGTCTGAGCAGTCTTCTCTGGTCAATACCCTACACCAGAATTCACCAAGTAGGCTAGGCTGAATAATCATTGATTCCCAGAACTGAAATTACAAATATGCTCCTACCAAACCTGGATTTTTGACATAAAATTCTGGGGCTCTACCTCAGGTCTTTGTGCTTTCAAAGCAAGCACTTTACCAGGCCAAATGGCTCCCTGCCCATCTGGGCATCCTGTTCAGCCACACTTAATGTTTTCTCTCCACCGTCCTGCTCTTCCTGGATAATTAAGAAACAATCTAGTCCCTGGGACTTATCCAGAGAGAAACCATTCAGTCTGCATGTAACCTTATCAAGGTTTCCACTCTCTTGCTTCAGACACCGGGAGTAAGTCAGCCTGCATGATCTCTGGCAGCCTTCACAGATTAGTGAGCACTGTTTTGTTCGATTCTATGACTCAACAGATTTAATCAAAACCATTGCTCACTTGTACTCCACAGGTGCTTTTTACCACCAACACTGCTGCTTCCCATGGGATTTCTGCATGCAAAACTAGGATCATTGTTTTCTGATTGCTTTCCTTCCCTGACTACTTTCCTTTCATATCCTACAATTCATAAACATAATCAATGAATTCAGTAGTTTTCTTTTTCCATCAAATCAACGAGGATAAACACCACTACAGGGTTCCCTGAGATAGTTCTTATGCAAGAATCTTCATTAACAAAAAGAAAGCCCACAGGGTGCAAGGCAAAGCCAGTTTCCTAGGAAACTGCCGCAAAGCTAGTGTGTAGCATCTGACAGTCCTGAACACGCCAGACTCAAGAGCTTGTTTCTGCTTTCCCCATTCATTCATGTATTTGTTTAGTGTTTTATTTTTGAACAGGGTCTCAGGTAGCCTAGGTTGTCCTCAAACTCAACACGCATTGAAGGATTACCTTGAACTTCTGATCCTCCCAAGTGCTGGGACCACAGGTGTGCGGCAGCAGTATATGTGATACTGGAAATCGAACACAGGACTTCATGCATGCCAAGGAAGCACTCTACTGACTGAGCTACTTGCTCAGCTCACCTTCCTTCTATTTATTCTTACATTTATTTATTTATTTATTTATTTGTGTGCATGTGTGTGTGTGCATATTTGCGACATAGTGCACATGAAGAATTCAGAAGGCAACTTGAGGAAATCAGTGCTCTCCTTTCACCAAGTGGTTCCCAGTGATAAACTCAGCTTGCCATTGGCTTAGCGACAAGTGCCCATACCCACTGAATAATGCTCTCTGCACCCCTCAGTGTTAACTTAACTGGCCTACTAAAAACGGGCTTGCACGTTTCAGGAACTCGTTTATCAAAGGATGGCCCATGAGACAGCTACCTTGGAGCGAACAGAAAGAAGACTAAAAGAAAGGGCTCAGACCCTAGTCAGTCCAGGCCTCCTGGATTAGGATCTGCAGACTAACGAGACCTCGGAAAACTGGCAGTAGCATTCCTCTTGAAGATAATCTATGCTAGAGACTTATCTTGTTCTCAGCTGGATGCTCAGAACTGCATCTGTCTCCTATATCGGAGCAAACATACAAGAATCCCTTAAGCAACACTCTTCCCCCTGGGAGCTTTTATATTCAGCTTCTACCCAGAGTCACATACCACCAATCCTAGCCAAGCCCTTGGTGTATTTCCATTGTTACCTACCATGGTGAGTCATTGGGGTATGTCTTTGGGGGTGCTATTTGCAAGACAGAGTTCCAGAATCACTTAGGGCACTTTTGTGTTGAGGACCAGAGAGAAGGTATCTGGTTCTAAATGTTCCTGCAGTCACAGAATTACTCAGAATTCATGCAACAGGGTGGTGGCTTCACCCTTCATAATGGTACTGGCTATGATTTTGAATGGGAGAAATTTGGTCATGAGAAATTTAGGCTGAAGCATTTTGTTCATAGAAAATACTGTAATAGTCACAAATAGTTCCCTACCAAGACTGTCTCTAGATGGCAGATCTGTGACCTTTGGGAAGTTGACAGAAGGTTTGAACATGGTAGAAGCCATGACATTTTGGGTTCACAAGTAGCAAGATTGGCAAAAAGGTCATCACTGCCTGCAGTAAACATATAACAGACCGGACTAGTTTATTCTTATCTCCAGATTAGCCTTCCTATAGCTCAGAACTGGCCCACTCCACTTGTTCAAAACTTTCTGGAATCTGTGTGCTCTTGCCACAACTCTTAAGGTTCATGTTGTCCTTATGCTCTTCCAAATCTAGCTGGGCTGCAGAGCTGAGCTTACAGCTAGGAAACAAAACAACAAAAGAACAAAGAAAGAAAATCTGCCAACAAAGCTTTGATTAACACCCAGGTCCTAAAGAGCCCTGACTGTTTAAAGTCTGCACCATTCTAGGTTTTCCAGTGTTACTTTGCCTGCCTATAATACCTGATTGATCTAATAAAGAGCTGAATGGTCAAGGGATAGGCAAGAGAGGGATAGGCAGGGCTGCCAGGCATAGAGAATTAATAAGAGGAGAAACTGGAGGACATCAGGGGCCAGTCACCCAGACACAGAGCCAGCCATGGAGGAAGAAGAAAAGAAAGATGCATAGAATGAAGAAAGGTAAAAATCTCAGAGGCAAAATGTAGTTAAAGAGAAACAGTATAATTTAAGTTAGAAAAGCTGGCTAGAAACAAGCCAAAAGAAGGCCGGGAATTGATAAGTAAGAATAAGTTTCCATGTGTTTATTTGGGACCTGTGTGGCAGGTCCCCAAAGAGTAAGTAAATTAAAAAAAAAAAAAAAAAGAAACTCAACTACACATCCTCAGTCATTTTCATCTTTTAAAGTACTGTACAATGAGGATGGAAGAAATTTCACAAGGTCTCATGTCTAGATGAAGTACAGGCAATCAATGACAGCTGAGAAAGGAAGGTTCGGTTTTCTTTAGGGACAACTCCCTGATAAGTTATCCAACCATAAATGGTCAGCCCGACATCACTGAATGAATTCAGTAGGTTTTTGTGCTTTGTTTTATGGGCCATGTGTATGTGTCAATAATAATTAGGAAGAGGTCACAATTGAGAGGGAGTGGGGGAGCGTGGGAGGAGCTACAAGGAGAAAGGAAGGGGTAGAGATGATGTAAATAGGATACACATGGATGAACTTTAAATTACTGTTTATCTTATAAAACCAAGAGAAATAAGGAGAAACCTTTCTACTTCAAGCCCACGAGGACCTCTCCTGCTTCCCAGAAATTCCCAAGTCTACAGCTTTCTTGTCCCAGGCCCCAACTCCAGTCTGCACTTGAGCTTCATCCCTCTCTTGGGTTTTATTTGTTTGACTTAATTGCCCCCAGGAGACCAGCCGGAGCTGGCAGTTTGCCCTCCCATTTCCCCACAGTACTCTGTGAATGCCAGTGAAGTCACAGCTAAAGAAGGAATTGCAGCTATGAGCAGCAGAGTCCTCAGAGGAGACAGCAGAATGTTAGCAAAAAATAAAGTGCTCATGCAGGAGGATGGAGACAGTATCATGTCTGCTGCAGAAACCCCACTCACCGCCCACCCCCACTTTGATTCCTTGAAGACAGAGCATCTGTTTTACAGGGGAAAGAACTGTTTCTCACATCTGTTCTCCTCTTTTTCTACTCAAAACAAACTTCCAGCAGAAGCAGTGGCCACTGACTGGAAAGTTCTGACTCAAGTGTTAGTCTCCCTGATACGTTATGATATGCTGTATGATATGGGCTGAAACAGCAACTGTGCCTGTCTAGTGGGTTTTCTGTCCTGGGTTCAGTGTCCCTCTCAAATGTTCTAGCAGCATTAATGCATCAGATACGCTGAAGGATGCCATCAGTGTGACTATATTTCCTGTCTACGATCCTGTGGCCTGTCCTAATTAATGACTCTTTGTGCCAAGGTCAGTCACGGTCATGTGACCAGCAGCATTCCCTTATTTAGTGTATCACAGGTTGCAAACATCCAATACCTTGGAGAGCTCAAAAATCAAAGCTAGAAGAACAGGCTAAAGAGATGGCTCCGTGGTTAAAAACACTTACTACTCTTGCAAAAGACCTCAGTTCCCAGGTGGTTCAGTTAAAATCCAGACATCCACATGGTGGCTCACAATCTCCTGTACCTGTTGTTTCAGGGCATCCAACATCCTCTTTTGACCTCCATGGACTTCTGCACACGTGTGTGCACACATACTTAAGCAGGTGGATGTGCACATACCCTCATGTATGTGTATACACACACACCCATATAAAACACACACACACACACTCAATGAAGAACTCAGAGCGGGAACTGGAAGTAGAAATGGCAGGAAAAAGTCTTTGTGGTCATTTTATTCCCAAGCAACCAAAACTGAAAGTTAGCAGATTCATCTAACCTTTTGATGTTGGAATAAGATGTCATCCACAAATTTCATACTCAAGAACCTCACAGCCTAGCCCAACAGATGGCTCATCAGACTAACAGAACTTGCTGCACAAGGCTGACAGTCTGGGTTCACTCTCCAGGGCTCCCATAAAAATGAGATAACTCCACAAAGTTGCCCCCTGACCTCTACCTGTGCTTTGGGGCATTTGTCCCCCTCCCCCATGACAAAGTTTTTAAATTAAAACTGTTCTTAAAGAACCACACAATCAAGTTACTCACAAAATTGCTTGAAAAATCTCAATGCTTTAACTAAATTTACAGTTCTGTGTTGGGCCATTACTAGGTATCCTGGAGTACATGTAGCCTATCACTCACAGGTTGGGCACCCTAAAAGAAGCATATGCAGTGAGTCAGAGAAGGGTGATAGGAGGCAAGCTCAAGAATGAGCTGGCAGTTGTAAAAATAATGGGTGTGAGGAGGTTCTTGGGGAAGAGGAGGGACCCTGGAGATACTAGATGAGAAGCCTTCATGTAGACAGCACAGGGCACTACAAAACCACTCTGTGTGGGCATCTGCTGGGAGCACCATGCCAGTGGTTGCCTACCTGGGAGACTGTGATGCTGGAGACCTTTATGGACTCATTTCTCCATTTACAACACAGACTTCCTATCAGACTTCATTTTTTTCCTTATCATTCCAATGAGTTTAAGGAAAACACAAGGTGAAAAGGGTTTTTGTGTGGTCCTGATCCTATGTGTAGATGGTACAAAGTGAGTTTGGGTAGCCATCATAAACCTTTTATCTTTATGTTTGTTCCCAATAGTTATTGTCTGGTTCCCCACCTTGTAGCTGCCCTGGGCAGTGTGAGATTGCCATGCCCATTTTACAGATACAACAAGAGGTGGTTTCTGGAAGACACTGTACAAATGATGCCTCACCCTGACATCTAGAAGATCAACATTGAGTTTCTGCACCAGCAGAGCTACATAAATAGTGATGTGTGATAGGGTGAGTTGTTCTCATGTTTCATGGTTGGGGATTAATTATGTGTATGATGTAGAGATTCCTGGGTCTTAAATACAGACCCCTCCACTTACCAGATATCTGGTGTTAGTCCTTAACCTCTGATCAGCCTCTATTTTGTGGTGATTTAAGAAAGAATGGACCTTATTGGCTCATAAATTTGAATGCTTAGTCACCAGAGAGTGGTGCTATTTGAAAAGATTAGAAGGATTAGGAGGAGTGGCCTTTTGGAGGAAGTGTGTCACTGGGAGTGGGCTTTGAAATTTTAAAAGTCTATGATAGGCTCAGCATTTAACTACTGCTCCAGGGTCATACATGTTCCCTACCATAATGAAAATAAACTAAATCTTGGAAACTGTAAACACGTCTCCCAACTAAATGCCTTCTTTTATAAGAGTTGCTTTGGTCCTGGTGTCTCTTCACAGAAATAAAATAGTAACTAGAACAATTTCCCTACCTCAATAGTAACTTTTATACCTCCCCACTAAGACTGAAGAGTCAAAGGGCTTAGAATAACAGCTGGAACTGAGTAGGTAAATATGAAGTTATTATCCATATTTTAATGGTAAAATGACAGACGTGCTAAAGGGGAAAAGGCTGAGAGATTTCTAGTATTCTGCCCATTTTCCCAACCCTTCTGCTGAAACCAAGTCTGAAGCCCTGAGAACTGAAGCCTCTTGCATCTCTTGGTTGCCCAGCAGCTGCTGCCCAGTGGGTCCTCCACAACCATCTAATTCAACTCATGCACAATTCCTTCCGCCATCAATGGGCCTTTTATAAAAATATGAATAGGTGATTTTTCATTTCCTGGAGCCTTGTCACTTTTTAGCATACAATCAAGAATTAAAACTCTCAAGGGGTTAAAAGCTGTGTCATGAATCCAGAGATTAAATCAGGATTTAAATGCTAGTTTTGACAGATGCCTTGAACAACAGAAGCCTGCTGTGCTAAACAGGTTAGGAGATCAGCAAACGAGTACTCAAACTCTCTCCTTCAGTGAGGATTCTTTGAGTTCAAGTGAAACACTGGTTGGAAATGCAATATGCTTTCCCCTGCTGTGGCAAGATAAAAATCTAATTAAGTCACAGAACGTGCCACCGAGAAATCTGTTGCAGCCATAACATGATTAACAAGCTAGGCACTCAAACAAGTGCTGTGATCACAATTAGACTCAAGCTATCACAATGGAGGTTGTGGGGAGGGTCAGCACTGGGATTTGTATAAACCTAGTACCAATCCCATGCTATAAGTATTAGAATATCACCAAAGTATGGCATTGGAGTCATTGCTTCCTGATTCAGAGGGAGTGTATGTCCCTCTAAGCTATCATGTGTGTGCATGCATGCACATGCATGGGTAGGTAGGTAGTTTCTGAGATAAGGTTTCCTACAGCCCAGGCTATGGCCTCCTGATCTCTCTGACTCTCTACCTCTCGAGTTTTGGGGTTTCAGTATGCACCACCATAGCCAGATCAAAGGTACATTTGGAAATCAATTGGTGATGTTGGGAGGCAGTGTGGTGCCTTCAAGAGGCAGAGCCGAAAGGAAGGTTGATAGGTCACTGTGATGCCAGCAAGTTCCCAGGCTTGGACTGGCTACAAATATGCTTGCCCTTCCCCTCTCTGGCTTCCATCTAACCACACAATATCTCTGACTCTCTTGGACTCCCAGCACAGTGACATCTGCCACAGGCCCTTGCCAGGACTAGTACCATCTGTTTGGACTTTCAGCCTCCAGGACCTGAGCCAAATAAGCCAGTTTTCTTTATAAATTATCCAGTCTTGAGTATTTTATTATGAAAACAGAGAGCAGACAGCACACTCTCCATTCAAAGATAAGGGTTTAAAATACTAGAAAGGAATTTCGTATTTACTTTTCAAGGGTCCCAAATCCTAGGCAGAGAATCTTCTTCCCCCATGTGAAATTATGTCAACAGGATATACGGGTTTTGCTTTGTTTGGGGTTTTTTTTGTTTCTTTGTTTGTTTGGGGTTTTGGAGACAGGGTTTCTCTGTGTAGCCCTGGCTGTCCTGGAACTCACTCTGTAGACCAGGCTGGCCTTGAACTCAGAGATCCACCTGCCTCTGCCTCCTGAGTGCTGGGATTAGAAGTGTGTGCCACCACAGCCTGGCTTGGTATAAGGATTTTATCTGACTCGAAGTCCAGTGCACATTCACTAAAAGGCATAGTTATTAAGAAAACTAACAAATGTGCTTAGCAACATGTATGATAATCTCTATGATAATAGTAAACAGGGCAGAGTGTGAATTCAAGGCCACTGTCCCATTTCACTCACTTATTTACCTATATACATCTAAGACCCAGCCTGGAAGAAAGATATGATCAGCCACCTATAAATGACAAGAGTATATGCAAATTGATGAAAAATCTAGAAACCACATACTTAAGCAGATGGGAATAAAGAAACAATAGGCTCTCAGCTCATAAGACTTGGGGCAGAGGAGGGAAAGATTCAGAGACCCAGAGAAAAATTAATAAGATCATCTTGAATATAAAGATTTCCTCAAATATATTCTTTATTAACATATTATTCATAAGACTAATCTAGCCCAAAGAATTGCTTGTACCTAGGCACAGTTTTATGAATTTATTATATAAAATACAATTATATGAATATATTTTTCTGGAATATGTTTTGAATAAATTAATTATATCTAGTGAATTTATCATCTGAAGGCTACACTCTCACGGAATGTTCCTTTGAAGCTGTGCATAATTCCCACTCTGTTTCTCTCCCCCAAGGCTGCTTCTCTCCACCTCCCTTGTTCTTCACTATACAGCTGCGGGCTTTGGTAACAAGGCGCCAGGGCAAAGATGAATTGAACATCCCTGAAGCTAATTCTACTAAGACAGAGGGAAACTCAACATACAAAAGTACCCTGTTATGCCAGGCATAATTGTGCATGCCCTTAATCTCAGCATGTGGGAGGCAGAGGCAAGTGAATCTCTGTGAGTTCGTGACTATGTTGGTCTTCATAGTGAGTTTCAGAACAACCAGAGCTACATAGTGAGACCCTGTCTTGAGAAAAAAAAAGTACCCTGTTTTATATCATTGCAGTTTTGTAGAACACAGAGTAAACAATTGAACATCTTGAAAATTCAATTCTCTATCTATTGAGTTGTATGAAAAAGGTAGAAAGGTGTGATATTTAGATGGCCATCAGACCAGTGTGAACCCACCGTGAGAGTTAGATAATAAGAAAACTCATGCTCTGGCTGTATCAAAAATGGCATTGACCTTAACCATGGCTGGTTGAGTTGTAAGCAGTCAACCAACCCAAGCCAAGCTAGGGTTCTCCACCAATACTCTTCAAGGTGAAACTGGGAAGGAGCATGATCCTTCTTTGAGTAGAAGACTTGAGAAGAAAGATGGAGCTGTGGGCAATGAGCAAACGTATTTCCTATCTGGTGAAGGAACTTACCACCTGCAGGGAATGAATAGACTGAGCTGTCTCTCAAACTAAAGCAGAGGTTTGACAGTGTCCAGGAACCTGAGCATTGCTTTTCCTGAATCCCTGCTGTCTTCCCCCTTCCCCTCAATCTACCCAAAGACGGAAGTGACTGGCTGAGGCCTGAGATGAGTCAAGTGATGTCTGGAGTGAGTTTGGGGAAAGGAAATTGAGATGAAAGAAATGCAACGACCTGAAAGGTAGCCACTTAGATCAGAGTACCAGCAGGAGAGGAGGCTGAACAGACAGTCAAGTACACAGGGCCAGTTGGACCTGGAAAGGACCCACAACCAGGCAGGGAGTTTGCAGATGACTGAAGTGTGTAATGCAGAGACTCCATGAAGCAAGGAGGCCCTAAAGGAGAAGTAACAGACCATCACTGTTAACTTCCCAAACCACCCACCAGGCTTTCCCACCTCTGCATGAGCAAACTTCCCCAGGTGGAGACGGGAAGGGAAATCAGAGCTGTCTGGGTAGTTCCAACTGCTATCCAAAACTCCTGAAGTATATACACCATCCTCTGCCCAGCCAAGGCTCCTGGGCCTCTACCAGAGTCATTAGAGTCCCAGGCCAGTGGCTCCCAGAAGAGCTGGTTCTCCTCTGGAAGTGGGGGGTCCTAAAACTATGAATCTCAGTCCAGAAACATTCTATGTGTTCCATAGCACAGTGCAGCCCAGATGCCTATGTGAAAAGGATCCCCACAGATGTGAGGTCTTCCCATAGCCTGGCCCTAATTAGTCTCCTTCCCTGGCCTTGGTTTGCTCCCATGTTCGTCCAGTATGGGAAAATGGAAGCTTGCCGTCATAACGTTGGGAATTAGACCCACTAGCTCTACATGTGACCTGACTTCCATCCTGTCCTGGGCCACCAGCAGAATGCAGGCCAT
Organism: Chionomys nivalis; assembly: GCF_950005125.1. Lineage (NCBI taxonomy): Eukaryota > Metazoa > Chordata > Mammalia > Rodentia > Cricetidae > Chionomys > Chionomys nivalis. The sequence continues at coordinate 789,641 of NC_080093.1, read as the reverse complement.
TGCCAAGACATCTGTCCCTACATGTAAGTCATTCTGTCCAGCTTATCTTGGCTGTGGACGAGGCACATTCTGCTTTATGTGTGTGTATCAAGGAGGCAGATGGGGTTCTTCCTCTTACCTATTTTGTTGTATTTCTGCCTCATATTGCTCTGTACTAAAAATAAATGGCAGGTACATAATGATGTCCAGGCTAATGCAATTACCCATATTATGCTATATAACCAACCCAGGCCTCGTCCATAGTGCACAGATCTGCAGCCTCATTGTTCCACCCAGAAGCATCTTTCCCCTCTACAGAGAGAGGGCTCTGGATGGCTCTTTTGCTCTGTCTTCCACTTGTGAAATTCCTGCCATTTGTCACAGTGGATTTTCGAGTGCCGCATTGTCTGTTGTAAGAGTCAGGTTGCTTTCCTCGTGAGAAGGTCAGTTCTTAGGGTCCTCTGGGATGTCAGTGCTGAGGTGCTTAACAGCTCCCGTTCTTCATAGCAGGAATGGAACCTGAATTGGGAACACTGTCAAAGTGGCACCTACGGAGAGACCGCTTCACAGGGCAGTTTCTCAGACAATAACAGTATATTCTATTGTGGGGTCACTTCAGTTATTTTCCTGGCAAGGGCTGCAGATGAGGGGTATACACACTTCCAAAAGGGACAAATCACGTTCCTCAAAAATCCACTCAAAAAGGAATCCAGTGTTGACATTAACATTTTAGCTCCATGGTGGTCTCAATGTGGATGATCTCCAGTTTCATTACAAGTAATTATATTGTCTCCTGCATCACAGAAGTTTTCATAGCTACACAAAAAATAATACAATAAGACAAAACTCAGGATCTCAAACCCAAGAAGTTTGGCATAGTCAACTAATAGTTTGGCATAGACCAACATGCCAGGCTCACCCCCATGATGCACCTCTGTTCAGATACGTTTTAGCCAAGGTAATTGATCTACTCCAGTTCAGGAGTTTTCCACTTGTAGCCCTTCCCCTAGCCCCTTGGTCCACAAAAGCTGGAGGCTTTTGTTGGGAAAGCCTCAGCAGACACCACCCACACCTCTCCTGGTGTCCAGATCAGTCCTAGAAGCCAGAGTCTTTCTCTCTGGGCTCCTTTACTTGCACAACCATCATGAGTGAACAAAGGCGTGGGTGTTGCTTTCAGTCTGGTTCACAGTCCAATATGGGAGCCAGACTGAGCCCTTTATCACATGACCATCCATGTTTACCCTCAATCCAGGACTTTCTTCGGATTTTGTGAAATGAAAATGACAAAGATCTAGACAGAGCAGGGCAGTTGACCATGCCACTTCTAAGAGAGAAAGAAACCACCATGATTGGAATTCAGAAACTGTCAATCCTTATTATTTTTTTCTCTGACCAATGGATTGTTTAAAATTGTCCTGTTGGGTTTAGTGGGCTGGAGAAATGGATCAGCTGTTAAGAGTGTTTGCTGCTTCTGCAGAGGACCTGGGTTTACTTCCCAGCACCTACAGCAGGAAGTTCACAACTCCCTGTAACTCCAGTTCCAGAGAATCTGATGCCCTCTGGCCCCTGAGGGCACTTGCATGCACATGGTGCACATAAACTTACGTAGGCACACATAACTTTTAACCTTTGAAAAAAGTGTTATTGGGTTTGGTATGAGGCTCAGATGGACAACACTTGCTCATCATTCATGAGGCCCTAGGTTCAATCCCTAGCATGACAAAAGTAAAAATAATATTGTGTTGCTTAATTTCTAAGTATTTGCGCTTTCAAGGTATTCTGTTTTTGCTTTCATTCATTTTTGTTATCATACAAAATAACGTTTACTATGACACGTATACCATTGCTCTGTACTGTGTTTACCCCGTTACTCTCTCTTTTATGTCTTCTCTCCTGTTGGTCCCTTCTTCCCCTAAGTATTCCCCGTTATGTTTTCTTGCCATGTGTATGTTCTAATAAATGTGTGTGAAGTCATTTATACATTTGAAATATAGATCCTCTCTATTGTGAGAATAATATACTTTACAGGGAAATGTACTTAACAGAATTCATAACCTTGAAATTTTGTTTTGTGACCCAGCACAAAAACCTGTCGTGGGTTGAGTGTTCCTTTTAAATGGGAAAAAGACTGTGTGTTCTCAGCAAAGAGGTCTGTAAATGTCAGCTAGGTCGAGATGGTTAGTAGTACTGCGATAGTCTTCCACAGTCTTTGTCTATCAAGCTCTCTCCTCTATCAGTTACTGGGAGGGGAGTAAGAGTGTTCCTGTAATGGCCATTTGTTATCAATTTCTCTTTGATGCTGCTGTTTTTTGCTCCCTGTATTTTGAAGCTCTGTTATGAAATACATGCATATTTACAAATATTATAGCTTCTGATGGAACACACACACACAAAAACACTTTTCTTTGTTTCCCTCATTATGAAAGGTCCCTCTTCATCTCAGGTAGTGTTCCTTATTTTGAAGTCTGGGTTAAATAATTCATAAGCTTTTTTTATGACTCAAAAATAGAAGAAGGAAAGGAAGCATGCTTGTCCCTGAAGCTACCTGACTCATTTACACTCAGAGGTATCTGCGTTTTCATTCCCTCTCACGGCGTGACAGATCTCAAGGCTTAGAGCATCATTAACGCAAAAACCAAGGCTCTGTCAGAACAGACCTTCCCAGATGTGATTCTAATGTGGCTGCCAGGGAAGTAGCTGTTTCTGTCTGCTGAGCTGGCCAGAAGAAGTGACAGTTTAGCAGTTCTCAGAACCTGAATGGCAGCACATTAATGAGGCAGGTGCTAATGGTACTCTTTGTAAGCCTCAAGAACACAAGTGACCTTCTGGGTGACACCCTCTTTACTCCAGCTTGTTTGTCCTCTTGTCTGCACAGGGATAGAGTGGGGTCTCAAGGCTCTTGAACTTGTAGAATCAAATTATCCACTCTGATGCTCAAACTTATGGAATAGCCAAAGGGTCAAAGGCAACTGTGTTAGTTACTTTTCTCATTGTTGTGACCAAATATCTAACAAGAAGCAACTTGAAAGTATATTTAGGTATACATTTGAGCACACAGTACATCATGGCAAGAAGTCATGGTGAAAGGACTTTGAGGTCCACAGCCAGAGGGCAGAGAGAGATGAGAGGGATGCTGGTGCTCAGACCGACATCTTTTTATCCAGTCTGGGACCCCCAGTCTATGGGATGACATGGCCCAATTTCAAGGTGGGTTTTCCCTCTTCAAGAAACTATTTCTACAAACACCTTCCAAAATACACTCACACGTGTGTTTTCACGGCGATTCTAAATCCTATAGAGTTGACGAGATTAACCATCACAGCACCTGTGGTTTTTAAGTTAGAAGACAGGGAGGATAATGTTCCCAAGTGCTGCTTATTTTACTGTTACATACATACTTTTGGATGATTTGTTAAAAAATTTTAAGGCATTGATGTTAACCTGTGTTCTTAGAGGAAAAGGCAGAGGTGCACCGGGTGTTAAACACTCTATTTCTTAGAAACTCTATTGGTCACATTTCCATTACAGACAAACAGAACCACTCTAGCTAATGTGTGCTAAAATGAACGTTTCAGAGAGTCATGTGGTTACAAAGAAAGAATAATCTCTAACCTAAGTGACAATACCCAAAGACATCCACAGAGCTGGTCCACTGAGTGAAGAAATTGCCTTTTCTGTTCAGATCAGGAAGCAGAACTATTAACTAGGACTTCTAGGTGTACGCCACTAGTGGATAGGGAAGGAAGAGGCACCAAGACTTCTGACTCCAAGGCCATATGTGTCTGCTAGAACCTACCACAGAAAATAGATACTGTGACTCTTACCTGCTGTGGGATAATATTCTTATACACTGTAAATATTTATCACTCATTAGTTTAATAAAATACTGATTGGTCAGTAGTCAGGTAGGATGTATAGGCAGGGCAACCAGACTAAGAGAATTCTGGGAAAAGGAAAGGCAGAGAGTCACTCACCAGCCAGACACAGAGGAAGTAAGATGAGAACACCTCACTGAGCAAAGATACCAAACCATGTAACTAAACATAGATAAGAATTATGAGTTAATTTAAATTCTAAGAGCTAGTTAATAATAATCCTGAGTTAATAGGCTAAATAGGTTATAATTAATATAAGCTTCTGTGTGTCTCTTTGGGACTGAATGGCTGCAGGACCAGACAGGACAGAAACTTCTGTCTATACTTACTGCTTAACTCTGTCCTGAATTCAAGACCCAAATAAGTCTATCTGATCAATGATCTGAATCCCATCCAGAGCCACACCTGCAAGAAGCTGGGGACATACAGTGCCCAACTCTCCAGGTACCACTAGAGAAGAACTTACCCTAGAAAGAAGATGGAATGGATGCTGAGTGCACTAGCAAGTGGTCTCTACTCAGTGCCTAGTGAGAGGGAAGTTCAGGTTTAAAGTGCCTCAAGAATACCATGCTGGCTTCTATGTAACCCAAGATTAGAAAGGCTAGAGCACAACCTTGAGTGAGTGACTAGGGAAGAGCAAGGGGAAGAAAAACTGGGAAAGGAAACAGGAACAGTAAGAGCACTCATGGGAAAAAGCCAGAGAGGTGTGAGTGTAACCCATCTTCAGAAAATCTAAGCTGGCCAATGCTAGCATAGTAAGAGTAGAAGGGTAGCAAGGGGAATTGTGGTGATGGAGCAGTTTTCAAAGTTACAGGTATTTGGCAAGACCTATGTTGGAATTTGGATCATAGAAGTTCCCCAAAGGCCATGTATTAAAAACTCTGTCCCAGATGGTGGCACTATTGGGAGGCGCGGGAACCTTTAGAGCTGGGGCCTAATGGAGGAAATTGGGTTATTTGAAGGTATGCCCTTGAAGGACATATTGGGAGCTGTGGGAGCCCACAGATGTGACTCCATTTCATCTTGACTTAGGGTCAAAAGTTCAAACCTACTCTTGATTTTCAAGGCCAGATAACTGGATGTTCAATCTAAGGTATGGTTATTAAATGCCTTGATCATCAAGGCCAGATCACAGGATACTTGGCTAAGGGCATGGTTACTAGATGCTTTGAGTATTAAGGAAGTTCCTTGTATTATGGGAGGGAAGTCTTTTGTCTTCCCCTTTTGCTTGGTACATAAGGATATAAGAAATAAATTTGGGCAGATACAGTATTCACTGGATGCCCTCCTGACTCTTCTGTCTCTTGTCTTGTCTTTCCTCAATCTTTACTCCCCCTTTCAGACACAATCGAAAAGATTGGATGGTTTTTTGACAGGGAACCTTGATATTTCCTTTCTCTCTTTCCGTCCCAGCAACCATGAAATGGGCAGTTTCCTTCTCTGCACGTTCCCACCATGATGCTCTCTCTCTATTTCACCACAGTCCCCAAAACACAGTCAAATGGGAAATACCTCTGAAACCATGAGCTATCAAAAACTTCCCTTCTTCGAATTGATTCTGCCAGATATTTTGTCACAGTGATGGAAGCTAATGATAAATCTGCTTTGTTCTTTCCATAAGACACTTGCACACGCTCAGAGTAAAAGTGCAGGCACAGCAACATAGAATCAAGAAAGATGGCCTCCTGGATCCCAACAGGAATCATCACAGATACCATCATAGCAGGAGACAGTATGGGCTTACTATCTCTTATCTGAAATTTATGGGAATGGGAGAATTTCAGACTTCAGATTATTTTTCTTTCTTTAAAGTATTTGTGTATTTCGAATGAGATAATTTGGCACTATGGCTAGCATCTAGAAGTCTCTCCCAAAACTCATGTGTTGAAGATTCAGTCCTCAGTACAGAATATTCAGAGGTAGGGCTTTGGGGATATGACCGGACGAAAAGGGATCTGATGTCATCAATCAATTGTGGATAAATTCATAACTTAATGGAATACAAGGAGGTATATCCTTGTTTGGGGAAGGGGTCACTGATTGTATATACTAGGAGATTATATCTTGTCCCTGGCCTCTCTCTTCCCCCTCTGTCTCATTCTCATTTCCTCTGCCTCTAGCCCACCATAAGGCAGGCAATGCTGCACCATATTCTGTCCATTGTGGTGTTCTATCTCCCCACAGGCCCAGAAACAGATAACCCTGTGCTGAAGTCTCTGAAGTCATGAGCCACAATAAGCCTTTTCTCCTCTTAACTTCTTTTCTGTGTATTTTGTCACAGTGATAGAAGGCTAGCATAGGTTGGCATAGTATCAAAGCCCAAATATAAAAAGTGTGCATTTCATATATACCTCATGCACATAGATCAGAAGTAATCTTATATTTTGTACATGAAACAAAGTTTGTCTATTGCACTTGAAGGTATTGGGAGCATCTTTTCTCCCCTAGAAATGCTGAGTAAACGATATATTATATACTTGCATTTTGATCACAGCCTACCACAAGAAGTCAGATATGGAATTTTCCATTTTGTGGGGCAAGGTCTTTTCAACACTCAAAAAAATTTTGCTTAGTCCAAGTACACACATGTATGTATTCTACATTTGCACATCTGTATGTTAAATCACATAGAACATAGACTTATCATAGGGTTAGAGAGACAGTTCAGCAATTATCCTAACCCCTAACCCTAATCCTTACCCTTATCCTTCTGCTGTCACAGAGGACCCAGGTTCAGTTCCCAGAACCCACATCAGGTGGCTCACAACTGCCTGCAACTCCAGTTCCTGGGAATCCAACATTCTGTCCTCTTAGGGCACCTGCACAGACATGTTGCGCAGAAATTCAAACAGGTACATATACATCATATACATATACATATATTCTTAAAAATGTTCAGGAACCAGTGGAATGACTTACTGCGTAAGATACTTGCCACCATATCTGTTGATCTGAATTCAATTCCTGGGACCCATGAGATAGAAAGAGAGAACCAATTGCCACAAGTTGTCCTCTGACCTCTACACATGTGCCATGACACACGTGTCAAATTGCACACACTAAATAAATAATAAAAATTAAAAACAAAACAACATTGGTCTGGAAAGATGGCTCTGACTGCTCTTCCAGAGAACAGGGTTCCTTTCCCAGAACCCATATGGCAGCTCACAACCATCTATAACTCCAGTCCCAGTGGCTATGGTGCCTTTTTCTGGTCTCCATGGTCACCAGGCACACAGGTGGTGCTCAGACATGCAGACAGGCAAAATATCCAAACTCGTAAAATAATAAATAAAAATAATGTTGAATGAAAATAAAGATGTCAAAAGTTACAGATAGGATTTTTAAAAAACGTCGGTGCACTAATATAAATCCTGCTAAAGGACACACAAGTGTGGGCATGCATGCACAAATGTGTATGTGTGCAAATTTTGTCCTAATTGAAGCATTCCTTCCAGAAGGGATAAGGGAGGTTCGTGAAACTCAGGAAGTGAACAAACTTCATACATCCCAGAATATCAGAAACCTCCAAGATTGGCAAGGTTATAAAAGCAGCAATTTCCTGAAAGAATACACACTGAGACCTAAGGAACTGTCTGCAAGTAATGGAGAGAACTGGAAAGATGCAGCCATAACCCATGTTGGGTGGACATTTCAGGAACTCAGAGCTACCTGTGAGTCATCCCTGTTCCTATAAGTAACCCCAATAAAAACCAAATTGACTTTAGAGGAATTGTTACTTTGATCTGTTGTTGATGTTCTCTCTGGGGTGAGTAGACATTTGTGTCATTTCTCGCCAGGAGAAGTCACACTATAGTACGCTTCCTGGCACATGAACGCAGAGGTTAACTCAGCTGCTTGAGTGATCAAAGTAGAATTAGCCGATGTCATGTCAAAGAGCTTTATCTCCGTTCCCAGGGTTCAGTTTTTAATGTGTGAAAAAAAATAGACAATACACACAGCTATTAATTTAGGGGGATGATAATATGACTGCCAGATCCTCTGTGTGGTTCTCTATGAAGTCTAACTTCTCACAAAATACTTTTGTTTAGTTTTTGAAGAAGAGCAGGTGGTTTCACACATTTAATGCAGCTTGATCAGCTTTTGTTTCTGGTGGACACATTTGGATCTGCAGGACAGCAGGATCCGGCACCGCAATCCGTGCTCTCCTGAGGTTTAGGCAAATTGATGAGACTTCAGGTGGCTCGTCCCACATATGGAGATGCAATTTAAAATCACCGTGGCTTCTGCTGTCCTCTGGAGGAGAGCAGGTGGGCCAGCTCTGAGCTGTAGTAACGGCTTTAGTCACAAGCAAAGGAGATGGCCCTGGAGGACAGAAGCAGAAAAGATCCTCTCCAAGGGTCAGCTCACAGAAGAGGCAAGAGAGCTGGAGAAATGGGGTCATCAGAGTACCTGAGACCTGGGAGAAGTCTTCCATCTAAGGAACAATCTCTCTCCAGTCTGGGCACTGCTGTGGCCAATAGAACAGAGAGCCTTGGTCATCCTGAGGGTGTCCCCAGAATCACTCATATTGCCCAGGTTGATTGCATGCCCTTTCCAGCCTCACAGAGGCAGAACGCCTTGATTTCTACCCTTCTGGGGGTATACACAAGCAAAAGAGGTTTCCCTAAAAGGAAATCAAGGAACAGTCTCGGACTTTGAGAGATGCTGAGAAACATCCAGGGCTGACCAACACACAGGATACTTATAATCACACCCATTTTACCCATGAGGGAAGTAAGATCCAGAGAAGGTTAGATCATTTTGCCACAACCGCACACATGTGAGAAAGAACTAAAATTCTAGCTCTGTTCCTTGAGTCCTAAGCTCATCCCACTCACCACTCCAAAGTCCCCAAAGACCACGAGAAGGGCACAGGGGACGAATTCTTTGCCTGACATTTCCCTTGGTATACTGGTCATCTGAAAGCTGCAGCTTCTCAGAATGTCCGTGTTTTCTCAGCCCAGATGGAAATTAAGGCCATGAGCAAGCTCAGGATGTGCCGCTGTGCTCCAGGATGCTGCTGAAGGCATTGTCTTATTACAGGCTGGAGACGCAATCCCTCAATTTGTGTGGTTGGAATACGTGCCTGTGAAGGACAAATTAAGATGGCCCTGATGAGACTAATCACATAATAAATGGCAGTCACACTCCCAAGAGCCCAGCTTCATGGAGAAGTGGCCCTGCACGCTGTTAAGGAGCCCTGGATAGGCACGCCTGTGCACACCTGCCTTTATGCCCATCCTTCTCCCAAGAGGAAATGGGGAGGCTGAGGGTGGCAGGAAATTGGGTACCAAATAGGGTGCTTTGGCATAATGAAATGAGCTTGTTTGTCTCCTGAAGAGCCCAATTGAGCACACTTGGAAGGAAATGTTTTAGATGAAGTCCCACGGTAATCTTGTCATGATGATAATAACTAATGCTTACGCTGTACAGCGGGGCTGAGAACAAGCAGAAAGGGGAGGGACACTGTGGGGCAACATTTGTGACATCTTCCATTTGAAAATTACCTTCTGCATGAGAAGCAGGCGGCCTAGAGCTGGCCAGAAAGTACTTCAGATGAAGAAAGGGCACCAGCTATGCATCCAAGGACAATTTCCTACCAAATCACTCTGTGGGGTGGGGGAGAGTGAGAGAGAGAGAGAGAGAGAGAGAGAGAGAGAGAGAGAGAGAGAGAGAGAGAGAGCGCTACACAGAGCACCATAAAACAATATATTTATGTGCTTTAATGATTATATGAGAAAAGCATGCCCACTACTTAAAAAGAAAATCAGATAATGGGCCAGAGAAATGGATCAGTGGTAAAGAGCTTGCTGAGTAATCGTTAAGACCTAAGTTAAATCCCCAAACCCCATGTATAAAAGGCTGAGCAGGGTGGTGGACACCCATAATCCCAGTGCCAGGGGAAGTGGAAACAGGTGGGTCCCTAGGGCAATCACTGTCAATCCAGCCTAGTCAAATCAGTGAGCTCCAGGCCAGTGAGAGCCCAGCTGATAATACCTGAAATAGAATGTTTTAGATATGATCCCCTGGTAATTGTGTTACTATGACAATACTAACACTTAGGCTGTACAGAGGCACTAGCTATAAACGGTGGGCAACAGGATGTCTCAGTGAGTAAAAACGCCCGCTGTCAATCCTGACAGCCTGAGTCCCATCCTTGGGACCCACACGGAGGAGGGAAAGAACCAGTTCATACCAGCTTCCTGGCTGCCACATACACACTGTGGTTTGCACGTACCATACCCATATCCATCATAAATGATTGTGATTTTAAAGAGAAATGCTAAGGAAGGAACAATGCCCAAGGGTGTTCTTTTGCATCTACTTTCACATCTGTACATGCACGAGCACACATACAAACACATCACACACATGCACATACACGTGTACGCACATACAATCTAATAACATCAACTTGTAAGGTAATTCTGACTCCTATCCCACCCAAGTGGGGCTTATTTTGCATCTTGTATTTTCACATCAAAATACTTACTAAATCGCCAGGTGGTGGTGGCGCACGCCTTTAATCCCAGCACTTGGGTGGCAGAGGCAGGCGGATCTCTGTGAGTTCGAGACCAGCCTGGTCTACAAAAGCTAGTTCCAGGACAGGCTCCAAAAAAAACCACAGAGAAACCCTGTCTCGAAAAACCAAAAAAACTTACTAAATCACTATGTATTTCTATTCTTTAGGTTTTTCTCTAATATTGAAACATTTCCTATGTACTGTGGGCCCATCATGCCTGCCCTTGACACAGATTCAAAGGTGGTTGGCAGAACAGGGCAGATTCACACCCCCTCACAGTCACAGCCTCCAGCTCTGCTAGTTTGGGGGGTCTCCTGGTTTCTGGTCTTCCCCCACACTGGTTTCTCACCCCACCTGATTCTGCTTCCACCACCACAGGCCCAGGTTTAGTGCCTCTTCTACTTAGTTCACTTCTCCATTGCTGTGATGAAAACATAACCAAAAGCAATTCGGAGATCAAAGGATTTGTTTCATCTTACATTCCCAGGTGAATCACTGAGCAGGAGTTCAAGGCAGGAACCTGGAGGCAAGAACTAAAAAACACAGCACTGTAGCACGATAAATAAAAACCCAGAGACAGACATAGGAGTTCAACCTGAAGGTCAGAAAAGCAAAACAGCCAGTCACTGGCTCTTACCTCTACCTCAGAACGAAATGGCGATCCTGCCTCCAGAAAACCTCAGAATGAGAATGAGAGCTGTCTCCTCCCATTTTATATTTCTCCCTAGTTCTGGGATTAAAGGAGTGCACCACTACCATCCGGTTTCTATGGCAAACTACTGTGGCTACTGAGATTAAAGGTGTGTGTCACCACTGCCTGGTCTGGAAGACTGATCATTGCAGCTGTTTTACTCTCTGAACTTCAGGCAAGCTTTGTTTATTACACACCACACTGCTTATTGGCTTCTGCTCTCCGGCTTGCTCCATTTGTTTTCATATAAAGCTCAGGCCCACCTGCCCAGGAGTGGTACCACCCACAGTGAACTGGTACCTCTACTAGCAGTCAAGAAAATGCTCCCAGACAGGCCAATCCGAGAGAAGCAATTCCTCAATTGAGGGCCTGTCTTCCCAGGTGACTCTAGTTTGTGTCAAGATGACAAAACCAACCAGCACAGAACGTGATGGCTCCACCAGTTTTTCATGGGAAGTCCTCTTGTGCATTTCAGGTTTTCTGAATATTGGGCGTGGGGCATTACCCCTGTGGCAGCCTTCCTGTGTCTAGTTTCCACACGATACGTGGAAGCAGCAGGCTTGCCTAGCCCTGAGCAGAGCAACCAACCTGGAGACCCTTCAGGGATCCACCCACCATATCTGCCCTCCTGAGACCAGCTGTCTTATAAAGCTGACAAATCCACCACCTTCTTGATGGAACTGTATGCTCCCCTCCTCTACCTCACCCTGGAGCCCTGATCCCCAATGTAGCTGGATCAGGAGATGGGGCCTTTCAAGAGGTGTTATGATTTAAACGAGGACATGCTTGAACGGTCGGTGGTACTGTTTTTGAACTCTGTGGACCCTTTAGGAGGTAGAGCTTCATTTAAATAAGTGGGTTACTTTGGATGAGGCTGGTCTGGCCCTATTTCCTGTCTGTTCTCTGCTTCCTGTCTGTGAATACAACGTGAAAAACCACCAAGAGGTAGCTAGAGTTCCTGCTGCCATATTTTCCCCTCAAACCTGTGAGTCAAATAAATAAGCCTTCCTTGCTGACAAGTGGCTTCTTTGTCAGGTATTTGGTGATAGTGTAGAGAAAAACAATTACTACAGGAGGCCACTAAGGTTCAGTGATGTCTTGAGGTCCTAAGGTCCTTCTGGGCTGCCCTAACTAACTCCACAGATGAAACTGGTGTCTTTAATAGGAAGAAGAGACCCTGGTTTAGTTCACATCAAAAGGAAAGACCACATGAAAATGAACTAAGAAAGTCCCTCTGCAAACAGGAAGAGAATTCACCAGAAAACAGGCCTGAAGACCCCTTGGCATTGGCCATCCAATGAGAACATGCTGAGAAAAATGAAAGGCTGTTTGAACCAACTATCCTGTGGTGTTCTGCCATAGCAGCCTGCACTAACACACAGTGCCCACTGTCATAGAATGCCCTTTTCTCTTATGGGTAGTACATGGCAGACATCTTTGGGTCCTTTCTTGTACCAGCTTCCTTATCATTCCTAATGCTTCAACTTAACCATTCCTGAGAGCAAGAACTTTCAGGTAGCAGCAGGATAGAAAGAAAGGGAAACTATGGTGATCTGAGAAAGAATCCCCTCACCTTGGAATCCGGTTGAAGTCTCTCCTACCAGCTGAGCACCTCCAACAACACAATTAATGGCCTGGCTGAGTATGCATTTAATCCTAGCATCAGGAGGCAGAGGCAGGCAAACCTTTATGAGTTTGAAGCCAGCCTAGTGCACATGCACAATTAATACTTGTTTAAGGTCTTCCCTTCCCAGCTGTGAACCTACAATTGTTCGAGAATCTCAATAGGAACCTTGTTTACAGTAAAAGGAAATGCCCCCTGTACGTCTCCTGCAACCCTAGTCGCTCTTGGTTTTATTTTACCAGATTATAGCCCTATCCTAGGTGTCTCTGGAGCCTCCCTATAATCTCATTTATTGAAAAAGAAGGAGGAAAAAGTTTCTTAGCAAATTGAGAACTTGGTGCTTGCGTTGATGGTCAAACAGTTAACTATGACTCTTCTTTGAGAAGGTTATGCTTCTCAATGTGCCTTATTCTTTCTCTCCAATGCCTTTCTTTCTATTTTCAATAAGCTCCAATTCTACTTCATACTGGTTGATCCTGAAATTCTTTTTTCTGCAGTGTGTTTAAGGATCCAGTTTTACCTGAATCAGGGTCCCAGGATGTTAAGGGAACTCCTTGGGTTGCTGGCCTGACATTGTGGAGCTCTACCTCTCTATCTTACTGCCGCTGACAGTGTGTCCAAATACATGTCTTCTGAGTTCAAGAATCCCTTCTGAGTTCAGAAGCCCCATAATGCAGTGTCCACATTCTGACACTCTGGGTGAAAAATAAAAGCACCTACCCTTGGGTCCTACTGGTCCACCAGCCCCTCTGGGACAAACTCCTTCCCAAACCTATTTTACCTCACAGGAATCTTCTCAGCTCTGGGGAGACTAGGTCTGAGGACAAAAACAGATCTGAGGCTTCCAGCCTCTCCCTCTCAGCCCATGCCCCAGTCACTGCAATAGGAACTTATTCTGATAGAGGTCAGGCCTCTGTGATGTGATGATTAGGGATAATAGCACTGAATCAGACACAGGCCTGCTTTTCAGCTGTTTTTCAAACAGGATGGAAAAAACATTGTTATCACCATCTAGAGTGGCTGTTTACAGTCTGCTCCAACTACCACTGTCCTTCCTGGCACCAGCTTCTCAGAAATAGAAAAATTCCCACTTGCAATTAGAAGGTGAGAGAAAGACCAGAGCTGGTGGCTGAGCTGCAGGCTTCCAAAGTCCAGGATCAAGCCTACAAACCCTGGAGGGTCTGTAAAGGCTTAATAATAATTTTAAAAAGCTCCTGCAACCCTGATGAACACTCCAAGGTCCCTGCCAGAGTCCCTACAACTCATCATGTGGCTGGGGTAGCTTCCATCACCATCACCGCCACTTGGGAGGTGGAGAGGAAGTGGTCAACAGCTCCCTGCCTCTGTTTCCTCCTCTAAGCCATATTCTGAGTGAGGGTCAGAGTAGACTGAACCTCATCCCCTCAGTCTTCTCCAAAGGCTGAAAGTTGCCTCTAAAAGCCCCCATTCCTCCCCATTCCCAAAGACAGTGACAATGAGCTGCAGGCTCCCTGCTCCTAAGCCTCACTGAAAGCACAGTGTGTCTGTGTGGACTACATTAATCCTCTCCCCACCCACAGGAGGGAACAGAGTGAAGGAAGATGCTCCGAAGCTGAGTCTCTATGCACTGACATAGCATTGGTGTTCCCAGGGTGTCAGAGGGACACCCACAGGATGGGAATATAAGGGTTCCCCCTTTTATGCTGCTCCCATCTCACCTGTGTCTGCCTTTGGGTTAATCAGGACAGAGGGCCTCCCTCTCACTGGTCCTGTGATCACAGGGGCCACGGCAATACACACACACACACACACACACACACACACCCTTATCTGCTGTGGGTCTCAGTGTACCTCTGAAAGAGCTCAAGCCAAACAGAGTAGCCAGGTGAAGGTTCCCAAAATGAATGAGACTATGCCTGCCCCTGCCATACTCAGGAATCTGGGGTAGCCCAAACAAACCCCACATCCCAAAAGCTGCTCCCTCCCCAGCATCCACAGCACATACAAGACATTTCCATTCTAACTTTCTTCCATCCTTGATGTATCTGCCCTATCCTGTCTGCTCTCTCTTGGGAGCCTGGGGGAGAGGGGTTGTGAAGAGTGAAGAGCCTAGAGATACTGTGTGGCCCCACTCAATCTAAAGACTCCAGGTTCAGAACGGCCTCTCTCCAATTCCTTTTCCTCCCCCAGGCTCTGTTGCCCCATCTACACAACAGCAATGGCACTTGTCCATGTCTTGAAGGCAGAGGCTGGACCAGGTGACCTTCTGAAGGTGTGCCCTATCTCAGGCTTTCTAATGTGCTGATCGTAGAGTCGGTTACCACCTTCTAGGTCCCAAGTGGCACCAGGACTAAAGTTAATTCCTCTTCCCATGACTCTTGGACATGGTTGAGGTCTTTCCTGTCTGTGTCAGTACCCAGGCACTGGAATAGGCCCTTCAGGCTTACCCCCTCCCCTCTATACCTCCCAGCAAGAGAGGTACAGCCCAGCCTACAGGACAGCTGGCCAGTTTCCAGACAAGGGCTGAATCGCAGATACCAGTCCTTCATTATAGCTGCCCTGTGGCCAGCGCTAGCATCTGATAACAGCAGGAGGCTCATCCCCTACAGAAACCAGCAGGCAAAGGCATAGCACGTGGAAGCCTCATGGTCATGGAGGAAGAGAGGATGTAGAACTCAGTGGTAGACAGTCAGGTTCACTAGGATTTGGGGACAGGAAGGTGCTGAATCCACACTCACTCTGGCTTGCTCCACCTTGTCAGCCAAGTGGCCTCCTTTCAAAGGGGAAACTGGGTGTGACAGGCTTGGAACCAGGGGCCCGACTCTGCCATGAACTGGCATTGTAGGCATTTGCCTGGGCAACCTCAGCCAAACTGCTCAAGTTTCTTGAAATTCATTTCTCAAGTGCCAAGTGCAGCATTTAGATTAAAAGATTCAGTTTTCAAGCATGGTTGAAGGGGAAAGGTGGCCTGGGAATTTCTGAGACAGTTGGGGACTCACCCAACTGCCTGTGCAATTTTACTACTCCCTCTTTTTGGGTTACCTGCAAGCTCCTCCATGGAAATCTAAAATGGGCCACTCACTAAGAGTCATTTGACAAATATCCACCAACCCAGAGAAGATAAAACACCACACATGTAAATTTCATGCAAATATTTAAAGCAAAATTAGCATAAACACTAAATTTCTTGCGTAGAATGTGGGTAATTGGCCTTCTTTCCTCTCATAAGTCACTAGCCACCGTGTTCAGCAAATCAAGCAGAACATCTAGTTATGCAGACACATGGGTCATTTGGCAAATTAATGGGCGAGTTTGGTCAGAATGGAGATCCGCTGAGGCTACATCTTACTGAGACCCCAGAGGATCCTTTCTGCTCTTGAAATTCAAAAAGCACTCAAATTGGAGAGCTTTTTTTGTTGTTGTTGTTGTTTTTGGTTTTTTTTTTTTTTGGCCGGGGTCACCACTAGCTTCAACAAGACAATCAGCAACAGCTGCCACCTCCAGGGTCTAATTTCATTAGCCAAAATGAGGCAACTACTTCAGTACTTGTGTGTGTGTGTGTATGTGTGATGTATGTGTATGTGTGTGATGTGTGTATATGTGTGATGTGTGTGTGATGTGTGTGTATGTGTGTGTGATGTGTGTGTGTATGTGTGTGTGTTTTGCAGAATATTTGATCATGCTGTGAACCTCAAGATAGCTTTATTTATTGGAAAAACCTGTTTTTTGTTGTGGTGCGGCTCAGCCCTAGCACACGCCTTTAATCCAAAAGCTTTCTGCTTGAATATTGTAAACAGGATTAAATAAAGTCAACCATAGGTCAAGAAGCACAGCAAGCAACCAGTTGACAGGGGTAAAAAAGAGTAAGAAGGAGGTGATCAGGAAAACGAGAGAGAGAGAGAGAGAGAGAGAGAGAGAGAGAGAGAGAGAGGGAGGGAGGGAGGGAGGGAGGGAGGGAGGGAGGGAGGGAGGGAGGGAGGGAGGGAGGGAGGGAGGGAGTAGAAAGGAGGGACATTCAGTTTGAGGAGTTTTGTATAGGAGAAAGCCTTTTTTTTTTCTGGGATGTTGGTGGAAGAGGAAGGTTAACTGGGAGCTTTCTTTGCCTCTCTGAGCTAGCAAGCTTTCACCCCTGCATCTGGACCCCGAAACTTCACTGTTAAATTCCAGTGATTGAGATGTAGTCAAAAATCTTGGTCAACCTTAGCTCCATCCACCTTGGATTGGTTTGTTTTTGAGACAAAGAGCTTGCTGGTCTAGAGCTCGCTGACTGAGCTAGACTGACTGACCAGTCATCCCCAGGGCATCACCCATCTCCATTTCCCCAGTGCTGGGATTACAAGCTTGTGCCCCACTTGGTATTTTTATGTGGATTCTTGGAATCAAACTTAGGTCCTTGAGCTGACAAGGCAAGTGCCTTCATGTTTTAAGTGTCCTAGGGCACATCTGTCAACTCCTATCCCAGCTGGTATCACATGGCTCCATCAGCTCCCTCCCTTCTTCCCCCCTCTTTCCTCAGGACCTAGAGCCCCAAACCGTGATAGATGCTCTCTCTAGCACCTGTCATCATGGCTAACAGTCATAACCAGACAGCAGCTGGGGAGAGCACCCCAGTCCATACTGCTCTCTAGATGGGAAGGAAACGACTTCCTTGTTCCAGAAATGAGCCAGGTGTAGCCCCAACGAGCCTTCACTGGCCACTTGCCTTGGGGCTTGTGGTAGTTTCAATAAGACTCCAAAAGATGATATATTTGAATGCTTGGGAGGTGAGGCCTTATTGGAGTAGGTATGGCCTTTTTGGAGTAGGTGTGTCACTAAGGGTGGGCTTTGGATTTTCAGACGCCCAAGCCAGGCCCTGTGGCTCTCTCTCCTCTTGCTGCCTGCAGATCTGGATTTAGAACTCTGAGCTACCGTTTCAGCCTCATGTCTGCCTATGTGTGTTACAGGCAAGCTACACAGCATGTGTGTATCATATGCTCCCATCATGATGATAATGGACTAAGCCTCTGAAACATAAGCCAGCCCCAGTTAAATGCTTTCCTTTATAAGGGTTGCCATGGTGGTGGCATCTGTTCACAGAAATAGAACAATGACTAAACCAGGGCTCGTCTTGGTGAGCAATCTGGAAAGAAGGCTGCTGTCTCGGAGGCAGCACAGACTACAGGGATGCTTCCGGGGCTGGGAAGAACAAACAGGGGACAGGGCTGCAGCTCTGAGTCCAGGTCCCTTGAAGCTCAAGGGTGAGGTCCTAGGAGTCCATCCAGCAACACGGCTAGCTCCACGCTCATTAGACCACCTAGCGCCCTTGTTAGGGTGGGTGGCTGGCTGAATGCTGAATTTCCAATTCAACATATCTAGGGAGGAACCCAAGCAATTTCATTTCTCATTTGATCTGAGGACTACATCTTCAGAGACAACTTGGTATGCTGGTCAGTAGTTAATATATTCAAAGACTCACTCTGCCCCTTCCTGCTGTGTGACCAATGGCAAGTGCTCTTTCTCTCTGTGCCAAATAAAGCTAAGGAGAGTTGCTTGTGCCTTAGAGCTGTAGTGTGAAGCCAGTAAGGAAAGAATATTGGAGTGTTGGTGGAGCAGCGGAGCTGCGTCCGGCCACCTGGTTAGCTCTACCCGGAATAATTACACGGAAACTGTATTGTTTTAATCACTGCCTGGCCCATTAGTTCTAGCCTCTTATTGGCTAATTCTTACATATTGATCTAACCCATTTCTAATATTCTGTGTGGCACCACGAGCTGGCTTACCAGGAAAGATCTTAACCTGCGTCTGTCTGGAGTGGGAGAATCATGGCGACTGCCTGACTCGGCTTCTTTCTCCCAGCATTATGTTCTGTTTACTCCGCCTACCTAATTTTCTGTCCTATTAAAGGCCAAGCAGTTTCTTTATTAATTAACCAATGAAAGCAACAGATAGATACAAGACCTACCTCCATCACTGGAGCACAAGAAAGGCCCTGGTGCTAGTGCACTGAGCTGCAGCAAGCTCTCGTCTGCAAAGCTGTGTCTGTGAGCCTCTCTCCTTCCAGGGATCAAGATCACTTTACCAAATTATTTTTTAATTCTCAAAGCAATTCTCTGAAGCAAACGTTAATAATAGTCCCACTTTACATACATGAAACAGAATCAGAGAAGCAGACGCAGCTAATGGAGTTTGAGTTTAATCCCTGGCTTCAGCCTCAGTTGCCCTCCTGCCCTTCGTTGCACGGCCATGGAAGTGACCTGATCTTGAACTCAACATAACCAGGGATGGAATGGAATTGGGTCCAGCAGGGGCAGCCACCATAGGACTGTTGGATATTGGTGTTCATTGCATTAAATAGATATAAACGCCAGCTCCCCTGTTTCACTGGCCTTGTACCCAGGGCCCCAGGGCCATAGTGGACCCTGAAATTCTAGAGCATTCTCATCTGCACACAAACTACTGTTGGACAGTGCATCCCACAGCCTCCTGTACTGATGATTCCTGGCACTTTCAGTTGCATGTGCTCTAGTAGGGCCCTGTGTGACCTGTCTGCTAGACCTTCCAAAGTACTCAGTCTCTTCCACTATGTGGACCTGGCACTCTGTGTTCCTATCAGGTCTGCCCTAAGTCCTCCTCCATAAAGAGAGCTCAGGGCACAGAGTCAGAATGGAATAAAAAATTGAGAGTCTAATTTTAGCCCTAAAATGAGAAAAATTCAACGATGACTTAAGAATTAGTCTTCAAGCAGGTTGTGGCATCACACACCTGAAATCTCAGTCCTTGGTAAGTGGTGACAGTGGAATCAAGAAATCAAGGCCGTCTGAGTTACTGAGACCTTGTCTTGAAAAGAGGAAAAAAAAAAGTCTTCAATTAGACAGTATGGAAACTGAACTCTTAGACTTGATCCAGCTTCTGTGTCTCCAGGAAGTAGACTTGCTATGCACACTTGAGCCGTGTGGAGGGTGGGGCTGAAGAGTAGGTGTTGGGACTATAGGACATGTGCAGAATCAGAACCTCAGTCATGAGTGACAGGCAAGAAAGCCCCATCATCGACAAACCCTGTTAGTGACAGCTCTGCACACAAGAGCTGAAGGAGCAGTTATGTGGCCAGGGTCTCAGCCAAGCAAGACCAAGGTCTGGGACTCAGCTGTCACTGAGCTGGAGCAGCTGGGCAGGCCAACCCTCAATTTATAGGAGCCTCTGGACTCTTGTAGTAAGATGATATTAGATGCCTATAGAGGAAACCTGGGTGGCAAAGCAGCTGGGTCACTGCAATCTGTCAACAAGATCTCCAGGGAAAGGAGTGGCCTTGTTGATCTCGTGTTGAGTGGGCTCTGCCATCTGCTGGCTGAGTGACACTCTTCTCGGGATAATCAGTCCACCAAGTTTCTGGGTGAGGGTGGGATGGGTTAGGCTGTTCGCAGAGAACTCTAAGGGCTACGTGAATGATCCCCAACCTCATTTATGAGCAGACAAGGGAGGGAACTTGAAGACTGAAGCATCCAAACCAGAACCAGAAGGAGTCCTCTCCTCTCTTCCCTCTCTGCCTCATCAGACTCCTGACCTGGGAAGAGGATTCTGCTCAGACTAGGGTCAGCTGCTACCAGCAGCTTTCTCCCTTTATCATGTTGAATAACCATTAGGTTATTTAAATAACCATCAGGGCCACTTCAGCCTAGAGAAGTCAAGGATTGCTGCTCGGCGTGGACGGATGTTTCAATCCCAGTCATGTTACCTGAAGAGGTGACTGAATATTCCTGGAGAGAAGTATCAGGATCCAGTTAAGGGTCTCAGCATTCTAAGGTAGCTCAGTCTCTTTCCACTGTGACATTCCAGATCTGCAGTGTGGCCATGTACCCAGAGCTGCTGGGTCAGACCCCAAGCTGAACCAAACTCTCAGATCTTCCCCAAGCTTTAGAACATGGGATGACACAGAATTTCTCTGTGTACACTGACTACCACACAAACAGGAGGCACTGGGTGTAATTCCCCAGTGCTACATGAACTAGGAATAATGTGATGATGTGTGCCTGTAATCTCAGCAGTACAGAGGAAGGCCGAATGATCAGAATTTCAAGGTCATCCTTAGCTACATAGCAAGCTTGAGGCCAGCTTGCTCTACATAAGATCTGATGATTTTTTTAATTGTTTATTTTCATTTTTTAAAAATGCTATCAGTTCCCCCACAGGACTCTTTAAATTAAATGTCACTAATCATAAGTGGTTCTTCCTCAGCCCCAAAGAAGAAACACTCAACAACTAGAAGCCATTGCCCATACCCAAGGATGAAGCCTTGGTAGAACTATAATAAGATGTGAGTGCTTTGAATTACCATGGCAATCGCCTAATCCAATACATAGAGGATGTTGAGTAAACATTCACTAAGTTAAAAGAAAAAAAAAGACTCTAATTTTAACTTTTCAAAAGAAAGTTAAAAAGCAATGTGAATAATGGTATATGGCTAGACAGCCCTGTAATTTGGTTCTTCAACACATACCAGAAACTGTTTTCTTCTAAAGGAAAAAGCCTTCTATGCCTGCTGATTGTAGTTATATTCATTTTCTGCCAATTCCAGGTAGGGTGTGTCCCCTGTGGAGATTGAGGATGGGGTCATACAGCTGCAGGAGCAGAGTTCAGAGACTGCTCTGGTTTCCCCAGCTCCCTTCAGCATCCTGTGCTCAATACCAGGAAAATGACCCAAGTGTTATATCCTCACTCTGTCTCATGGGAGGAATAGAGGGACGTCCACAAAGCTCTCTAGGGATGAAGACACCGTGGACATTATCCATATGGGGGAAGTGGTGGCTTGGGGAGGAACAGAAGGCCCAAACGAGCTGACCCCTCTGAGGTCAGAAGCCTTGATCAGGCCCTAGCAGTGGGATTTCAGGAGAATGGAGAAAAGACAGCAACCTTCAGTGCACAGCACCATGTGGAGACATGTGGCATACCGTGAGAAGGGCTGGGCACAGGGCTTGTCATAAAGCTCTCATTAGCAGCCTGTACAGGGAATGGTGTCCTGCTCAGAACACACTGAGCCCACAGCAGCTCCTCCCTGTGTTATGTGACTGGCGGTGAGCAGGCTGTCTCTGGCTGTCACTAAAGCCTGCTGTACAGGGAAAGACTCTCCAGTTGGGGCCAGTCACCTGCCCCTTCTCTACCCCCTTGGCTGGCTCCCGTCCTGCAGAAGATGGCCAGTCTTCTGAAAGTCAGGGACACTCTGCACTATGGACCTTCTCCAAGGCTGCAGGCCAGCCCTGTGAGCACCTGCTGTGGTGGCAGCCAGTATCCTCCTGCTGCTGCCTGGAGTTGGGAAATGCGTTTTTCACCTTGTCAGGAAGCAGGGCAAAAGCAATTTACAGACGGTCAGCCAGAAGCGGCATGCAGCTAGAGGTGTTTGGCAGTTCATTAAACAGTGTGGACTAACGCTTCCAGACATGTCCACACCATGTATCGGCGTTCAGTCATCCAGAACTGGCAGGGGCTGGTGAGAGGACTCTTGGGACTCTTGGCTGCTGGGTGATCAAGGATCAGGGGCTCTGAGGGACTCAATGTGTGGGCACTGCATTCTGTCCTCACCAACTCATACAGAAGCTCTATTCCTTAGTGCATCAGAATAGGATGGAGGGGCCTTTATAAGGAACTATGAGGTCATTAAGAGAGATTACTTCTGTTAATTGATGGATCTCGTTCATGGGAAAGAGTTTCCTATAAATGAGACCACCCGAAGGTGATCTTTTGCCCACAACCATTTCCACTTCCATTTCTCTACCATGAACCAATGCCCCAGGCTCTCTCACTGAAAGCCTTGCAAGTATTCTTGAAATTTTCTGTCTTTATAACTTTTAAGCTAACTAAATCTGTTCTTCCTGATGTACTCAACCTCAGGAATTTTGTTGTTACAACACCAAGAGGACCGAGACAGGGAGCAACCTAGAAAGCATCCCCTTT
Organism: Chionomys nivalis; assembly: GCF_950005125.1. Lineage (NCBI taxonomy): Eukaryota > Metazoa > Chordata > Mammalia > Rodentia > Cricetidae > Chionomys > Chionomys nivalis. The sequence goes on along the minus strand of NC_080093.1, from coordinate 767,043 downwards.
GTTTACAAACAGATGAAGATTGGCAAGTAACTCTCTTCAGATGCAATTACTCACCTGCTCACCCTTTCCACAACTGCCCTGAAATGGGCAACAAAGACCCCACTTATGGGGAATACGTTATATGGAAAGCAGAAGCCCCCAGAAACTTTTCGAGGAGTCTCAGGGTACATAGCCTATAAACAGCGAAAACAAACTCACCTCTCAAGATGAGTGAAATAGGTAAGGCATAGGGGTCTAAAGACAAAGCAAAACTGCACCTTTCAGGAGTGCCAGTACCAGACAATGCCAGGATCTCCACAGCAGGAATCCAGCAGTGCCCACTCCTTCAGCATTGCAAGTAGCTGTTACAGAGTCCTGGAACTTCAGTGTATCAGTAGCCCTGTATGGACCTAAGGAAGCTGTATAACTTCCAGGAGGAAGCCAAGAAATGGGAGGGACTTCACAGAGGCCCAGAAGGCTTAAGGTGGCTTCTGTGGCCCAGACCAGGGCCTAAGGAACTGCAGTTCCCTAGAGGGATGGGTGTGACTGGTTAAAGAGTGTTGGGAAGGCTGGTGTGCGCCACTGAGTATTGACCCCCCTCCCCCCCCAAGGCCAGGCTGGACTGGGCCATGCAGAGTTGACAGTGCTAACACACACAGCGCTAACACCAGAGTGAGTGTGGCCAGGTGACAGATGGGTAGGGAGGAGGACAGGGCCTGTTATTGGAGTTCAGGCAGAGTAAAAGAAAAGTGGAACTCAGGTAGCTGTGGGCAGTGGGGGGACTGTAACAGCCACGGCAGCAGCTTGGGCCTGATGTGTGTGGCCTGCCCCGTTCTTGCAGAGGCTGAAGCTGCAGGCAGCATGGGCAGTAAGGGGGCTGTGTGGCTGCAGAGTAGAGTGCCTGGCAGTCAGTATTCCTGCATTATGTGGAGGGGTGAAATAGAACATGAAATTATGCAAAGGGTTACAGCGGAATTTGGAGAAGTTCAGAGTGAAAGAATCACACTGAGGGTTTGGTGCAGAGAGAGAAAGCAGACACATTCAGTGCCAGTTATAATTGGGTGCTAAAGTGCACCATTTATGGTTTTCAAATGGAGGGTAGCATTTCCTTCACCAGTGGAAGCTGGTGAACCAAAGTCAAGAGCATTCTCATGTCTCTTGAGAGGGCAAGGACAGAGATCTCTGGGAAAGAGGGGTCATTTATCACCAAGAGAACAAATCCAGAACCCGCCCACAGTATCCTATCAGAGAATGGATTCCAAAAAGCCAGTTCATGAACCTAAGTCCTAGTCCCACTGTCAAGCACCCCCCTCCCAAAACAGATCAAGCCACGTATCTGTCACCCACATTCAGAGGGCTTAGTTTGGTCCCATGCAGGATCCTCAATTGTCAGACTTCAATACTTTGATACTTTGATAGTTGGACCTTGGTTGTAAGTCTCAGAAAGAAGTAGCCAAATAAGGGATTAGACCTTGGTGACTAGCTTTAGGAATGTAATCTAGTGGCTTCTGGCAAGGCGAAGGGAATGGGAGACAGGAGTAAGGTCTGCCAGAGCCATGCACAAGTGGGCTAGTGTCCCTTCAAGACTAAAGTACAAGTACCACTCAAGTCCAGCTTGGTGAACCAGTGAGTTTTGCAGAAGCAGAATGACTCACAGACAGCTGCATCACCAAGGCCCACTCCATCCAACATGGGTGACAGTTCACAAGAGCTGGGAAACCTGGAGCAGACTGCACAGCCTGCAGGGAGTCCTTTCCAAAGTGACTCTGGTCTAGACAGTCTTCTAGACAGCCAAGCTGCCTTCTACTTCTTCCAGGCGGCTTGTCTGGTCAGAATCTTCTTTGTATGTCTCCCCCACCCCCACCCCTTTTTTTAATAGCTCAGCTTGTCTTGAGTCTTCTCTGCAGCTTAGCTTTTTCCTCTGAGGGGGACTCTCAGCTTTTATTTACTCTGGCAAAGGGTAACCTAGGGAATCTGGTCAGTTTTAGGGACTTCCTGAAGCTACTCTGAGTTTTTTGCCTTTTTGTTTAAGGGGTTTCCCTGTAGGGTGGAATGTTTTAATTTTGGAGGAAACTGCTACACAATACCAACTTGCTTTTGATCATGGTGTTTCAAAATAGCAACAGTAACCCTAAGATGAAGTTTAAAAAATAGTTTGTGTCCAAATGTATCCTGTGCACATATGCGCCAGGTTCAAAGTCATCAGGGGAGGACCCCAAGTGTGGCTCCTTGTCTTTCATCTTGTATTTTTGAGGCATGGTCTCTGATTAACACTGCAATGCCAAGTTAACTGGCTGCCAAGTTTCCAGGGATTCTCCAGTCTCTACTTCCCATCTTGCTGTAGGAATGCTACCACACACGGCTTTCACAGGTCCTCAGGAGTCAGACTTCAGCTGTCACACAGTATAGCACACTACCGGGTGATCTCCTCAGCTCCAAACCATTTTTGAATTGCATGGCTCAAGTTCCTTAGGAACCATTTATTTGGGGGGTAGGCAATTGCTTCAATCCCAGCACTAAAGGGGCAGAGGTAGGTGGATCTCTGAATTCAAGGTCAACCTGGTCTACAGAGTGAGTTCCAGAACAGCCAGGGGCCACAGAGAAACCCCTCTCAAAAGACAAAAAAATAAAAACCATTATTTTTATAAAAAATAGCTTTAAAAGATACCAATGCCATCCACAATAGTTTCAAATACGTTACCTCACTTTTTTTCTTTTTCTTTAGTCTTCTGTGTACTAGCATGTGAGTAAACAATTTGGGGGTGGACAGATGGCTCAATGTTGAGTGTGTATACTCCTTTTGCAGAGGACCCGGGTTTGGTTTCCAGCACACACACACAGAACTCATAACTGTAACTGTAGCTTCATGGTTCTCATTCCCTAATGCTTCAAACCGTTAATACAGTTCCTCAAGTTGTGGTGACCCCAACCATTTTTGTTGCCACTTTATAACTGCGATTTTGCTAGTTATGAATCACAATGATCTGCTATGCAACCCCTGTGAAAGGGTTGGAACCCATAGGTTGAGAGCTGCTGCTCTAGCTCCAGATTAGAGGTCCTCTTCTGATCTTTGCATGTACTATATGCACATGGTACACAAACTCATGGATCTGTAAGTGCACACACTGAACACTCCATGGAGCACAAAGGCCGATGACAGCATGTCTACAGCATTTGTATCTCATGATTATGTCTTTAAAAGAAACTTCTCCATTCCTAGGGGTGGGGAGTCATTGTCTTTTTTGTGCTGTGCTTTTAAATTTAATTTTAAGCTCATCTGGGCTTTCTTTGATGAATGGTATGACAGCAATCAATTTAATTTTCTCCAGCAGTTTTCAATGAATAATTCCTTATGGCCAGAATAATTTTAAAAGCCAGTGTTAACACATGCCTTCATTCCTATTTTTACCCATTTCCCATTACCCCGTCTATGCTTACACTACTGTAACTGTTTTAAATTTAATTGAACTTTTGAATAATGTGCCAAAAAAAAAATACATCACAGCAAGTTCCTTCTATTTCTTCTTTCAATGGGTATTTTCCTATTTTCATCTGTTACACTTCCATATGAGGATTTACATCATATTAAAAACAAGGGTTTTGGTTTTTGGAATGGTTTTGTATAAATTCATATATTAATCCAAAAGGAAATGACATGTTTACAACAGTCAAAATGTTCTTATTATCAAATGCTTATAAACTTCTGGGCTTCTCCATAAAGAAAATCATGCCCATTATATATGCTTATAGCAATGTATACACACATAACACATGTCTAAATCACACGTGTACATACTACACCTACAGTATATTCATACATACAATACTACACTCACAGTACATTCATTCATACTTACTATATATACCCAGAGGACAGGTGTATACATATCACCTACAGCATGCATACACACTAAACCTACAGTACACTTATAGACTATAAGCCACACCTACAGTACACGCTCACATACACACTATATACACCCACAGTACACGTCTGTGCACACACTACAAATGCGTAAAGCACATGTAAACAAACAGTTCTGTAGTCACTGATCTAGAGGTTAAGGCTGACTGTGTCTGAGTTGTGTCTACCATGTTACAGAGTACCCTCTCTGTAAGTGGAACTCAACATGCATGTTACAACAGTGAACCAGGTTATCAGAGCCAGGACATTTGCACAAAACTTATAACAAGACAAATTTAAGGACATTTGTACAAGATTTATTTTTCATTAACCACAATGTTTTAGAGTGAGAACATACACCCAATACAGAGGAGTGTTTCAAAATCCACCAAATGTTTAGAAGGAGAGAGCCCAGGCCAGTGGCGTTGTGCCCCAGCTCAGGAAGTGAGGAGAGGTGAAAGAAAGTACCAGATCTGCCATGTTATATGACAAACGGTTGGGAAACTGGACAGCAATGCCTCATTTGCTCTGCTATGCTGGTGGGCGGCAAAAGCTTGGTGCCTGCATGGCATTTCCATATTTTGTATGAACATTTGTTTGAGCCACAGTTTCTCATTTTTAAGTGACATTAAATAATTTCTCCCCAGTCGCACGGCTGTAACACTGACAAAGACAAAGAGCCAAGGGTGCCGTCAACCATTCACCCAAACACACCCTAGGAGAACATTTAGTCTTACTGCACTTAGTATAGTCCCAATAGTTAAATGATATATAAGAACCAACACAACTATTTTTTTTCCAAACCACTCAACTCTTAACCCCATGCTGACGACTTTCCCAGAGGAGCAATCCATCAGCACTCTTCTGAAAATGAATCAAGCCTAAAGTGAAGTTCTTTTACAGCAGAGAATGGTTCTGTAAAACAGCAGGTCCTGCAGCGAGGTGGTGGACCCCTCTGGAAAGAGGTCCAAGTTAAGGTCTCGGGCAGGAGGGAGGAGGCAGTGACTACAGTTAAGTAGCGGGGGACCAGAGAGGAGACATTTCCTTTGGGAAAGAACAGGTACCTTCTTCCAAATATTCTGGGAATCAGAAAACAAGGGAAATTTTTATGTGGCAATTAAAGCACAAGAGCCATTTCTCTACGAACCTCTGCAACTTCTGGTAAAAATGAACTTTATTTTGCACAGTTTTTCTGAACGCAGTAATCACAACAGAAAAGGTTCTCTACACTGGGTTTCAGCTGTGTCAGTTACCAGTGTCACATTCCAACTTTGAATTTTAAAATCCCCTTAAGAGATTACCACTTGGATAAAAGCAAATATAATATTCCAAGCTATGAGCTCAAGGGATACACCATAAAAACAAGGGATACACCATAAAAACAAACAAACAAAAAACCCCAAAACTCTCTAACAGTTGGATAGCTAATGCAGGCTTTTTAGTTGTTTCTTATTATCTAAGATTAGTATATTCTATGAATATACATCCATAGAATAATGCTTAGTTTAATGTTGGCTGCTTAATAATTGAATCTTAGCTCAAGGGCAATTAACCAGAGAAATAATTAACTACTGTGAGAGGAAACAGGAGAAAACAAAACAAAACAAACACAGCCTCAATAAGACAGAAAAATCTGGAAGTTATTTACAGGGAGAACCGAGAGGTCATTTAAACACTATGTGCTCCTCTTCCCATGACCTGCAGAAACCAGTTTTGTTTGCAAGCTCACCACGGCTTTTGCTAGTAGGTGTATGAAGCCTCTTGTGCCGATAACCTCTGATGATGTTTGGTCTATACAGAGTACATTGAAGTGAGGAGTGTGCAAATTGTTCCTGAGGAATCATTCATGTGTGCAAATTTGCAACCTGACAAAAAGCAAACAAGGGGAGCAGCAGCTACACAGGTCTGAGCACTAGAGACACATATGCAGTGTCATGACCAAGGGCACCCATTCCTCTGCACTCTGCACCTACACACAAACCAACTTCATCCTAACAAAAAAGAGAGTAAACGACTTGTTATGGGAACCAGAAATGTTTCAGTAACTAGTAATAACGCACAATTTGTGGCTTTCTTTTAGGGCTGACTTCCAGGCAAATGCACACACTTGCCAGCTTAGCCAAATAACTGCATTACAATGACTGGCTAACTGATCTATACTATTTGGCCTTTGAGGATCTGGTTAAGTAGTCCTCAGCAGGAATAGAAAAAGTGCACACTACACTGGCAAGAACACAAGTACACATGAAAAGAAAACATTTTCTGGAAATACTAAGTGGGAGAGAACAGGTTTTTATTTCCTCATAGTTGAGGACTAAGAATTCTGTCAAGATTTCAATTAATAAGCTAGACCAATTTCACCTTGAGTAAGTTTTACAGACTGTAAGGATCACACTTTCCCCCACACCTTTTAGCATCTGTACAGTTGTAGCCAACTCTAACTCAAAAAATTTCACAGGCTTTCCCTGCACATTTTGTGCTAACACAGAATGAGTATGATTACTTCTCCATTAATTTAATAACAAAAGCACCCACTTTAATGCCAATTTACATAATATAATGCTTTTATAGGGAAGGTTCTGTTAGAGAAAAAAATAGTGTACTCTCTTTAAGGGGAGGAGTATAAATTAAGACACTGAGCTACTTACCTATGTTTCAAGAAATGTTCCAAGTTTACTGTCAAAAATATTAAAGCCATGTAGAAGAAACCAGTTCCAAATGATATTACAATCGTGTGGCAAACATTCCAACAGAAAAGCAAACTTTGGACTTCTTGATAAAATGAAAATTTCCCTTGCTATTAGAACAGAAAAGGCTGTGCAGGCCACAGTAAGAGCCTGCCTGTCCCTACTCTAGGTTCTTCAATATAACCCAAATGAAACTAAGTCAATTAAAAACCCCACAAACTACCAACTGCAGAGAAGTACCCAAAAGAGTCAAGCTGTCAGCTCTTACTATTCCTCCCCTAGACCATCATTTACAAATCCTGAACTGCTATAGGGCAACGTTCTTGCCCCTATATCCCATTTCTAACTCTCTGCCCACTGAGTTCGCAGCAGTAGCCTGAGGAGGCATTCTCTGAAGGCTCAGAATCACTGTCGGCTAAAGCCTGCTAAGCACAAAGCCAAGGCTCACTTCACATTCAAGCAAAATTGAGGAGAAAAATATTTTCCTTCACCATGTCTATTTTTTGTTTACCACTGGAAAAACACCTGGAGTAAGCTTCAGACTTTTGTGAGGACCTAAAGAGCACTGTTGGTGCAGTGAGACAGAAAATCCAGCTAAAGGAAGCCTTCAAAAACCAGTGCAAACTCTCCCCTCCTGTATTCAAATATCAAACATGATGTTTACAAGATACAGGGCAGAGTTGACCTTTTACAAATACTAAATGCATCGATTAAAATGAGATGGACCAAGACTACTCACCATATTTGGCTTTACTAACACCGCTCCCTAGAGGGATTCAGGGAGCAGCTCCCCCTGTTGGGCAATCTCTACAGTAGCACAGCCCTGGACCAGAGCTCCACCCACACTACAGAGGCTGCTAAGTTCAGATGGGGAGATGGCAGGAAGGAAACCACTCAGTAAGAGTCGGTCCCCATGAGAACTGGGACAGAAAGTGAATTCTGACCCCTATCCATTTTCTCAATCAGGTCCTGCCAGAAGGCCGCACCAGAGGCCTTGGTGGGTCAGTTTGGGATATCAACTTCTCCAGGAAGCATTTTGAGTTTGATGACATGGTCACACAGTTGCAAAAGTGCACAAAGCTCAAGGCACAGAGTTAAAAACGTGAACTGATGGGGAAAGTTATAGTGAAAGCAGTTATTAGCATTTTCCTCCATAAGACTAGTGCTAAACATAGACCAATTCTGAGTTTAAAACATTGTTTGGGGCACGGGTGAAAACACTGTACTGTAGCATCTGCTTGGTTTTAAAGCAAAGATATCTTGACACGAGACACCATGTGCTTAGTCTACAAAAGAACAAGACAAGTGCTTTAAAAAAATTCTTTCATTTTTGTATTTTTTGGAGGAAGCTGATTTGCATGTTGGGCTTCAATTAGCAATGGCCACTCTCCAAGACACTTGCTCTGTAGATAAACTTAATAAAAGATTGTCCCATTTTAAAATCACCCTCAAGTCTAGCAGCAATTGTTTTTGTTAGTTCTTGTTTTTTAAAACTGAAAATCAAAAGAAAGAAGTGTGGCATCCTCTCTGAGAACAGCCTTTGACAGAGCTCCTGAGTGGTGCAGGCTCCACTGTGCCTGGAACAGTGTCTGCAGCTCCAGTGTCTTCTCTCCGGGAGAAAAGTCCGTCAACAATCACTATCTGTATCCCCTGGAACCTGCACAAGCGGATGGGCTGTCTGGAAAAAAGGCCAGAAGAAGAAAAACTATGAGAGACAGAGAGCACTCTGTTCACACAAGCTATTTCTCTCCTGATCCCCACCTCCTGATGTGTTTATTTTTAAAACTTTGAAAAATAACACAGTTCTGAGAGAACTGAAAAGAAGCCAATATCACCAGGAACTGACCTTGGGGCATTATCCCAGAGTCTTGGTGGTCTCTTGGCACCTGCCTGATCCCAAGGCCAGAAGGACTTCAACTTCACGAGTCATGCTGTGCCACCTAGACCACCAACTCTACCCCATGGATTCCACACTATCCTCAGAAGCTGGCCCATAGCAAAAACCCATCAAAACAGGAAAAGCTTCATTACTCACTATAAGCCAACTCATCCCCAGCTCTCTTCCGGGACTGGTCACCTCTAGGGATAAGAAAAGAGAAAGAAGTCAACAAAACTGACTGGTTTTTTTACACACAAAACCAGCAGAAATAAATCGAACAGCTGTCCTAACCCAACAGCCTGTTTAAACAGACATTAAACGTCAGCTGAGTCATTTACTCCGAGTATTTGTACCTCAAGGGTATGTAGTCTGCAAAACATAGAAAGTTATTAAATGAATGATCATCTATAAGGACAGTTTACACTGAGAACTAGAAACAAGTGGAAAGTAGAATATGTCTTTGACGCCAATCTTGGGTTCTGTTAATATTATCCCCAAGAACCTGCACACAGTAACCAAACTTTAAATATCAAACAGAGAGAAGTTAAAAATCTTGCCCTCAAGGCCCAAACTGAGACCCTCAAAGCCTTTGGAAGTCAGAAACTAAGGTGTCTGCAGACCCTTGAGGTGGAGAGCACAAACCTTCAGATATCGTGCCCAGTCTAGCTTCACAAGCCTAGAGGCAGTCAAGAGTGGTTGTGAACAGGCCTTACGCCTCCTATGAATCACACTCTGGCTTTCTGACTTCAGACACTAACCGAAAACTCCAGTGCTTAAGCAATGAGCAGTAATGGCTCCACTTGTCTCAATCAACGGTGCAATCAATCCTCCTTCCTGAAATACGCTTTTCTTAGCTTCTCCTGACCCTCTCCCACCCACTGGTGGTGTCCTGTGCTGCTCTGATTAACACAGCCATAGGCCATCTTTGCTTCTCCACATACATTCTTCCCTTTCTTCTAAGATGCAGACCTTGTCAGTCTGTAGCTCGGAAATTTACAGACAGCTCTTGATTTCTGTCTGCCTGAGATCTGTAGGTTCAGTATTCTCATTATTAAATACACACTGAAAACTACCATACCGAGAATATAACATCTGTTCAGCTCCATCCCCAAACCTTCCTCAGGCTTCTATTATTATTTTTTTAATTAATTTATTTATTTATTAAAGATTTCTGCCTCCTCCCCGCCACCGCTTCCCATTTCCCTCCCCCTCCCCCAATCAACTCCCCCTCCCTCAGCAGCCCAAAGAGCAGTGAGGGTTCCTTGCCCTGTGGGAAGTCCAAGGACCTCCCACCTCCTTCCAGGTCTAGTAAGGTGAGCATCCAAAGGCTTGTATTATTCTTGACAAAGAGTCAGTTCACACCTCTGATTAAAACTCTTCATAACTTTCCACTACAGTTTAAAATCAATTCCAATTCATCTCCCAGCCACTGTCAGGCTCTGGACAAAATCTCCCACCTCATTTTCCAGCACTTACCACCTCTGCTCACTTTGGGGTGGTAATCTTTTTCTGTTTGCTGCTCACTTCCCAAGGCGGTTGCATAGCTTGTCTCTTCCTCCTCACCTCACCATGTCACTGATAACCCCTAACTCTACTTCATTCTCTACTTCTCTCACAGTGCTTACTTTTTACTTGAAACTGTATGTACTTTGCAAGTTTATTATCTCTTTGCCAACAGTAGAGCGTAAGTACCACGAAAGTGATAACTTTTCCTGTCTTGTCCACCCTAGTGCCTCAGTGTCTAGAACATAAGAGACACTGGCAATCTATCTGCTCAATCAACAAATTGGTTAATAATTCACAATCTCAGATATTACTAAAAAGCTGACCTGAGCATCCCACATTTCAATTAACCAAACAAAATAATACCTGATTACTAAACCAATGCTAATTTTGAAATGTTGTAAGATTTTGAATAATTTTCCAGATATTCGAAGTTTATTCTTTCCCTTATTTGGTTCTGACCAAGACAGACATCTCTTGCTAATCTAAGGATCCTTGATGACTGGCAGAGAGACCATAATACATGACTGGAAGGCATATGGTTCTTCACAGTGAACATCTAAAAGAAATTCCACTGTATTCTCCAGGAATAGTCCTGAGCAGCCTAAAAAGATATCCGACTTTGTGCCCTACCAAATCCAGCCGAGCAACTTCTGTGGTTATAATACTGATTAAAACTGAAGATTCAAAACCTTTTATCAGAACCTCTACTTCTAAACAAAGTATCCATTCCTACCTCCTCTCTCCTTAAATAGAAAACGAAGACAGACCAGTAATAGGGGTGAAATGCAAATGTGGAAACAGTAGGCCAGAGGAAAGTAATTGATGCAGATGCAAAAAACAAAACTGATTCGTGAAGTCTGCCCGCTGCACACTGCTCTATGAAACGGAAAAGCCCAAATCCAGGGCCCCCCCTCTCAGCAGAACAAACAACAACAACAAACCAAAAACACCAGTATCTTTACACGGTTTTACTATATTCCAGAAACAGAAGTCACCTCTTCTCAAGCAGAACATCTTATTTGCCCTTGCAAAATGTTTGGTGGGACTCTAGGCTGGCCTGAACAGGTATTTCTGACAGCAGACATCAACCTATCCTCCTCTCCAACCAATTCAATTACCCACAAGAAGATCATAATGCTTCAAGACTACATTACCACTCTAGTTTCAAAATAAGTCTTCCCTGTACTTTCATGCATCTAAAGAGCTACTGCAGAGGAGAATCTATCTGAAGACATTTGCATAGTATGTAAAAACATTTCAAAGACTTTGACACAAAATGAGGAGCTTGGAATTCCAATAAAGAACCACAAACTTGGTGAAATAAAACTCACAAATTATTGCTCAAGTCCAAAGAGGCAGTCAAAGAGTTATCTGAGAGCCTATATATTTTGGGGGTTTCTCCCCTTTCATATCAGTGAACACTATGTCTCTCTAAGACAATCCTAGCTAGATAATGACTCAAGAAAACATCAGTCTGACAGGGTATTCCAAAGAAGGCCCATGACACAGAGACAGGCTTGCAACAGGGTTGAGCGTGGCAGTCCTTTCTGATAGGTGGTTAATAAGCCTAAAAGTGGCATAGGATGTCAGCTCTGGCAGGGCCTACTCTGCTCAAAGTACCTGTCAGAATCACTTAGAAGGCAGAGTTTAATCCTCAGAGTGTGTAATATAGTGTCAACTATAGAAGTGTCTTAAGTTTGTGCTACAAGACATCTCAATTTTACTACCTCTTAGAATACAACCTAATGTTTAAAACTCAGTCAGAAGCTGTTTTAAAGAATTCATTATGAGTAATAACAATTCTAATTTACTTCAAAAGCCTAAGGCAGTTCCCTGATTCCCTTGGCCTTGGCAGCACAACACTACAATAGTTCTCTGAAAGCAAAAGAAATACTGTATGATGGCGCTTCCAGAGTCAGCTACTCATTTCATCCCAACCCAACTCTGATATGAGATACATTACGTGCATCCATGAAACTGTCAAAGAATGTGGCATTAAATGGCTTCACTCCATGCACAAAATACTTCAATACTGGAAGATACAGGATTCCTCAATCTCAAACAGAAAAGCTACCGCTTACATTCAAGTAACACCTGTCTGCACTGACACTTCTGGTATAAGCTACTAGGGAGGGAACTAAATGACCAGTGGAATTCTCAGTCCCTCCACTACCTCATGACTACTGATGTCACCAAGACCACAGCCCCCAACACAATGAAGTTCAATCTGTGGACAGACAGACAAAATATTTCCTTTCTTTCTTAACCCGAAACAGATTAAGTAAGCAACCATGGTAAAGGCTGTTTTTGTTTTGTTTTCCTTTCCTTTGTTTGTCTGTTTCTGAAATTCAGTTTGGCCTCAGAATTTTTTAGAGAAATGTCCATCCTGTCCCATCAGATAATCAAGATTCAATCTGCTGCTTGGATCTTCATTTTCACAAATTTCCTTAACACTAGGTATTCAGATACCAGAAGACAGGAGAGACAGATAAACATGAAAAGTTATGAAAATATAATTAGTGTGTCCTTGACTTCCTAGCACAATCAAGTACTTTCCCACTGAAAATCAGACTTTTATATTAATTCATTCTAACTTAAAAAAAAAAAAAAAAAGACCTGTGTTTACTATGATTTCTCTGGGGTACAGCCATAATTGCAAACATTTTAGAAAAATAAACATAAATACCAAAAGCAAGGGAAGGAAAATTTCTGGACATTTATAAAGAGAGACTTTACTTTTAAAGAAAATTTAGATTTAGAGAAAACATGACAATAATGTTTTTGCATCGTTTCAGGATTAATGTGAGAGACTCTAACCTGGAAGAAGGCCTTGTCCCATCTAACTGTTCATTCTTCAAAACGCACACAGAAATGCACAGCTTCCTCCAGCTTAGCACCCAGCTGGGAATGTCCAGATAAGGAGCCCGCAGCTCCGGCTCTCAGACAGTGATACTCGACACTCTTTTTAGCTAAGCTACAAGCCTAGGAAAATGGGCTTCACTTTCACTAAAGGAAAGCCAACTTGCCTGGTAAAACCGTTCTGTATAAGTTCTCTTTGAAGCTTCTGATCTTGAGCGGCATATTCAGATAGTTCAGATTCCACAGCTGGAGGCAGAATGTTTGGAATAAACTTAGAAAACAAACTCGGAGCCATCTGAACCCATTCTGTAAAAGGAAACATATGATTTGTTAAGAAAATAATAAGAAATTTAAAAAGCAAGTTTCTTATTTAAACAATAAGAATATATATTAAACCAAATGAAAACTTAGTCCAGCCCTATTTTGGTGAACACACAAAAATGTATATTTTTCTTTCTAAAAAGTATAAAGAAAATTGACATTTTTACATTACTGATTCAAGAAAATTAAATAAAAACCTATAACTTTTGTCTAAATCTTGCAAAAAAATTATAAAGATGTAGGAAAACACAAATGAGATTACTGTACAATGCTGAATGGAAAAGGATGTGCTGAGAAGCAGCTAGATGGCTAAACCAGCTCTCTATGAGCCAGTAATTCAACAAGAAACCAGTCCCAGAACACAGCACTTCAGAGGGAACAACAAGTATAACCCAGAGAGGAAAAAAATCCAAATGGGGCAAGGAAGTGGAGAACTAGTTAGTGCTTTGCAAATAAAAATTTCTTTTGATCCCTGTTAAATGACAACTCTGTGTGGGAGTGGGAATACAATAGTAAAGAGAATTACATGGTTATCAAGAGAAAGACCAGAAAAATAATCTATAGAAAATAAAAGAGCAAAGAGAGGACATAGGGATATATTTCTACCAGACATAACAAAAATGTATATTAGAGTATTTGTACAAATCAGGTTCAGAGAAGAGTAAAAGACAGGATGAGCCAGGTGGTGGCGGCACACACCTTCAATCCCAGCACTGGGGAAGCAGAAGCAGGCGGATCTCTGTGAGTTCAAGACCAGCCTGGTCTACAGAGTACATTCCAGGACAGTTGGGATTGTTATACAGAGAAACCCTGAATCAAAACAAACAAACAAACAAACAAAGACAGGAATGAATTATCTGAAGAAAAAATACACAGCATTAAGTAGGCTTGCTAATATTAATTATTCAAGGTAAAACCCACGTACACACTGGTCAGGGATGGCACTGCACCTGAACTTCCTGAATAAGGTCTTCCATGAGCACTATTTAGGGTTTTTCAAGTATTTCAGGTTAGGGCTTTCAAAATGCCCCCTTTATAAAAATTCTGGCTGTTTATACTGAAAGAAACATGACAATGCTCTATAAAGCCGGCAAGCCTTCTTTAAAAACTGCAATCTGAATCTTTCAGTGAAAGCCCACATTTTTGATTCTGTGTGGTGGCGGCCAACAGCAAGTAAAAAGTAGGAAAACAGTGTGCAACTGCAGAAGGAAAGGAAACATGCAGGAGCGGGAGCAATGCAGGCCAGCCAGTCTGAAACTCCAGAGGCCAAGTCCTTCCACCAGGTGGTTTATCTTCAAGTAGTCGTTAAAATAAAGATAATGAAACAAAAGCGTATAGATCAGATGAAAAGAGGCAAAGTAAGATTGCTGCAGCTGCTCCAAAAGTGAGTTTTTAAAAACTCTGACAGAAAGTTAACATCAACACTAAATCCTCTAAATTGCCATTGGGTGAGGGCAGGGTGAGGGCTGAAAACCTACAAGGTGACTGAAATGTGGTGAACATGATCGAGGACACCTGTGGCAGAAGAAGCTTCTCTGTTTCAAATTCAGCTTTTGAAATATTCCAACCTCAATCTGTCAGGTGACTAAATTTTACTAGACCAGGAACATAATGGGTACTGGCAAGACATGGAAATGTCAAAACATTTAACAGCGTCTCTGAACACGCCTAGGGTAGCAAAAGGTTAGTCTGTGATAAAATTCACCTTTTGAAAAGGACAATTCTCACAGAACTCTCCTCACAAGGAGTATAAATCCTATTTCCAGAGCTCAACCTGGATAAAATAGCATTTAGATAAACAGGCATCTAAATTTTTTCTCTACCCATAGTGATTAGCTTTATTCTGTAATTTTGCTGCATATCTTAAAGGCCATGGCTGATAAACCTGCCTACTTATGAGGCAGAATTTGTCATTCTACACTGGGAAGACTTCCAACATAAAATAAAAACATCATTCATAATCTAGTATACAAAAAATTCATGAGGATTCTTAACACTATAGGAAAATGAAATTCAAATATCAGAAAAGCTAGAAGAAAAATAGCTTACTAGAAAATGTAGTAAAATATTTTTAACTTTATAAAAGTAATTACTTGATACAAATGATTACTGTTAAAAGTTACAATGAATAGAGCTCAAGACCAAAGTTAGATAATAAACATGAAAACTCTACAAGTCACTAATCATTTTATAGTACCTCAAGAAAAAATAATTTCTTGCCAGACAGTGGTGGCAAATGCCTTTAATCCCAACACTTGGGAGGCAGAGGCAGGCAGATCTCTGTGACTTCGAGGACAGCCAGGGCCACAGAGAAACCCTGCCTCAAAATATTAATAATGATAATAATACTAATAATTTCTTGATAGCAGTTTCACTTGGTTCTTGGTTCAAAATTTAGCAAACTAACAAACTAAATTTGAAGTGTCTTTTAAATCAATTATCAATTCATCAAAAATAATCATGAAATTCAAGTGATGAATACCAAGTTAAAAATGCTTATTATTGGTATCAGGTTAAATTCTTTTTTTAAAGATTTATTTATTTAGTTTACGTATATGGATGCTCTGCTGACTTTATGCCAGATCCCACTAGAGATGGTTGTGAATTGAACTCAGGACCTCTGGAAGAGCAGCCAGTGTTCTTAACCACTGAGCCATCTCTCCAGTCCCTAGGTAAAAGTCTTCATTCACATTTTATTTTTTTGGATCTTCAGATAACAAAATCTCACAAAACAGTAATTTCTGTACAAAAAAAATAAAGTATCTTTTGTGTTTACTGATTGTAGGACAATGTTTTAACCTGAAATTTCTACCAGCTTCTCCTGTGGGCATGTTGTAAATGGTAGATAACTCGGTGGCAAACTTGATGTCCTGCAAAGGCTCTTTGGATTGCTTTGCAACCACCATGTTTTTCTATGAATAGGCACAGTAAGGTCATTTACAGGCCTCCCTTGTGAATATGGGCACTGCTTATGTTTCTTCCCCCAAATTCTCATGACATAACTTTATCAACTGTTCTAATCCCTTGTCAGTTATGTAATGAGCTAGAAGGTGTAATTTGAGTGTGTATTCTTACACATACTTACAGTGTGAAATCAAAGAGAAACTCCATAAAAACAAACACACTATTCACTTTCTTGCTTTGTTAGCTATGAGGCTTTCCGGCTGGCTTTAGAATCACCCCTCCTGCTTCAGTTCACAGATGACTGTACTTTCAACTGTCAGTACAGCAAATTATTCTGTGGATCTCTCTCAGGTGCTACAAAAACCAAAGCAGCTGCTTTTCACTGGTAGAAAACAAGTTCCAAGCAAGTCCTAAACCAACATTTCATGCAGATTTGAGTTCCAGGATTTTTACTACAGTAAACCCAAATGTCATTTGGCCTTAGAAAGCATGTAAGAACCAATGCCCTTTGGATAAGGCAGTAATAAATAAAAACACAGGCCCAATCCCAACAGAAATGACAGGTGTTTACCTGGTCTGAGAGTGTACAGGCCTTTCACAATATTTGCCATAGTTGAAGGTGTGACCTGAAATGGTGTTGACTGGGCTTCTAAAAGTAAAGCTGGAATAAGAAGAAAAAACAGGTAATAAAAGAAAAAAAGAGAAAAAGAAAAAGAAAAGAAATAAACAAAAATGAAAAAGAATTTAAAAAAAAGGAAAAAAGCATGTAACACTTGCTAACAGTAAAAATTTCTCTCTATTAGTATATTGAAGGCCGAAGAGGTAAACACCACAAGAGCAGCACAAGACAGATCAAAAGTTAATACATACAAAACGATTACAAAGCCTTTAGTACAGCACTCAATAAAACAGGAATCTGTTGCTGACTAGTAACTGAAGCAGTGCAGGGTCTGAGAGAAGTAAAGCAACAGAACTGGGGGACTCATTACGTAGCTCAAAGTGTCTGCCTGCGTGGGGAGAAAATGACAGGTAACCCTTATTTCTTCAAATCACCCTCATCTTGGATCAGAAGTTGTCTTGGATTTTATTGGCTGAGCATCCCTAATGCAACAAATCTAAATACTCGAATTTCTGTCATGCTCAAAAAGCTACAGATTTCAGCTGGGAATGGTGGCACATGCCTTTTACTCCCGGCCCTCAGGAGACAGAGGCAGGCAGATCTCTCTAAGTCAGAGGCCAGCCAGAACAACATAGTGAAACTCCCTCCCCATCAAATACAAAGTAAATTATAGATTTCAGAGTACTTAGGACTTTCAGGATTAGGGAAACTCAACCAATAATAATCTTATTAACTGTATCAAAGCTTACTTTCCCAAATGCCATAGCTCCATCTTTCTACAAAAAAAAAAAAAAAAAAAAAATCTTCTTATGCAAAAGGGCAGAGATGATGACAACTCACCTTTTCTACTTCAGCAACTCTGAACAGTCAACTTTCTTTTATATAACCTACACTTCCTCCATTTTTAAAACAAGGAATTACTTCAATAATACTTCTATTAATCATTAACATATTAATTCCATGTCTATTGGGAGACCAAGTGCCACAGCCCTGAAACAGTTCATTTTTAATTCGTCTCTCAAAGATTAAACAAACAAAAAAAAATACCAACTATAGAAATATTGTACTATCCAAAACAAAAAAAAGGGGGGGAAAGGGAAAAAAAAAAAGAGAAAACTAAATAGTGCGATATTTATATAAGCCAGGTTTGTAGTTAACTATTTTCCTTTATCCTTGTCTTTTTAAAAATGGAAATACCTCCTTACACTTCAAGGATTTGGTAACTTCAGACTTGGGGTATAACCTGCTATGGAGTCTGCTAATAAAGATCACCAGAGGTGCTTTGTTTACTCTTCCCATCTCATTATCCAAATATAATTTCGATTCTGAATAACAAATTTTAAGGAAGACAAATGTGAACTGTCATAAAATCATGATATGTCAAAATTTACTGTTTAAAAACTGAAATTCTAAATGCTGTGTTCCGAAAGCCTTAGGTACTCAGCACGTACCCCAAATGTAAGTGCTCTTTTTTACCAATCTAAGTTCTTAATTTTTGACCAATACCTGAGGTCTTCATGCTTAACCACATCCTCAATATGTGGCGAAGTACTGACCTCAACAACAGTCCCTCCATAATTTCTATGTCAACCTAACAGCTATGAAGAAATGGCAAATTTAATAAAGACATACAAGGCATATGAAATGTGCATAAATAATCTGGGGTGGACTATAATTAATTATATTCAAAGAATAAATATTACTACAGCTGGGGGTGCAGTTCAGTTTGGTAGTGTTTGCCTACCATGGACAAAGTCCTGGGTTTGACCCCCAGCACCACGTAAACCAGGCATAGAACGTGAAAGAAGGGGATCAGAAGTTCAAGATCATCTTTAAGAGTTCCAAGCTAGCCTGGGCTACAAGAGACTATCTCAATAAAGCAAACAAAACAAAAGAAAAGGTTATCAAGAGCTGATAAAGTATTTTAATAATTTGATAGCATCTTCTTGTCTCTATTTATACTCTTGGGAGAAAGTATTCAAGTTTAAAGGATTCTCCAGCTTTTTTCCCCCTTAAAGAACTGGGATTTACTAAGGATGCAAGGGGTGGGGTGTTTACTGCACCTAGCAAATTCTGAACTTTGCTATCTTTGCTTTAACCAGAGGAGCATTTCATATGGTTAGGAACTTGTATTCCCTCTGAACCCTATACTCACTCTTCCTTCAGCACACATACCACAGAGACACTGGTTTTACATGGACTGGAGCTAGTAAAGTGTTGTTCTTAGTAACTGGTTTCTTCTGAAAGTCATTTATCAAAGAACAGGGTGCTTCAACAATCCTGTTACAGAAGTATATCAAACATAGGGTGTTCTAATCTCTCTTCCCATGTTATGGCATTAAACTCTTAAGTAAATTGCTGAGTCCTGAGCTCCTCTGATGTTTCAAAGATTCCTTGGTGCTAAGATCTTGCAAAGGGTTTTCTTATTTTAAGTTTTCATTACATGTACTCACAGCGTGTGTGATGCACACACGTGCATGCATGTCACTGTGCATGTGTAGAGATCAGAAGACAACTTCAGAGAGCCACTTCTCTTTCACTCCTACGCCAGATCTGGCAGAAAGCAGCCTGACCTACTGAGCCGTCTCACTACTTTCATTGTTCAGAGGATTCTGACATCATACTTTCTCTGAAATGTCCAACCTGATTATGAATATATTTATTCTCACATCTGCTCAGTACAGCACCATCTAAATCAATTAATGTAAATCCTCCTAGCTCTACATTCAGTTTAATTCAAAGTGAAAACTTTTTTCTAAGGAAAGCAATTTTGTTACAGTCAAAACCATGTCACTTTATTTTCCAAGGACACATGTATGCAATGATCATGCACTGTGCCTCACCTATAACAGAAACTCTGTTTCTTATTCACAAAGTATTAATTCATGAACATGAGGACATCGAGTACCAATCTGTCTTTAGCACACACTCTTGCCTTATTAGTTTAAGATATAAACTCTCACACACTAGTCAGAAATACCCACCCCCCATTGAGAGATGGGTAGGTCCATCCTACCCAATAGGATGCAGGAAATCTTTCCTGTGTCCAGGACTTTAAACACAGTTCCAAGTTTCTACTTTATGAATCTTGGAACATTTCACTATTGGAGAAAGTCTAAGAAACTAAAAACTGCACTAACTTAGCAGTCAAGCAAGCCAGCAATGGAAAGCCCCAGCTAGGCCACATCAGCCAATGCAGAGCAGGGCAGAGAAGCTGCCTCACAAAAGCCCTTTCCAGAATACACAGCAGATTGAAAGACGGTGCTGGCTGGAGCCACTGTACTTCCAATTGATAGTTAATGGAACAGTAGCATGTCCAGTGTGCTAAAGACCAAAGAAGGAAACTAATGCTACAGAAATGACTACTGTACATTAGTATGGACTTTGGTTTATTAATATAAGTTTAAGGTCAATTTTGTTATATGTACTTTTCTACTTTGTTTAGGTATTATGTTTATACAGCTCTACTTCAGTCTCATTCTGAGAGTTCAGGAGGCAGGATCTCCATTTTGGACTGAGGTAGAGGTAAGAGCCAGTGGCTGGCTGCTTTGCTTTTCTGGTCTTCAGATTGAACCCCAATATCTGTTATCTGTCTCTGGGTTTTTATTAATCATGCTACAAACTAATGTTCAGATTTTTAGAAAAACACAGACATTGGGTGTACTTACTTGTGTTGTAGCCACTAGAGTCAAAATACCAACCCTGAATTACTGTTGTTTTGACCTTATTTTTATCTGTCTCAATTTCTATGGTAATGACCTTAGTGTAATGAAATTTAAATAGTATTTGTAAAGTATCTAGAACAGGTCCTACTACATGTAAACTGTGTGTGTGCCTGTTGAAAATCCTTGTGCCGATCATCTATGCAACTGTTCAAACATTTACAGAGCTTCCTTGTCCTGGGACCCAAACCAGTGTGGCCAGCAGCTGTGTCTTCCATCCTATGTACAATACATACCAGCTGCTCAATAAATATCTGATGTGTTTAGTTTAATCCAACCTACAAAAATGTAAGGCCTTTTCTATTTGCTGGGAAAAGGCTGTATCCTTTAAGTGTCAATTTCTGAAAAGCCCAGACTAGAAAGTACTTACAATCAATTTAAGTGTAATATTCTCTTTAATATTTTCTATATGTGCAATAAAGTTGACTTCCAAATTATTAGCAGGTATAAAGTCATTTAGAAAGAAAATACATATTTCTATCAGACATAGTGTTTCTTTATAAAATTTTAACAAAGAAGAAAATGTGCTTTAAAATATTAAAAAAAAAAAAAAAAAAAAAAAAAGCCAGGCAGTGGTGGCGCACGCCTTTATTCCCACCACTCAGGAGCTAGAAGTAGGCAGATCTCTGTGAGTTCAAGGCCAGCCTGATCTACAAGACCTAGTTCCAGGACAGGCTCTAAAGCTACAAAGAAGCCCTGTCTCCAAAAACAAAACAAAATAAAAAAAAATTAAAAACAATGTCAGTATCAAGGCTATAACCAATGGTTAGAAGCTGGTGCAGTAATAAACTCTGAATTCCAGAACTTGGAAGGCTCAGGCAAGAAAATTGCTTACACTTTTAAGCCAACACAGGCTAAACAAGGCCCTCTCTAAGAGACTCTGGACTCTTTGGGAGCTAATTGATGTCAACTGAATCCATACGATTTTGTAAAAACTGTGCCTTGCAAAAGTAAACTGGTCTAGTATATAAATCCCTTCTCTTAATTTAAAATCAAAAGTAACAAAAAGAGTTTGTGATCAAGCTTAAAACAATTACTTTGTAAGTTTCAGTAAAACATCTGTGTGGTAACAACTAATTACAACTGAAATACTGCAAGAAAATATAAACTACAGTCTACATTAGTACCAAATTACTAAAGAATGCCTTGCTGGGTACTGACCAAAACATGAGCTTTCTTGAAGGTGCGGAGAGACAAGTGAAGGTACACCTGGAGTCTACTCCTTTAGATGAAGAGGAAACGATGCCACCTACTGTGAGCCAGGAGTGGGGAAAGACTGAGCTTGGCACCTATCCCTTATTTAGCTATCTACACAGCCATGATAAATACTTTACAAATGCTCATCCACAGGAGGCTAGCAGCTCGCTAACACGGTGAGTAGCAGCCACACTAGACTAACAGTAGAAACCAGATAGACACCTAGCACCCCTTTGAGAGTCAGTGATACTGCAGTTACATGCAACCCTGCTAATCAAACTTCTGCTCAGTGAAGAAAGGCAACACAGATCAGGGCAGGCACAAGACACTGTCCAATACATGACCTGCCTAAGTATTCCAACAACAACAGATGACTGGTAAATTAAAATTTCAACCCCAGGTGTCTCTCTCTGCAGACTGAGGTTGGTTTTACAACTTCCTGCTCTCTGGTTCTAGAGATGTCAATATTGGAATTCAGAAGACAATGATCTCAGATGAAAGGAAAAGAGTAAGAATGAGCTGGAGAAGAAAGGGAAGAAGGAAAAAGGAGACCATGGCTAGTGCTGTCTCCCCCCATAAGAAGTGAAATTACTTACGCATTAGGCTGTAAATGTGCTTTTCTGCAACGTGTTCCGTAAACAGCTTTATAAGATCATCTTTTAAGTCTCTGTTAAGTTTAGTTTCTATGTAAAACTTATTCTGAAAAATAAAATAAGTTTTTATATATCAACAAGGGAAAGCAATCATACCCATGAGTGGGAGAACCAAATAGTGTTAAAGGGAATAATGTATAAATGTACTGATTAAAAAAATAATAATAAGGCCGGGTGGTGGTGGCAGCACTTGGGAGGCAGATGCAGACAGATCTCTGTGAGTTTGAGGCCAACCTGGTCTACAAGAGCTAGTTCCAGTATAAGCTCCAAAGCCACAGAAAAAGTTTTTTTTGGCATAAGGTTGAAAGGCTGAAAGATTCAAACAATCCCAGCACTATGGAGCCACATTGTGTGCTGTGTTCTTTAAGTGTTCATCACAAGCATCAAAAGGCAATGCTGGGAAACTCAGGACGGGCACTCGCGCTTCATCATTGAGGCTGAGGACAGGCAGTGGAAGCTAAGAAGAGTCCCTGTAAACACGCCTGTCAGCAATGGGCAGTGTAACAAACTCCAGGTACCATCTCTGCTCAGAGGCAGACATGCTAATCAGGCTGAGAGCAGGCAATGCTTGAAAGAAGTTGTTCAATTATATCTAAAACAGATAAATGAGCTATATGGTATACAACAAGGGACAAAACTGAACGTGACTCCAATGTCCCTGGGAACTGCCTACTGTTTCCTTATTTACCTGAGTCACTTTGAATCAAGTTTTCTCTTTCTTGCAACCAAAATCGCCTAAACAAAACAAAAATCTAAAACCATTAAGTTTATTCATGTTTAAATGCTAGCTCAATGCCAAAGGGATGAAAACAAACTGTTCACTCACTCTCTTGGTTCTGAACAGTGTTCTCCTTTCTGTAAAAAAAAAAAAAAAAAAGCTATAAAAGCCAGGCAATGGTGGTGCAGGCCTTTAACCCCAGGCAGAGGGAGAAGGATCTCTATGAGTTGGAGGCCAGCCTGGTCTATAAAGCAAGTTTCAGGACAGCCAGAGCTGTTACACAGAGAAACTCTATCAAAAAACAAACAAAACAAACAAACAAAAACAATAATAAAAAAAAAAAGATGTACATGGTTAGTTAAAAACTACAACCATGCCAGCTGTGCGCAATCAAAAGTGAATCAGAGCTGATCTGTGTTCTAGCTCTACAGTCACATTCTCTACAGAATGTGTGACCCCCTCCTCTCCCTGGGAGAAAGCACCTGCTGAGAAAACACAACACACTGCCTGTACCCTTTACCCTAATGTTACGTTCTAGGAGACCTTTCTCCACAAAATTATATAAACATGCCATTATTTTAACTGTATATTTTCCTGTTTTCCATAAATTGTTTAAACAGTTTCAACTGATGACAATACATATATGCTCAATGTTTTGCTATTAAAAAGACATTAAAACATAACTTATACATAGGCAATATTTATATCTATTTATATCTATTTATGAATTTGAGAAAATCTAGAGACAAAATTTTGAGTCTTCCAAGGCAATTTTACCAATTTATATTTCTACTGTAAATTATAGGCCTCTTTCTCTACAACTTCATCAGAAGTATTTTCAAGAACTTTTTAAAAGTAATTTTAACTTGTATTTAACAATGATGTCATATATTTTCCTTTTATGCTATATATTTTCTGTGAACTATACAACTCATACCCTTTGTCAAAAAATAGTATTACTGACTTTTTTCTAAGTAATCCATGAAACTAGTTAGCAAAGACAATAAACCTAAGTCTTGTGTTTTGGTATTTTGCTGAACAAGGGTGTTTTATTCTTACATCAACCAATATCCTCCTTCCTGACAGGATTTAAAGTTCTTCTCTCAGCGAGAATGTGGAAATGGGACCTGTATATGGGGGTGCGGGGTAACACAGAGGGGGATAAGAGAGGGTAGAAGGAGAAAGTAAACAGAATGTACTATGTATAGGATGAAATGGTGAAAGAACAAATTTAATAAAATAAAATTGTGAGGGGGAGAAGAAATGCCTTTCTTCACTCTCAAAATTGGGCATGATTTCTTCTGTCACGTTCACTTTTAGGCTCATTCCATTTAGATGTGTTGTGAAGAATAAGGTAGTGATTACACCTCCTGTTCTCAATTCTAGATTCATGAAGACACCCATCGTTAATCTGACTCAGGAAAAGAAAACCAGAACACAATTAACCACATGGTTTGGGAGGTAAACAGAGCTCTAACTTACCATATATATGAAAAGAGGCACGATGCTCTGTAATGCTCCCATATACTGTCCCAGAGCTATATTAAATCTCTCAATATAGAGGTCTGGAGGGCTGGCCTGTAAGAAAGCATAGCAACATAAGCCTCTGAGAAACCAAGTAAAAGTCCTTCTTCAACCTCCTGCAATACAAACCAACTTAGAAAGAAATCAACTTCCCATAAGATGTGTAATGTGGTGTGTGTGTGTGTGTGTGTGTGTGTGTGTAAGAGAGAGACTTATATTTTAAAGTCAGCTAAGGTGTCTTTGTTCCAAATCAGTTTAGTCACCTTTAAAAACTGTAGAACTTTAACATATTATGTTTTTAATAAATCACCATTGAATTAGGGAGACAGTCCCTACAGGAATCAAGCTATATTGGGAGGAGGGGGGCTCAAACATGTAAAACAGGTTCAAGGTTCAAGATACTACTAGAGGGGCTAAAGAGATGCCCAGCCATTAAACATGCTTGCTGCTCTTGCAAAAGTATCCAGGTTCAATTCCCAGCAGTTTACAACCATCTGTCCCTCTGGTTCTAGGGAACCCAATACCGCGCAAGCACTGTACACATGAGGTATACAACACACACTCAAGTAAAACACTTATAAGAAAAAAATCAATTTTTTTTTTTTTTTTAAAAAGACACTGTTAGAATGGCTAATAAATTTTATAATGCTAGCTTGGTTGTAAACGGCTACTCTAGCTAATAAACTATCAACATGAGAAGTAAAAACTCAAAGAATTCACATATACATGCAGGTCTAGACTGAAGTACAGTATAATGCACACCTCCTAACTTCGCCCACTGCTACAAAATACTAAGCCACAAAAGTCACTATGGAAGCCGGGCGGTGGTGGCGCACGCCTTTAATCCCAGCACTCGGGAGGCAGAGGCAGGCGGATCTCTGGGAGTTCGAGGCCAGCCTGGTCTACAAGAGCTAGTTCCGGGAGAGGCACCAAAGCTACAGAGAAACCCTGTCTCGAAAAACCAAAAAAAAAAAAAAAAAAGTCACTATGGAAACCTCTTTTTTACTGTGTGCTGACTGAACATGTCTGGTCTCCCAGTATAGCTGTATCTGAAATAAGGAAATAATTAAAACTCCATGAGGTCATAAGGGCATGGCCCTCATCCTACAAGACTGTGTGCCCTGAAAAGGATACCAAAGGGCTTACTCCCAAACATTTGCTATCAAAATGTGGCACAGAGGAAAGGCTTTGGTGAAAATGCTTCTTCCTACAAGTCAGCAAGAGTCCTCACCAGGAACCCCCTAATCCAGAACTTGATCCTGAACTTCTCTGCTTCTAAACTACTATAAGAAATAAGTTTCCCAGGCTGTGGTATTCTGCTGTAAGTTAAGATGTTATGTTGTGGTGCTTTAAGTTGTTATGTTTTACAGAAGATTTATTCATGTACTTACCTTATTCTTTAATTTTAAAAGAAGCCTAAATGAAAGAGTAATTTAAAAGACTAAAATATTAGCAAATGTAAAATACACATGTTCAACTAAAAATTAATTCCTGGGTTAGGGTGTTGGGGAACGTATAAAATACAAAAACATGAAGTCTGTCCTTTGGAAATTTCACCATCTGGCAACCAGACCTTAAAGACAAATCCTGCTTTCTAGTTCTGCCACACTAAGACTACTAAGTAACAAGTCCAGCAACGTGAAATGAGGGGGCTGGAGAAATGGCTCAGTGGGAAACAGTGCTTGCTGCTCTCCTAAAGGACCTAAGTTTGGTTCCCCAAACCCCCATTATCAGGCAGCTCACAACCACCTGTAATTCCAGCACCAATGATCCCAGCCTTCTGGTTTCTTCAGACACATTCATCCATAAAAATACAGAAATACATATAAAAAAATTAAAAATTGTTTTAAAGTGAAATTATAGAAGCCATGCCCTAAGCTATTTGAGAAACATTTAATGTTCTAATACTCTGAAATGTTTTTAATTTTTTAAATTCATAATTTGTAAAGTCACCTCACAAATGTTTTCATTTCTACCTAGCAGCTTAGAATACACGCAGGGAACTGTCTCTATTTCATCTTTCATTACAGAGCACTTAAGGTCTGGTGTTCTCTTTCCATGTCTTTTCCTAGTCCTCCTAACTGCTTGTGGAATAAAGGTTGTCTCCATCATATGTAGGAGGTAAACAGCTCAGAAATATTTAACTATTTGACTGTGATCCCAAGCTAAGCTTAATATGTACCAAGACTAATCTGATCTTGGGGACTCTGGGTTACTTTGTGCCGAAACTCCCTTCTTATTACTCTCAAATCCGCCACCTTTTATTCTAAGTTCGGACTTCTCAATTGAAGGCACACTGTCTACTTTTCTCATCTACAGCCTATACCTTTAACACTGTCCAGCCCAGCACATGGACCAACCAGCCAATCCCAAGTAATATCAGTGTCTTTTGTCTGCCCAGACATCTTTCTCCCCACCTCCATCAGACCTGCTTTATTCCTTCAAGATCTACTGTAGCTTTCTCAAAACATCTGAGTTTCATGACCCTTAGTTGGGCAACTCACCCTGTCACTAACTGCAAGCCCTGAGGCAGGATCTGTGCCTTACCTGTTACTCTACAATCTGACCAGAATGTCTAGAATACAGGACACAGAGATGTATTTTTCAAAGACATCTTTATAATACAACCTAGCTCTGTTTAAATCTAAATTTCTATTTTAGTATTAATAAGGGTTTACGGTACTAATTCATCCCTTAGAATTTTCATTTCCATTCTGAGGAGAGATTCCCACACTACGTTATTTCTAAGGATGTGTCAAGAATCAAAAAAACAACCTCCTATCCATGAGTAGGAGTAAACAGCAACTATGTGCCTAACACTTAGAAAAATCCAGTATTATTTCCAAAAGCAGTCTGTCAACCAGAGAAACTGGGGGAAGTGATTCCGCATTATAGGCTAACTACCAGAAATGAACAGACACACGCAGCATCTTTCTCAAAGCAGCTTCAAAGAATTCAGGAATTGATATTCAGCATTCAAAGAAGTAAATTTTACACATATAGAAGAAAAAAATTCTGAAAATCCATTACATTAAAATATTTTTCCCTTTTCATGAAAAGGACACTTCGTCTAAGAGTTAAAAACATGAACACTGATCAAAAGGCACATTGAACAGCAGAGAGAATGAGTAAAACTGAGCTCCGTATTCCTTCACAAAGTCCCCAAGCCTCAAAGGCTAGGAGTATAAAAAGCACTTTTTGTGCTAAATCAAATGTCAGAACACTCAGCTTCTTTACTTCCACATTTCATGCAGCACTTACCCACTTAAAACCTTGGAAATAACAAAGACCATAAATTATTACGGTCTGAGAAATAAACTTCATCTTTTCCAGGAACCTAGAGATAAATGTCATTTTGAGAATACAAATCAAACTGTTCCTCTTTAAAACTTAAAATCAGTACACTCTGGTCTCTACTGGGAAAAATGCTGCCTAGTTTGAGCTTCACTATTCCAAAATGACAGTACCTGGCTTGGATATTAATTAAATAAAAAAATTGCTCACATCAAACAAGGAAAAGGAATCTGAGGGGGAAAAAAACAAAACAAAAACTACTATTCTAAACTCCTCCCAGTCTTTAGGGGAAGTGGTGCCAGTGCTTGGGCAGGCAGACAAAGGAGCTCTACCACAGCCATACCCTCGTCAGTTCAATGGGTTTAGAGTTTTACTTTCACTTCTTCCTCCCTGAAACAACGGCCATTTAATTATTTTCTATCCTTTCAAAATATATTGCTTGTAGAATTAAGAATCTAATAGTTCTTTGCACAAATGTGAAATTATTCTAGTACCAATGTGTACTTTTTCTAACAATCTATCTTGGAGTAGGTTTATTTTATTGAGTCTAAAACATTTTGATCCCCGGAATGATTTACACTATTTAAAATAACTAAAGATGGGGCTGGGTACATGGCTCGGCAGTTTGGAACATTTACTGCTCTTGCAGGGAACCCAGGTTTAGTTTCCAGCACACACATGGCATTTTACAAGGGATCTGATTTTGTCTTCTTGCCCACACAGGTTCCTGCACACACATGGTGCACATAAACTCACATGGGAGCACAAATACACATGAAAATAATAAATGATAAATCTTTAACCTTAAAGACTCCAAAAAGCCTTTTCTATCTGGAATTAATGAAGGTACAGGGGAGAGCATCTGTACTTCCAAGGAAGCTGAATCCCTTGAGCCCAGAAGTTTGATAAGAGCCTATACAACAAGGTGAATTTAGTGAATATACTACCACTCACCAAAGCATACACAATTTCCAAAACCAAATTACAGACATTTTAGGATGAGCTTGGTCAGCAATGCTGTTTAGATAGACCCACTAGTTCCCAGCACATAACAACTCTACTGCCAAGCTCAAGGCTGGGACAAATGGACATTTGCCATTTGCTGACTGAGGAAGTATGATAAGGCAAAGGCCAGATATAAAATGTTCAGCACTTACCAGTACCCTTCAGGTACTGCCAAAGTGGGAAATGAAAATCACTGAGACTTTGAAACTCAGCAGAGAACAAGCACCTTGGTTTTCAAGAGACATATAGAGTCAAGGAATGTGAATTCTATGTTGTATCAAGAGGAAGAACAAACGAAGCAGGATGTTTGTATAGCATACGAGGAGAAATGAGCCATTTTGAAGAAAGCTAAAAGAGTTCACCAAGAATGAAACTTAAGTTTTTGGAAGAAGCAACTCTATGCTAGAAAGCAAGCTGCCTCTGGGCTCAGGCTTTAGGTAGTAGGTTAAGAAGGACAAAGGCCAAGAGAACTCTAGCTTTGTGAAACACAAAAGTACAAGAGCATAGGCAAAAGCTAGTTAGTTCAAATTAAGGCTATGCACTTTTTTCCCCTCCTTACTAAGGTCTTCAAAAGTTCACCAGTGCAAGCAATCTACAGATTCAATGCAATGCCCAGCAAAATCCCAGCAACATTCTTCACAGACGTGGAAAGAACGGTACTCAACTTCATATGGAAAAGCAAAAAAAAAAAAAAAAACAGGATAGCCAAAACAATCCTGTACAATAAAAGAACTTCTGGAGGCATCACAATCCCTGACTTCAAATTCTACTACAGTACTGAAAACAGCCTGGTATTGGCCTAAGAACAGACAGGAGAACCAATGGAACCGAATAGAAAACCTAGATATTAAGCCTTCAAACACCTGACTTTTGACAAAGATGCAAAAAAATATCAAATTAAAAAAGAAAGCATATTTAACAAATGGTTCTGGCAAAACTGAATAACAACATATAGAAGAATGAAAACAGGCCCGTAACTATCACCGTGCACAAAACTCAAATCCAAATGGATCAAAGACCTCAACATAAAGCCAGTCACATTAAACTTTATAGAAGAGAAAGTGGGAAGCACACTTGAATGCATTGGCACAGGAGACCACTTCCTAAATATAACCCCAGCAGCAACAGACACTGAGAGAAACAATTAATAAATGGGACCTCCTAAAACTAAAAAGCTTCTGCAAAGCAAAGGACACGGTCAACAAGACAAATCGAGAGCCTACAGAATGAGAAAAGATCTTCACTAATCCCACATCAGACAGAGGTCTGATCTCCAAAATATACAAAGAACTTAAGAAATTGGTCATCAAATGAACAAATAATCCAATAAAAGAAAAATGGAGTACAGTCCTAAACAGAGAACTCTCAACAGAGGAATCTAAAATGGCTGAAAGACACTTAAGAAAATGTTCAAAATCCTTATTCATCAGAGAAATGCAAATCAAAACAACTGAGATTCCATTTTACACCTGTAAGAATGGCCAAGACCAAAAACACTGGTGACAACTTATGCTGGAGAGGTTGTGGGGAAAGGGGAACACTTCTGCATTGCTGGTGGGAATGCAAGCTGGTCCAACCCCTTTGGAAGTCAGTGTGGCGATTTCTCAGAAAATTAGGAAACAACCTTCCTCAAGACCCAGTAATACCATTTTTGGGTATATAACCAAAGGATGCTCAATCATACCACAAGGACATGTGCTCAACTATGTTCCTAGCAGCATTGTTTGTCATAGCCAGAATCTGGAAACAACCTAAATGCACTCTGACTGAAGAATGGTTAAGGAAAATGTGGTATATTTACACAATGGAGTACTGCACGGCAGAAAAAAATAATAATATCTTGAATTTTGCAGGCAAATGGAGCTAGAAAACATCACTTTGAGTGAGGTAACCCAGACCCAGAAAGACAACTATCACATGTACTCACTCATAGGTGTTTTTAAAACATAAAGCAAAGAAAGCCAGCTTACAAACCACAATCCTAGAGAACCTAGACAACAATGAGGACACCAAGAGAAACTTACATAGATATAATAATCTACAAGAAAAGTAGAAAGTAGAAAAAGACGAGATCTCCTGAGTAAATTGGGAGCATGGAGATCTTGGGGGAAGAGTTAAGGCAGGGAGGGGAACAGAGAAAAATGTATAGCTCAATAAAAATCAATTAATAAAAAAAGAAAAAAATAAAAGTTGAGATCATCTTTCAAATTTTTAAATAATGTTATAATTCTAGAACTTATTTCATCATATACTTAAATATTTTAGCAATAATTTCTTTATTTCATGAAATATTCAATCAATATTCTGATTTCCCCTAATCATATTGTAAGCCCTATTTTTTTAAACACTTTATTTGGGTCTATGTCAAAATAAGACCTGTATGTTGTGACACTGATGGCAATTTCCTTCCAGTCTCTTTCTAACTTATAGGCTTCCACTCTCTTTTTCATATTCCTGCAAGTTCCATGTTGAAGAAGCAAGGGCATTAAATACTATGGAATTTTTTAAATTGTTTTTGCTGGTTGCACCCAATTCATACAAATGATCTATTCTAATTCTTTTTTATTTGTGTAAAGATCAATAAAAATCAATAACAAAGTTCAGCAGTCACGTATCTTCCATGCTTGCTGCTACTCTGCCATGCGTAGTCTCTTCTGCTGCAGCCAAATCACTGTCACCTCCCTGTGTAACACTGAAGGCTCAGCATCCCTACAGCCACACAACTGCTTCACATCAGAAACAGCCGATAGCATGCTTACTCCAGGATGGACCTACCTTACAATACACCAAGCAAAACAACACGAACAGCAACAAAGGAACATGCTTTGCAGAATCAACATAAATGGAGAGCTTTCCATTTTTTGATAAAATTATCCAATTGGCAACATCCCAAGGTTTGGCTACATTATGTAAAACAATAATTCTTTATGCTTCAATATGTCTTAGGAAGTAGGTATACTGCTATGATGAAATAAGTTTAAAAGTTAAAATATACCTTTGAATGGCAGTCTGTTATATTACATTCACAGGATCTGTTACACAACAGTTCAGGGAAAGGGTAAAACTGAATAATTTTTTTAAAAATTTTCTTAAAAATATAAACATCTGAATTTTAAATGTATAAAAAAGTTGATTATTCATATTTCAACTGATATCTGCATTTAGTGCTTTAGTAGCCCTAGAACATTTAACTTTTCTTTAAATAATGGTCTGAGGCATATAGTTTTCATTCTTTTGTAATTGAATGTCTATATTCTAAATAAATGGAAACCATTTACATATTAAAAAACCTGAATTAATTCATTCCAACATGACAATAATAAAGTCATTACATAAAATCATACTGTTTATGAAAAATAATCTTCCAAAACAAATCCAAAAGTACTTAAGTAACTTTAGTAATTATTTTGACATTTTAATAATTCTGTTACAACTTAATTCTTGCATCTGCTTCACTAATCAATTATTATGTGTTTTGAAGTAAAGGAAGAAAATCTAACCTCAGAATTGTAAATGGGCGAGGGAGAAAGATGTATCTGAATAGACTTCTCTCTTTTTTCTGTGTGCGCGCGTGTGTGTTGTTTTTTTCCTGAGACAGAGTTTCTGTTTAGCTCTGGCTGTCCTGGAGCTAGAACTCAGAGATCCACCTGCCTCTGGCCCCCAAGTGCTGGGATTAAAGGCGTGAACCTGCTGCCAACCACCACCCAGACCTGATTAGCCCTTTCATGACACAACAAATTCTCTTTCTCAGAAGCTTAACAGATGATTGTTTCTTGAAAATTTGTTGCAATACAAATTAAGTCTACTGAAACTACCAATGGGTGCATTAAATATTATATGGTTCTCTGATTTACCTTCTACTTGGAGTCTTTAATTTACATATTTACTACCACTGCATATTGGTCACTGGAAAACAATGAGTTGCATATATCTTCTAACAGCTGACACATTTCAAATACCTAAGTCTCAATAATCAGTCTATTCTTCATCCACTCATTCTTCATGTAAACAGGGTGTTCTATAGAAAAGGGTAGTTTCAACACTCAGACCATACTTTGGTGTATAACTAAGCATTTAAATATGAGACCATAGAAACCATTCTTATTTAAACCACCATAGCCACTAGATATGATAAAGGGATAGCTTAATGAATCTACTCTGAAAAGAAAAAAAGGGAGGATATAGATATAAGATAAAAAGATAGATTACTGGGGCTGGAGAGATGGCTCAGTGGTTAAGAGCACTGACTGCTCTTCCAGAGGACCCGGGTTCAGTTCCCAGCACCCACATTGCAGCTCACAACTGTCTTAAGATCCAGTTCCAGGGGATCTGACACCTTCACACCAGTGCACATAAAATAAAGTAAATAAACAATAAGAAATACTTTTTAAAAAATAGATTACTGATTCTACTTTTAAAAAGAAACTATTAATTTTAAATATTTTATATTGGGTTATATTTTTATATATTGTATACAAATTTTATATATGAAGATAAATTTTGTATACGGAGATTAATTTTGTTAAAACATATTATTTCAGAGAAGAGGCTAAAATTTTAGAACAAAAGGAAAAACCAAAAGGATTTGAGACTTCCCAAGATCAAATTCTTGGTGAGGGCACTTATGTTGACCAACAGGTTAAAGCTCTTTATGATGAACAAATCTTGTCCCTATGCCACAAAACAGCCTTAAATGCCTGGGACATGATTCAAGAACCAGGAAAAAGAATTTAATCATATACCAGGGTTAAACAGGGCCATAGACAACCCTTTAGGAACTTTAAAAAATGTAATGTATAATTAAGAAATATAGGTTAGTAGATAATCATCTATAATAGTCAAGCTTATAGTCATGTTAGTTAGGTTTTCTAGATATATAGAGATATATTTCAGTTAGGTAGGTATTCTTCAAATCTTTCAGAGACCT
Source organism: Chionomys nivalis (assembly GCF_950005125.1). Lineage (NCBI taxonomy): Eukaryota > Metazoa > Chordata > Mammalia > Rodentia > Cricetidae > Chionomys > Chionomys nivalis. Next base: position 733,345 of record NC_080093.1, on the reverse strand, counting down.
TCAGAATATGGCATTTAAAATGTTTTAAGAGCTTAGGACTTTTCATGACAATGAGACACATCTGCTCCTGGCACCACCAATCTACTTCAAGTGGAAGATGGGCATCAAAGAGACTCCTTATGAAGTTGGTTAGCCATTTGGGCAAGAAACTGCTCTTGTCTGGACTGTATGATGAACTGGACATGCAGGACCCACAGAGAAATGACTGCTGAACTTGCCTAAAGGTTCTTTGGGGTTCCTGCTTCATGAAATAGAAAAAGTCTGCTAGACATTCTGCAGGACACAGAAGAAAGTGACTGACAAACTGCCAATATAGGTGGAACTGTCTTTGAAATTTCCTGCTTCATGGAAAAGTCTGCTGGATACTATGGGCCTGTAGGGTGAAGATGGATGCCCCAACAGTACAGAAGAACTTTGGGTGACTGTCCAGGCAGGGAGATGTCTCTGTCAATTCTAGGGTTTTGGAAGTTGCATACAATGCACTTCCTGTTTACTTAGGTAATATTAAATCCTGTTGCAGACAGAGTTGAAGAATAGTTATAGTTTCCTTAGTTATGATAAAATATAAAATAGATATAAATATTGTAACTGTAATTCTTGCTTAATACCTGTTTTGTTATATGTAATTTTACTAAATAAAACCTTCCTTTTTCTTTAAATAGAAAAGGGGAGGTGATATGTGATTCCCCTCTGTATGCTGTGAATATCATTGGTTAATAAAGGAACTGCTTTGGCCCATAGCAGAGCTATAGGAGACAGACCCACTGCTGGTGGGGAAAACTAAACTGAATGCTGGGTTAAGAAGGGAGAAGTCAGTGAGAAGCCATGTAGCCCTGCCAGAGCTGGATATAATTTTACCTGGTAAGCCATTGCCACAAGGCAATATACAGAATAATAGAAATGGGTTAAATTAATATGTAAGAGTTAGTGAATAAGAAGCTAATAGGCCAAGCAGTGATTTAATTAATACACTTTCTGTGGGATTATTTTGGGATCGAGCAGCCGGAACATCCAAGCGGCCTCCTTCAACACCATATTCCAGTCCTGCACAAGAGCTACAAGAACTCTTAACCATCAAACCATTTCTCCAGCCCAATAATTTTATTACCTAAAACCTTCAGTCTTAGGTATAGTAAGGAAAAAACTACACTGGAAGTAAAGAGGTTATTTATTTATTTATTTATTGGTTTTTAAGACACACTATATACTTCAGCAGAATTAAAAATCAAGATCTTTAATTTTTTTTTACTTTTTATTTTTGCTAAGACAGCTGTAAGCAACCAGTTGGATTATACTGCCACCCACTGGGGAAAAAGCAAATAGCAATGCAAAACCTGTCAAGATCTTAACACCAAGAAGACATGGCTGACCTTTACTGGCAGTTGGGTAAGAAAAATATAAGTTATACAATATACAATAAAGTAATATAAGCTGGTGTTTGTACAGCCTGAATAAAGTTAAGACTAATTATGGCTTACTTTCCACTAATTTCATTATTTATTGATTTGTCAAATATAGTATCTACAAACCAAGATATATTTAGCTTAAAAGGTACCAAAATTACTAGTTTTTTTTTTAAAAAAAATAATATCTTAAGTATACCCAGTCAACTGCCCTTTAATTAAAACAGCTGATAAATACTTCCATAAAGTACTGTTTAGTGGGGCTGGAGATATGGCTCAGCAGTTAAGAACACTGACTGCTCTTCCCGAAGACCCAAGTTCAACTCCTAGCACCCACATGGCAGTTCACAACTATCTGTAACTCCCAAGATCTGACACCCTCACACAGACACACACGCATGCAAAACACTAATACACATAAAATATAAAGAAATAAATTTAAAGTGCTGTTTAGAGATTTAAGAATGAGAACTTATACCATTTTCCTCCCCCTGCTCTACTTTGGCTGCTCCTTATCAGGACCTGAATGCAGCATTACCTGTGCTGTTTCCCCCACTTTAATGTTTTTGTCTTTCCCTAAAAACAGTCTCTGCTTAAACAGCTAAGAGGGTAAGATACAGTAAAAGCTCCAAATGACTGAAAGCGAGCAACTGTTAAAGGATAAACAGAACTTTGCAAAACTAAGCAGGCCAGGAGTGGTGGCGCACATCTCTGCACTTCAGTTCCAGCACTGGGGAATTAGAGGTAGCCTTGTCTACAAAGCAAGTTCCAGATCAGCCAGGGCTACATATTAACACCCTGTCTCAGCAACAAACAACAAAAACAAAAACTAAGCAGATTTGCTAAGTTGGTAAAACAATTTTCTGTATATAACTAGTTCCATTCATTTGAGAATCAAAAAAAAAAAAAAAAAAACCTAAAAATTCAATACTCTGGTGATATAGAAAAAAAGGGGGGGGGAACCCCGAGTTTCTTTATATTTAAAAGAGACAGAAGTTATAGGAAGAGGGATATAAAAAATGGGCAGGATAAACTGTCACAATCTCAAATAGAAACTATAGACAAGAATCAAGTGAAGCAACAAATGAGAAGACTGAATGGGTTCAGTTATTTGTTTTACCAATTCAACAACGAGCAACTTTTTAAGTTACTGAAGGGGTAGAAAAGACACTCTTCCAAACTGAAAGGTGTATGTGGGAGTGTGAGGTCTGTGTTTTACAACACTATATTAGATTATGCTACTTTATAAAAATATTTGATGGAGGAATTACTTTCATTTAATAAAGAAACTGCCTTGGCCCATTTATAGGCCAGCCCTTAGGTGGGTGGAGTAAACAGAACAGAATGCTGGGAGAAAGAAGCCGAGTCAGGAGTCGCCATGATTCGCCCACTCCAGACAGACGCAGGTTAAGATCTTTCCTGGTAAGCCAGCTCGTGGTACTACACAGAATATTAGAAATGGGTTAGATCAATATGTAAGAGCTAGCCAATAAGAGGCTGGAACTAATGGGCCAGGCAGGGTTCAAAAGAATACAGTTTCCGTGTAATTATTTCGGGGCATAAGCTCGCCATGTGGGCGGCTGGGTGCCGGGGACGCAGCCCTGCCGCTCATTATTACAACAAATATTTAGGTTTGATAGATTAATAATATTAAAACCTGAAAACTATATTCTCTATTTTTTAGGTCAACACCAAAAATAAATATGGAATGCTATTTCACAGAGCACTTTTTAGTCTCTCCAACTGAATGCACCTTTATTTTTATGTTCCCTGGTGTTTTGCCTGAATGTATAACTGTGTGAGGGTGCCAGAAGCCCTCAAACTGGAGTTACAGACAGGTGTGAGCTGCCATGTGGGTGCTGGGAATTGAGCCTGGTCCCCTGGAAGAACAGACAGTGCTCTCAACTGCATGGCCTGCCCTGTAAGACCTGCCATATTCTGGTTATCACAAAAACTACCTAAGCACCTAGAGAACATGAAGATCAATTATCAAAGACTAATCGTGATACCGTCCCCATTGGTACAGGTCAAAATCAGCTGATGAGTATTCACTCAAGTGTCTGAGTTATGGTTGTGCCTGATACTAAGGTTAAAAAGAGAAGCAGGACAGAGTCCTTGCCTCCCAGAAGAGCCAGGGAAGTAGCCAGACTTGAATACAAAGACAGCAACACAGCTGCAGCCCTAACAAGCTTGTTACTGCTAAGAGACTAGGAGTCCATGAACAAATGCCAACTGTCTGCTTTGTTCTGTTCTGTACTGTCTTGAGGGCTGGACAAGAATTCCAGGAAGGCTGTCCATTGGTGAACAGAAATGAATGTAATACTGAGAAAAGGCAGCTTTGCAAGGCAGGAAGCAGAAGGGGAAAAAAAGTATCTTAAAACTTAGTGTAAACTTAGGTATCACAGATATTTCAATAAGGATATTTCACCTTAATGTTGAAAAGTTGACAAGATGATGTGAACACATTTAATGAAAGGGTCTACAACTGATGAGCGACAAAGCTAGAACCAGGGTCTGAGGTCCCCACATTGTTACCTGCTTTACCTAGCTATTTAAAACTGGTTACCATCTTCCAACAGAAGCCGATTAAAGACTGGCGGGTTGGTGTGTGTGTGTGGTGTGTGTGTGTGTATACGCATGTGTGTGTATATGGTGTGTGTGTGTATGGTGTGTGTGTGTGGTGTGCGTGTGTATGTGCATGCCCAGAAGTCAAGGCAGAAGGATCACTAGTGGTCTGACACAATTCTAATTCAGCAGGTGTTTGTTAGATGAAGCCCAGGTGAGACTGTCAAGAGCTAGTTCAGTTCACTGGGGGAGCACTTGCTTAGCATGCACAAGACCAGAGAATATGATACCCAGAACATCAAGAAAAAAAGAATTTAAAGAAAATAATGTTTTTTAAACTAATGAGATGTGTATTGACTCTAAAAATAAACTCTTTGGGTTACATGATATATACCTCTACATTTACTGACAGTTTTTTAAATACTAAAAAGAGCACAACACCTTTATCTTGCTTTAATCTTTATAAGTCCTTCCTAATAGAAAGTTAAAAATTTAGTTTTGTAAAATGCTGCATTAGTTGGGTGAGGAAAAACAAACTCTGACACAGATATGACTAAAATTTGGGAATACCAGTATCAGTCAAAAGCTGGATAAATAAACAGTGACAGAAACCAGAGGAATGACAAGTTACAGGACAAACAGACCAGAGCAGCAAGTTGCCTTTAGGGAGAATTTGGGGAGAAAGGAGTCCAGAATTAAAAGCAAACTATTTAAGGCACAATAAACTTCTACAATTGACATATGATATATAGGCAGTAAATATCTGTTAATTATTACGGTATATTCAGTTACAAAAAGATGGAGAAAACAACAGGCGAAGGTGTGTATTTTATAGAATGTAGCTCTGTTGATAATTAAGGGGAAAAGAGGAAAACAACAACAAAACAAACTTTGGGCCAAGCAGGCAGCTCAGGATGCAAAGATGAGAAGATACCTGACACCACACATCCTGACCCGCACAGTGGACACCCATGGCACATATGCACGCTGCCCCCAAACACACAAGATAAAATGTGGGGAAAAAACAAAACAAAACAAGGTCAGTGAGAAACAGTATCAGACACAAAGCCTACTATTGGAGCTGTTCCTCACCTTGGAGTGAACCCTGGTCACCTACTGTGAGTGAGTTTTGTAGTCCCTGTTACTTCTACACCAGAATCCAAGTGTGACCTGGTTCTAGCCCAAAGCTAGTGACTGAGGCCAGGCACTCCACTCAGGGTGTTACCTAACAGCATCATCCGCAAGGGTTTGTCAATAGCTTCAGTTGTTCATACAACAAGGGTTAGAAACTCGGAGGCAAACCACTCACTCTTGAAAGATAATACAAATTCAAAAAAGAAGTTAAAATATATTGGATCTATTTTTTTAATTTCACCAGATAGTAAAGTTAACAGAGAAAAAACATTATTTTAAATAAAAGAAATGCTGACATTATGGTATCAGTTATAAACTGAAATATATTCCAAATAAAACGTTCCATAATTTATGTCAAATTTTCAAATATTTTTTCTAAAGATTAGACCATTTAGCCAGTTATCCAACTAGAAAAGTATAAACTTGTGTGGTAAATCAAATCAACAAGATCCCAACTGTTCACGAGATAGCCTAGTTCCACCAGACACACTCAAAGCAGGAAATCCTGATGCACTCAGCACCTTACCTGCAGCTCCTTGGAGACTCGTTCTAAGTGACTGGTTATCTTTTTAATCAGGTCACTGTACATCTGTTCCGAGTGCTGCTGGCACACACACTTATATACACAGCTGCAAGAAGGAACAGGCACAGAAACCAAGTCAATGAAGAAGCATTCCCGGCAATCTAATGTTAAAGTACACTTTCAAAAATAAAACTCAACTTACAACAGGTGATCAACCCAAAACTGAAAGAAAAATCTACCCTCCCCATTCAGTGTTCTGATGGAAAGGACACTGTCAATTAACTTCAAATGACCTGGATAGTACACGTGAAATAGGCATGAGATAATCCAAAATGAGGATCTGAATGTGCTAACTCCTTGTAAGTCAGCTTTTCTCTCTTTTTAAAAATACTTGTCAAAATGAGAAAGAAGGATAACTAGAAAAGAGACGGTTTCTGACTACAAAGGAGCTTGCAATACGTCCTCCTGTACACCAGTCGTGGGGAATGACATAGCTGTCACTTCTTCCTGTCACTGTGCTGATCTCATTTCCCACCCCAGTTCCTAATCTACTGCTTCCATTGACTAAGAGCTAGGTACAGTTAGAACTGATATCAGTCAGCATCAACAGGGCTAACTAGGATCTCCTAAAAACCATGCATTTTTACAGCAGACACTCCACTAGTTTCTCTCACTGGCCTTGGAGGTTTTTCATTGTATATGACAGAGACAGGCAAGCAGAGGTAGAAGTTAATAGTGTGGTCTACTAGATCTATCCTGACATAAAAACCACTTCTGAACCAAACATCCAGTTCACCAGTGTGGAGAATATACACGTCCAGCGTCATCTAATATACTTTATATATCACATTCATGTTGTCAGCAATCAAAATCCATCCAAACCCACACAAATTAAATAGTCACTTACCTGTAAATCTGTTCATAGGATATAGGTATATAGTCACCAGGACTCTGGGTTAAAAGTTGGTCTATGGCACCATCTAATTTTGGCCAGTATGTGCTCTTATAATCTTCGATTGTTATTACATTCATCACTACAAATAGAAGTAAAATAAACATTACTATGTGCCACACAGAAATACAAATCATAGCAAGTGTATACACATTCAAAACCTGTCCTTCCATTACTTACCCAACCTATTTCAGTTTTTAAAGAGAAAGTTGGAAGATGGAGGCAGAGGCAGGCAGGTATCTGAGTTCTAGGACAGGCTGATCTACATAGTGAGCTCTGAGACAGTACAGTGACACTGTCTCAAAAAAAGATGGGGGAACTGAGGGGGGAGACAGGAGAAAGAGAGAGATGAGATGGGGAAGAGAATGAGCCGAAGAGAGAGAGAAAGCACAAACACACACACACACACAAACACACACACACACACACACACACACACACGAACTAGTCAGGAATGTTAAGCAGTCATTGGCTGCTTTCCCAATATGCTATAAGCTTCTATCATCAGTGAAGCATTCTCAAAAATATCCTGACCCTCAAATACATATTGTCACAATTATGTGACATAATGAGCCATCAATGAACTACAAGAAGGTTCCAGGAACTATAGCCTTTTTAATTAATCTTTATAGACATGCCTGCGGGGGGGGGAGGGGATCTATCTAATGACTGAACTACAGGGCTGGAGATTTAAACAATACTGTAGTCTCCCAAAAGAGGATCCCACAAAATGTACTGACATTTATGGTATCACACATACCTAGAATTCGACAAGACCAAGGAAAAAAAGACAATGACCTAGAAACCTTACACTGAAGGGTCACTTCATTTCAATGGACAAACTCAAACCCTCATCACGAATCCTTTCAAGGCCTTAGCAAGCTGTTCCTAAGTTCAGGGGTAACACGTGCTTTACAACAAGATGCTAAAGTTAAATAGTTACCTAAGGATTTCTAGATACCCAAGAAGATAAGAGGTAACAACTTCCAGATCAAGTATTTTACTGCTCATTTTGCCAAAACCTGGGAAGCAAGGAAGTTAACTGGCTTCCTCCAGAATACATGGCTAATTCCAGACAAAGAGGCCAGGCCAGGAAAAGCTTTATTATCATATTCCTAACGTCTAACCTTAGCCATTAAGGATATATATAAAATACACCACTGCTATCATTATTATTCAATTTCCTATAAATCATTTTACTTTTAGTGCCATAAAATACAAGCCAAAGGGCACTTACAGAATGACTTGCTGCCTCTTAAGACAACACGGTAGATTTGTTTTCCCTTTTTGAGACAGGGTCTCATGGAGCCCTCAAACTCCAATGTAGCCACGATGACCTTCAACTCCTGCTCTTCCTGCCTCTACCTCCCAAGAGCGGGACTATAGCTTATGCCAACACATTCAGTTTTAGTGTACCATTAACCTTAAGTACATTTTGTAAATAAGGCTCAGTATAATACTCGTCTAGTATATGAGAAGCCCTGGGTCCAGTTACCAAAACTATGGGGTTGAGGGCAGTGCTAAATGTAAGAAGCATAATCAAAAGTCTCCATATTTGTAAGAGTTCCATGCATATATTATTAACATAGGTGAAAATGTAAGGATAAAAACATATCACTGATTGCCAGAGATTTGTCAATAATGAAAAGGCGTATCTACAAAGGGCTAACAGGGAGATTGTTAGGGCAATGAGGTGCTTTGTATGGAACTGAAATAATATACCACTCTATTTGTGTCAGAACCAAAGGAACTGTGCACCATACAATGAATCAACAAGGCTATAGGTTACAGAGGCAGAAATGAAATGGAAACCTGACAAGTCTAATGACAAATGAATCACAGAGACAACAATAAAGGGTAGAGCTTTGCCTAGCATGTATTAGACCCTGGGTTCGAATCTCCACACGGGGGGGTGGGGGTGGCAATTCTCCTAAAGACTTAATATTATAAATCTCCTTTTAGGAAATTTAACTCAGTGGCTGACAACTCACCTAGCATGTATGAGGCAAGTTCAATACCTATTACTTCTGATTAGAAAAAAAAGTGTCTCATATTAAAGCCTGAAATAGTGGTGCACACCTGCAATCTTAGCACTTGGCAGGCTAAGGAAGGGGGATAGCCAAATTGCATAGTATGCATAAGGCCTGGAATGCATGCTGAAAAATTCCATCAAGGAAGGAAGGATGGAGGAAGGGAGGGAGAAAGGGAGGGAGGGATGAAGGGAGAGAAAAGAATGAAAAGCAAATAAAGCAGAAGGTGTGAGTTCACAAAGAGACATTCCAATTCAAAATAAAACTGTGTGATTCTCCAAACAACTGCCACAAAGATGAAACCTCAAAATACTTACAGGGAAGAGATCAAACTCACAACCAGACTCCTATTGCAAAGGTAGTTAAACAGACCCTTACTGCAACCAAATGAAACTAAGTCTAGAGCACAAACAGCTAGAACCTAGGGCTTGGGAGATACTATACAACATCATGGGGAAGGCAGTTTGTCATAGGAATTGTGAGACTTCACTTGTCCTACTTAGTTAGGGTTTCTATTGTTGCTACGAAACACTATGACCAAAAGGCAAGTTGGGGAGGAAAGGGTTTTTTTCAGCTTACACTTCCACGGTGCTGTTCACCACTGAAGGAAGTCAGGACAGAAACTCAAACAGGGCAGGATCCTAGAGGCAGAAACTGATGCAGAGGTCATAGGGGGGGTGATCCTTATCGACTTGCTTCCTGGCTTGTTCAGCCTGCTTTCTTACAGAAACTAGGACCACCAGTCCAGGGACGGCACCACTCACAGTGGGGCTGGGCTCTCCCCCAATGATCACTAATGGAAAAATTGCCTCTCATGGAGGCATTTCCTCAACTGAGGCTTTTTCCTTCCTGATGACTTTAGCTTATGGCAAGTTGATACACAAAACCAGCCAGTACACCACCTTAGACCTGATCAGAACTCTGGAGTCAGAAGAGACCCTAGAATCTGTTCAATATTCTCTTCCCAAACGACCCTCAAGACTGCTCAAGTTTGAGAACCACTGGCCCACACACACAGTACAATGTAGCCAGAGAAGGTAACATTCATTTTCTTCTCTGGATTGCTAGTAAGGGATCTGTCATCTTTGCACTGTGGTCAATCAAATGTATAAATATATCAAAGACAATATTGAAAGAGCGGGCAGAAGTGCTTTCATGCAAACTCACCAAAGTTCCACATGGTACCCCTATTCCCCATCAAGAAAGCTAGCTTATAGTATTGATTCTCTGACTTGCTAATGACAATTTTAAAATAAGCCAAGCTTAGCAAACTAAATTTCGGAGAAAAGAAGGCGGAGTCGAAGAGAAGCCAGGTAGCCCCACTGGAGACAGAGGCTGTATGGAACTTTACCGGGTAAGCCACAGCCACGTGGCAATACACAGATTAATTGAAATGGGTTAACTAAAGATATAAGAACTAGCTAGCAATACACTTAAGTGATTGGCCAAGCAGTGACTTAAATAATATAGTTTCTCAGTCATTATTTCATGGTCTGGACAGCCGCGAATGAACAAGTAGCCTTCCACAACAAACTAAGGACTAGGTACACTAAGGCTATTTGTGACAGAGACACATCTGCTCCTGGCAGTACTAATTTACTTCAAAAAATGATGATGGGCATCGAAGAACCTCTATATAGTTTGCTTTTGTTGTGACAAAGCTAGTCATTTAGAAAAGAAACTACCCTCACCTTGACTGCTGACAGTATAGTGTTCAAATTGGACAAGCAGAACACAAAAAAAGCAACTGTCAAATTTTGCCTAGACAAGGTAGGACAGTCCTTCAAAATTCCCACCTCATAGAAAAGTCTGTTAGATATTAGGCCCATAGGCCAAAGTTGGATGCCCCATCATTACAGAGGAATTCTCGGGTGACCGTCCAGACAGCCAGATGTCTGTCATTTCTTAGTTTTGGAAGTTACTCGCTCTGCACTTCCTGTTTACTCAGATAATATATCCTTCCCAGGTCTCTGATGGGGTTGAAGATTAGATAGTTATGTTATAGTTTTCCTTAGTTATGATGAAAAGTAAATTAGGTACAAAACTTTGGACTTACCAAGATATGATAGATAATATTTTCTCTAAATTTGCCAAAAACAAATGGACTGGACATTGTGAACATAATTCTTACTTGAAAATTTTTCCTATTGTATGTAATTTTACTCTATTAGAATTAAAACCTTTGCTTTTTATTTAAACAAAGGGGGAATTTTGTGACATATTTGCACACTGTGTGAAGATGTGCCACTGTGACTGGTTTAATAAAGAACTAAATGGACAACAGGCAGGAAGAGGTTAGGCAGAATTTCCAGGAACACAGAGGACTCTTGGAAGAAGGCAGAGTTGCCAGACAGACACAGAGGGCACAGGATGGGCAGTGCAGAATGAAGGTAACCAAGCCTCATAAAAGAACAAAGATTAAAAGATACAGGTTAATTTAAATTAAAAGAACTAGTTAGGAACAAGCCTAAGCTAAGGCTGAGCTTTCATAATTAATAGTAAGTCTCTGGTTTGTTTGTTTGTGAGCTGGCAGCCCACAGAAAAATCTGTTTACATCAGGTAAAATGGACCAGGGAGAAAGTGGATGTTTCTTTAAAAAAAAAAAAAAAAAAAAAAAGCCACTTGTTATCACAGTTTGCTCATCTCAGTAACAAGCCAGTTAGTGGCATTACTCAAAACATAGTATCAGGCACAGCATTCTGCTCCCTCCATCAAAAAGGGTTGACTGAACTCATTAAAGTACTGGACAGAGGAGCTGAAGGCCAAAAATTACACTTTCAGAGTGGGAAAGAAGTCCTTGGGAATAAGGGGAACAGACGGTCATAACAAAAACAAGATGATGTATCCTAATAAACGAATGGGAGTATTTAAGAAGCAAAACCCTGGTTGTAAAGGGAAATAATTTTGCTAGGGTGTAGCTTAGTTAGCTGGCAGAAGACTTGCCAGGCAGGCACAAAGCCCTAGGTTTGATCCTCAGCATCTCAGAAAGCATTAACTGGATGTGGAGGTGAATTCCTACGACTTCAGCACTCCAGAAACAGGCAGAAGGATCATCTCAAAACAAAAAGAAAATAACTTGACACAGAACCGTAACACTTAGTTGTTACTAGAACTGGCCAGTTTAAAAACAAAAACTATCCATTGTAAATAGTCTGTTCATGAGGAGAGAAAAATCTAACTCTGAGCCACCTACTTAGTAATGTTTTGATTTTCCAGTAGAAGACAGCAGCAATCTATATCTAGTGAAGCTACATTTCTTTCTACCCAGACAAATTCTATGAAAAGGCTTTGGGTATTTGGGGACTTCTAAGTTTGGGGATTTGGAGACACTATTGAGAACTTAAAATGTCTACTGTGGATACTTATAAAGTCACTCTTACCATAGGTTCTGAAGCTATTTTCACATAAACATATTACCAGATAACACTGGCATCTGGTTTTTATGAAGGTCCTCATTAACACATTCCTTGGGTGTCCTACCCTACTCAACTGTCCACAAAGACACACTGCTCTCGATAAGGCTGCAGCAAGTCAGCTATTCTCTACTACCTAGTAAAGTCTGCTTCATGTGAAGTGCTCTTCCCAACACTGGAAGGTTGTAAATAGCATTTCTGTTCTATTGCTTAGAACCCATTTCTGCAAGAGGAATAGACTAGGAGAGTAGAGATGCCCCCAACAGAAGATAGCTTAAGAAACGAACACTCAGTGCATTGGCTACTGGCAAGATGGAAATCTCTGTTCCTACAGAACAGTGTTGTGTGTGTCCTGCACAACACTGCTCTACAATTCTACCATCACATTTCAACTTGAGACACAGCTGTGTACAAAAGCCCATCATGACAGCACATGTATGAAATGGTTAGGGTTATCATGACATCCATATGGTACCAACTCCATCTAATTCAAACTCTCACCAAAGTAAAAAAGTATTTAAAATAGGAAATCTGTTCTCAACTACACTAACTACAAGTATATCACTAATTTAAAATTCTTGTCTCCTAACATTTCAACAGGATGATCACTCCTTAACACTAAAACCAAAAATGTCTGAGTTCTAAAGATGAAACAAAGACAGGTGTTGAGGTGAAGCCCTGATGTCAGATGTCTTTATGTATATGTGCTGCTTTACTGGCTGATGAATAAAACTGTTTCGGCCAATGGCTTAGTAGATTAAACTAGGCAGGAAGTCCAGAGAAAGAGAGAGAGAGAGAGAGAGAGAGAGAGAGAGAGAGAGAGAGAGAGAGAGAGAGAGAGAGAGAGAGAGGTTGGAGTTGAGGACAGACATCATATAGCCACTGAAGGAGATACCAGAACATTACCAGTAAGCTATAGCCTTGTGGTGATGCATAGATTAATAGAAATGGGTTAATTTAAGATGTAAGAGCTAGTTAAGAATATGCCTAAACCATTGACCAAACAGTATTGTAATTAATTTAGTTTCTGTGTGATTATTGGGGGCTGGGCAGCTGGGAAACAAAAGCACAGTTACCATTTACAAAGCCCCAGAGTAAAAGGAATGTTCAAGTCCAACCAGGAGAAATATACTTCTTCCTGCTCCACTTATCCCCCCTCCCTCCTCAGGATAAAGATCCTTCTCTTGGAAACCGAGCATCCCAGAGAAAGACACTCATGCACTAGCACCTGGCAGTTCTTCAACAGCAGTTCTCCATCCAATCAACCTAAAGTGAAGTCAACACTTACTTAACTTAGCAAGGTCCCCTTCAGAGACCTGCTAAAGTCTCTTTCAATTTTAAATATGAATAGACAGTAAAGGATGATCAAATTTCAGACATGAACAAAACAAAAAATGACAAAGAACAAAGGTAATTCAAAGGATAGAAGAAATAATTTTTTAAAAATCTAGAATTACTATTCTCAAAAGGATACAATTAGAGCTGGTAAATGGCTCAAAGTGCTTACCAACAAGCCTAAGGGCCTGAGTCCAATCCTGGAATCTACCTGGTAAAAGGAGAAAAACAATTCCTGTAAGTTGTCCTCTGACCTCCCACATGTTACCATGCTAACACAAACACACACACAGGGAGTGTTATTAAAAAAAAATAAGATACAATTTAAAACTGTCTTAGCATAGAAGCAATCCAGGTGCTTCTAAAGTTAAAAATACAGCCAAAATCTAATAGAGAGATAAAGAAATCATCAGGGAACTTTCCCAAACCATTAAGAGAAATAGAAGATAAAACCTAGCTAACTGACAGAAAAACTGGAAATTCTACATGACTACTAATAATTCAAGAGAATGAAAGAGAACAGGAAAAATGTAAAGGCAAACAGATACTGACATATTACAACATAAAGTATCCCATAAACTCCCTCAAAAATGAAAGTCAAAGTAGCATTTGATACCATTCAATGTAGATAGCAAGCTTGAAGTCAAAGATGGAACATTTTAAAAGTTCCAGGAAAAATTTCAGTCAAGATTTCCTGTGGTACATGCCTTTAATCCCAACACTCAGGAAACAGAGGCAGGCAGATTTCTATGAGTTTGAGGCCAATCTGGTCTACACAAAGAGTTTCAGAACAGTCAGAGCTACATAGTAAGAGACTTGTTGGGGGATGAGGGCGGGAGGGATTCTCCACCTCAACTATCAATTAGGTAAGTATGAATGCAGCCCCCCCCCCTTTTTTTTTAGCTAGGCAAGATCTAACATTCTTATCAGGAACCTACTAGAAGACTTCTTCAAATATGCACACACACCCACACAGGAATGTACCAACGAAAAACGTAGATGCAATCATAGAGGCTGAGGGTTAATTGAGCAGCAGAGCCCTTGTCTGGCATGTAGGGGTCCTAAGTTTGATTTCCACCATCACCAAAACTAAAGAGGGAACGGGGAGAGGAGAAAGGCAGAGAGAGTGGGTGTGGCCACTATAATACTTGAGAAGCTGCTGAGTGACAAGTATGCCTTAGCCCTAAGGAACCAAAAGGAAAAAGAGGACTGATAACTTCATAAGCAAAGACCAAGTTAATGGAATGACGCTGTTGACAGGTTTTAAGAATATGTTCAAGCCGCCCATGTTAGCATATGTTTTTAATTCCAGCACTTGAAAGGGAACGGCAGGCAGCTCTCAGGAACTTCTAGGCCAGCCAGGGCTACAGTGAGAGCCTGTCTTAAAATAAAATAAAATAAAATAAAATAAAATAAAATAAAATAAAATAAAATAGAGTATGTTCAACAAAAGCATGTCAAAGTTCCAGATCAAAGAGAATGTATCTGTGTACATTTTTGGTCCTTCAGTGACTATCATGTCTTCTATAAGAGCAGCAAGTGCTCTTAACCACTGAGCCATCTTTACCGCCCCTCCCAACTTGTATTATTTTAATAACAGCAAAGTTTTTTGACAAAACTACTGTTTTAGGATTTCCAATATTCTAAGGTAGGAGCGATATAAAAGTTCAGGAGTTCAAACCATTCATCCTCTCTTCCTCAACCCAAAATTCTATAGACTTCAATCCCTAAAGACCTCTAAACATCTGAAAACCCCTACTCCAAAGCTTTAATTGTCCAGGCTCCACCTCTTGTCTACAATTATTACAGCTTCAAAATGGTCATTGTCTCCACTCACATTAAGACACAACTTAACCAAGGCACACACTCCCTTAACACTGAGTGGAGGAGTCCCTTCCTTTCCAACCACATCTATCTATTCACATCTAATTGTGCCATTCCATCCTTACACCCTGTGCTCCCAAAATAATCATGGGTCACATCTGAGTTCTCCCTCCCTTCCTCCCCATGCTATCAAGTATGTACACAACACTAGCATCTGGTCATAAAACACCAGCATTATGTCTGTTCATCATCTCACATTAATTTTGTCTCATTCCGTGCCCTCATTATCAGAAGCTGAAACACTACTTTGCATAAAGAAACACTTGCTGAATAAAATACCATTCGGATGTCTAATCACCACATCTGTAACTAGGTATTGTAAACCTACAGAGAGGCTAACAGCCACATGTCACCAACACCAGAATGAGACACAAAACCAGTTTATAGTTCTAAGACACACTACAAAAGGCTAAGAAAAACAAACTTCACAAAGTGCCTAACAACCTACAGTGCAATGTGCATGGTTTACAGCTCAGGTACTTTACAAAAGAAGTAAACTGTTTTCTTCAGAGATTTGAAACTAAGCTTTATCATACAAATCAAAAGCAGGTTTCTCTTTATCAATGACATTTTATGTGCTACCAGTTTGTAAAAATAAAAAGCAAAACGGCAGAGGAAGAGCCCCAATAATATCCTGCAGTTCAGCTAATGGATCACATTCATGTGATGCTTGCCAAACACAGCCAGTAAGCTAGAAGGTGACAAGTCACACACCACATTCGGTGTCCATCAACCCATTTGCAAACTGGAAGACAGGCCCTGACAACCAAAGGACAAATTTAAAATTTAGAAAAATCAGTTAATACTTTTCATCAATTCAAAAGTTAAATTTTACTTAATACTAGAAAAAAAGCAATTTCATTAGGTTCAATTTGAAGTATTATAAATTACCTCACTTAGGGACAAGAATTATTAGTGATGTGGATTGCTAAGTCTCCTCAGATCAAAGATGCCCACGGCTGCCGTCTGACAACTACACACTCTCATATGTGTGCGTGTGCACATGCACCTGTACCCACACCACACCACACAGTCTCTTTATACCTGGACACATCAGCAGCAGTTACAGGAAGACCCTTCCACTCATTTAGCCATCATTCAGTTATTATTTGTCCCAGCATACCCTAGTCCATCATGCTTCCTAATATATTCCGGAACTACTCTATTTAACATCTATGGAATGTGAGCAGGTGTAGGCATTCTAATAGAGTCTTACTATGGAATTCTACTGCTGCCACAAAACACCATTACCATCGTTAGGATTCAGGCATTATGCTGCCTCCTGTCATCTGGCAGGATGAACCCAGGCAGTACCCTGGTCAGTCCAGGGTCCTATGACTGCTCAGTCACTACATATATACAAAGGTGCAAAAGGTTCCTTTAAGAGACCAGCTCTGCCCATTCCTGCTTTCTCTTTCCCACTGCTCTTCTGAATAGGTAGGCTGATTCTTGCCTCTTTTTCCTCTTCCTCTTTCTCTCTTACCTCCCCCACTCTCTTTATCTCAATAAAACTCCCACATACATAAGCTCTGCCTGCATGGTGTGTCTGCTCCTCACCTGCTGTGGGTTCTCATGTGTTGTATGGCCCCTGAGCCAGCCGAGGTCTTTCTTCTGCTGCTTTACAACAACCATAAAGCAAGTAGGGGAGGAAAGTTTAGTCAGCTTAACACTTCGACATTGCTGTTCACCACAGAAATAAGTCAGGACTGGAACTTAAACAAGGCAGGATCCTGGAAGAATGCTCTTTACTGGCTTGCTTCCCTTGGCTTGCTCAGTCTGCTTTCTTATAGAACCTAGGGCTACCAGCCCAGGGATGGCACCACCCATAATGGGCTGGGCCCTCCCCCAGTGATCACTAGGTGAAAAAATGGTTTACAGCTGAATCTCCTTGAGGCATTTCCTCAACTGATGCTCCTTCCCCTCTGATGACTTTAGCTTGTATCATAAAATGTGCCATTACAGATGGGCTACATCACATAGGCTAATCTAAACAGAAAAGCATCTTTAAAAAACTTGTTTTTCTGTCCCCCCTTTGTCTCTACAAAACAAAATAGGATCTAAAGTAAGCTCTTCTCAATAAAATGACATATAAAGGACTGCAGCAAATCTCAGCCATTTATACTGCTCAGCTGGAACCTCCAGCTCGCTCCTCCTTGATCCAGAAAGCCCCATTCCTCTCTCTCCAAACCCCACCCTCTCAGAAAATCTCAGGCAGCTATTTCCTCTGCTGAAGTTGCCAGTAGCCCAAGACCCCGACTAAAGTGGTCAGTTTTTGACCATACTTGGGCACAAACTCAGCATATCACCACCTCCTCACTTACAGGGTATATATGCTCCTTGCTTTAGTTCAGTCACGTGACCTCTCTGGCTCCAATCTCTGGGGCCGGAGAACTCACCCAGGAGTTGTTTTGCTCAAATAAACATGTTCTTTTGCTTTTTCAATTCGGCTTGATCTGGCTTACTGTGTCAGCAGAGAAACCTATTATCACATTACACAGAAAACCTATTAAACATAACATGAACAAGAAAAAGAGATATAAACAAAACAACAAAAACCCTTTGTTATATTATGTAAGCCCCTGAGATTTGGAGGTTATTTTCATAAGAAAACTCATTAATTTTAAATGGAAAGTTAAACAAAAAAGTTACACTTTCCAAATTAGGTTCTGCCAAGAGAACACACTTTAGCGTAATCTGGAAGGTCAAATCAAAGCCAAGGGCCTTGCAGTACTGTTGATCTTTCTGTAGACACTAACAAACTCCAAATTCCAGGACTTGATCACTAACCTCGGGATGAGACAGGTTACAGAGTTGGTGTAAAAAGGTGACAAGGACAGTAGAACACTCTCTGGAATGGCCAACGGCTTCCATCCTTCCAAACTGCCAAATATTCCTAAAGCACCTGAGTTCCTGTCCTCAATTCCCTCTTGCTGTGGACACCACAGTTCCCACACTGAACTGTGACTGGTAAATGGTGCTACCCAGAGGAAAATGGCTGAAAGGCTCAGAACCAGCTTTGGTTTTCTCTCACAATTGAGTTTCACAGCAGTAATGTCTTGCTACCATTTTAGAAAAAGCTCTAGCAGCATATGGCATGCAGCCACAAAGAGTTAAATTATCACCTGTGGATATATTTTTAAAAATTCTATAGAAAGCAATCTGGTGGGCTGCTGAGGTAGTGGGGAACAAGAAATACAAGGACTACGACATCTGATTGGAAGACGGTGGTAGGTTCAAGGACAACGTTTAGTTTATTTTGTCTCAAAGCATGTACGACCTCTGCAAAACCCGTAATGGATCTCCTAACCATTAGCAGCACTAAGCTGACATAGAAAAAAAAAAATTACAGACAGAAAGTCATTAATATTATGGAATTACCATATGAATTGAATCCAAAGTCTAAAGGAAAATAAGTACAATACCTGTGATACAGCAGAACCCTGAGTCCCAGAATGAAGCAAACTTGTTGAAAGCTGATCAGTCTGAGAGTGAACCCATCATGTCTCCAGGCCTCTAGTTATAATCAGACGTCACAGAAGAGCAAGTGCCAAGCGTAATGAAAAAGAGGTGGGTAACCTTCCATAAAAACTGCAGCACCTGACACTGGCAGAAACCTGGGAATGCACTGGGAATGGGCGCGTTACTGAAGACTCCCTCCATTCATCACCACCTAGGATTCGCTCAATTAACAACATCTGGACTTGATGTCAGCCTGCACTCAGAATTCCCAAGTAAATCTGTATAAGCAGATCAGACACTAAAAATGAAAAGATCAGTGAGCATGCATAGCAATAAAAACTATCTGTGGGCTGACCATAGAGTTCAGCAAATAAACTTGCCCTGCAAGTCTGACACCCTAAATTCAGTCTCCAGAACCCACATAGAGACAGGAGAGAAATAATTCCATAAAGTTATCATCCTCTGGAGCACACACACACTTTTTAGGGAACTATATTTGTATGAAGAACAAAAAAAAAAAAAAAAGGAAGTGAACAGTGCTTCAGTACAGTACTCATGAGACAGAGCAATCTGTCAGAGGGAACTGGGGATGGGCGTGAGGGAGATAATCTGACAACTCTAAATCCAGGAAGTTCAGAAAGACCAAGGACAAACACTTTTAGAAAAACTAGAAACATCACAGTCAAGCTACTCATGTTTAAAAAGATAAAGCAGAGCTAGGGATGTGGTGGTTTAGCTTGTAGTGCTTCAAAAAGCCCTGGGTTGGGTAATCAGCTGATAGAACCTGGGCACAATCCCAGCCCTCCTAGGGTAGAGGGAGGAGTATGAAAAATTCAAGGTCATCCTCATGTACGAAATCAATATAAAGACGGAGTGGGCCAAAAGAATGGACCAGAGATTAAAAAAATATATATTAAAAGTAGCCAGGAAAAAAGAGAAATATCATAAAGAAAGGAACAAAGACGATTCAGACAATCAAGATAAGAAACAGACACTGGAGGAAGGGGGCTCACAACCTTAGTGGATGGTACTGACACGGTCAGTGTTCTTTAAGGCTATGAGCTCTGGTAGGCTGATAATCGGTGGACGCTATGCTTAAAGCCCCACGAACTGTCCTGGGTGGGTTATGAAAAAAACCACACATAAAGTTGGTTAAGGGGTGAGGATATGAAAGTGGATAGAGAAGTAGTTAGGAGGAAGGAGCAGGAGGTGAATAATAAAAATACATTGAATGCATGTATGAAATTCTCAAAGAATAAAAATTGTAGAGAAACAATGAAGGTCGAGAGAACATAGAAAGGCAGCTTTTAAAATAATAATGGGAGGAAAGGGGTTATAATATAAAATTCTATAGCCAGTAAAAAATACTCTTAGAAAACAAAGACTTCTACAGACAAGCAAAAGCTGACTAAGTCCAAGGTCAACAGAACCACATCTAAAAAAACATTAACAAGCTAGTCGGTGGTTAATCCCAGCACTTAGAAGACAAAGGTAGGAAAATCTCGAGTTCGAGGCTAGTCTGATCTACGCAAAGCGAGTTCCAGGGTGTCCAGGACTACACAGAGAAACCCTACTTCAAAAAACAAAACAAAGCAAATAATAATAATAATAATAATAAAATAAAAAAGGAAAAGTTTTTATGCAAGTCCAGAACTAAAGAAGAGAAACACAAAGAATAATATAAAAGATTTCTTTCCCAGTTTTCTTAATCATTGTTCTACTGCTGTGAAGTGACACCATGATCCAGCAATCCTTATAAAGGAAAGCATTTAATGGGGGGCTTGCTTACAGTTTCAGAGGCTTAGCCCATTATCACCATGGTGGAGAGCATGGCTGCAGGTACGGCACTGGATAACTAGTTGAAAGCTACATCCTGATCTACCAGCAGAGACAAAGGCTTGTCTGGCCTAGGCTTTTGCCACTGACACACTTCTAACAAGGCCACACTTACTCTAACACATGTGAGGTAGTCTATGAAAGGACTATGCTTTACTCAAGTTAGATTTTCACAGTGCAACTCTTAGAATAATCACTAAAGAACAAAAAAGGTCAGTGATAAGCCAAACTGAAGACAAATTTCATCAAAACTGAGCAAAACATTTAGATATGCCTCTCCTGAGACTAGAGAATCAGCAAGCAATTCAAGGTCATCCTCAGCTAGAAGATTAAGTTTAAGGCAAGCCACGAAAACAAACAAACAAAAACCACAATGTATACACACACACAATCAAATGATTAAAAAACAAGTAAAAGAAAGAAAATAGACAATGGACTTCAACCTTACAGTAAATGTGAATAGCCTTCAACAAGGTTTAGAGGCTGGAGGTCCATGCCTTTAATCTCAAAGGCACAGGCAGGCAGATTTTTGAGTTCAAGGTCTACGAATTTCAGGACAGTCAGGGTTACAAAGAAAAACTGTCTCAAAAAACCAGAAGGAAATAAAAGTATGAAAACGGAAGGGGGAGAGGAGAGGGGAGGGAAGGGAAGGGAAAGGGAAAAAGAAAGGAAGGAAACACAGGTGGACAGAGGTTGCCAAAAATAAATCTTTACATCGTCCTAACTAGTATAAGAGGCCACGCCCAAGTGGGCGGGTAACTTAAAAGCTACTGGCTGTAGGAATTCCTACAGCACATGTTGTATACAAAAACAAAAAAATGAACTTTAATTTAAAAACAAATGAACTGGAAAAAGGACACAGTATACAATGAACCTGAACATCTCAGATATCAGACACTACAGGGATAAAGACAGGCATTCATTCCATCATGATGAAACACGCATAGTCCAGGACACAGCAGTCCTGAAAATGATATAACATAAGGGGATTAATGGACAGAACTGAAATCTATACATATACAGTCAGTTACTTTCTTACAAAACTGCCAAAACAGCAGGGGTAATTTTTCAACAAATATTGCTGACAGAACTGGACATATATATGGGGAAAAAATGTCAATCTCACACTGCACATACATATCAACTCCTAATTCAGACCACAGATTAGAAATTAAACCCACAAAACTTCTAGGAGAAACTCTTTCTGACTCTGGATTACATAAATATTCTTATGATAAAAGAAAATTAGGCCATAGAAGAGAAAACATAAAAAAATCAGTTAACATCAAAACTAAAACTACTACTCTTCAGAAAACACTAAAAGAAACAAGTCAGGGGAGAGGACATTCAGAGAGTGCAGGTTATCTGACAAACATGCACTCAAAGTTCACAAGAGTGTCTTTAAACACAACAAAACAACCCAAGAAATGAGCAACAGATCTGAACAGTCTCACGCAACTGTAAGAAAGACCAGAAATCACTGGAAAGCGCCAAACCATGTAAATAAGGGACACAGCAAAGCCTACTACCGTCTACTCTGTCAGGACAAACTTTATGACTGACAAGACAACATGGAGACCAGTCAGTGCTGTCCAGAAGCACCAGAGAAACAAAAATCTGGTTTAGGTTGCTGAGTTTGTCAAACAAATCAAACGTAATGTTGGTGATATATAAATTGAATTTCTAGATTAAAATGGAGACAAAGGGAATTCTTAAAATAATTTGATTCAAGAGCATGGAAATTTGAGCTGTTTAACTAGAGTCCACCTTAGTTCCTTAGTAAAGTTTCCCTGTCTCTCTTTAAAAGTCTGTGTATTCCTGCATTATTTTAAATATAGACACCATAATTTTGTTACTGTTACATAGGCATCCATTTCTGGTATATTGCTACTAGTATAAATATTAACTTTTCCAGGCTGGTCTTCAACCTAACAGTCCATTACACTGAGTGTCTCAAGGTTTCAAAGATATGACTGCCAAGTTCTAAAGGGTTTGCTTTTGTTTTGTGAGACAGGGGCTCACACTATATCACCTTGCCTGACCTGGAATTCATAAGATCCCCATGAGAAGGTTTAAAGGTGTGAGCCATCACGCCAGCAACCAGGATTTTTCTTAACATATTAAACAGTAATAGAAATAAGGGGTATCTATGACTGGTTACCATCTTAAAACAAATATATTGAAAATTTCTCCAGTATTCTATTAGCTACAGGTCTGGTAATGACTTTTATATAGTTATCCTGCACTCTTTGCCTTACTAAGTTTTTATCATTAAAAAAAAAAAAAAAAAAAAAACGGTACTGGCCGGTTGGCATAAAAAAATGATCAAATCATGTTTTTCCAATCTGCTGAGATAAATTACACTAATATATCGACACTGGAACAAACTGTGAATCATGACTCTTTTTGACATGGCTAGGTCTGACAAGCTAATGGGATACAGGATTTCATTTCTACACTAATAGGTGAACCACACCTATATATAATCTTATCTAGTTTTAGAATCAAGATTCCACTATCCCCATAAAATGGCCTTGGGAGTTTTGGCTTTGCCTTGCTTTGTGCCCTATGTTCCAGAACTTATAAAAAGGAAAGGTTATTGAGTACTGAACCAAGAGACTTGGAAGGGAAAGCCCTTATCACTACTACTAAAAGTCTAAGCATAGTTCAAGTTTTCTACTGATAACTGTTTTGAGTTAATAGTTCCCTAACAATCATGGATTTCTTCATCTACCTTCTCAAATTTATTACCATATAGTAGCTTTTTAAAAATTTAATGTTCTATTTTAATTTTTTCATTTATTTGCAAATTTTGCTCTGGACCAATCTTTAACAGGCCTGCATAGCTTACTAACCTTTTTGTTTTCTAACAAGATCTCATGTTTCACAAGCTGGCCTTGAACAGCATACACAGCTGAGGAAAATGAAATTCTTGGTCCTCATGGCTCTACCTCCAAAATGCTGGGATTGCAATTGTTAGTCACCATGTTAAGTTTTATAAGGTACTGGAATCAAACTCAGGGCTTCCAGGACGCTAGGCAAGCACTCATCAACCCAGCTGCATCCCCAACACCCCAAATCTATTCATCTTTTCAAGGGATAATCTTTTGGTTTGGCAAGTTCTTTTGCTCTCAGCTTGGCTGATGACTTCTGTTCTTTATGTTCATTTCTTAACCCATCAAAGAAAGTTTACTTAACCATTAATACAAACTTCCTTCAGCATTTAAGGTAAACCACACTGCCACTATAAGGTCTATTTTCACAACGCAACCTTCAACATGAAAACTATATTAAATAAATGATAGTTCCATCTATGCATAACAGGGAACAAAGCTTCCTATCCACACCTACACAAGTGCCTTTGCCTAAAGCAGTTATCTTGAAGGCATGTAAGGTGGTGTGCTATTTCCATAAAAAAAAAATTTTTCTAAGGTTGTGACTACACATAAGCATCAGGACAAATAATTTTCTCTTCATAATTAGGTGGGCAATTACTGTTATAGCTTAATAAAATTGGTAACTATAAATAAAATCTCCAGTTGCATTACCAGATGTCATTTTAAACTTGCAGTTAACAAGGACCTGGCTACCACTAGTGGTCACGTTCTTTTTACCACACCATCTCCCAAGGTTAAAACAACACTTTCTGGTTCTTTCCCTAGCTGTGGAAGCGCACCACCAGGCTGTAAATGTTTTCGAATTACTTTTTGTCTTCCGCCTGCAACTGAATGTTAAGGCAGAGTGCTAAAAAGTTCAACAAGCGGCAGGGCCCTAGGTATGGTCACTTGAATGGCTTCTCTGAAACGTAATTTTTATACATCAGCTTCAAAACAGTTGCAGCAGTTCCCGCTGCATAAAGAAACAACTCAGAGTTTCGTGAGAGGATGCAAAAAATGCAGAGCAGAGAACAAAGTACTAACCTAAAAAGACAACGTTCAGATTCCTGATTTGCTTAAAGTACAGCGGCTAAGTATACAAGAACACAAGCTGTCAAATGTCTTTGCTTTCTGGTTACCAAAAAGAACTCTTGCTAACGAAATTCAAGACCACCTTATTCTTCCCCCCTCGCCTCGTAAGGTGAAACTTTGAAGGGGACGCGTGAGAAAAAGAGCTTACTAATGTTGAGAGATGATCAGGCGTAATAAAGATCTTGTCTGAAGCATAATCTGGGGCTGCGGGCGAAGGTAAACGAGCAGCCCGGGCTGGTCGGCCAGACACCGGCTGCAGACACCGAACGAGGGTGGGAGGTAAAAGGGGAGAGAGAGACCTAGGCCTGGAACAAAGGAAGTGGAGCTGCTTCCAGGGCGGGGGGATTCGGCGAGCCGAAATGGAGGAGCAGCCGAGGCTACGGGGAAAAGGCCAGACTCACGGAACTTGGAAGTGGAGGTGTTGATGTTGATGGTGGAGCTGGGGGTGGGGGCGGAGGCCGCCTTGGTCACCGCGGCAGCCGTGTCGCAGCTCTTCAACATCATGATCACCCCGTTGGGCTCCGGCAAGGGCGGAGGCCCCAGCGGGAGGCCCTCCTTAGGGTCCTTCCTGTCCACGGAACCCACGGGCATAGCCAGCAGCTGGCCCCCCGGGGCTTCTCGGCCGGGATCCTGGATGGACGACGAGGGCGGTAGCGGTAGCGGTGGCGGTGGCGGTGGCGGTGGAGGCTGCCGGAAGTTGTCCGCGGCGGCCTCCCAGTTGTTGTGGTTCTGGTCGTCCATCATCGCCTCGTAGCTGAGCATCTCCTCCTCCTCCATGCTCTCCTCCATCCTGCCGGGCCCCCCGGCGGCCTTCCAGGCACCTGCCTCCCCGAGGCCCGGGAGCACAGCAGCCGCCTCGAGTTCACATAGCCTGGAGCCCTCGCGGGCGCGGCGGACAGGCCAGGAGCGCGCGCGCCCGAGTGCTTTCGCCCTCGCTCAGGACTCGGCTCAAGGAACCGCTAACTGCGGTGGGCACTCCCGGACTCGGCTTCTCAGAGACGGCCGCAAAGCGGCGACGTCCCTCACGACATTTTACAGCAGCTTCCGCAGGCGCCTGGGAAGAGCTGGGGGGAGGCGGGGAGCGGCCAGGAAGACACGTGGTGCGAAGGACCGGCCCAGGAAAAGCTGGGCGGAAAGGGGGCGGGAGCTATGGGTCCCTCTCCGCGCTCGAGGGACCCAGCTGCCACCTCCCGGGCTCTGCCTAGACCAGGTGCCTAGACCAGCATCCACCGGCCCCGCCCCCGCTTGCATTACGTCATAGAGGACTGGTCTACGCACGCCCGCGTTCTCTGATTTGGTACCCGAACCTCTGGGAACCTGGGTGTGACCGGGAGTGCAAGAGAAAACTGCGGGCAGTGGTTATGTTCATCAGCCTTTTTTTGTTTTTTAAAGAAAAAAAAAGTCCCACTCTGTAGCCCAATCTGGCCTCCAACAACTGGCAGTCATTCTTTCTCAGCCTCCCGAGTGTCCCATCACGATCTGTGCTGGCTAATCTTTGATGGTGGGGTTCCCTCACCACCACCGACACGTGCTTTTTGCTACCTAGGTCTTGGCCTCCCAGTCTCAGCTTTTGCTTGGAGACAGAAGTACAGGGTCGCAGCAGGCCCTGGGTACAGACTCTAAATGATCCGGGTAGGCTACTGGTATGGTATGTGCGTTTCTTAGCCCTTGGCGCACAAAACTGAGACACACAGAATACTGCTTCAAGAATTGCACAATATACATTCCTTCCAAGAACATGTGAAACATTTACTAAAGATAAATATACTGGGTCCTGAAGCAAGTGTCTCTGCGTGTCTGAGGACTGACATCACGGCAACCACATTCTCTGCCCACTGCGCAGTTAGAAACCATTAACTGAACAATAGCAAGTCCCTGTTACTCCCTTGACTAACTCGTGGATCTGAAAGTCAGAGTACTAGAAAACCTTTAGAACTGACGAGAACGGTACAAGCATAGTAAACGTTTCTAGTAAGGCCCTTTTCAAGGAGGTTTCCCCAGCACACTAGTAAATACTGAACTCTCCATGTGTATTTTAAGATACTCAAATGCTTTCACTGATTAACATCATTATGGAAAAACCTAAAAACAGGCTGGGCCAAAGAAATCATTGACAGGGTTTATAGGTGGTCATGGGTAAGAAACGTTAAAGGGAAATCAAATGGGCCAGTAATAACTGGTTGACTCTTAGAAAACTGTGAGCCATTGTTAAATTATACTTTAAAGTATATCATGCTTTAGTAGTTATTAACGTAAAACCACTGCTGGTTTGTTCAGTATGTAGAGACAGATATAACAATATCGGGAACACTGATCCAACAGTGGGCCCAGATTAATAATTATATACCCTTCCATAGATCCAGATGTTAACCTCTTTGTGTTTTCTTTTTTTTTCTGTTTCCTACTAGGATGTGAGTTTTATTAAAGCAGTAAAAATGTACCTGCAAAATATACGTGTAAGTTTATATACTTAAAGAGAAAACTAATTTAGAACATCCATAGAAGTTTATCTTGAGGGAAAAAGGACTATGGATGCTTTAATCTTCTATGTATCTTTTAATTTTTTCTTTTTCCTCTACAACAAGCACTGTTGGGAGCACAAAGGTCCTTGCGCCCACAGAGAACTAGGAAAACCAGGAATGTTAATCACACAGGGCTGTCTCCTCTATGGAGGAAATAAAATACCGACATTCCACGCAGAAAGCTGGGAGTGGAATACTGTTAACGACCTGGTGATCCCAAACTTTCCCTCCCTAGACCTTTATTTTAGCTCCCAGTTAATAGTGCCCATCCTTACGGGGGATGTCACATGTACTTTATAGACATCAGAGACCACACCAGATCTTAGACCTTAAGCTACAGAATCCATCTTCCTTTGCAAAGGAGTTTCTCTGCAGACATGCCTTAAGTTTTATTGTGCACCCAGAAATGGGGTGATTGCCTGAAAACCTTTCTTCCAAATTCTGTGTTTAAATATGTTTACAATAAACTTCCTGGCCTCAGAAATAAGTGAAGCACGATTAATAAAATCTCTAGAGACAGGTGTTGAACCTGAAGGTCAGAAAAGCAAAACAATTAACCACTGGCTCTTATATCTACCTAAGTCTGAAATGACGATCTGCCTCCAGGAATCTCAGAATGAGGCTGTCACTGAGAGTTGTCTCCTCCCATTTTATAATCCTCTCTAGTTTTGGGATTATGGGCGTGCACCACTACCATCTGGTTTCTGTAGGCCCATATTTCCATTTAGTATGGCAACCAGGCTCTAAAGCCATAGTCAGTATCTGAGGATGGCCACATAGCCTTCCAGACAGGCTGTAACTGCCCTAACAAAGAGTCAGGATGTTGTTTTGTTCCTTTCTTTGTAATTTGGAGGATGCCTGATAGAAATGCTAATTCAGCCTATGTGACAAGTAGCACACAGAGCACACAGGTAGTTGTGGACTTGACTAAAAGCCATTCACCTGGTTACCTGGGAGACAGAATACTAATGTATTTCCCCTCGGTTAAGTTTTGGTATAAAGACTGGAGAACAGAGGAATTCTTCAGGATGTGAACTCAGGATTTCATGAGGGATCTCTGAGAATCTCCCTCCCGAGGAAGCCATGTGAGTTGTGTCTTTATTCCTACACCTTCATGCCAGTCCAGAGAGAGATAGTTTATGTTGGGGTCTGGTCGAGAGAAATAATTTATGGTCTGGGCTAGCACCGGACCCTGACAGGTTTCTATAGCAAACTAGTGTGGCTACTGAGATTAAAGGTGTGTGTCGTCATTGCTGCCTGACCTGTGAGGCTGGCAAGTGTAGCTGTTTTACTTTTCTGATCTTCAGGCAAGCTTTATTTTTTTTAAATATAAATGACTTGCCACTACATTCCCCCTTTTTGTCTAAAATAAAAGATAAGGCTAAAACTAATATAAGAAAAACTATATTCAATAACTATATACAATATATACAGGCAATAAATATATCAACAATGTGTAGTCCATTTGCATTTGACAAATTGAGAGAAAATACTCCATATCTGTCCTACCTTGATGAGTTCAAAGTCTTGTACCTAATTTACTTTCTATTATAACTTGCTTTCTGCATCAGACAAACAAAGAATGCTGTAGTGGGAGCGGCGGGGCTGCATCCCGCCACCCGGCTAGCTTTACCCAAAATAATTACATGGAAACTGTATTCTTTTAAACACTGCCTGGCCCATTAGTTCCAGCCTCTTATTGGCTAGCTCTTACATATTGATCTAACCCATTTCTAATAATCTGTGTAACACCACAAGGTGGCTTACCAGGAAAGATCTTAACCTGCGTCTGTTTGAAGTGGGAGAATCATGGTGACTCACTGACTTGGCTTCTTTCTCCCAGCATTCTGTTCAGTCTACTCTGCCTACCTAATTTTCTGTCCTATCAGGGGCAAGCAGTTTTCTTTATTAATTAGCCAATGAAAGCAACAGATAAATACAAGACCCACTTCCATCAAAAGAAAACTATAACTATCTAGTCTTCAAATCCCTCAGAGACCCAATAAGGAAATAATATTAACTTAGTAAGCAGGAAGTACAAGCAAGTGAATTCTTAAAAAAATAAGTAATGACAGAAACAGCTGGCTGCCTGGACAGTTGCCCAAAGTTCCTCTGCAACGTTGGGGCATTCATCTTTGGTTTACAGGTCTAACATATCCAACAGACTTTTCTGTGAAGCAGTATGTTCTGAACGGCTGTGAGATGGCTCAGAGGTTAAGAGCACTGACTATTCTTCCAGCGGTCCTGAATTCAATTCCAAGCAAGGACATGGTGGCTCACAACCATCCAGAATGAGATCTGGTGCCCTCTTCTGGCCTATATGGACACATGCAGGCAAAACACTGTATACATAATAAATCTTTTAAACAAACAAACAAACAAAAGCCATGGCTGGCTGCTTTGCTCTTCTGGTCTTCAGGTTGAACCCTAATATCTATCTCTGTTCTTATTAATCATGCTTCACTATAAGTTTGATGCAGACCTACTAAGTTAGGCTGAACCTAGTTTTCATTCTTACCTGTTCGTGGTTCATTTTCCTGCCTGCCATGACATTTACAAGGACCCCCACAAAACACTTATTATTTTTTATAGACAGAAAAATATTTCAAAACTTAATGAATAACAAAAACATTAAAAACTATAAATTAGGATAAGTTAAAAATGTTTGTACTACCTTTTAAAAAAGGAAATTTACGTTAAACCCCATGGTTCATTTCTGATCTAAGCATTTGCTTTAACAATTTAATCACAATTCCATTTGTTCTGATGTCAGAAAAATTGTTTCTCTTTTTTGGAACTAGTGAAAATCATCCAAAGAACCAGCGTCCCTAGATAAGATAACTAATGTGTCATTACTCTAAATTAAACACCAGTTAGTGCACGTCTTGATCTCAAAATAATTATCAATTCACTTATGGCAAGAAAATTAACTCTTGTAACATAAATACATTATGTATGACTTTTACTTATTTACCTGGCCTATCAAAAGACATTCAGATGTGCTCTATAAGTTACAGGCAGTCATATGTAAATGGACATTACCTGTCCTGATCACCCAGTACCAATAACCTACTCAGAGACTAAATATGAATTATAAATGTTCAGGCAGTCCCATTTATTCAATGATGCCCTTAATGTCTGTGCTGCTGGGGTTATACGTAGGAAGTGGTCTCCTGTGCCCATGTGTTGTAAAGTACTTCCCACTTTCTCTTCCAGCAGGTTCAGTGTGTTCGGACTGATATTGAGGTCTTTAATCCATTTGGACTGAGTTTTGTGCATGGTGATAGATATGGATCTATTTTCATTCTTCTACAGATTGACATCCAGTTTTCCCAGCACAATTTGTTGAAGATGCTCTCTTTTTTCCATTGTATACTTTTAGCTCCTTTGTCGAAAATCAGGTGTTCATAGGTTTGTGGGTTAAAGTCAGGGTCTTCTATTCAATTCCATTGGTCGACTTCTCTGTTTTTATGCCAGTACCAAGCTGTTTTCAATACTGTAGCTCTGTAATAGAGTATGAAGTCAGGGATGGTAATGCCTCCAGACAGTCCTTTATTGTATAAGATTGTTTTGGCTATCCTGGGTTTTTTGTTTTTCCATATAAAGTTGATTATTTTCTTCTCCAGATCTGTGAAGAATTTTACATTAAGGGCATCATTGAATAAATGGGACCTCCTGAGACTGAGAAGCTTCTGTAAAGCAAAGGACACTGTCACTAGACAAAAAGGCAACCCACTGACTGGGAGATCTTCACCAACCCTGCAAATGACAAAGGTCTGATCTCCAAAATATATAAAGAACTCAAGAAACTAGACCGTAAAGGGCTAATCAACCCAATTATAAAATGGGGCACTGAGCTGAACAGAGAATTCTCAACAGAAGAATTTCAAATGGCCAAAAAACACTTAAGGTCATGCTCAACTTCCTTAGCGATCAGGGAAATGCAAATCAAGACAACTTTAAGATACCATCTTACACCTGTCAGAATGGCTAAAATAAAAAGCACCAATGATAGCCTTTGCTGGAGAGGTTGTGGAGAAAGGGGTACACTCATCCATTGCTGGTGGGAATGCAAACTTGTGCAACCACTTTGGAAAGCAGTGTGGCAGTTCCTCAGGAAATTCGGGATCAACCTACCTCTGGACCCAGCAATACCACTCTTGGGAATATACCCAAGAGATGCCTTATCATACAACAAAAGTATATGCTCAACTATGTTCATAGCAGCATTGTTTGTAATAGCCAGAACCTGGAAACAACCTAGATGCCCTTCAATGGAAGAATGGATGAAGAAAGTGTGGAATATATACATATTAGAGTACTACTCAGCAGTAAAAAACAATGACTTCTTGAATTTTGCATGCAAATGGACGGAAATAGAAAACACTATCCTGAGTGAGGTAAGCCAGACCCAAAAAGAGGAACATGGGATGTACTCACTCATATTTGGTTTCTAGCCATAAATAAAGGACATTGAGCCTAGAATTCGTGATCCTAGAGAAGCTAAATAAGAAGATGAATCCAAAGAAAAACATATAGGCATCCTCCTGAACAGTAACCTTCATCAGGCGATGAAAGGAGACAGATACAAAGACCCACATTGGAGCACCGGACTGAAATCTCAAGGTCCAAATCAGGAGCAGTAGGAGAGAGAGCACGAGCAAGGAACTCAGGACCGCGAGGGGGGCACCCACACACTGAGACAATGGGGATGTTCTATCGGGAACTCACCTAGGCCAGTTGGCCTGGGTCAGAAAAAGCATGGGATAAAACCGGACTCGCTGAACATAGCGGACAATGAGGACTACTGAGAACTCAAGAACAATGGCAATGGGTTTTTGATCCTACTGCACGTACTGGCTTTGTGGGAGCCTAGGCAGTTTGGATACTCCTCTTACTAGACCGGGATGGAGGTGGATGGTCTTTAGACTTCCCACAGGGCAGGGAACCCTGATTGCTCTTAGGGCTGACGAGGGAGGGGAACTTGATTGGGGGAGGGAAATGGGAGGCAGTGGTGGGGAGGAGGCAGAAATCTTTAATAAATAAATAAATAAAATAAAATAAAAATAAATGTTCAGGCAATAGCTCAGGCTTGTCCCTAGCTAACGTTTACATTTAAGTTAACTCATTTCTATTAATCTATGTATTGTCACGTGGCTCGTGGCTTTACCTGTCCTTTGGGTCACTGGCATCTCTCCTGACTCTGCCCTCCTTTTCCCCATCATTCTAACTTCCTGCCCAGCTAATCAGCCTGCCAGGTTTTTATTAACCAATGAGAGTAGTACATATTCATAGTGTATAAAAAGATTGTTCCACAGCAGCCATATACCTTACCATATATTTTACACATATTTTTATTTTATCATAAAAATATTGATCAAGGGAGGAAAATGAAACCTGTGTTATTTAACAGTTTGTAGACCAGATGTTTAACATCTAAACCTTTAGCCATACAGATGAGCCTCCATAATAACTGTCTCTGCAATTATTACCAATGGGCCTGGAAGAGACCAGAGAAAGAGAGGGGCTATGTATGTGAGTGCTGGAGCTTCCCTCATGAGAATGATAAGAGCTGGCACAAAGATAAGGTGATCCAGGAAAAAAGATGAGACGGGGACCATGACCTCAGGACCAGGAGATGGACATTTTTAAAAGGTCGGGGAAGGCACTGTAGGACGTTTAATAAAAACCCAGAGACAGAAATTGGAGTTCAACCTGAAGGTCAGAAAAGCAAAGCAGCCAGCCACTGGTTCTTACCTCTACCTCTGTCCGAAATGGCGATCCTGCCTCCACGAAGCCTCAGTATGAAAGCATATATGAAAACTGTGTCCTCCCATTTTATATTCCTCTCTAGCACTGGGATTAAAGGCATGCCTCACTACCGTCCTGTTTGTATGGCAAACTAGTGTGGCTACTGGAATTAAAGGTGTGTGTCACTACTGTCTGGTCTTTAAGACTGATAATTGCAGCTGTTTTACTCTCTGAACTTCAGGCAAGCTTTATTTATTTATTTATTTATTTATTTATTTATTTATTTATTTATGATATTTGTAATGAAATATCACTGCAGGACGTGACTGTAAGACCTGAAGATGTCACTCCTCAGGAAGTAGGATGGGACACCCTTGTAGTTTAAGCTTTAGGAAAGGAACAGAAAGGAGCAGAAAGGAGGCCACCATCAGACCTTCCCTGTTGGGAGAATATAGTTTGCCTTCAGAAGGTAACAAGGGAGGCAATACTCAAAGGATTGCTAAATTCAAGGTAAGACAAGGGAATTGAACAACAATAAAAAAAAATCCATTAAAATGGGTGGGAGGGCTGCAGAGATGTATCATCAGTTAAGAATTGTTATTCTTTCAGAGCGCCTAGATGGCAGCCCACATCTGTAACTCTGGCTCCAGGGTATCTGACACTCTCTTCTAGCCTCTGCAGGAATTGTACATGCATGGTGTACGATTATACATGCAGCCTAATACCCATCCACATAAAATAAAATAAAGTAATATTTTTTTAAAAATACAAACGGCTGACCTTGGAGCAAGAGTTCTAGAAGTTACAATGAAGGGAATGGAGCATGCAAGAGAAAAGAATTTGCCTCAGAGGATACAGGAAAGTTTGGAGATGAGAAATGAGAAGTGTTTTCAAGGTAATTGAAATTCTGGTGATGAAAGGTCAGAGTAATAGGGCATGCCTAATCCCAGTGGCATTTCATTGGGAAACGGACCCAGACCAAATGCAGCTCAGCTGTGGCCTGCAAGGTCTGGTCTGATGGAGCTGAAAAGCAAAACTGGTCTACCATCAGCCAGCACAGCAGATGTCAGTGTCCGTGATTGGCACCACTGAGCCCAAGACACCCGACTCTTCATGGCCAGTGAATTCAGGCAATCCTCACCAGCATCACAGGAGTTTGGACCAAAATGCTTCATGAGCTTATCTCAACACCCCCCAGAGATTAACACTAGGCAGAGGCCAGGGTTCCCTTTATAGACATGCTGATTATCTGGGAAGAGTTGTTTCTGTCTTGTCATATGGAAGAAGAGGCCCATACAAACGAATCCCAGTTTCTATTTATTTCAGACAGTCAGGGCATCACTACCTGAAACTGTCCCCCCACCCCGTACTCTAATCCCAGACACCTCTAACTTTGGTGCAGAACTGGCCCTGTCAGCATGCAGGTCAGCATTGGCAGCATCTCTGTCATATTCTATCCGTCACCAGTACATATAGATAGAAAATTCCACATTTCCCCTCCCTGTTCTTTTAATTTTATTTTTATTTATGTATATGTTGGTATGCCTGTGTGTGTCATGTGTGCGCAGGTGCCTGCAGAGCTCAGAGGAGGGTATCTGACCATCTGAAGCTGGAGTTAAACAGTTGTGAGCTTCCTGATCTTCCTGATGTGGGTAGTGGGGTTAAAACTCCAGTCTTCAGCAAGAGCTACACGCTTTTAACTGCTGAGCAATCTTTCCATACCTATTCCTCATTGCTTTAGAAAAATAAATAGAAAATGGAAAACTTGATAAACTCATACTAATGATTTTCTCTCACTATGTAGCCTGGAATTCACTATGTAGACCAGGCTGGCCGAGAACTCACAGAGATCCACTTGTCCCTACCTACCAAGTGCCAGGATTAGAGGCATGCACCACCACACCCAACACTAGTAACTTTCTTTTTAAAAAAAAATGAAAAGAAGCTGGCTGCGGTGATACATACCTTTTAATCTTAGCACTTGGAAGGCAGAGGCAGGTGGAGTTCTGATTTTAGCACCACCCTGATCTACAAAGCAATTCCAGGATAGCAGGACTACACAGAGAAAACCTGTCTTAAAAAAAAAAAAGAAAGAAAGAAACTATAATGATAACCCATCTTAGAAACAGATAATCATTAGATCTGGTGCAAACTGGAGTTTTAATCTTTATCACTGATTTCCTGAACTTCAGCTGGTCATAGCAATAATTGTATAAAAAGAAATCAAATTCATATTGCCAGGCGTGGTGACATTTATAATTCCAGCATCCATGGGTCTGAGGCAGAAAGATTTCCAGGAGTTGGAGCCCATCTTGAATTACATAATGAGTTCCAAATTAGCCCAGGGTACAAAGTGAGACCATGTCTCAAAAATGGGGTTGAGGAGTAGGAGCAATAAATCACTGCTATGGATTATCTAAAAGGACTGCGGATTTTGTAATATTCTTGACTTTTGAGGATAGTCCAGCCTCTTAGATCATGTGGTTTAATTTTCAACTTCTGTGCTTAATTTGGTCCAAAATTTTGAGGAACCTATGTTGAAAGGAAGTCTACAGAGCTTCCGAATGGTGAGCTCTTTTCCTGGAGCACCATGCCTCCGAGACAACAGCCGTCGCATCCCTGAGGCTTTACTAGAAGGGAAATGGAGACATCATGAATGTAGCTGAGTGATTTTAAATCAAGAAAATGAATAGTTGTGAGATATTCACCAGAGAAAACTGCTCAGACATGGATTTAAGCCAATAGAAAGTCTTTATTAGCCTGCTGGTGATTACACTGGGTGTTTCAGATTCCAGTGTAGCCCCGAGCCTTTCTCAGGATGAGCTTTGAAGCACAAAAACCATGTTCTGGTTGACACACTTCAGTTAACAAGAACAGTTAGCCCGAAGCAGGACTACAGAAGCCAAGTTAGTGCATTTAGAGACTTTTCCAGAACTACAGACTTGATGGACTTGATGGTACTGTCTGTGTGTTGAGTTTTACAGCCTTAATAGCACTTCCATCATGGAGTCAGTTGTGCTAAGTCTGGGGGCCTACTAAAGTCTGGGGCCTGTTACAACAGTCACTGTCTGCCTGCTATGTACCAGGCATACACCAATGGTTTTGTCATCCACAGAAGCTGCCTCTCCTCTGGACTCAACTACTCTTAAAACCAACAAAAAGAGGGAGTCAGGTTTGAGCTGGTTGGAGTATGGCACCCTCTCTAGGTGCTCAGAACACTGGGCAATCATAACACCAATGATAACATTAGCAAACCACCATTGTCTGCTATCTCCATGCCAGACATTCAGTTAACCATGTTCTATAGATTATCTTACTTAATCATCACAAGAAGCCTAGAGGTACCTGAGGCTAAACTGGTGGAAGGAAACCCCTTGGGTCAGGGGTAAGAGATGTTGGAGTGTAAGTACATTTCATTCCCCTGGCCTGTCTCAGCCGGTGGGAAGCTTCAACCAGGATCCAGGGTGAGGGCTCTTTTTCCTTTTTTTCTTCAGTTTTCTGTCTTTCCACTTCTGGTCTCTACCACCTGCCACAGACCTCAGGAAACTATGGGTCCCAAGATTAAATCCATGATGAATATCACTAAGAGTTGACTCAAAAAAAATGTTGGTGCCACAATTCTGCCCAAAGAGTCTAAAGAGGTCTATGGAAGCCAACAATACGTATAAAGAAACGTGAGACAGGAATGTTCCCCTCTGAGGGAAAAGCTTGGGCCAGGACCAGCCATCAAAAATACAATAGGTCAAGCTGAGATTGGAAGCCAATACTTGATAAGTCTGCTGCACAAAAAATTGGAATGTGTTTGAGTCACAGATGTTTCAAAAGTGGACCATCCATTTCTGGAACTGACTTACCTCTGAACTTCTTATTGCATGAGATTCAAGGCCTCCCTTGGGGTCTGAGCCACTTCCAGTAGGGTCCTTATTACTGAGAAAGCCTTTGCCACCAATGGATTACATACCAGGTCCAAATCTGCATCAGACTGAGGGTGCCCAAGAACTTTAGTTACCAACATCCCAGACCTGCGGAAAAAATGAAATGTGGAACTTTCTCAGAGGCCAGAAAAATGGTCAGAGTGGTATCAAGCCTAATTGAAAACAACAGCTCCTTAATCTAAATTTACAGCATAATCAGCCTCCTGGTTACCCAATCATAACTAAATTAGACTGGCAGTATATTTCATACATGCTAGTTAAAATCACAGAAAGGAGAAGCTGCATTTGCAATCTAGTGTCTCTATTGCTTCCTCCTGGAATTGGGGTGAGAACTGCACGGCCTGCAATGTAGGAGATCTGAGTTTGAGTCCTGTCTATGCTGTCTATGGCTGTGTGACTTGAAGCAAGCACCTCAGACCCTCTGATCATCTCTGTCTTCTCATCTAACAGATTCCAAATAAAAGGGACTGAACTCTCTCGGAGACAGAAAATGACATTTCACAAAGGGTCAATATCATTTAGTTTTGCCAGTTTTTGTGTGCTTACATGTTCGTGGAGGTGTACACATGTACAGGTATGTGTGTGTACTTGTAGGTGCATCTACGTACTGAGGCCAGAGGTCAACCTCAGATATCCCTTAGGATGCTATATTCACATTGTTTTCCGACACGGGGTTCCTCACTGGCCCAGAAGTTGCCCATTCAGCTATACTAGTGGTCAGTCATCCGAAGAGATCCGCAACCATCCACAGAGACCTGCTTGTTCTCGTCTCAGAGCACGCCATGACACCTGAATATTTTAATATGGGTTTAGGAATCTCAGGTCTTCATTTGCTCAATAAGCACTGTAGTGCCTAAGCACCTCCCAAACCCATTATGCCTATTCGTGAGGGTCATGTAACTAAAATTATGCAGTAAGTATTGGTTTGAGTCTATTAAGAAGCCTGGCTAATACTTTTTAACACAGGGTCTCACTGTTTCCCTGAATGGCCTCAACTAAGAGCTTGTCTACAAATGCTTCCTGAGTGCTGGGATTAAAGGCATGTACCACCATGCCTGGCCTAGCCTATGACATTTTTGAGGGCATCTTACTGCCAGGAAATCGATAAGTCCAAAGTAGCAAAGATTTTGACTGTTCAAGCACTAGAAAACTTGGGTTGGTGGAGGAACCTGCACGGACAGGAAGCCAGCTTATGAATGCTGTGTACCCTCTGAGTAGGGCAAACTCTCCAAAACTCAATTTGCATGTGACTCCAGAGATGCTTAGCAAAAAGAAATCTAGAGTGGTGTCAGAGTCATCAGGAACCAGTGGACCTGATAGCTCTTCTCAGTATCAGAGGTGGCTTGACAGTGGAATTTCTCAGTCATCTTTACATCTACATCATGCCTGTCAAGGAGAATCTCAGATATCCAGGCCGGTGGCCTCTGTGTATTGAACGTTACCTGGAAGTTTGCTTGCATCATTAAAAAAGAAGCCGCACCTTCAGCCTGGAGCACACCTGTCCATTCACTTCAAGAGGGAGATGAGGAAGATGGGGAGGTGGTTAAGTGCTTTCTCAGAAGGTTGAGGACCTGAATCTGATCCCCAAGTCCCACAGAAAAATCTGGGCACAGTGTCATTCGCCTGTAATCCCAGTGCCAGAAAGACAGGAGGCTCTCTGGGGCTTGCTGGTCAGCCAACCTAGCTAGTCAATGAGCTCCAGGTTCAGGAAGAGACCTAGTCTCAGAAAGATAAGGTAGACCTTGGGCCTCCACATACCTGTGTAGTTCCCCCACTCCTCTTCCTCTCTCCCTTTCCTCCCCTCCCTTTTCCCTTCTGCTTCCCCATTTCCCT
Source organism: Chionomys nivalis (assembly GCF_950005125.1). NCBI lineage: Eukaryota > Metazoa > Chordata > Mammalia > Rodentia > Cricetidae > Chionomys > Chionomys nivalis. Next base: position 694,802 of record NC_080093.1, on the reverse strand, counting down.
TCTCTGTTTCAAAACAGAACTTGTGTGCATATGCACTGAGCATGAGTACTGAAAATATGTGTTGGAACATGGGGAAAACAGCAGAAATGTGAACCCAAACACTGACTCCTCACCAAAGACACACGTGCCCCTTCTAGAGTGCAGGGGTTTTGCACAAACAGCTCTGGCTCTTTCAGGAGGCCAAGTCCTTGAATGGGGTTTGTGGGCAACATGCTGCAAGTTACTTGGTGGCAGCATAGGCCAACTGGTTACGAGGGTTGAGGTGGTGAGGACGGCTCCTACCCAACAGTCTCAGAGGCAGTGAGCAGACCTCTGCCATGTTGGACTGGGCAGAAACAAAAGGCAAAGCAGTCTTAGTCCTAGCCACTTTGCATTTTAAGAATTGAACCTGGTCAAAAAATAATTACAGATTTGCAAATAATAAAGACAAATCCAGATGGAAAAGACCTCTAAATGAGTTGTATAAATGTACGCAAATGAGAGAGAGAGAGAGAGAGAGAGAGAGAGAGAGAGAGAGAGAGAGAGAGAGAGAGGAGTATAGGAGTATAGACTCTACTTGGGAGTAGAGTAACTTAGTGTGGCTGTGTGTTCCCTATGGAGGGGTGCTGCTTACCTTGCCCTCCAGATGCTGATGGTTTGTTGCATGCAGTCACACATTTGCATGGACCTAAGGGGTGTGTTCCTTTGTTCCCTCCCTCTTTTGAGCAGACTGTATCCATTCTACCACCCTCCCAAAGCTTCACCAGCTAGCAAGTATAACCTGAGTTATACCCACAGCTGTCCAGAGCTGGGGGCCCTTTCCCCTGAAGGCAACGGTTCCTTCTATGCACTTGAATGCACAGTAGGCTCATACCACTGGGTTTCAAGTCTTGCCTGCTTGATGGGGTATCACAGAACCTGCTCCCTAGGCTTTGTGCCAGCCCTGTTACTCCTACTTAATGGAGCAACAACAAAAGTTTGGCTCATCCAGGGCCTGAGTCCTATCTGATCGCCTGCAGTGACAGTCCACTGCCCTCGTCTTGGGAGCACTCCAACAACTCCTAACAGGGATTCTTGCCAACCTTCCCTCTTTACTTGGCTTCAATACAATCCAAGGTGCAGCAGATTATGCACACACCTTGGGGAGGGAAATAACTCCCACTCTTCTATGAGACATACATAGAGTAACTTTCTGTCCTCTTTAGCCCAAGATCCAGGTCACAGGTAAGTCTCACTTTATAAGCTGTCCTTAAGGGAAGCCTTCCTTTATCTTCTGATCAAAGCTGCCAGCCCAAAGGCTCTGTCATGAGCAGTGAGCCATGGGTGTCAAGAGTGGCTTCAAACACAGGGATGGAACAAAATCCTTCCCCTTTCTTTCCTTAAGCCTTCAAGTAGAAGGAGAATAAGCTGAGTCGTTGCATTTAACTTTTAGGAAGTGGTCCTTAAAGTGGTGAAGACTTCCTTCTTTCTGATGGCAAGAAGGTAAATGTGATGGCTGGGAGGAGCTGTCTTAGACTGTAATCTAGACGAAGTGCCAAATCAAGGACTAGGAGTCCTAATTCCTGACAAAGGGGGGATTCGCTGCCTTTCTAATCCTGGACTGCTGGTTTCTGTCTCATTTTCATGACTTACTTCCCAGGCTTTCTGCCTCTCCCTGTCAAATCTCGCCATGAGAGTCTAATTCTGAGTTTGAAGCCTCCCTTCCCTGGAAAAAATAATTTCCTAGATTATTAGAACAGAATGGTATCTGAAGAGGAAATATTGTTTGGGACCTTATTGCTTTCCTTCAAAGAGGTCTGTGCACTAAGCAAGATCTCCCACTGACCACCAGGGGCACCTGCTCAATTAAACCTCAAAGAGTGGTCCTCACAGGTTTCAAGTCAGGTGAACATGGTGAGACTATATTAGATTTGATGGCTGTTTGAAGGTGAGAACCTTATTATCCTCTTTCATTAAATTAGTTAAAACAGGGACTGGAAAGATATCTCAGTGGATAAAGAGTGCTTGCTTTTTTTCCAGAAGATCAGAGTTCAGTTCCCTGTACCCACATTACATAAACACAAATAATAACAACAACAACGCCTGCCTTCAAGAACTGACCTTCTCTGGTATGAAAGTGCATACCTGAAATACCAGACTCAGGAGTCAGAAGCATAAGGATCATAATTTTTCAGCTGGCCTAAGCAATACCAGAGATCCTGTCTCCCAAAATACTCATCTGATTTTTTTTTCTTATTTCTGTGACAGGATCTTCCTATATTACTCAAGCTGGCCTAGAATTTGAGGTTCTTCTGCTTCAACCTCCCAAATCTGTGTTTACAAATCCAGGCCCCCTAGCAGTTTTTGAAATATTTTAAGAGTGTGTATTGTGTGGGGGTGGTCATGAGTGCAAGTGTATAAGGAGGACAGAAGACACCATGTCTCCAGGAGCTGGACTACAGGAAGCTATGAGGTACCCAACATTGAGGGTCCTCTACAAGAGCAGTGAGTACTCTTAGCCTCTCAGCCATCTCTAGCTCAATACAAGAAGTTTTTTACTTATGTTGAAGATAGGATGGAGAAAAAAAACAAAACTTTTACTCTCATGGAACTTGAGGTTGGTGGATAGAGAAGGTTTTTAAAAAGCCCATAAACAGGGTCTGGGGATGTAGCTCCAGGATACTGCACCGTGTGTGTGTGTGTGTGTGTGTGTGTGTGTGTGTGTGTGTGTCTGGGGGTAACCAGACTAAAAGAATTCTGGGAAGAGGAAAGGCAGAGAGATACAGTCACCAGTCAGACACAAAGGAAGAAAGATGAGAATGTCTCACTGATAAAAGGTACCAAGTCACATGTCTAAACATAGGTAAGAATTATGGGTTAATTTAAGTTGTAAGAGCTAGTTAGTAACAAGCCTGAGCTAATAAGACAAACAGTTAATAATTAATGTAAGTCTCTGTGTGTTTCTTTGGAACTGAATGGTTGGAGTAGGTGGGACAGAAACTTCCGTCTACATGTGAGTGTCACAGGTGTCATTGAGGAAAGACAAGATAGATAGAGGGACAGAGCACAATGAAGCAGACAACAGAAAGGAAATTTGGGAACAGAGACATCATGAAAGCTCTGGTGAACCACCAATTACCAAAAAGAACTTCCTCGAGAAGCAGTCAGCAAGGACTAGAGGCCACCATTACCAAAGCCCAGTGGCCCAGCATGTGGCTTATGCACAGACCCTACCTAGCTCTCCAATCTGTTCTGTTTCTGTCCTTCCAAACCTGAATGGAAAATAGGATTGACAAACATAGGGCTTTACACAGACCGCCCTAGCACAGTAATTGCCCATTCCTGTCTGGCACAGGCCCCTCCACTGAAGCTGGCTTTAGTTCTTCACATAATGGGCACCACCTGGGTCCCAGGGATTGCATCTGGCATCAATTAGTTCTAAGCCCAAACTGGAGTAGTACCCTGGCTCTCCTCCCAGCTACTGGCTTTGGAAGAGGCCAGATCCTGGCTGAGTGTCTTTTACTCCTAATAACCTCTATCAGTGACCTCCACTGTAGACCCACCAGGCCTACAGCTGTCACGAACACGAGCAGCCTGGTTCCAGGGAAAAATCAGCTGTCAACCTTCACTGTGTGCCCTAAGGACCTGGTGAATAGGGACAGCTTAAGCAACAGCGAGAGGGTGAGAATGCTATTTCTAGCTTCCACAGCTAAGAGCACATCCCATGTTTGGAATGATGGATGGGCTGGAATCTTTGGTAATGTGCACAATGCTTATAAAGCTGCTTGAAGACAGGTGGATGGGAGAGATCTCATCCCTACTTGGCTGTTCTCATGGTCTGATCTTGGGCAAGTAATTTACATCGCATTACCTAATCTTCAAATGCCCTATTTTAAAATTGACATGATAAAGAACTTACTGCATATGTGGGGCAGATTAAGTAAAATAATCCATGCAATGCACTTAAAAATATTTAATGTATGTCTTTTGGGACTCATCTTCATTCACAACCTCAAAAATATTTTAAAGCCTTCACTATGTGCTAGAATAAACATTCAGACATGTCCAACCTTTTAGCATGACAATAACAGATCATTCTTGAGATGACTAACCCTCCCAAAACAATCATGTGCCACACACACACAAAAAAAAAACTCATAAAATTTTAAGTATGTTTGTGACTTTGAGCTGTATTCATAGTTGTCTTCAGTGTCATGTGGCCTTTGGGCAATAGGTTGGATACATCTGTCAGCTAGCCTTTGAGGATGTAACAAGAAATAAATTTGGAAGTGATATTGAATCATATCCGCAGACCACACATTGTGTGAGCTTCACAACATTCAACCTGGGCTGAAGATCTCAGGCTGGAACTAAAATGCCCCTGTATGCCTGAGGTTTTCTGAGTAACCCAAAAAACACCCCAAAATATAGTGGCTTGAAGCAATACCTGCTTCTGCTTTCGCAAGACTTTCGGTGATCTGGGTAGTTGTTGTGAACTGGGTGATGCTGGCTACAGCAGGTGGTGGAGGATGACCTTAAACATGAGCCCCAGGCCCCAGTATGGATATATGCAATTCTCTTGCCACAAGGCTCTCAACCCCCATAGAGCTGTGATGTCTGACAACAGATGTCAGGAGATTCCACAGTAAGGTGGTCCCCAATGCCTAAGTACCCTCCAAGTCTCAGCATGTATACATAATATTTTGTTTCATTGGTCACAGCAAATCACAAGACATGGAACCAGTAAGCAAGAACAAATGATGTTTTGAACTGTCATGGCCACACTGACCCATTCCTAAGTGGTTCCCAAATGGTTTTGTTCATATAACCTATATTAGTCAGTTCAGGCAGCCATAACAAAACAACATGAATTGGACAGTTTAAGCAGAAGTTTCTCTCATAGATCTGGAGGCTACAAGTCCAAGAACATGGCACCATAATTATTGGGGTATAATCAGAATTATTGGAAGTCTAGCTGGCCTCTCTTCTTAGTTTGCAGATAGCCACCTCCTTGCTATGTCCTTTCTGGCCTTTGTTCTTTTATGTGGAGAAAGAGAGTGATATCACTATTTATTTTCTGTGTGGGTGTGTATGTACATGTGTATGCATACATTCATAGCTTTCTTTAGTGGGTAAGTAAGAGGATCCTCAGTCATTCATTAAAGGACTGGAAAAGTTTAATTGCTTTCTTATTTTTTTAAAAAATAGTTTTAAGTGCATTGGTGTTTTGTCTATGTGTATGTCTGTGTGAGGATGTCATATCCCCTGGAACTGGAGTTACAGACGTTTTGAGATGCCATGTGGGTGTTCAGAATTGAACCCTGATCCTCTGAATGAGCAGCCAGTGCTCTTAACTGCTGAGCCATCTCTACAGCCCACTTTCCTGGTTTTTAACCTCAAAGTCCCCATAATTTTCCTAAAGCCCAGGAGATCATATTGAGTATCCCATTTGGAGAACATTTGGACTTGCTCTGTCAAGGAAAAGTATTGGTTTTTCATATACTAAAATTTGAAACATCTGTGTAGATGGTGAAATAAATAAGGTTCTTGCCACACAAGTACAAGGACATGAGTTAGATTCCCAGCATTCACATAAAAATCCAGACCTGGCAGTGCGTGCCTGTACCTTATCGTACCAATGCTGGGATGCTGGGATGTAGACAAGCAAGCCCCTGAGGCAGTGTGGAAAGAAAGACTTGTGACAGTAGAAATCTGTGTCTGTGGGAACAGAAATGCAAGCTGAGGTGTGAGTAGGCAGTGCTCCTTAGGAGATCCCAGAAGAGGATACTTCCTGGCCCTCCAGTCCCTTGTGCTGTCACCTAGTATTCCTTGATTCTACTTCTAGGTTCCATCCTTGTATTGCCTTTCCCTTATGGCTGTCATCACCCCTATCATCCCGAGAAAAGAGCCCCTGATCATGCTTGTTAAGGACTTTAAAAATAATCTTTTCCTTGAAATTTTGATATGTGTATACAATATATCCTAATCATATCTACCCCTACTTCTCCGTGAGGGATTTTCTTAATATATATTTATTGACTTAGGAAGACCCACCCTAAATGTGGGTGGCACCATTTCATGAGCTAAGACCTGAACTACATAAAAGGCAGAAAGGGAGCTGGGCACAAACATTCATTTCTGCTTCCCTACTGTGGATGCCAAGTGACCAACTGCCCTCACGCTCTTGCTACCATGCCTTGTTACCATGGACTGTACTCTCAAACTGTGAGCAAAAATAAAACTTTTTACCCTGAAGTTGATTTTGTCATGGAATTTTATTACAGAAACAGGAAAAGAAACACACACATACCAATAAAATCAAAGAAGAGAGGAAGGAAGGAAAGAAAAAAGGAGGAAGAGAAATAGGGAAGGGAGAGAGGGACAGGGAAAGGAGAGATGGAGAAAAGGAAAGGAAAAGAAAGGAAAGGAAAGGAGCTTTAAAATCTGTTTGCAAAAAATGCCTCTGAGATTTGATACAGGGGTTCTACCACAGCCTGAGTGACTGTGATGGTCCAATGATGTAGGGGCCCCTAATGAATTGACTCCAGAACCTTAGACTGATCCACAAACACAACAAAAATGCCAACCAGCTACCAACCCCCTGGTAGCAGTTTATGAGTGAGTACATATGATAATTGTCTTTCTGGGTCTGGGTTACCTCACTCAAAATGATGTTTTCTAGATCCATCTATTTGCCTGCAAATCTCAAGATGTCATTTTTTCTGTTGTGTAATACTCCATTGTGTAAATGTACCACATTTTCCTTATCCATTCTTTGGTCAAGGAGCATTTAGGTTGTTTCCAGGTTCTGGCTATGCCAGAACAATGCTGCTATGAACATAGCTGAGCACATGTCCTTGTGGCATGGTTAAGCATCCTTTGGATATATGCCAAAAAGTGATATTGCTTGGTCTTGAGGAAGGTTGTTTCCTAATTTTCTGAGAAATCATCATACTGATTTCCAAAGGGATTGTAACAGTTTGCACTCCCACCAGCAATGCAGGAGTGTTCCTTTTACCCCACATCCTCTCCAACATAAGTTGTCATCAGTGTTTTTTATCTCGGCCATTCTTACTGGAATCTCAGACTTGCTTTGATTTGCATTTCTCTGATATCTAAGGATGCTGAACATTTCCTTAAGTGTCTTTCAGACATTTTAGATTCCTCTGTTGAAAGTTCTCTATTTAGGTCTATACCCCAGATTTTTTTTTTTTTTTTTTTTTTTTTTGGTTTTTCAAGACAGGGTTTCTCTGTAGCTTTGGAGCCTGCCCTGGAACTCCCTTTGTAGACCAGGCTAGCCTCGAACTCACAGAGATCCACCTGCCTCTGCCTCCCGAGTGCTGGGATTAAAGGCGTGCACCACCACCGCCCGGACCCATTTTTTTTTTTTTACTGGATTATTTGTTTTTTGTTTTTGATGACAAATTTCTTGAATTCTTTGTATATTTTGGATATCAGACCTCTGTCCAATGTGGGATTGGTGAAGATCTTTTCCCATTCTGTAGACTGCCGTTTTGTCTTGTTGACCATGTCCTTTGCTTTACAGAAGCTTCTCAGTTTCTGGAGGTCCCATTTATTAATTGTTTCTCTCAGTGTTTGTGTTACTGGGATTATATTTAGGAAATGGTCTCCTGTGCCAATGAGTTCAAGTATACTTCCCACTTTCTCTTCTATGAGGTTCAGTGTGGTGGGTTATATGTTGAGGTCTTTGATCCCTTTGGACTTGAATTTTGTGCATGGAGATAGATATGGGTCTATTTTAATTCTTCTACTTATTGATATCCAGTTATGTCAGCAACATTTGTTGAATATGCTTTCTTTTTTCCATTTTTTTTTGCATCTTTGTCAAAAATCAGGTATTCGTAGATGTGTGGATTAATATCTAGGTCTTCGATTCACTTCCATTGGTCCTCCTGTCTGTTTTCATGCCAATACCAGGCTATTTAAGGTAGCTCTGTAGTAGAGTTTGAAGTCAGGGATTGTGATGCCTCCAGAAGTTCCTTTATTGTACATAATTGTTTTGGATATTCTGGGTTTTGTTTTGTTTTGTTTTTTCCCTTCCATTTGAAGTTGAGTACTGTTCTTTTGAGGTATGTGAAGAATTTTGCTGGGGATTACATTGAATCTGTAGATTGTTTTTGGTAATATTGCCGTTTTTACCATGTTAATTCTACCTACCCAAGACTATGGGAGATCTTTCCATTTTCATGTGTCCTCTTCAATTTCTCTCTTCAAAGATTTAAAGTTCTTGCCATATAGGCCTTCTACTTGTTTGGTTAGAGTTACTCCAGGATATTTTATGCTATTTGTAGCTGTTGTGAAGGGTGATGTTTCTTTTATTTCTTTCTCAGTCCATTTATCATCTGTGTAAAGAAGGGCTACTGATATTTTTGAGTTAATCTTGTATCCTGCTACATTACTGAAAATGTTTATGAATTGTAGAAGTTCCTTGGTAGAATTTTTGGGGGTAGCTTATGCAAACTATCATATCATCAGCAAATAGTGAGAGTCTGACTTCTTTTCTGATTTGTATCCCCATGATATCTTTTTGTTTTCTTATTGCTCTAGCTAGTACCTCAAGAACTATTTTGAATAGATATTGAGAGAGTGGACAACCTTGTGTTGTTCCTGATTTCAGTTGGATCGCTTTGAGTTTCTCTCTATTTAGTTTGCTGTTGGCTGTTTGCTTGCTGTATATTGCCTTTATTATGTTTAGGTATGTTCCTTGTATCCCTGCTCTCTCCAGTGTTGGGAGTTGCTGGGTGCTATGGACCCCCAGACCCTGAATTCCCTGTGAGTGGCTTGTTTTTCTTAAGGTTGCAGCTGCTCTGAGCAAAACAACTTCTTTTCCTCTGCTCTGAGCAGGCTACAGCTGCTCTGAGCATGAGACCTTGAAGGCAGGCTGATGGGTCTGCAGCTAAAAGAACCCGAGAGCCAGGGCGTGGCCAGAGCCCTATAGAAGCTTCCCCTGAGCACAATAAATTTGACACTTTTGTATCAAGAGTGACCCATCTCTCTCTCTCTCTCTCTCTCTCTCTCTCTCTCTCTCTCTCTCTCTCTCTCTCTCTCTCTCTCTCTCTCTCTCTCTCCCTGTCTCTCTGTGTGTGTGTCTGTCTGTGTCTGTGTTTTTAAGTCTCTCAGCCCAGTTCCAGGCTTGCACAACCGGTCCTGTAGACACAGGACCGTTGGGAGCTACAAGCATAGTACTGTATAGCACGCAGTACAGACGCCGGGTTCTAACACTCCAAGACCTTTATCATGAAGGCTTTTTAGCATCTAATGAGACGATCATGTGGTTTTTATTTTTCAGTTTGTTTATATGGTGGATTACATTGAGAGGTTTTCATATGACAACTGATTTTTTAAAGGCAAATTCAGTCCTCAGGAGTCTCTTTCTCCAGCTGAGCATCCCACGCAACTCTTTATTGAGATCCTCTAGGTAACACACTGTCATTAGATCTCATCTAAGCTTGATTGTTCTGCCCACATCCTGGGCTCATCAGAAAAAGTCAAGGCAAGCTAGCATCAGAGGGACCCAAGAGATTATAACAAATAACTATCAGGCCACCCTATGAACTTGTCCAAGCTTCTCCTGCCTAAGTGCCACCTCCTTGGCTCTTCTGTAGAACATCTGTCTTCTACTAACTGCTTGGCAAACTGTTCACCTTTCAGCAAAGTTCAAATGTCAGCTTCTCTACAGATAATGTCTTGGATACTGCTACATGAAAAGTGGCTAAAGTTGGGCTGGCTTGATAGGAGACCCAGTTCTGTCCCCAGTGAGGTAGGTGACAGTGGCCAAAAAGTTTAGCTTTTCTGAGACAAGCTTCAGATTTCTCCCACTTGTAATTTATTAATCCAAATTATGGCTCAGAGTTGCTCTGCCTTGGGCTTATGCTGGACTGAGCCTGTCTGAGAGGCCCTGGCATAGAATAGGAGCCTCAATCTTATGCAGGCTGAGGACTGGAGCACCTTGCCATGAAACCATAAGACTTCTAGTCAGAGGTTGAGATCACGACTCTAGTGGTAAACTGTTTGCTAACGAACATAAAGACCTGAGTTCAGATTTCCAGCACTCATATAAAAATCAGGCATAGGAATATGCCCCTGTAGCTCCTAATGCTGGGAATGCAGAGACAGAATGATCCTTAACGGGCCGGTTAGTCTAGCTGAATTGGTGAGTTCTGGGATCTGTGAGAGATTAGTTGGCAAAAATCAGATATAGGGCTGGAGATACGGCTCTTGATGTTCTTCCAGAGAATCTGAGTTTGGTTCCTAGCATCCACAGCAGGGGGCTCACAACTGTCCGTAACTCCAGTTCCAAGGGATCTGACACCTCTGGCCTCTGCAGGCACCTGTACTCACAGGCCCACACTCACAAACACACACTCTCATACACAACTAGAAATAATATAAATAAATCTGTAAAAAAGTAAAATATAGATACACTGTATTTATGAATGAAATTAACACAGAATAATTTTAATAACATGTAGATGATTTAAGTTGATAACTGGTGCTAACACACACACACAAGAACAGCTCTTTTCAAATTTAAATGAGGTGCTACTAGGCATAGTTAGAAGGCAAGTTTTGGTCTCTGGTCACCTGAACAGCTCATGCATTCCAAACATGTTCCAGGGTGTGTTGAATCCATAGGCCCCAGGACTACACTTGAGGAGACGCTGCCTTCCTGATCAACAGGAAGGAAGCATGGAGCCTGAAAGAGGCTGCTATTCCCACAGATGCCCACAAAAGCTGCTGAGAAAGGCAGCCCAGAAGGCTCTACATGGTGGAGCTCAGTGGTAATTTGTGTTTTTTTGTTGTTGTTGTTGTTGTTGTTTTTTTGTTTTTGTTTTATTTTACTTTTACGCCTTACTCTTTTACTCTTTTGGAGACCTGCCACCCAGCTCCCAAATAAGTCACTCACATGGCAGCTGATTACTATGAGTGCCTGGCCTTAGGTTGGCTTATGTCTTGTTAACTTTCCTTAAATTATCCCGTCTACTTTTTCCTCTGGGTTTTTTCCTTTTCTTACTTCTGTATATCTTCACTTGCTCCATGGCTGGCTGTGTGGCTGGAGAGCTGTCCCCTGACCTAGCCCTCTCCTTGTTCTGTCACTCCTCTCCCCCTCCCCCTAGATTTCTCCTAGACTCTCTGCTGCCAGTCCCACCTATTCTTTCTCCTGCCTCACTATTGACCTTTTAGCTCTTTATTAGACCATCAGGTGTTTTAGACAGGCAAAGTATCACAGTTCCACAGAGTTAAACAAATGCAACATAAACAAAAGTAACACACCTTAAAATAATATTCTACAACAGCAGTTCATGACTGTTTAAATCACCTACTAACCACGAACCATGAGAGTTTTCTCTCTCCATCACAAATGTGTTTTTTCCATCCCAAGAGATAAACACTCTCAATTGCTGACCAAGGGAAGCTGCCTTTCCAATTTGTCTGAGATGGAAGGAAGAGAAGGTGAACTGGACAATCTAAAGAGCAAAAACCTTCAGCCTGTAGGGATGGTCTGGACAAAAGCAGCCATGACCAAGATCTCTAGGATGCCAGGAAGGGTTTAGAGACAGACGTTTCTCTTCTACCATAGTTATCAGACTGCCCACATTAGAGAAACATACAACTCATTCCAGCTGCTGCAACTCTGTTATGGGGCATGCTGAAATGAGTCCTCTGGGATTCCCAAATGTTCCCTGGAGTTGTTCCACAATTAAAAGGGCATTTTGTTCTGCTGCACTAAGGAGGGGTTGCTCCCCAAACAAGCCTGTTCCATGAGCTCTACTCCCTGTTCTCCACATCTGAACATTCCTTCCACTAGGTACTTGCTAAAGCTAGGTACCTGCCATTCTTCCAGGCTCAACTAGAAAAGGATTTGCTATTCAAAGAGAAGGCTAGAACCACCAGCTCTCAAATGTGAACTGGTCAAGACTGGACTCTGTCCTAAGGCTGATGTCTCCTCAGCTCCCAGGACCACACCCTAGCGCATTGCCCCCACCAAGTTTGGGAAGTGGAAACAAATTAATCACTGGGTGTCACTTACCCCCAAAGGATCAAGAGGAACACAGAGGGACACGTACAGAAGAAGGCTCACCCGTTCTCCTGCAACACGGACTCTGGTAACTCTTGCCATTTTCTACTAGCACACACCCACACATCCGTGTGCTATGCTCTAGAAATAAGACATATGAACCATCTAGCTCATGTCCTCAGAGAGCTGACAATTCTGTAAAAGCCATGATACAAATGTGCTGCTTAGTTCTTATCAACACAAAAAAGTCACCTGAAATGAGGAGAGTTCAATTGAAGAAATGCCTCCATCATATTGGCATATAGGCAAGTCTGTGGGAGCATCTTCTCAATTGTTGATTGATACAGGAGCGCTCAGCCACCTCTGGGTGGTGGCACACCTGGAAAAGTAATCCTGGAAAGTGTAAGAAAGATAACTGAACATAAGCCATGGTATCAGGTCAGTAAGCAGAGTTCCTCTGTAGTTCCTGCCTCTGCTCCTGCTTGAGTTTCTAACCTGACTTCCCTTCATGATGAACTGTGACCTGTAAGCTGAAATAAAACCTTTCCTCCCCAAGTTGCTTTTGCTCATTGTTTTATCACAGCAACAGAAACCAAACAACCATGCCAGGAAACAGACTTCTAGGAAATAAAACGTAAAGTTGTTTTTGCTCTAGTGAGGAGAATTGCTGATGGAAGACATGACTCTTACCTAGTCTTGCCCGTCATAATTTCATGCTCGTATACTCTCAGCTTTCTTAAGGATGTCTCAGTTATGGGACAAGTCTTCTATTTTAAGGAGAAAGAACCAGAAATATTGTTTGTAGGCAGCGTTCTGTTTTTATAAATGTAGAATGTGTGTAAAATTAACTGCACAGAACTGGAACAAGAGACTTTGTATTATAAATGGCAGTTCCATCCTGGGCAGCTCTGCACTGTTTGGCAGATTGTACACTGTGTAGCAGCATCTGGCTACAGATTTAGTAGGGACTGGAACTCAGCTGTGTATCATGGTACAGTGTTATACTTATGTAGAGGAAGAAGAAAAATAACTCCCTTTTCAAATTTTCACAAGATACCCTTCCACTGGTAGTGGTCTTAAATCTGAGAGATCAAAGGTATTTCACATCCAGGGTTGGCTCAGCTGTCAAGAGTGCTTGCCTAGCATGCCTGAAGTCTGAGGTTCGATTCCTGACACTGCATAAACCAGGTGTAGTGGCCCTGTTTTCTCTAACCCTAGCACTGGAAAGGTGGAGGCAAGAGGATTGCAAGTTCAAGGTCATCTTCAGCTACAGAGAGAGACTGGAGCCACTCTAGGTTATGGGGCTACCAGAGACCTATCTTTTTTATTTTTTAAAGATTTATTATGTATATGGTGTTTTGTCTGCATGTATGCCTGCATGCCAAAAGAGGGCTTCAAATCTTATTACAGATGGTTGTGAGCCACCATGTGGTTGCTGGGAAATAAACTCAGGACCTCTGGAAGAACAGCCAGTGTTCTTTACCACTGAGCCATATCTCTATTCCCAAGACCTTATCTTTTTAAGAAGTGTTCCACAGGCCGGGCGATGGTGGCGCACGCCTTTAATCCCAGCACTCGGGAGGCAGAGGCGGGCGGATCTCTGTGAGTTCGAGACCAGCCTGGTCTACAGAGCTAGTTCCAGGACAGGCTCCAAAGCCACAGAGAAACCCTGTCTCGAAAAACAAAAACAAAAAAAAAAGAAGTGTTCTACAATTTTAAATATTTAAAGATTGATGTTTTCTTTTTCTTTACTATTAAGTCTTTGTAGAACCATTCAGGTCAAACAGCATCTGAGGCCAAATATTGGCAACTGAATTTCCTCCTGGAAACAGACATACTAACAGCCATGGTGTCTTAGGTTTTCTATTACTGTGATAAAACACCATTACCAGAAGCAACTTAGGATAAAGGGGTTTGTTTCAGCGTGTAGCCATCACCCAGGAAAATCAGGGCAGGAACCTGGAGGCAGGAACTGATGCAGAGACCATGGGGCAGGTGCTGCTTACTGGCTTGCTCAGCCTGCCTTCTTACAACACTCAGGACTACCAGCCCATGGGTGGCACTGCCTACAGTGAGCTTGTCTCTCCCACATCAATCTTCAAGCAAGAAAATGCACTTCAGGCCAATTTGGTGCAGGCATTTTCTCAACTGAGGTTCTTTCTTTCCAAAATGACTCGAATTTTATGTCAACTTGACATCAAATTACCCAGCACACATGGAAACGTTATTCTGTTTAGCTCTAATATTAGCACTTTCTCTTTGCACTGCTTCCCACTTGTTTTCGGTAAAGCAACACGGGGAAAATTCGATGACTGTTGAACAGAGCTGTGTCAGCTGTGGGCTGGCAGGCAGCACCACCTTTGGGTGGCTCAAGTTATTGTTCAGTAGCTGGCACTTGACAGTCCAGTTTTGTTCTAGGAAGCCAGATTAGGTGTGTCTGTGCATGGCATTAACAGAGGCCAGCTCTAACACTAACACAAACATTAGGTGGTGCTATGTTGTGCTGAGTGCCCTCTAAAGATCTGTGGGTCAAGGATTTGGGCCCCAGATTGTGGCACCATTGACAAGTAGTAGAAACTTTAAGAAATGAGACCTAGTGAGGTCTTTAGGGTGTGTGCCCTGAAAGGGAGAAAGATGCCAGCCCTTTCTCTCATGTTCCTTTCCTGTCCATGAAGCGAATGGCTTTACTTTATCGGGCATTTCCCCTACGATATTTCACCTAATTGCAGGCTCAGGAGTGGCTGGATCCACTGATCATGGACTAATACCTCCAAAACTGAGCCAAATGAATCTTTCCACTTTGTAAGTCGATTATGTCAATGTTGTTACAGTGACAGGAAGCAGGTACATCTATTACTTCTCTTATTGCTACAACCAAATCTCAGGTGAGAGGCAGTGTAAGGAAGAAAGGGTCTATTGGACTCACAGTTTGAGGAGACACTTCAGACTCCAGTATGGAGAGTGGGAGATGGCAATATTGCATCTGGGGTCAAGAAGCAGAGAGTGGACAGGAAATGGGGTTGGCTATAAAACCTCAAGGTCCAGACCCATGGATGTCCAAACCCACTTCTGTTAGAAAGGTTTCATTTCATAAAAATTCCTTAATCTTCTAAAATAGTGAAACCTGCTGCTCCAGGGCGGCTAGAGCCGAGTCTAAGGGAAGGATGTCAGGATTAATTGAACACACACTCTGGATGTTGCAGAATCAGAAGCCCTTTATTGTACATCACCAAAGGGGTTTTATACCTAACCCAGACAGGTGGGCCAACAGGATGGAGACCTCATCACCAGATCCTCAGGTTAGGGCCAAGGCAATGCGTACTCAGGAAGCAGGGTTGGTAAGCAACCCTGAGAGCAGGGAACTTGGAAGTTTCTCAGAAACCTGGAACAACAAGGGCAAGAAAGGTCACCAACAGGGGAGGTGGGTAGGAAAGCCAGGACTCCATTAGGTCCCAAAAGAAACAAGCTGGTGACTAAGTGTTAAAATATATGAGTCTATGAAGGATCTTTCACACTCAAACCACAATATCCAGCTAACACCCAGTGGGTTGATTTCTGCTGCTGCTAAGAATTCTCACAAAATCTGCCTCAAGGTGTAGCCTCTGATGCTTGTATACCTGGGGTTCATCCGCCTCTTCTGTCTTTCTCCTTTGCTCACTGTGTCTCTCAGAATCTTCTACTTTCCTGGAAGCAGCATACTTAAATGAGTCTTGACTCCACAGGAACTTCCTTCTGATGGCTGCAGTATGGTGCTAGCCAGGCCTGCTGGCACCCAGTGTCTCGACACCATTGGTGATGCCAGTCAGTTCTGAGGCTGAGGACAGGTTCTGCTGTTCACAGCCTGGCTGTATGATCAAGTCACCCTAAAAGGCATAAGCTTGCCGAGACCTGGGTTGGCCCAGAAAAAACAACAAGATTCCTGCTTCAGTTTCCATGACTGCTGCTCCATTCATCACTCCACAGGCATCCAGCCTAGCTCAGAGTTTCCTGTTGAAATAGATGTCACCTAGCATCCTGTGTTCTTCGAGCCCTTCCTAGGCTCCTGGCACCTGCTGCCAATGGTAGATCCTGACAAGTAGTCATTTGAGTGGCACTCCTGGAACCACACCTCCATGCTCTCCCCATAGCTTATTACACGGTATGACTATGGCCTGTCTGTCAGCTTGAGCTTGTTCCCTTTCTCTTCTCATGCTCCTTCCAATACCAGATGTCATAGCTCAGTAGCTGGACAAAGTCTAGGTCATCACATCAGAAAGGAACTAAAAGGAAGTGGTATCCTAGGGTAAAAAGTGCTGTTGCTGGAGGAATAAGGGAGGTTCAGGTCTAGTACAAACACAAACATGACAGAAAAGAGCATCTGTGGGGCTGGACAGATGTTCAGCTCTTCTAGAGAACCAGAGTTCAGTTCCCAGCCATATCAGATGGCTCACAACTATCTATAACTCCAGCATTCAAGGGGAATCCAACACCTCTGGCCTCTGCAGGCACCCATTGCAAGTGTACATAGCCACACAGAGACATACACATATACACATAATCAGAACTAAAAGATATGTTAGCTCTATTATTCTGTGTATTAGTGTCTAGTCTGAATGTATGCATTGCACTATGTGCATACTTGGTGCTAAGGGAGGTCAGAAGGTGTTGGATCCCTTTGAACTAGAGTTATAGATGGCTGTGAGCCACCCACCCATGTAGATGTTGGGAACTGAATTCAAGTCCTCTGGGGGGGGGGAGAGCAAGTTTTCTTAACCCTTGAGCGACCTCTTCAGCCCCCACAATAAATACTTTAAAAAAATAAAGATTCTGTGTGGATTCAACAGCCAGGCTCTGGGTAGCTGAGGGGTCTGACAACCAGGTTCAAATAACCTCCAGTAACGTTGGGTATTTCTCTAAGTGTCACCTGGACTTCCTTATCTGAGATTCTGCCAGACTCAGGGACCTCCCCACAAGCAGCTCAGCAGTGAAACGGGAATCATTTTAAAAGGTGAGGATTGTTTGGTCAGTGGGGAGAGAAACAGCTTTTCTAAGGCTCAAGGGTACTGAGCCTCCGAACACTACACATTCTTTTTAAATCAGTAGGCTGAGAGAAAAGCTATTTCCAGGCAGGAAGAGACACATGGGCCAGTACCTATGAAAGGTGAGGCCCAGACTGCTCAAATTGAAGTTAGAGGCTCCTCTCCACTGGGCAGGATTCTGGAATGATCAGCCTGGCTCTGTGAATGCCTGTTTGCCATGGCAACAGGGACTGTGGAGATTCAGAGCCTGTTCTAATAGGAGCTCCTCTGATGGGCACCTGCTGCCCAGGGACATCTCAGAGCTCTTACTGCGAGAGCAAGCTGCTTCAAGGACGCCTCCCGGGATGCTGGGCTAGGGAAACAACTCACACTACTGCATCTCTCCTCAGACTCCACTTTTTCCCCAGCCAGCTTTCTCATGTCCAGTCTTAGATCAGCAGAGAGTGGATGTGGAAAAACATGCACACTGGGCACACAATCTGTCCAGAACCACCTCGCAGATTTCCCGGCCTCAGCTTCTGCCAGCAGAAGGCAGCAAGCTGGAGAATGCTTTGTCTTCCCCCTCCTTGCTGAGCCAATATCACTGCTTCTCTTTGGAGGCTCACCCATTCATCCTTATGCTCAATGCACCAGCAGCTCCAGCAGTGACAAAAATTGACAGACTTTGCAGGAAGCAGTGGAGACTGTGCCAGGCCTCCCCCTGGTGGCGGTGGAGACCAGGATCTATCCCTGTTTCTAGAACTTCTACCAACACCCCTCTTCTTGCTTGCTGATATGAACACCACTGACACCCACGACCCCAGACACCAGGGGTTTTCCAAAAGTCACCCTCTTGAAGTTGCTGTGACTCTCCACAGGGACTAAGAATAAAGATAGTCCCAGCTGTCAATCTCCTGACATCTCACGTTGAGTCAAAGTCCTGCCTTCTCACCCCAGGTAGAAACGTCCTCACTTTAGTTGACTTGGGCTATATAATAAAATGCAATAAATGGGATGGTGAGCGGGAGGTGGCCATAAACAGTGCAAGTGCTTTTCCTGTAGTCTGGAAGCTACAGAGTTCAATCAAGCTCCTGATGAGGGCCTGCCTGCCTAGTGCTGACATTGTAGAAGTCTGTGTGTGTGTGTGTGTGGGGGGGGGGTGTCTCTCTTGGATTCCTTTATTTAAGTGCTAATCTCATTATTGGGCTCTGTACCTGTGACCAATGATCTCCTCTCCTTGGTATAAGGATTTCAATACAGGAATTTAGGGGCAAGAGAGACAGTCATGTTCAGACCTCACTCCATGCTCACAATTCAGGGTAGTTCTCTTCTTTTCCCTTACCTCCCATATTCCTGCTACCATTGTTCAAATTCAGGCTGGATCTGCCAAAACAGGGGAAATTAAGAGGCAATAGAAAGGAAAAGGAGGCTGCCCATCTGCAACCTAAGATTCAGAAACTTCAACCTAACTGATAAAACCCAAATGTTATAGAGACAGAGTTCAACTTCCTAGAGACTTATCAAACAAGGTTCAACAGATTAGAGCTCCTTCCACCAAGCCTGAGTTTGATCACCAGGACCACAAGGTAGAAGGAGAGAACCAACTCCTATAAGTTGGTCTCTGATCTCTACATGTGTGCTGTGTGCATACACACAAATGAATAAATATAAAAACAACAGAAAATTATACTCAAGGCCAGAATGTTTGTGACCTTGACTTGAATTCCATCATCACTCCTGTTTCATCTCTAAATCTAAACAACACTCCATTAAACACCTTACAGAACTATTGGAATGGCACAGTTGGTAAACTACTTTACTTGCAAAAACTTGGTTTGATCGCCAAAATCTTTGCTTAAAAAAGAAAAAAACAGGCATGGTGCATGCTTATAATTCCAGCCCTGGGGAGGAGGAGCAGAGACAGACAGATCCTTGGCCAGCTAGCACAGCCTACATGACAAGTGTTAAGACAGTGATAGACCCTGTCTCAAAAAACTAATTGTATTAAGACTATAGCAGTTCTTTGAATTTTCAAATCCTGTGGAAACACACTAATGTCCCAACTTCCTTTCTGGTACCTGAGGGCTGACAGTACCCACTTTTGCCTTCTTCCTCACAATACAGAGAGTTAGTCTACAGATTCACCCCTTTAAAAGTTGGTGTGGTGCAGATACTGAGACCTGGAAACCTCCTGCAGTGACTAAGCCACTGGTCACCCCAGCAGGCTTGTGTACCTAAAATCACTTGTCTGGTTTTATCAGGGTCTCTCCACCCCTGAAGATCCAGGTAGTTACCTCTGACCTCCTTCCAGTCCTAAGATTCCCCAAAGCATACATTTCTCCCTCCCCACGCTCTGACTTGTGCCACCCTGATTGCTACAGGGTCCATGGCTGTTTCTTTATGGTCATGTGACCCCTGCTTGACCATGGGACACAGACCCCAGTACCCATTCCCAGGTGACTTAGAAGGATGATGGACGGAGGGCATTGATATACATTGTCAGTTGAACTGGATTTGCAATCTTCTAGGAGAGAAAACCCTGAATGTGTCTACAAGAGTTTCTAGAGAGGTTTAACTGAGAAGACCCACTCTGATTGAGAGCTGGGAGCACAGAGTGAATTTCAAAAGATAAAGGAGAGAGTGAACCAAGCACCAGAATTCATGTTTCTTAGCTGTGGACTCGTAACCAGCTCCCTCATGCCTCCACCACCACAACCTTGAGCTGCTCCCACCCACACCTTCCCTGCCATGATGGACTCTATCCTCAAAGTGTTAGGAAAATCAACTCTTCCTGCCTTCTCATTACAAAGCCCATCTATACAGTCACAAATACAGATTTTAACTTCCCCAGGAGGACCTAAAGAACACCACCTAGAAGGTGGGAGAGTCTCCCCAGAAGGGCAAGCACCGCGTGTTTTATGTTAGAGCTCCATACTGGATTCTACCCTTGTCCTACCAAATTCTTTCATCTGATCTTGCTTTTTGCTTCACAAGTAGAGTTGGGCTGAGTAAGTCCAGGACCCTGACTTTGCAAGCAGTCTGCTTGAAGCCATTAGGGGATCAAGAGGACATTGATCACAGCCCTCACAAGTTAGGCCAAATGTTTGACCTGACCAGCACTCGCTGGGGTACAGGGCTCCAGAGAGTTTGCAGAGGTCCTGGAGTTGAGATCTCCTTAGCCCTGTGACTGGGTATCTGTTGGTGAGAAGACCACAGAACGCCATCCTTCCAGAACTCTCAGCTAACACCTCACCTTTGCTAGTTCTCTGTAAAATATACATAACATATATGTATAGCAACAGGCTATCAGATCTCTGAGAACAGTGGTAAAAAAAAATGGAAAGGAGGATATTTTCAAGGCATCAAGAATAAAAGCTTGGCCTAGAGATGTAGTTCAATGGGTAGAGTGCTTCTCTAGCATGCTCAGAGTCCTGAGTTTGATTTCCAAACCCAAATAAAACTGGGTGCAATAGCCCATGCCTGTAATCCCAGCATTCAAGAGTAGAAGCAAGTGCTGTGGGACAATGGTCTTGTACACTGTAAAGATTTGTCACTTGTATCAGTTTAATAAAACGCTGATTGGCCAGTAGCCAGGCAGGAAGTATAGGTGGGGTGACAAGACTAGGAGAATTCTGGGAAGAGGAAAGGCTCAGTCTGTAGTCACTACCCAGATGCTGAGAAAGCAAGATGAAAATGCTGTACTAAGATAAGGTACCAAGTCACATGGCTAAACATAGATAAGAATTATGGATTAATTTAAGTTTTAAGAGCTAGCTAATAATAACCCTGAGCTAATAGGCCAAACAGTTATAATTAATAGAAGCCTCTGTGTGTTTCTTTGGGACTGAACAGCTATGGAACCAGGTGGGACAGAAACTTCCATCTACAAGCAGGAGTATCATAAATTCAAGGTCATCCTCAGCTACATGGTAAATCTGAAGACAGCCTAGTATACATTCTTCTTAGTCACCAGGTTCAGAACTGGGATGGTTGATGGAGTATGTGTCACATGAACACAAAGAAACAACCATGGACCCCATTTCAGTCAACAGGAAATCAGGGGCAGCACAAACCAGAGCTTGGGGCTACAGAAGTAAACTTTGGGGTGAAGTCAGAGATAACACTTCCTGAATATTAAGGGGACAGGAAGACCCTGGTCAAACTAAACAAGTGACATTAGCCACTTGAGCCCACTGTGGTGGCCAACAGCTGCTTTAAAATAGCAAAAATAAATAAACAGTAAAAAAAATAGAAATTTAAAAGCTAGTTGGTCCACACCTGGAGGCTTGCCATGTCATGGTCAGGGCATCTTGTGGCTTCTCTTTTCCCCACTGCCCTGTGCCCATGCCTTCCTGGAAGTATTCTCACCCTCCATCAGGCACCATCTGGCAGTGTTGTAGCGAGACTGGAGAGCAGCCAGGAGTTGGCACAAGCTGAGAATGAAGATTATGGGCCTCTGTGCTGGACCTGGCTCAAGGGACCTTGGCTCTCTCCTGATTTGATGGCTGGAGAGGGCTCCAGCTGCATGAAGAGTGGTCTCCCAGGGTTGACAGATGGGCAGCCCCAGGAGAAGCCACATGGCCGGGCTTGTTGTTAAATGCAGCTCATTAGATTTTATCCACAAGATGCTGCTGACTTGGCAGGGACACACCTGTCCCCAGCAGGAACAATCCATAGTGGACTGTAGTGGGAGATTAGAGTGAAAATATACCTCTCCCAAACCTCAGGGGCCCCATTTCTTTTGTGGTGACACCAGAGAAAGCCTAAAGAGCATGTTGGCTGTGTCCAAGGATCTTCATTTTTCAGCCTCCCCAGGGAAGTCAAGGTGGAAGCAAGGCCAGGTCTCTCTACTGGTAGAGGCTGGACTCTGGAAACAACTACACCAGGGACCAAGTAGCAATCACTTTAGTCACTGTAGACCAAAACCTAACGTGAATGCAGTGTCAGGATTTGAAATATTGAGAATGTAACCATCTAAAACTGTGAAAGCAATGCATGGGCCATACAGACAGCGGGCCACAGTTTGCCAAGTCCTGGATTTTTGCTGGGTCAGGATGCCATCAGAAGAAGTCACCTGTGGATCTCCGCTGAAGCGGTGCTCTCTCATGAGGGCACTATGAAGGTTTCTGGGGAGAGTTGGCCTTGAAATACCTGTGAACAACACCTCTGTCACAGCACCTGCATTATGTCTCATCACTGCGACCAAATACCTGACCAGACAGGCAGGAGGATTTATTCTGGTTCACAGTTTCACAGTAGAGAAAGCACATCAGTTGGACCAGTGTTCTTCAGTCTCAAATTGCAGAAATGAGTTCAAAAGTTATTGGATAGGAACCTCCCACCAAGTGCTCAGGCTTGCTATTGCCACAATACCAGTTTCCAGATATTATGGTCAGCACTAGGCCTATCTGTCAGGAACCGCTTCTAGGACCTAAGCCAACCACATATGCAGCCACTAATCCAACTCTGGTACTTTTACATACTAAATGTTATTAACTACCCTTCCCATTCTTAGAAAATAGCAGAAAGAGGCTTGAGTGTGACACCAGGTAAACCACCCAGAAATCTTGCCAGGGACTCTTGGAGCAGACCCCCAGACTCATGGAGCTGGAACCAAGAGAGCTGGGGACCAACCAGAAGCCACTTCATGCCACCTGACCCAGTCTTCACAGCCTAAAAGAGAGCACAACCTCTGTCTCTCTCCTTTTAAGAGATCACATCCGCAGACAAGAGGCCACATCCTAAGGCTGGTACCCCAAAACTATTGATGGAATGAATTCTCACAACACTTCCCCTTTTTGTCTAAACAAGAAGATTCTAAACCTAATATAAAAACTATATACAATAAGAACAATTATCAAGTATTGTCCAGGAGATAGAAAGTGTAATAACATACACAAAACTGGAACTACAACCAACAAGAACAACATCAAGCAAGAAACACATACTAAATGTTCAGGCTATAGGTAATTGACAAGTAACAGGATTATTCCAATAGCTGTCCTATCCTGACTACTCTAAATCTTGTACCTATGTTTAGCTAAGATATGAGAGGGTAGAATTTGTGACTATCTAGTCTTCAACCCCATCAAAGACCTGAGAAGGAAAATATTACCTTAGTAAACAGGAATTACAAGTAAGACACTGCCAAAAGAACTTCCCACCCCTATTCCTTTCCTGGAACATTCCACAGTGGCTCAGAGTTCCCTGACACAGCTTCAGGGACTGACAGGCGGGAGAGAAACCAGTCCAGCGGGACCAGGTGAGACAGAGAAAAACAATCGGCTACAACCCAGCGTTGCTCATTTATACCTTGGCTCTGGTTAGTCCTCAGTGGCCACTTATTGGATTCACATGTGAAACAGCAGTGCAGAAACAGCCAGACATGGATACAGGAGTAAAGGATGCAGAGAGGGCACTACCATGGGCGAGGCAGAGAGAGGTCCTGATCTGAGTGGAGTTGGGGGAGGAGCTCATGGGATGGCTGGAGTCACCACCATATCTCATTTCTCAGGGCAACACTCATAGATCTCTGACATAAAGGTGAGAGAGACATGGGGAAGTATTGTGTGATGATGTTAACAGTCAGTGAGATAGAACCTAGAATCACCTGAGAGATGGGCTGCTAGGCCTGCCTGTGAGAAGTTATCTTGACTAGAGTCATTGAGGTGGGAATTCCCTAGAATTGTGAATGTGGAGAAAAAGAACTGAGCAGAAGCATGAATTAATCACTGTCTTAGTCACTGTTCTATCACTGTGAAAAGACACCATATCTGAAGCAACTCTTACAAAAGAAAGCGTTTAATCGGGGTCTGCTACAGTTTCAGAGGTTTAGTCTATTATCATGACAGAGAAAATGGTGGCAGGCATGTAAAATGCTGGAGAAGTAGCTGAGAACTACATCCTGATATGAATGCAGAGAGAGAGAGAAACCTCAAAGCCCACCCCCCAGTGACACACTTCCTCCAAAAAGGTCACACCTACTCTAACAACATCCTTCTCAAACAGTGCCACTCCCTAGGGACTAAGCTGTAACCGGATGTTTCTCTCCCACCTGCCAGGAGTTCCTGAATAACCACTCAGAGGCTTAATATTAATTATAAACTGATCGGTCTATTAGCTCAGGCTTATTATTACCTAGCTCTTAGAACTTAAATTAACCCATTTCTATTAGTCTATATTTTACCATGAGACTCATGGCTTGTTACCTCACATCTTACTTCTGTGGCAGCTGCGGGCATATTCCAGACTCCGTTTTCTTTTTCTTCTTTTTATCTTTGGATTCCTGTCTATCTATATTCTGTCCTGCCATAGGCCAAAGCAGCTTCTTTATTAACCAATGGTAATAAAAAATATCAACCTGGAAGGAAGAATACGTACTCAAGTCCAGACCCTTCTGGAGGCATGTGTATATCAGCCAAGACTCCTATGACATGCCTGAGGAACCTCTGAAAACTACAGGCTGCATACATATGATTCTGTGAATGGATTTGCTCATTCTTAATCACTTCTGCTGTCTGAGTGAAGAATAAAGCTCAGAAGCACTACAAAAGTCTCTCCTGAATAGACACATACAAGAGTTTTCGCAGCAGTATCACAATAGCCAAACTAGACACAGCTCAAATGGCTGTGAATAAGAGGGTACATCTGTGGAATGTTTCCATAGCAAAGTGTCACTCCACACTAAGAACGAACCCTTGGCATGAAGAACAATATGGATGTGCCTCACTACCTTAAAAATGAGGCTAGAAGATGGACTCTGTTGGGGTACTGGCTAGGAACAGGGTCAGGGGAATGGTGGGAACATTCTAGATCTCGGTACAAGCAAATGAGTATACATGGGTGAATACATATGCAAAGATTTGTACATAGCAGTACAAATAAGTCTGAGCTCCTCCGTCTCCAAGTATGCTTCTCTCTTAAGTTAAACCTCAACTCTCAGGCTGGTGAGATGGCTCAGTGGATAAAGGCTCTTACCACCAAGCCTGTAATAAATCAAGTTTGATCTATATCATGGAAGGAGACCTCCCCATAAGTTATCCTTGAGCTTCCACATGCATACACCCACATTTACACAAAATTCTTTAAAAACTTGGGTTGTTTTCCAAAAAAATACTTTTGAGAGCTATTAAAAGAAGAGTACATCAAAATAACCCAAAGAGCATCCCTACCATAATGGCACTGGTCTCCAAGCAGAGTGACCAGGCTGGTACAATACTGTAAGACTGATGTGGGATTCTCCTCTTTTTGCTGTAAATTCCACTGGTTAATAAAGAAACTGTCCTAGGCCTGGGCAGGGCATAATAGAGAGAGGTAGGCAGTGAAAAACTAAACAATGCTGGGAGAAAGAAGGCAGGGTGAGGAGAAGCCATGTAGCCCCGGCGGAGACAGACACCAGAACTTTACCCAGTAAGCCACAGCCTCGTGGTGATACACAGATTAATGGAGATGGGTTAATCTGAGATGTGAGTTAGTCAAAAATAAACTTAAGCTATTGGCCAAACAGTATTGCAAATAATATGGTCTCTGTATGATTATTTTGGGGCTGAGCAGCCGGGAACAAACAAATGGCCTCTTACAACATAAGACCAGCTTTTGATCACCTATGCATCTACCACTGGCCCACGATGGCTGGGATCTGGGCATGGGAAGTAGCTGTTGCTCCTTGTTCCTTATCTTTACTGGGATGTCGTCCATTGGGATGGCTTTCACTGTAAGTAGCATCCCAAAACAGGTGTATTAAAGTGGAAACTGTCAGAAATGGAGGGATGGTTCAGTACTTAAGAGTGCTTTCTGCTCTTGCAGAGAACTTGGTTTCTGTTCCCAGCACACCAGCACCTGGCAACCACCTGTAACTCTTGCTCCTGAGAATCTGACACCCTTTTCTGTCCCCTCCACGTATATAGTACACATAAACTCATTTAAGTACACACACACACACACACTCACACACACACACACTTTTATTATGTGTATGGGTGGTTTGCCCTCCTGTTTGTACACCACATGCCTTGTTCACACCGAGGTCAGAAGAGGGAGATCTGGACCTGGAATTATAGATCATTTTGAGCTCAAATATGGGTTCTGGGAATATAGCCCAGATCCTCTGAAGAGCAGCCAGTCAGTGCTCTTAACCATCTCTCCAGCCCCTACACATAATATTTAAAACCTGGAAGCTGTTATCTATTATAATTTGAATATTTAATGTCCCCACAGTGTTAAGTATTGAGAACTTCTTCTGAAATGACAGTGAGAATACAGTGGAGATTTTAGGAAGTGCAGTGCAGCTGAAGGAGGTGGATCGTTGGGACAATGACTTTGGAGGCTCTACTGGGTATGGTAGAGGGTAAAGAAGACCCTCTACCACACAATTCTGCTACCATGATGTTCTGACCTAGTACACAGGGCCAAGAAAAGACTGAACTCACTAAAATTAATCAAAATAAATCTTCCCTCATTTATATTGTTTCTGTAGGTATTTGTGCATACCCCTGATGAAACTGACTAACACATGTCTCACGTAACAAGAAGTACAATGGTAGGAGACTCAGGTAGTGGTTGCAGGTCTATGATATAGGATTACTCTGGGCAACTATTTTGCTGCTCTTGCTCTCCTGATTTTAAGATAGCTGTTGTAGCCATATTCCCACCACAAAACACTTGCATCCCTGACATGGAGAGGCATGCTTTCTCATCTAAATCAAGTTCTTTATAGTACCATTGTCCAGAACTGGGTCTTGGGACAAATCCAAAAGCAATCCTTGGCAAAGGAGAGGCACCTAAGCCAGAGTTTACCCCCCACCACCACCTCGAGTGCATCATTCCCCATACCTGACCACAGCTGGAGTCCTGTTGGAACAATGATGGGAGGTAGGGATGTTGTGGTGGAAACCAGCTCAAATACCAGGCCTTGTTGGAAGTTCTACTTTTTGGTCTCTGCATATTACTTACTAGAGAGACTGTACTATCAAGACAAGTGAGTCATTATGCCCTTCTGACAGAAGTCTGGTGAATTAACACTTCCATCTAAATTCCCAGGGAGACACAGATGCATGGACAGGATAAGGCAATGAAAATGTTGGGCTGTCCTTGGGAGGGTTGGTTGTCATCACAGCAGGAGCTGAGAGACTATATTTATAGAGATGAGCTGGACTGAAGTCCCTTGCTTAAGTATTTTGTAATTAATGGCTTTTATTCATTCACTCTATGATGGGCATTCTGCTAAGACACAAAAGAAACAGTTCATAAAACATTGAGAGGAAAAACAAATAGCATTTTCCAAATCCTTCATGCATGGTTCCCACAGAGATGGGATGGGAGTGCTCTCCGGGCTCTGCTGAACACTGAAATGGTTCAGAGGTCATAATGACAACGGACCAAAAATAGGAAAATGCCAGCATTTTCATTCTAGCTCTGGGCCTCAGGTACTTCGTTTGTAAAATCATCTTTGGGTGTTATTAAAATCTTTGGAGTTCTGCCTTCTCTAACTACAACTTGGTACCACAAATGGTAGCAGAGCCCAGAGGTCTAAAACCAGTGGTCCTACAGGTTATGGTCATTCTCTTTAGACTAATAAAAAATAATGTTTTGTTGATGGTTCAGCAGTGAAGAGTACAGGCTGCTTTTGCAGAGGACACAGGTTGATTCCTAGCACCTGCATCACAGCTCACAACCATCTCTAATTCTCATCCTAAGGAATCCAGTGCCCTCTTCTGGCCTCTACAGATACTGCACATACATAGTACACAGATATCCATATAGGCAGAGTGCCCATACACATAAAAGTTTTGTATGGGCACCCCCAATTGACCGATAAATGCCCAATGATAAAACCAACATTAGAGCCAGCTAGATAGGTTCCAAGGCAATATTCCTAGGACCTCATCATCTACACTTCTCATCGCATTACCTCCTTCCTTTCACGACAGGCGATAAGCTATCAAAAGCAGCCAAGACCCATGTTTTTGATGGGGAAATATGAGTGAGAACAGTGGGTAGCTAGAACCATCTGGGTAATTTTCAGGGCAGGGTCATGCCTAAAATGGCTGCCAGCCTGGAAGAGATTTGGACAAGAAACGGACAACATTATCACCATCTGCTTCCCATGGAAGAGTCTTGGATGCCACTCCAACCAGACAGCTCTGAGTTTCTACTCTGCCTTCCCCAAGGTTTGGGGCGGCCTTGGGCAAGTCACTTCTGCCTCTGAGCATATTGTTCCATCTGTCACAACTCTGCAATGCACCTATGAGGATAAGAGCAATCGCTAAACAGGAAGCTGCTTCACAGATGGTCTGAATTCACTACCACTCAACCCCAGAGACCACCTGAATCTCCTTAGCATCATCAAAGCCAAACCCACAGTTACAAATCCCCTGGCAGATACCGCCAGTCTTTTCTGGAAGGAGCTGGGTATAAATTATAGATCACAGCTTCTTGGGTCAGCTGTGATTCTGGATCTTGTCCACATACACACTAAGATCTGGGCTGGCTTCTCCTTGGAGTGCTGTTCATGGCCTTGGGGGTCTCTACTCCCCCTTCACTCCCTACTCCTGCTCCAGATTTCCTTCCCAAAGATCAAATGCTCCTTGCCCTGGAAGAACTCACAAACAGTGTCTTCCCATTGGACCCTACGGCTCGGAAACCCCACACCTGAGCCATAGCCTCAGCTCCACCAAGTACAACCACTGTATCTGCCTCTATCCTTGGGCAAAGATTCCCTACCAGGAAATCCAGGAAGAGAAGCAGAATCTCTTGATGGCATTCTGTCTTTAAGACTAGGAGACTGCCAAGAGGCCAGTTCTCTGAAGGATCTTACCTGCCTGTTGGATTCAAGGAGGCTCCTTGACTTCCATCCTGTGGATCCCACCCACCCTTCCCACACACACTAAAGTCATTCTTCCAAAGCCAAATGAGGCAATGAGATCCCTTTCCATTTCCTAAGACTACTTCCAGAAACCCAAGTCAGAAGAGTACAAGAGCATTGGCCCATACCGCACCTTTAGCTTTTGTCCTGTGACAACTTGTGCTTCCCCTCTAAGCTCTTTTCCTCATCAGGAAATGAACTCATAGTGAATTAAGAACAAAGTTGCTGTCAACATCCATATCACCCATGCTGTTGTAAGAACTAAAGGAGAGGCTGGAGAGATAGCTCAGAGGTTAAGAGCATTGCCTGGTCTTCCAAAGGTCCTGAGTTCAATTCCCAGCAACCACATGGTGGCTCACAACCATCTGTAATGGGGTCTGGTGCCCTCTTCTGGCCTGCAGGCATACACACAGACAGAATATTGTATACATAATAAATAAATATTTTTTAAAAAGAACTAAAGGAGATGATGCACCAAAATGCTTAGCACAGGCCTGACAAGTGTCAATCACATGCCAGTTAGGTGATGCAGACGTGGGCTTCACAGGATACAAAGCCTAAGGTCCTGACAATGAAGGCTTCCTTTGTTTTGGTACCTTAGACACCTTGATCTCTTCAGTCCAACTCACAGAATGTGTGCAGGGACCTTGAGAGACACAGAGCTGTAAGAAGGCCTGAATCACCTGACATTGGCCTTAGCCTCCAGGAGAATGAAGAGCAGAGCTCAGCCTGTAGGAATCACAGTTCCTGGCATCAGCAATATTTCTATGACTTCTCTAAGACTGTGTTCTCATCCTAAAGTCTCATGAGTTTGATCCCTTCTCATTATCTTCATCACAGAACTGTATGGAACCAAATAAGATACCAGAGGGAAAGGCTTTATAGCCCACTGTGGGATGGACCGCTCAAAAGATGATGTTTACAAGAATGGTCGCTACCCATGAGTCCACTCACCATAGCCCAGCCTGAACATAGAATGTTCAAAGATATTCTAACTATTCAAAGTCTCTATTAAAAATAGCCAGAGACTACTCAATTATTTTGCTTCATATCTTTTTTTTTTTTTTTTGAAGTAAATAAAGTGAAATTATTCAGCACAGGAGCTGATGATGAAGTGCTCGATGGTAGGACCCATTCATCTTTCCTCCAATTTAGGTTTTTTAACCACTACAAATCATGACTTTCATTGAATTAAATTGTAGGGGAAATTAGGAAACAGCTCAGATTTTAATCAATGTTTGCCTTGACCATGAAAAAAGAGGCTCCTATTTTGCCTGTCTCTAATCAGGAGTGTTAATTATCTTGGTTACATGCTAGCAAATTAATTATGAGCTAATGAAGTTAAAGGAGGTCATTTGTTAAGGGAAACTGATCACATATTGTTAACTCTGAGGGATTAAATGGAAAATCACTGTTAGAAAAATGGTTTTTAAAATTAGACCGAATATTTGATTTGTGAAGTTGCCCAGAGGACAGGATGCATAACAAAGTACCTTTCCACCATTCTGCAGATGGCGAGGGTGTTACTCTGGACACCATTTACACCTGTGGAGTTGTTAGGGTTGATAGTAACTCTAGAAGTTTCCTTTTTTGATATGTATTTGAATTGTTGGAAGGGAATTGGGGAAGTTTAGTTGAGTGCATGAAAAGACTGAGGAGATAGCTCAGTCAATAAAGTGTTTGTCTTGAAAGCATAAAGTCCTGAGTTCAATTCCCCAGAACCCACATGAAAAAGCTGGGTACAGTGGCATGTACTCATGATCTCAGCACTGAGGAGATGGAGACAAACATTCCTGGGGCTCACTGGCTGACCAGTCTAGTCAAATCAGCAATCCCCAAGCCAATGAGAATGTCTGTCTCAACGACTTAAGCAAGGGAGATGCCATCCTAAGAATGACATCCCAGACTGATCTCTTCTTCCACATGCACATGAATACATGCACAAGTATACCTGCAAAACACACAAGCACATATATATGTACACACACATATATGGTAGGAGGGTCATCGGAAAGTGTGTGCAGACAGCAAATACCCTAATAACAAACACAAATACCCTAAAAACACAAATATACTGTAATCTCCAGCCTAGTCCCAAGACAGTGCTGTATTCCCCAGTCATAAACTCACTGTGGTGAACAGAAACTGCCACACTGACTCAGGCTTCCAAAACCCGAATGAAACACAAGATTCCTGGCTTAGTCAATATCTGGTTCTATATTTGGGCACACAAGCAAAGAAAGCTGAGCAGCGTCTCTCCATGTCTGCCTATTGTGATGAGCCATGTCTATGATGCAGAAAGCGGGGAGCAGACCGAGCTCTCTGGTGTGACGTGTGTCTAAGGATTTGAGTGTCCTGCAGAGGGTGATGAAAACTTGCTGCTTGCCTCTTGCATTATTACTTGTCTCACTACTGTGACCAAATACCTGGCAAGAAGCAACTTAAGGGAAGAAGATTTATTTAAAGTCATGTTTTGAGGGCACAGTACGTCATGCCAAAGAAGGCATGGATGAAAGATCGGCTCTCACCTGTGATGATGGGAGTATGCAGATTCTTGCTCATATCTGGGCAAATTATCTTGCTCATTTCTGCTCATATCTTGCTCATATCTGCTCATATCTGGGCAAATTATCCAGGCTATAACCCTCAAAGCCTGTCCTCAGTGATAAACTTTCCTAAACTTTCCTCCAATGAGGTTTCACCTCTATTTATTTATTTATTTATTATATACATATAATATTCTGTCTGTGTGTATGCCTGCAGGCCAGAAGAGGAAACCAGACCTCATTACAGATAGTTGTGAGCCACCATGTGGTTGCTGGGAATTGAACTCAGGACCTTTGGAAGATCAAGCAATGCTCTTAACCACTGAGCCATCTCTCCAGCCCCCAGAGGTTCCACCTCTTAAGGGTCCCACGAGCTCCCAAAACAGCAGCTAGGAACCAAGTGTTCAAACACATGGAACCTATGAGGGACATTTCACATTCAAACCAGAACATCTGCCAGTGTTCCTTTTACCTGTTCTTAGTAGAATCCCCAGTTCATTCACCCAATTAGAAAACTCAGATGCCCACCTTACACCTGAGTAATGAAATCTCAATCAGGGAAATGTGAAGTTTTCCTCACGAGGTTGAAGACATAATGGCGGAAATTTCAATGCTGAACAAGTTGAGGAAGAGGCAACCTTGAATATGAAAGCCACTCACTCACTGATGGCGGCAGTACAGAAAAAGCAGAAGCCTGGGCTCCTGGATGCTGCAAAGCCCTGGGCAAACCCTGCACCTTCTTAGATGTAGATGCATTGCTACATGGGAGGAAATATACCTGATGTGATACATTTGCATCATGATTCTTATTAGATGATGTGGTGAGGTTCTTTGTTCTGCACTGAGTGTTCTCTGCAAGTCACACAATGGGGAATATGATCATCTGAGAATGGGCAGAAATATCTCCAAAGCTTTGATTCTTCAAACAGAACAAGAAACAACCACTTATAAGGCGAAACTCTTGTGAAGGGAATAGAGTAAACATTCTCATTAAAGAGAGGAAGAGGAGAATAGAAAAGAAAGGACGAAAACAAGACCAAAAGCTGAACATGGTAGACAGGAAACACTGTAACTCCATGTCTAGCATCCAGGGCACAAGACGGTGTGATGTGCATTCTAGTGAGCTTGGTAACCCCATCCCTATGGCTCTGCCACCTGCAGCACAAGGGCTTCCTCTTGGGCTTGTTTCACTCAGGGCTTGAAGTTTTTCTCAGAAGACACCTCACATTTGCTAGAATCGCTAACATCTCAAAGTTTCCGTCTTAAGATTCACCTACAGCCTACTGGGGAGCTCCACATAGAAAATCTGTTCCTACTATATGTTGCCTAGCCTGAGTGGCTCTTTCCTGGAACCTGTTTCTTTTTGCAGGGCTCTATGACCCCACCACATCTGTACTCTGCACACCTGTAAACCCAGTGCTATGTCGGTGATGCCAAGTTCTGCTGCCAGCTCAAGTAGTAGCTGAACCCCCTTGAACCATGGCTGCAGTAGCCTCTGAGTGCCTGTGTACTGAAGCTGGGAAAACACTTACCTAGGTTACCCTATTCCCATGTTCTAGTGCAAAGAGTTTGCTTTCTCTTTAATGGTTTGTCTGCACCCATCTTGCCACTAATTTAACAGTACACATGCCCCTTTACACAGCAAATTCCACATTTTTCATCTCTCTCTGCTGTGTGCTTTTTGCTCTGGCTACTCAGTGAAACTCTGACTACAAGCAACAAGAAGCAACCATGCCACCACCTGGCTGTTTTTTTGTCTTAAAATTTCTTCTGCCAAATAAGTTAGTTCTTTGTTTTTAAACTCGTCCTCACTCAGATTTTCAGTACAGGAGTAAAACATAGTCAAGTTATTTGACAAAATGTAAAACATAAGTGGCATCTAGTCAGTTCCCACTGAGTCTTTGTTTCTCTCTGAAACCACATGACCGTAGTCTTTGCTATCTACATCTCCACTGCATCCCACCTTTAAATCATTCTCTAGCCTGCCACTCCAAACTCTTCCACAATCAGGTTCTGAATGCCATGACCATATGATCAGATACATCAGACAACAACCCCGCTTTCTGGCATTAGCTACTTTTCTCATTGCTGTCACAAAAATACATAAGAAAAACAATCTAAGGATGGAAGGATTTAGATTGGCTCACAGTTCCCAGGGTATCAGTTCATGGCAGTGAAGACATAGTCGCTGAAGTGACTCCATCTGTGGTTGTGGAAACCTGAAGCGTGGCTACATCACATGGATAAGGAAGCAGAAAGAACAGAATTGGAAATAGGGCCAAACTACAGCCCTCAAAGGCCTATCACCTTAGTCAACCAGGGCCCACCATCTTGCAAAATAACATCACCAGTTGGGGCCTGGTTATTCAAACACATAGGTCTGGGGGGTACACTTCACAGCCAAACCATAATATGTATCTTTGTATCCAGCTTGGATGTATCCAGCTGTCACTGTGGTGTTCTGCTACCAAGACCTGTAAAATTGCCCATACGACTCTGTTAGGCCAGAAACGACTGTCAGGAGCACCTTGTTGTGGAATATTATTTTAACTGGGCAAAGACGTGCTACATTTGTTTATGCTGCGGAATATTTCTTTTTTTTTTATTAATTAATTTAATTATTAAAGATTTCTGCCTCTTCCCCGCCACCACCTCTCATTCCCTCCCCCTCCCCCAATCAAGTCTTCCTTCCTCCTCAGCCCAAAGAGCAAGCAGGTTTCTCTGCCCTGTGGGAGGTCCAAGGACCACCCACCTCCATCCAGGTCTATTAAGGTGAGCATCCAAACTACCTGGGCTCCCACAAAGCCATTACGTGCAATAGGATCAAGAACCCATTGCCATTGTTCTTCAGTTCTCAGTAGTCCTCATTGTCCATTATGTTCAGCGAGACCGGTTTTGTCCCATGCTTTTTCAGTCCCCGGCCAGCTGGCCTTGGTGAGTTCCCGATAGATCATCCCCATTGCCTCAGTGTGTGGGTGCACCCCTCGCAGTCCTGAGTTCCTTGCTCGTGCTCACTCTCCTTCTGCTCCTCCTTTGGATCGTGAGACTTCAGTCCAGTGCTCCAATGTTGGTCTCTGTCTCTGTCTTCTTTCATCGTCTGATGAAGGTTAATATTCAGGGGGATGCTTATATGTTTTTCTTTGAGTTCACCTTCTTATTTAGCTTCTCTAGAATCACGAATTATAGTCTCAATGTCCTTTATTTATGGCTAGAAACCAAATATGAGTGAGTACATCCCATGTTCCTCTTTTTGGGTCTGGCTTACCTCACTCAGGATAGTGTTTTCAATTTCCGTCCATTTGTATGCAAAATTCAAGAAGTCATTGTTTTTTACTGCTGAGTAGTACTCTAATATGTATATATTCCATACTTTCTTCATCCATTCTTCCATTGAAGGACATCTAGGTTGTTTCCAGGTTCTGGCTATTACAAACAATGCTGCTATGAACATAGTTGAGCATATGCTTTTGTTGTATGTTTGGGCATCTCTTGGGTATATTCCCAATAGTGGTATTGCTGGGTCGAGAGGTAGGTTGAACCCGACTTTCCTGAGAAACCGCCACACTGCTTTCCAAAGTGGTTGCACAAGTTTGCATTCCCACCAGCAATGGATGAGAGTGCCCCTTTCTCCACAACCTCTTCAGCAAAGGCTATCATTGGTGTTTTTGATTTTAGCCATTCTGACCGGTGTAAGATGGTATCTTAATGTTGTCTTGATTTGCATTTCCCTGATTGCTAAGGAAGTTGAGCACGATCTTAAGTGTCTTTTGGCCATTTGAACTTCTTCTGTTGAAAAGTCTCTGTTCAGCTCAGTGCCCCATTTTATAATTGGATTGATTAACCTTTTACGGTCTAATTTCTTGAGTTCTTTGTATATTTTGGATATCAGACCTTTGTCAGTTGCGGGGTTGGTGAAGATCTTCTCCCAGTCAGTGGGTTGCCTTTCTGTCTTAGTGACAGTGTCCTTTGCTTTACAGAAGCTTCTCAGTCTGCGGAATATTTCTTTAACTGTGCAAATGTGTGTTACTTTTGTTTATGCTGCATTTGTTTAATTGTGTGATGACTTGTTGCATTTGTTTCACCTTGACTGCCTAAGGCACCTGATTGGTCTAATAACAAGCTAAACAGCCAATAGCAAGGCAGAGAAAGGATAGGCAGGGCTGGTGAGCAGAGAGAATAAACAGGAGAAAAAAAATCTAGGCTCTAGAGAAGAAATGAGAGATGGATGAGGAAAAAATGAGGGACAGGCCTGGGTCCAGAAGCCAAGCAGCCTGCAGGCCAGCAGACATGAGAAACAGTGCAAGTAAGATACACAGGAGGAAAGAAAAGTAAAAAGCCCTGAGGCAAAAGGTAGATAAAGAGAAACAGGTTAATTTAAGTTAAAAGAGCTAGCCCAGAAAAGAGTTAAGCTAAGGTCAAGCATTCAAAACTAAGTCTCTGTGTCATGATATGGGAGCTGGTTGGTGGACCTAAAGAAAAAGCCTGATACAGCATCCTTTTATGCACTGTGGTAAACACAGGCTAGGAAAACTTCTATCCATTTTTCTTAGAGCTATAGGAGGGGCCTCAGTGATGACCTCACTCCTCCAGGTCACATCAAGGAGAAACTGGGAGGCAAGAGGGGCAGAGATGTTCAGTTTTTAACCTCACAGGGTCAGGGGCCCACCAAGATTCCTCTGACCCCTCCTAACCTATCCTGATCCCAGGATGGATTAATGAAAACTCTTAGTCATGGTAGCCTTGTTAATTAAGGGTCAAAACTCTTTTCATGACATCTCTTCATAGCACACAAGCATTACCTCAGCCGTATTCTAGAAAGTCCGTCCACTAAAATATGCACGTATAAATCAGATTTGCTAGTGGCCAAATCTGTTAAGCAAAAGGAAACAGATAAAACTGATTTTAATATTTTACTTAATTATATGTTTTCAAAATTATAATTACTCTGTGTTTATTCTTAATGTCAGAGAGCATGGATGCACAGGAGGGCAGGTAGGTTCCCACAGAGTCAACAGAGGATGTCAGATTCTCTGGATCTGGAGTCGCAGGTGGTTGTGAGCCACCAAATGTGGGTGCTTGGAACTAAATCGGGTTCTCTGGAAGAGCAGGATGACTTTTTACCGACTGCACTATCTCCCCAGACACATCCTCTTCCTGTCTTAAAAATTGGGGGTATCTACTTTGGCTTTCTTCTCACCAAGTCTATTAAATACATTAGTTCTTCGTTAAAGATGAAATCCCATGCCTGCGCCTTTTTCTCTGTGTGTGTTGCTTTGTGTTAATCTGAACTGTTTTTAAACAGTCTACTATGCCAGCCTTGCTATTTATAGCATCTGAATTTTTTGACTTGATGAAGGCGTGTACTCCCCCAAGAAGACAAAAATACCTGCCTGTATTTTGTACAAAGATTATTCTATTCTAGTTCTTATTTGTTTAGCACTGTGTTCCATCTGGAATGCATCTCTGCTCAGCGTAATTTTTATACTTACAAGAGTGTGACGCTAACCCTGATGCCTAGCTGAAGAGAATGGAGCTCTCCAAGGGGACTGGAAATGATGAAGGAGAATTTTCCAGAAAGGACCAGAAATTATTCGTTGGGTGGGAAATGCTGAAGTACCAGGGGGAAAGTGCTTCACTGGATAAGCAGGGCAGCCAGAAGTCACAGCAAGACAAAGACCAAGAGCCCAGGCTAACACTCACCCTCCTGCAGGAACTTAATCAGAGAAATATTTTCTCATCACTTGGAACCTTAGTTTATCACCAGTAAAATGGGGATCCTAATACCACATGGCATTGTAGTTGGGTCTTAACAGCCTCTTATGTCTCCATATCCTGCTCTCTGAAGGGTTTGCCCTGCTGGGACTGCTGTGGTGATTACTTAAGTCAGGGGCTGGCAACCATGGCTGAGGAGATCACCTTTCCTAGTTTTGAGGTGCTGAGCTGACAGTTCTAACCTGGAATCATCCTGATTCCTGAAGTCAAAAGCCACCTGAAGCTACAGTGAAGGTTTCACTAAGTCAGGCATCTACTCATCCAGCATAGGAAGGGAGCACTGGAGGGGCAAAGCTGCTTTAGGAAGGCAGAATTCTTACTGGAGTCAGGGCCTAGGCTCTGGACTTCCTAGAAGGCTAGTCTGTTCATCTGTCTCAAACAGGTCAGTTTTAAAAACAAACTAGAAACACAAACAGACGAACAAAAACAAATATTGAAAAGCAAAAAGTGGCAATTTATTCAATGTGACCATATTGTGAAAGGGAGCAAAGTGGTCCAGTGGCTCCTCAACCAAGGTCATCTTTGGAGCTCTGACATGAGGTTTAAGTTCAAATGGAAGACAAGAGATATGTATGACTAAGCAGCCTTAGTCAGAGAGTGGTCCACCCATCACCATTGTCTGGGCTCTAGTCTCTTCTGAAAAGCAGTCTAGATAAGTTGTCAGGATTGTGTGAAATTTCCTTCCAGGAGGTAGGTTCTAGCTGGTAACAGGCCTTTCCTTCTCTCTACATGAGATTTTGGAGGAAATTCAAATTCCTTGGGGACCACCGTTTCAATAGTCTAAGAGTCAAAGGGGACAAGCATCTCTTTTGAATTATCTTCTTTTCTTCCAGGACAGCTACAGTCAGCAAGGGTTTCTCTAAGAAAGTGACATTTGAGCTAATGCCTGTTGATGAAGGACAGAAGACTGGGGGAGCTTGTCTCCAAATGAGGGAACAATTATGATATTCCATGAGACCAGGAGTCGTACTGCAGATAAAGGCCCCACGGCAGGTGAACCAAACTGGCCAGGAATTAGAGTAGCTGATACCTTGGAAGAAAGTTACTCATAAGAAAGAAATACAGTAAAAAGAGTGTACAGCAAGTCTACCTAGCTCAGTAGGAAGATGAGATTGGAGCCAGAAGCCTCCTTCCTCTGGGAACTGTCCCCCTTGAGGAGTCTGTGATAGTTCTCCACTCTTCAGGTTTTATTACTGCATTGCCACCAGCAACAAGACAGTCACAACTTACCCTGGTAGAAATATCCCAACTGTAGACAAAATACAAGATAACAAGTCTTCTTTTATGAAGCAAGCCTAGCAGGCTCCCCCAAACACCCCTTGCTCTGTCCCTTTTCTCTGACATGAGCAGCTGCACTGATGTAAATTTACCCATCAGATCAAATATAATTTGCTAAATAACAGTGGAGTATTGCTAAGTGGCTTTGGTTATCATCATGACATGCAGGATTCATGTTCCTTGGGTAACTGCAGGGCACAGCTAAACAACAAAGAGACTGTAAACAAAGTCCAGGTCAAACAGACCTGTGTTATACTTCCACTAGAAGAAATTGTAGCTCAGATTATTTTGATCTTTGTTCACAATTCTCCCTTTTATTGTGGCAAAGATTACCAAATACAGGGCCCGAAACTGGACTTTATTTTCTATGAAAACTAAAACAAGATTATCCTGAGTCAGTACTGAAGCTGGTTTTGGGGGAGAATCATGATGTGAATTAAGACCCAGTTCCTGTCCTTGGGAGCACAGAGATTGTTGTGGAAGGTGGGGAGACAGATATATAAACAGCAGATCTTTAAAAAAAAATGAGATGAAATACTAGTTGACAGAAGGGGACTCAATATCAAATTTACTCAATGGAAGAACTTAAAGAGAGATGGCAAGGTGGCTCTGGAGCATAGAATCTCTGAACTGGGCTTTGCAAAGTGTAGATTTCTGGTTTTGTTTTGCTTGTTTAAATAATATGTCAGAAGAAGGTACTTGGACATTTCTCAGGGGATACAGTGCTTGTTAAGCAAACATGAAGACCCAAGTTTGATTCCCAACACCATGTAAAAGAAATCATGGTGGTATATGTCAGCAATTTCATAGCAGAGGAGAAGAGACGGGAGGATCTCTGGAGCTTGCTGGTCACCTAGTCTAGCCTAATTGGTGAGCTTCAAGCCAGTGAGACATCCTGCCTCAAAAATAAAGTGGGAAGCAACGCTTGACATCAACCTCGGGACTGCATGCACACAGGCACACACAATTGCAAACCTCTACAAAGAGAGAGACCAAATCTATGAGTCTGTGATATAGAAGAGGGAAATGGGATAAAAATTATAAGTATAGGAAACTTAAAGCAGAAAATTCCCCAGATCTATGGAAAGAAATGGATACCTACATTTAGGAGTCATTTAGAACTTCAAATAGACATGATACTGAAAAAGAACCTCTCTATCACATATTATAGGAAAAATATCAAATGTACAGAGCAAACAGTACTGAACTGTAAGAGAGAAATATCAGGTTATATACAAGGGTAAACTACCAGCATAACAGAAGGCCCCTCAACAGAAATTTTAAGCATACAGTGGTATATTTCAAATAATAATAATAACTGTCAACCAGGATGACTACAGACAGCAAAGAGAAACAAAGAACTTTCATGGCAAGCATAAACTAAAGCAATCCATGACCAGCATTGCTGAAGATATTAAAGGAGTACTAAGAAGAGAAATATATAGAAATGTAAGAGATCAGAAAAATAAATCTTATTGGAAGAAAAAGCAAGTTAGAATTAGAAAAGAATCAAATATTTTAACTTAATAAACAAATAAATCCAACCTAGTCTACAGAGCGAGTTCCAGGATAGCCAGGACTACACAGAGAAACACTGTCTTGAAAACCCAAAAACAAACAAACAAGAAGCCCTAAGTCTATAAAAAAAAGAGAGAGAGAGAGAGAACTTAACACATAATTTTCAATAACCCTAAATGTAAATTCTGAATTCACTAATTAAAAGACCTAGATATGGGGTGGGAATAGGCAAACTCAATGAATTTAAAAAATAAAATCTAACTATTCGTTGTTTGCAAGAAACTCACCTTACTGGAAAAGATGAAGACAGACTGAAGGTGAAAGGGATAAAAGTGATAACCCAAGCAAATAGAATCTGAAGTTAAATAGCAGCTATACTTATATCTAATAATGCAGACGTCAAGACAAAATTAGAAATAAAGACAGTCACTGCAAATATTAAAGGAGGGAATAAATGGTCTTGAAGAAAACAGAAATCAAAGAAATCCCTATATTCAACTGAAAAGGAAAGCAACTATGTAGTGAAATTCCAAGAGGAATCTTTATAGCTATGAGTGCCTACATCTAAAAATCAGAGGCATCTCAACCTGTGAGAACAAAATGACATCTAACATAGAGAACAAAATGAGCCCAAAATTAGCAAACAGAAAGAAATAACAAAAGATCAGTACAGGATTGATGAAATGGAAATTAAAAGAATAAATAAGACAGAGTTTATTCTTTAAGAATATGCCTTATTCAGTCATCATCAGAGACATTTCTTCTTGCAGCAGATGGGAACAGACAGAGAGACCAACAAGCAGACATTACACATAGAGAAAAAGAGACGTTGAAACACACAGCTCTAAATGGGATGCCTTCATCCAATCCGAACCATTTAAGCTCAGGGAACCCCATGGAAGAAGAGGAGGCAGAAACAGTTAAGAGCCAGAGGGGATGGAGGATACTATGAGAACAAGGCTCTCCAAATCAACTCAGTAAAGCTCCTATGAACTCACAGAGACTGAAGTGCAAACACAGTGTCTACACAGGGCTGTACCAGGTCCTCCACATATGTATTATAGCTTTCAGTTTAGTATTTTATGGAACGCCTGAGTGTGTGAATGAGTGGATCTCTGACTCCTGTGCCTTCTCTTGGAGCTCATTTCCTTCTGTTGGTTTGCCTTGTCCAACTTTAATGTCTTTGTTTTATCTTATTGCATTTTATTTTGTTATGTTTTATTCCTATCTCTGTCACCTCCCAAGACCATGGGCATGGGGAGAATTACATATAACTGGAAAGAAGGTGGACAGAAGAGAGGCTCCCGGGTGATGACCAATGACCCTTACCATCCCTTCCTCCTAGGAGGGAACACCAGCAGGCACAATCTTGAGAGTCTTTTGCAAGTAGTCACAGCTAATCTGATGAGGAAGGTAATGGCTCCTTATGCCCAGAGGACAGTATACTATAAAGGTCACTTAGCATCCTATGACTCCTGAGTAAACCTTTTAGGAATGTACAGATACCTTGATTTTACCCACTCAAAGGCTAAGAGTGTCATCAGACAGCATCTAAAGCCTATAGTAGAGATTTTACTGCTTTGCAATGTTCCTACCAACATAAAAGTGCCTTGATTTACGATTCTTTGTTTTGTAACTGTCAAAGTTTTGCAAAACTGTTAGCACGTGGAGCTTGAAATTGGGGAAACCTAAATCTGCCTTCCTCAGCCATGGCCACTTGTATTTATTTGACTCTAGAATAAACTGTCATTTCCTTTGAGGTCAGAGGTGTGTTTTTGTGTCATCAAAACTCAGAGAGCAAGTAGTTTACCTTTGTGATTCACACAGCCTCTGAACAAGCTGAACAAGCAAGCTCGCTGAAAATCGACATTCAGAAAGTTTAGGTGTCACACAATATTCTTTATTTCTTTCAATTTTGTTTGTTTATTTAGAGACAAGTTATCACCACGTGGCCCAGATTAGACTCAAACTCACAATTCTCTTAGCCTCCCAAGTGCTAAGATTATGAGCACACACCACAATATCCAGCTTACAAACATTTCATAACCATACAGTTATTCTCAGCTCAGCCTAAATTTGGCCCACAGGCCACGACAAACTGAACCCTATATTAATCCATCCACAAAAAGCCAAGAACCAAGGGTCTGGACCCCACAAATCACTCTGCCCTTCCTTGTCTTTGCACTGACCTCTGATTCCCAGATTGGCACTAGTTCCTACGACCCAAGATAGAGTCACCACTATCCACTCCCTCACCTGCCTTAACAAGTCTCTCTGGGAGATCAAAAGGCCCCTTCCCAGAGATCATTGACAACCCTATGGGAATTGAAAAGCAAGAATTGATTTGTCTTTTCTTTCTTTTCTCTTTTTTTAATTTCTTTTCTTTTAAATTTCATTTTACATTCCAACCTCAGTTCTCCCTCCCACCCCTCTTCCAGTCCCTCTCTCCTCTCCACCCCCAGCCACCCTCCCACCCCCTCCTCCCAATGGGTAAAGGCTCCCATGGAGGGACATTAAGTTGGGGCAGGACCAAGCCCATCACTCCTGCATTAAGGCTGAGCATGGCATCCCACCAAAGAGAATGGGCTCCAACAAGCTAGCTCATGCACCAGGGATAGATCCTGGTCCTACTGCCAGGGGCCCCTCACATAGTCCAAGCTTCGCCACTGTCTTCCACATATGAGGGCCTAGTTTGGTACCATAGAGGCTCCACAGCTGTCAGTCTGGAGTTCATGTGTTTCCACGAGCTTGGTTCAGCTGTCTTTGGAGATTTCTCCATCATGACGTTGACCTCCCTTGCTCTTATATTCCTCCCTCCCTCTCTTTGATTGGATTCCTGGAGCTTGGCCTGGTGCTTGGTTGTTCCATCAGTTACTGGATGAAGGCTCTATGATAATAGTTGGAGTATTCACCAAGCTGATTACAGGGGAAAGCCAGCAAAGAAATTCTACCCTTGGGCTGAACAGGGGCTCAGGGGGCAGAGTATTCATCTACACTCATAAAGCCCTAGTTCCATCTCCAGTACCGCACACCATGGAGGTGTGAGCATAGGAGTACACACCTGTAATCCCAGCACCTGGGACAGAGACGGGAGGATCAGAATTTCAAAGTTCTTCTCAACTCCACAATGAGCGCAAGGCCATCCTATGCTATGTGAGACTCCATTTCAAAGGAGGAAGAAGAAGAGGAGATAAAAGAGGACAAAGAGAGAAAAGAAAAAATCCTATCCTTACCACCAGCTTTCTTTTAATTTCATTTTACATTCCAACCTCAGTTCTCCCTCCCACCCCTCTTCCAGTCTCTCTCTCCTCTCCACCCCCAGCCACCCTCCCACCCCCTCCTCCGAGGCACGCACAGCCACAGGTAAGACTGCTAAATCATTTTCAAGTTACACAGATGGGCTGCTTCTCACAAACTTCCCACTCTGCCTTTCATTCCTGATGCTCTCATGACACTCAAGTCTTTTCCAGTGGATTAGTTTTTAGCTGCCAGCCAGTTCTATAATCTCTATCCCCTGGGGTCAAGTTCAAAGAGAATTCCAATGTGATTAGGTAAAGTTATGCAAGTCATAGATTTATGTACTACTGTGCTATTCTTTGTGATGTAGGCACTGGGGGCAGGGACTCTTACGAGCTTCAGTGGTTCCGCTGATTTCCTAAGATATGAACTCATCTGTCTCCACTGTGGATGAAAGCACATTGGGACATTTGAAATTCAAAGTTATGGTGCTCTCAGTTGAAGAGGAGGAGACCCAAAATGAAGATAATTAGCAAGAGAGGACCTGTGATGAATGCCGGCTGTTTGTGAATGCATGCGGCTCATGGAGAAGGGTAGGTATTTCAGTCCGTCACCACTGTGAAATTGAACTGTAAATGGTACCTGGATCAGTGGGCTGGAACTACCCCGTGCAGGGAGTTAATGGAAACAGGGAGAGGTTTTTTCTTTTAACAAAGTACTTGAACAATTATATTAGCACACCCACAGAGCAGGGACCAGCGCTGGGTTACCCAGGCATTTAGAAGCAAAATAAATTCCCTGACAGCCTTTGTGAGCCAGATTCTCTTGTCCTGATTGGCCACTAACAGAAAGCTATAACTGGGATCCAAAGTCCTCTGCAGTCACTCAGAAGCCTGCTCAAGGTGCTCAGGTCAAATCCGTTTCCCTGGGGAAGACTCACCTATCAGGGAGTAATTATCACCACCCTACCTTCCATAAGCAAGAGTCCCATTTTACAGGGTTTCCTGGGCAAAGCTAGGGCTAGATTGAGTCAGCTGACTCTGGATTGCTTCATTTCCCACTGCAAGAGGATGGACCCTTAGCATTCTGAAATAATTTTATGATTCATCCTCCAAATCAAACTCAAGCAAGCTTTGAGC
Organism: Chionomys nivalis; assembly: GCF_950005125.1. Taxonomy (NCBI): domain Eukaryota; kingdom Metazoa; phylum Chordata; class Mammalia; order Rodentia; family Cricetidae; genus Chionomys; species Chionomys nivalis. The sequence goes on along the minus strand of NC_080093.1, from coordinate 650,454 downwards.
TCAGTCAAAATTCTCAGGGTGAGGGCAAGCAGCAAGATGGCTCCATGGGTTAAAGCACTGTTGCCTACCCTGAAAACTTGGGTTCAATCCCTGGAACACACATGGCGGAGGGAGAGGAGAAAATCAGTTCCCACAGTTGTCCTCTGACTTCTATAACATCGTGTGTGTAAACCCACAAACATACATACACAAAAACAAGTTAAAAAAAAAGAGAGAAATAGCAAAAAAAAAAAAATTTAGGATTAGAGAGAAGGACATGCAGTTAAGAATCTGTCTTGTTGTTTCTATTGCTATGAAGAGACACCAGGAACACAGCAACTATTATAGAGGAAAGCATTTAACTGCGGCTGGCTTATAGTTTCAGAGGTTTAGTCATTATTATCATGGCAGCATGCAGGCAGACATGATGCTGGAGAAGGAGCTGAGGGTTCTACATCTTGATGAGCAGGTAGCAGAAGGAGACTGTGTGCCACACTGACCAAACTTGAGCTTTTAAGACCTCAAAGTCCACCTCCACAGCGACACACTTCCTCCAATAAGGCCACACCTATCCTAACAAGACCAGACCTCCTAATAGTGCCAGTCCCTATGGGCCAAGCATTCAAACACATGAGTCTATGGGGGCTCAAACCACCACAGAGCCCACACTGCTTTTCTAGAAGACCTAAGGTCAATTTCCAGCATCTTTGTCAGGAGGTTCACAACTACCTGTAATGCCAGTCTCTTGGGATCTGACATTTGAGCGCAACCTCACATATATGGATACACCCCCCGCAACACAGAGAGAGAGACAGAGAGAGATTAAAACCAATAAATAAACTCACCAAGAAGGGGGAAGTAGATGGGTCAGACCTTGAAGAAGAAAACAGAGAGAAAATGGGAGGAAGAAAAAACACAATAAAGACTGAAGTCCCACTCTGATCTATGAAAACTGAGCCAAACAGATATGTCTGATAACCTCATGATGTTTTTTTGGTTTTGTTTTGTTTTTATTTTGTTTTACTAAATCTGTTTGCATTGAAGGCCATGCTGTCTCTGGAGAGGACCAAGGCCAAGAAACAAGGAGTCCAGGGGAAGAAGCTATTAGCCAGGAAGCAGAAAGCTGATAGGGATAGAGTTTAATGCAAACTCTGTTATTTACATTAGTTGCCTCCTGAGCTGCTCACTGTGCACTCATGGTGGGGTTTTATAGGGAGCAGACACTAGCAAGAGAAAAGTAGTTTAGTGTTAGCAGGTGGATTAACAACAAGACCAGGTCTCACCCTGCTGCTCTCTAGTGTGACCTTACTTACACAGACGCTACTTACCAATGTGAATTGTAAGATTAAAAAAAAAGAAAGAAAGAAAGAAATGATTCCATGATTTTCTAATGCTATTAATCTTAGCTCCTTCCATGAGGGAAAAACATATGAAGGAATCTATATAGGAAGAAATCTAGTAAAGACTCTGCAGTTGACTAAAGTAATATTCTTTTTAACTCAAGAAATACATCAACATATCACATTTACAGTTTTTGGGAAATCCAGGTTCAAATTTTAAAAACAACTGTTAGGGTGTTAAGAGCATTTGCTGCTCTTGCAGAGGACATGGGTTCTTTCCCAGCACCCACACGGTGACTGACAACTTCCAGTTTCAGGGGATCCAACACCCTCTTCTGGCCTCTGCAAGCACTGCATACACATGGTACACACATACCTATTGGCAAAACATGCAAACATTTATTTTTATTTTTTAGATAAGATGACTCTAAATGTGTCATATTTGTAGAAGTACTAGAAATCTAAAAATCAGTTTAATCACATTTGTGAATGTCAATACTATTAACGGATGTGTTTCTTATAAACACAGCCCTTATATTATATGTATTCTTCTCAGATGAATGCCAAAATATTTTAAAATAAAATAGGGTATTAGAGATTTACTTCACAATAATATGTGCCAAAGACTTAACTAAGTATTTCCTTTCTTAGAATATTTTTAGTGTGTGTGTATATGTGCGCGTGCATGCACACATGTGTGCATGTATATACCAAGTATTTATGGGAGCCTAAGGAGAGCAGAAGAGCTGTTGGAACAGCTGGGTGTGAATGAGGATCAGTTGTGAGCTGCCCATAGAGTACCAAGAACTGAACTCAGATCACCTGGAAGAAGAGCAAGCACTCCTAACTGCTAATCCACCTCTCCAGGTCCCTAATTAAACATTTATTAAAAGAAGACTTGCAAATGGTCAACAGATGTATGAAAAAGGCTCATGACCACTGATCATCAGGGAAATGCAAATTATAACCATATATGACATCACCTCACACCTGTGAGATGGACAATTATCAGAAGGACAAAAAGGAGGTGCTGGTGACAGCGTGCCTACAATGGAACTTGTGAGCTATTGATGAGGCTGTGTCTATACAGTTCTTATGGAAAACAATTCAAAACCAAGACTATGATCCCCAAGTGTTCCATTAACTCTACTCCGAGTATGTAGTCAAAGAAACTGAAAGGGCAGCCGCACTTCCTTGTCCACTGGAATATTATTCACCATAGCTAAACAGAGATGCAAATTAGGTGCCCATGAATATGAATGAATAAAGGAAATGAGGAATATACACACAGCAGAATGCCATTAAGCCTTCAAAAGGGACAGACTCTCATTTCAAACATCACAGATAAACATGGAGGGGATTGTGTTAAGTGATATAAGCCAGGGATAGAAAGACAAATATTGCATGACGTACTTAGATGTTGACTCTGAAGAAGTTGAATTCGTAGTAGTAGAGAGTAGATGATGGTTGCCAGGAGCTGAGGAGAGGGTAGATGGAAAGGAGAAACGCTAACAAAAGGATGTAAGATGTCAGGCATGCAGGAGGAATAAGCTTTAGGGATCTCTCTATAGGATAAATAATTATACATTGCATATTACAAAATTGCTAAACTGTTTGGTGTTCTCCCACAAAAGAAGTGGGTAGTGGGTACTGAAAAGATGGCTCTACAGTCCAGAGCACTTGTTGCTCCACGGAGAACCTTGGTTGGGTTCCCAGCCCCCACATGCAAGCTCACAACTATCTATAACTCTTATACTAGGGGATCTGATGCCCTTTTCTGACCTCTGTGGGCATCAGGAATGCATGTGAAGCACATACATACATGTGGGCAAAACACATAATTTTTTTTTAGTCTTTTAAAAAATGTATGTGAGATGATGGGTTTTTCAGCTAACCTTATTTCATCATTATACATGGTGTAAATACATCAAAATATCATATTGTGTCTCATAAACATACAGAATTATCAAAACAAGAATAAGTAAAATTATATGAAATATTATTTAGAAATAAACAGTATTGATTGATTAGGAGTTGATAACAGGAACATCAGGTCACTTTATCATTTTATATTTTACACATATTTAATTTTCTAATATAAATAAGGCAGAAAAGAGGGAGACTAATACATCATTCATCAGCACCCAGAGCACGATGTTTTGGGGCCTGTCCTGAATTGCCTGGATGATTTTGCAAAAAAGTTGGAGGTCTTGTATGCGCAGCCAGGGAAGAGTCAGGTTAGTGATGTTGTGTTGATTCTTATATGTGCACATATATAAAGAGGCTCATTATGGCTCACAGAAAGGTAAAAAAAATGTTCTGAACCAACTGGAAAGGCTTTCAGATACTCAATTTGTCACCTTTCTGTGGGAAGAGAGATCTAATGCTGCCTTCTGCTTAAGGTCATTTAAAACCTAGTGTATTTAGTTGCTTAATCCCTGAGTAGCTCCCTCTTTTCCAGAACGAATATTCTTGAACCAGCTGTGTTCAACTTTAGAGGACATCAGAATCATGAGTTGAAAGTGCAGGTGTCAACCAACTCCACACCAGACTTCTGAGGGCAAGGTTACGAGAACCACAGTCCTTAACAAACGCTTAGGTTCCAGAACAGGTTCTCTTTCAAGATAAGGGGGGAGGGGGAGGCTTTTACTCACTCCCTACTCTTCCCACCAGTACCAACTAAGGACGTGCAAGATCACCATGTTCCTAACTTGCAGAACAAATGCTTGCAATGTATCTTAATGGTGATTGAGAGTCACAGAATAGACCAGAGAAGACAGGTCCAGAAGATAATAAAGACATAAAGATATAGATTAAGGTTTACTTTCCTTCCATCACTGTGAGGGATATTTGACGGAAGCAGCTTATGGGAGAAGAAGCTTTTCACTGGCTTATGGTTTCGGGAGTTTCAGTTCATCATGTAGGGAAGGCACAGCAGCCTGAGGAACTACTTAGTGCTGGTGATGGGACTGTGAGGCTCCTCACATGGAGACTGGATGGGGAAGCAAACAGAGAGGCCAAGCTAGAACCCTCAGGCGCCTGTCTTCAGTGAGCCAGCTGCACCAGAGAGGTTCACAAGTTCTTAAAATAGCACTACCAGCTCTACAGCTGTTCAAACACATGAGCCAGGAGGACAGTTCACGAACAAACTGATAATGGCCTAGGCCAGTTGATATCTACCTCTGTGAAACTCGTGCCTTGACACCCTCACCCCCTGCCCCACCCCCTCCACTGATCTGACCACCTCCTGCAGAGATCGGCAGTCTTTCCGACTATTCTCTCTTCCTGTGTGTCCAAGAAGAGGGAGGGGGTCTCCTGGAATACAGCAGACCTGGCAGATGGGGCTGACTGCTTGAGGACATCTTCTTTGAGCTCCAGACTGGAAGAGGAAATACCAAAAGGAAAGAAGCCTTTCCTTTGTGGCCTGTCCAACTCCATGCACTCCCCCCATCCTCTGGGATTTTCCTTCTTCTTCAGAATAGTACAGTCACCTCTACTCAGTCCTTCCCAGCCTTTCAACCTTCTAATTCTTTTTTCATCCTTCTCTCTTCTTTTCTTAAAAAGAGACAGAACATGCCATAGTCCTGCTGAAATTCCACCTTAGGCTCCCCTTTGCCTCAAAAACATAGTCTGCTACCTTGAACAACATCAAAGGCCTCATCCTCCTCTTCTGCCCATCCAGTGTCCTGCCTGGTCTACAACCATCTAGCCCTCTGTACCTCCTGTGAGCCCTTATCCAGGAACCTGACCTCCTTTTCCCTTCACAGAAGTTTCTCTGGTGCTCCCATCAAAATGAGCAGCTCTCTCCACCTAGAGCAGGGTCCTGCCAACTGGAGTCACACATCTGTTTTATTCTGCTAGCTACTCTGCATGTTGTTTCTCCTACTAGATGGAGTCTTCTTTCAGAACATGCCTGGCTTGGTGTGTGGGTTATAGATGGGTGTCTGTTGACTAGACTAAACAAACTGTCCTCTAATGTTTGAAAGACGAAAGTTTGTCTTCTAAGTAAGGCAATCACCACTAATGCCCACGATAAAAGGGAATCTCTAAATGGGGGCATAAAACTGTCTTCCACTCCCACTCCCAAACAAAGGCTCACCTTCCCTAATCAACTTAACTTCAGGAAGTGGGGATAGTGTCTAAGTTAGCTGCTATAGTGACATAATGTGAACTGGGCAGCATAGACACAACAGGAAGGTATTACTTATAAACCTGGAGGCTAGAAGCCCCAGCTCAAGACACCAGCATGATTGGGTTCTAGTGAGGACATCCTTCTGGCTTTCACAATGAAGGCTTCTCCCTGAATTTTAACATGGTAAAGAGATTGTGAAAGAGACCTCTGGGTTGCTCTCACAAGGACACTGATCCATCCATGAAGTCTTTACCCTGTTACTTATTTCCCTAAAGCTTCACTTTCTAATTCTGTGTTGCTAGGGCTAGGATATCCTCATGAAACAGAGGGCACAAATATTCTGCCCATGCAGAGGAGAGTTTCTGTGGTACCCCATGGGTCCTCTTGGCAAAGGAGATTCCTTCTGAACTCTAAATGGACTAAGAAACATCTATAGCCCCAGAACTGTGTTACTTTTTATTATTGTGACAGAATGTCTGTGATAAATAACTTAAAAGGAAGAATAACTTCATATTTTCAAAGGTTTCAGTCCACGGTTGACTAATCACTTTGGGCATGTGGTAAGGAAGAGCATCATGGTGGGAACACATAGTGGAACAAAGCTGCTCATCTCATAACATCCATAAACCAACAAGAGATTAGGAGTCTTCAAAGTGTGAACTTTGGCTGGAAATCTAAGGTCCCAAACAACATATTATTAGTGTACTCACCAAGGAGCTGTGCCAGCTATAGCCTCGAATTGATACACACAGGCACAGCAGAGGTACAGTCTCTATACCCATCAGTCATGTGAAGGTCAAACTCCTATAGTCAACAGAGAGCAGGATGCAGAGGGTGCACACAGTCAGTCCTGAAGGAGACTGAGCCAGCATGGCTTCTTACACATCCCTATGAGTGACCAGGAAAGAGCTTTATCCCTGACCTTTGTGGTCTCAAATCTTAGAGAGGTTGAAACACAATTTGAAAGTAATGAGACTTATTCTATACCCTCTTAAGCCAGAAGCACTTTAAAAAGTGCTCAAAAAATCCATTCCTACAATGTTTAGTAAGATGTAAACTTTACCAGCTCTTTGGAGGGAAGACATTATAGATGACAAATCACAGGTAAAGCCTCATAAAAAATCACCTTTATCAATCCTCAGTGTCCTCCAGCCCTTTAGCTAGCTAACCTCCTGTTATGGTTCACATCTATATGTCCCTAAGGACTGGCACACTCTTAGACCCTAGGGCAGCAATATTCAGAGGTGAGGCTTCTGGGATATGACTGCATCATGATGGCTGTGACCTAATCTTTGGGTTAATCTGCTTGCTGATGGACTCATAATCTGGTAGATTTAGGAGGTGACAGAAGCTAAGAGATAGGGCTGAGTTGGAGGAAGTAGGTCACTGGGGAGTGTACCCTAAGAAAACTGTCTTATCTCTGGTTCATGTTAATATTCCTATTCTCTCTCTCTGTGTGTCTCTTTCTCTCTCTCTCCTCCCCCTTCCTCCCTCCCACTCCCTTTCTTTCTCCCTCCTTCTCCCCCTCTCTCTCCATCTTCCTACCAATCTATCTTTCCTCCTCCCTACCCTTTCTCCTGTCTGCCCTAAGCAGCTCTACTAAAACCATGTTTATGCTCACTCAGGACCCAAAAACCATGGAGTCAAGTGACCTGAACTGAAACCTTTGATATTATGATTCAAAATAAATCTGTCCTCCTTTAAGTTGAAGTCCTCATATATTTTGTCAAATATATTAAGTCACTGCCCAAATTATTCTATTATCCTCATTTCTAGTCTTTACCAGAATCCCTAGTAAGCCAAAAGGACATTAGACATCAATTGCAACTTGCAGGATGGGTAAACTTATCCTCCGGCCACATTTAGGCCTCTTAAAATATATTCTTAAGTTAACCCCCACCCCCAAAATAGATATCTTGATATGAGAAAGAGTGTCATCAAGAGAATAAAATAGTCTCCATAAGGACACAAGGATAATATCATTGTTGCTTCTTCCATGATTCAGGCACTGTTTTAGACTCTGACATGCAATGCCTCACAGGTTGTCTCCAGATCACCCGAAGTCATTACTAATAAGATAAGAAAATCTAGTTCCAGAAATATTGAGCAGCTATACCCAAGTCAAACACTAATAGAAGACAAATGACCCACTATTTTTGAATGGCAAAGATTTGAACAGCCATTTCTCAAAAATATCAAGTGATCAATGAACACAGGAAATAGTGCTTAAAGCTTTAGGGCAATGCAAGGTAAAGCAATGAAATGCCACTTCACACTTACTAAGACAGCTGTAACCTGACAGACCGATGACAAGCGCTAGTGAGGGTAGAGAAAATGTAGACTCCTCCTGCATTTCTGGTGGGACTGTGAAGTGGTTCAGCCACTCTGTGAAGCAGTTTGGCACTCCTCTGGAAGTTAAACATAGGATTACCATATGATTCAGCAAGTCTCATTGCAAGGCATGTGTGCCACAGGATGGATAAGATATTCATATCAATATAACTCAAAACCAGGAAGTGTAAACAACACAAGTGCCCATGGAAAGACAAGAGGCTGTGGGAAAAGAAATACAATAGACCCATTAATAGAATTTTATGCAGTGAAATTGAGGATGCTGAGCCATGCTGAGTCGTGAATAAGCCTCCCAAACACTATGCTAAATGAAGACCATCAACACAAAAGGCTGTAGATTGTGTGATTTGAATGACATGACATGCCTGAAATAGACAAATCACAGAAATAGAAAACAGATCAGTGACTGCTCGGGGCTGGATGGAGGAGAAGTGGGAAGTGGATGCTCATGAACACGGAGTTTTATTTTTAGTGATGATGAGATAATCTGGAATTAGTGTCAGTAGTTGCAAAATCTTGTAGAGTATAACCCCCTCAAAGGGTAATTTTATAGTACATGAATTACATCTCAAAAAACAAAGCCAGTTAATAAACACGGCAGTCAAGAGTCTAAGTGAACACTTGGTCTCTGCAATCTGTCCTACCAAGAGTTGGCCACAGTTAGGGCCACTTCTGAGGAATATTTTGTTAACATAGTTTGCTGAGAGAGAAACTTTTTTTCCAACAAGGTTTCATGTAGCCTAGGCTGGTCTTGAACTTGCTGGGTAGTTGAGAATAAACTTGAACTTCTCATTCTCTTGTCTCCATCTCCCAGGTGCTGGGAACTACAAGTGTGTGACACCATACTTGGTTTATGTGGTACTAGGAATCCAACCTGATGACGATTCATGTGTGCTCGGCAAGCGGTCCACCCACTGAGCTCTGTCCCCAGCACAGAAGATGATATTCCTTCTTATCTAATGACTTTGAGAAGGTCCTGTACTTACAGCTAATTGGATCAAAGGTGGCTCTGAAGTACCTGCAGACTGTTCAGAACTGTGACATCAATAGCTTGACTCAAGATCATTGATCAGATCAATCAGATTCCCATCCTCCACATTTAACTTCTCTCTGGAATGTGGGACTGGGAACAAGGGATGAAAAGTCAAGGCCAAAGCAGGAGAACTGGGCATGAGGACATGAGGAAGACCTGAATTGAAGTCAGCCTCCAGAGACAGTGAGCAAACAGAAACCAGGATGAAGCAGCAATGACTCAGAAGCCAAGGGTGGAGCCAGAAGAGGAAGGAGAGGGCAGTGAGGGAAAGAGAGTCTGGGGCAGATTCCATCCTTTGTGAGGTCCTGGTCCTTAGGCTCCAGGATTCTGACACTAGTAATCCTAGAGACCCAGTTGGGGCTCCAAGTGGCTCTTCACTGGTCCCCATGGTCCCCACCTGCCCTATACATGAGCAAGTTCAAGTGCGGTCTGCTGCCTGCACTGAAAAGAGATCACCTAGAACCCTCAGCAAGCATCTTTAGCCTTCAGCGTGGAGTTCCCTGAACTGATGGTGGCCCTGGGGAGAGCCTCTTGGTGAGCTGTTCCTTTCAGAGAAGATAGCAAATCCCAAAAGACAGGATTGGAAAATAGCCAAGACAGCATAGGCAGCTGCCTGACATTCAGGTAGAGGCCTGGATGCAATAACTGGAGAGGGGCTTGCGAAGCTCTTGGCCCTGCCCAGCAAAAAGGAGGTGTCACCAAGCATCAAGGTTACCAGATGGGTGTGTTCCATACCTTTCCTTTGTCTCCTGACTGGACGCGATTTAGATGCTGTTTCCCCTGCCACTGCACTGAGCAGAGAATAAGAACCCATGTGGAATAGCCAAGGTGGCTGGGAGGACATCTCTAGGCTGACCTTGAACACATTTGTTTTCTTCAGAGTAAGAAGACACTTCACGTTTCACTTTTAATGAGAAAAGAAAAAGAACTGTTGCTGGAACTATTTACCTTCATCTCCTGTGCCAGGAGACTAGGAGATTTGTCGGCTTTGATCTCTACTTCTTTAATTACCAGGACATGGAGTACGTCTGAGCTGGCAGGATCAGCAAGGCTCACTCTTGCTGCAGAAGTTGGCAGTGGGGCACCCAGAAACCTGGCCTTTCATTCTCCCAGATCAAAGCTGAGCCAGCCCTAAGATGTAAGAGTTTTTGATAAAATGGTGGGATCTGGCTTGGAGGAGGTCACTGAACCGGCCATGTGATCTCGCTTCTTCCTCCCCAACACAGGGAAGGACCCTGTGCAGCTCATGCATACCAGCTCTCACAGGCAATCCCAGCACCCTGCACACCCACCAGTTTCGTTATTGCTAACAGCCTCAACGCCTGTTTAGAAGCTTCCAGCTATGATCTTGGGGAGTCCCTTCTTGATCCTCATCCATATAGCCTGGGAAGGTATAGAGGAAGCTAAGAGATGGGGTACAAGGCAGAAGATGGCTTTTGGGGGGATAGAACACCTGTGATGGGGAGGCTGAGGTTTGACTTCTCAGTAACTCAGGGATGTCGGTAACCATGGAAACAAGGTTAGAGAGGGCACCTCTGAATGAGTGTTCAGACAATACCACCTAAAAGGCCTGTGTGGTTCTATGCACCGAATGACTTTTGTAACCAAAATTGTGCTACATAATGAAGAAAGCCCATGGCATGATGATGATGATGATACTGATGATGATGACCGCTGTTTATTGAGCACTCATTCAGTCATGTGCAGTGAAAAGATTTAATCCTCCCAAACACAGTGGTGATCAATACTGTAATGGTCTGTCCTGTCCCTTTAAGAGACAAACCCCACCCACTCCCTCCCCCATCCGCTGAGGCAAACAGATCTTCCTTCTGCTTCCAGCCTGAGTTCCTTACTTTCTGTCTCTCTCCTGAAGAGGCAGCTTCTGCCTCTCCCCCTTCTCCCCACTTCTCTCCTCTGCCCCCCCTCTCTGCCTCTCTTTGCTCTTCCCCTTTCTCCCCTTCCCCCTTTCCCTTTCCCCTCCATAACCCACTAAATAAATACCCACTTTCTCTGCCTGGCTCTCTGTCTCTCACCCACTGCATGGCTCCCTGCCTGGGACAGGCTGCCTTCGTGGCCCACCCCACCATGGTCTCTGATGGATGCCACTGCCACCATTCAGGGACCTGCTGCGTTTTATTTTTACCATAACAAATACTACTATTATCCCCATCTGACAGATAAGGAAAACAAAGCCAGGGAGGTAAGTAACTCATTCAACTTCACATAGCTACTGAGTCGCAGAGTCTGGTATAAATACGTTACGCTCCCCTTATATTCCAACCAGAGAGAGAGGGAAATAACTCTACTGAAACATAAACCAACAAAAGAACATAACATACACTTAAAATGCCCAGCCTTAAGAAAGTGTCAGAAAATTAAAGCCTGTTACTCACTGAGAAACCTGAGACTCGCAAGAGAAAGACCAGTTCCACAAATTTTGAGCCAAATCTGAAGCAAGCTTTAATTAAATACTGGCGGCCAGGATGAGGGGCTCAGACTAGGACCACTTTGGGAGTTACCAGAAAATGGTAACAAGTCGCATTTTGCAAAAGCTTAAAAAGCCAAACCCATAAGGCGACTGCATTTCCCATCAGGTCCAATCAGGGGCAAGCATATATCCTGATGGACCTCCTGCCTCCATCCAATCAGGGGCAAGCATACATTCTGACATATTTCTGTCCTGTACTTCCTGCCTACATGTGATCAATCAAGTCCAGTGCAGTTGGGGCAAACAAGTTTATTTAAGGGAATGAAAAAATAAATCATAGCCTCCAGTATTTCAAAAATTATCTGTCTTTGGGCAAAAGACTTAGAGGCTAGAAGCATTTTTATTTCGTGGGTCTCTTAGGCACAGTAATTAAAGCTTAAAAACACAACAGACTCTCAGAAGACTTTGCACCAAACACAGCACACTGCCTATTTCTGAAAATAAAGTTGGATTGGCACACAGCCATACCCATCAGTGACATGTTGTCTAGAACCACTTTTACCTCACCCTGGCAGAATCAGGAGCTCTCAACTGAGATCTAAAATATTTATTCTCTGGCCCTTTAAAGTTTGCCAAGGCCCTCTCATACAATCAGTTGGTTGGGTTTGCCTGGTCTGGTGGAGAGCTTGAGATGAAAGACTTTATATTTTAAAACCAATGAAATCCTGAACAAACTGAGACATCTTTCCTGCACTCAGTACAGTGCTTGGATGTCTGTAGGACATCAAGACCATTCCAAACAGGAAAGACCAGTTCCGAGTCTGGAAGAAGACAAGCACAAGACAGTTGTGGGAGGTAAGGCTAGGTGATGGCCCAGAGCACAGTGCCTACTGGGAAGCATCTACCAAAATCTCCACCAAAGTGACATTCATGCAACACTGGCATCAAAAACTGGTCCCATCTGTTAGACAGTCTGTAAATGTATGCCCAGATGTTGAGTGTTGAAGGTGCATGTGTCTTTGGGGAGGTGATTACATGAATAAGCCTAAATCAATATGACCACTCCCACCCCCAGCTCTACCAACCTTTTTTAAAGCAGGGTCTCATGCAGCCCAAGATAGCCTCAAACTGTTTTTGTAGCTGAGGATGACCTTCAGCTGATCCTCCTGCCTTTGCCTCCTGAGTGCTGGGATTACAGGAGTGCACCACCACACCCAGGTGAAGAAGTGCTGGGAATCGAACCTGAATTCTAGGCAAGTACCCCGATGAATGAACCCTACCCCAGCCTTACCCTTGCCTCTTGAAAGGTGACTTTGAAGTTCTTCTCACCTTGATCACTTGATTTTGAGTTCAGGTAAGCAATTTGACATGGTCAAAGTGATGTTGGTTGTCCTGACTCCAGCAGAGATTCGAAAAGCCCTTGTGTGGAGATTTCTTCATCTCTCGTTCTTCTTTTAACTTGAGCACATGTCTGGAGACTGTATAGCAAAACAAAATCATCTTAGTTTCCCTTGTCAAGGATACCTGAGGTCATCCTACTGGTAACTGACTCACAGACAAGAACAAGCCCAGCCCAGTCGAGAAGAGCAGCCCAATTGGGATCAGCCTAAATTGTCAACTGCAAACTTGTGAGCTCAAAAAATACCCAACTTAAAGCTACTGAATCTGGAGACTGTATATTATACAGCACTACTGTATAACTAAGTAGTTGACAACCAGGTTAAAAGATAGGATATCAGCCATTAAAATATACAAGGCTTATCAGTATTTGCTGATGTGGAAAGATATCCATTCACATTAATTAAAAACACGGCAAAAACTGTGCTTAAAGGCTAGAGAGATAACTCAACCAGTAAAGTACTTGTTGCTCTATATGAAGACCTGAGTTTGACCCCTAGCACCATTTAAGAAGTTCTTGGACTTGTAATCCCAATGTGAGGGGAGACAGAGACAGCACGGCCTGGCCTATTTAGTGATTCCCAGTCAAAATGAGAGACTATGACTCAAAACACAAGATGGATGGTGTGAGGAACAACACCTATGGGTGACCTCTAGCCTCTACACACACACACACACACACTCACACACCCACACCTGCACACCCATGAAGATGCACACACACACACACACATTGGTGCTTAAGGTCTAACTATTTTTCACAAATTTTGAGAATTCTTTATCCTATTCTGTATTCCTTAAATTATTAAAATGTATACATGCTATCTTTACAGACCAAAAAAAAACCACTTGGAAATATCAACAAAGAAATGTAGTTATCCACATTTTTCAAAATGTTGCCTTCCAATCCTAGGGAAATTGCTCTCTGTGTCCCTACTATCAACCCTAGAATGGAATGTGACCTTGAGTTCTTATTTGCACAGGCCCAGGAGATTTGATCCCACGCCAGTGGGTGGAAGAGAGCACAAAGCCCCAGAGAGACGGTTCATGAAAATCCTAGAGAAGAAATCCTCCTTCCCAACTCTCTACAGAGCAAGGAAATTAGCCATGGAACAAACCCCAGCCATGTTTTTAGAAATCCTTCCGTGTAAGTCATAATATTTTGGGAGTGAGATTTACTTTAGAATATTTTAATAACTCTAGCACTGTGACTAGAAGTCCTTTGTAGCTGGTCTCAGGGGCCTTCCTGGGATGCTGCACTTAATGAGGTTTATAATTCAATATAACTACATCTGCATCTTTAATTATGCCTAACATTTAATCTTCATTGCTCCACTTGAATTGGAAGAGCTAAAATTAGGCCTGCTGTAGTTTAATCTGACAATAAACATCCATGACATTTAGAGCAAAAATGTACTCATTTCATTAGAGTAGCCGACACATTTACCATTTGCCTGAACTGAACAAACACTCTCACAGCCCTCCTGACTGTAGCAGAGATCACTGTTTAAAGGATCTTCCTGCAGACTTCTGGACTCTGACGTAGACAAGGGCTTGGGGGCTAAGTACCCAACACCATAATTTTACAATCAAGAACACTGACTGAACTTTAACGTTAAATTGACTGGCCCAAGAACATATAGCAAATTAACAGGTGGAGTAAGTTATAAGAAATAAGACCCAGGACCTAACAGGTCTCAGAACAATGGGACACTAAACACTAGAAAGCCCCATTTAAGACAGAGAGTGGGAACCTGACTTACTGATTTAAAGCTGGGGCAGTGGCTAAAGAACATGTCACTAGACAGTACTAGGGACTGTCATTTACATCAGGAGAGGGTACAGAAAGCATCCTCCAGCAACAGGGGGACCGCATCACCTGCAGCCTCGGTGGCAGCAACTCTGACATGCTTCCTACCTGCCCACCATAAGACCTGATTCTTTACCACGAGTCTTCACTTTGAAGTGGGCCCCCAGGCTGGTGAAAGTTAGTGTAAAATCACTCATGAGAAAAGAGTAAGACAGCAGAGAGGGGGAGACAAAGCAAGACATTTAAGATGAGCCTGGAAACCAAAGCTACCAAGTGATAAGAAAGACAGCATGGCTAACTGGGAGTGCTGCATGCTCACTGCAAAATGAAAATAATGGAGCAGTCTAAAAACGATAAGGAAGTAACTATGTGACAACCTTAAGGAGATGGCATTATGAAAGAATGGGCTCTAACAAAACAGAAACAAAAATGGACCATATGATGGCAAAAGCAATTTCTTTAGGGCATGAACATGGCATGGCCGTTGGCCATTAAATGTAGGTTGCTATGGTGACCTTACATAACACTTGGCCCTGTAGTCATGGCAACAAAATAAGCAGAATAATGCAACATTAGCTAGGGCTATGGTAATGATAACGGCAGGGGCTGTTAACAACCCCCCTAGTAAGGGGAATGTCACAGGACCCTGAAATTCCACTTAGTATCTCCTTCTGCTCTTCTTGGATGTGATCTTGAAAGGTGAAAGGTTAACTAAAGATGTGATTTCTCTGATGTAGCTGGTGAGCTGGTGATGAGTGGGCCTTGCCAATGGTGCAGCTGTTTCTGAGTTATCAACACTCTTATAAGTAACCCCCAACCATGCTCCTGTAAGAAAGCCCAATCAACTCATTGGCTCACTGAGGCAGACTTGAGTAGAATAACTGCCCTATCTGGGGTGCATATATGAAAGTTTACATCTCCTGAGGAACAGTAACATAGCAGGCCAAGTTTTAAAATGTCAGAAATCCTGGAATGAAAAATGTGAAGTCATTGAGGCTACTTGAGCTGCAGGGGAGGCTGGGAAAGGCTTTGGGAACATGTCCAGAATAGACCAACTGAAGCCTATAGAAGTCTATGAAGATGAGAAGCATCCCTGACTGGGTAGGGTAACTTCTGTGACCACCCAAAACTGAGCTGCATCCCTCAAAGACCATGGTGAGTTCCAACTAAATTAACAACTCAACAACTGTAGCACTTCAGGTTACAAAAAGTTGAACAGAAGGTAATCCCCTGCTCTCAGGGATCAAAGAGAGCAGCTACTCTATGCCAAAGCAAAAGAAATGAGGTAAGGCCAGTTTTTATTTTATTTATGCCTATGGGAGTTTTGCCTGCAAACTTGTCTGTGCACCACATACCTGGTACCCACAGAGGCCAGAAGAGGATATCAGATTCTCTTGAACTACAGACAGTTGTGAGCCACCATGTGGATGCTGGGAATCTGAGTGCTCTGTGCTATTACCTGGAGCCATGGTGTCATCTGAGCCAGGGTTGCCACAGGGAGCCATATCTGGGTCCATAGCTCCTGATACCAAAAAAGGTAATGCCGACACTAGGGGTCTGAGGCCATTTTGGTGTTTGAGGGCCATGCTGCTACAGGGGCCATGCCAATCTGAATGGCCTGTGCTGCCACCTGGGGCCATGATGACATCCAAGCCCAGGCTGTACCAAGGACCATGTCTGGGTTCATGGTCCTACCACAGACAAGTTCTATGCTGATGTCTATCACACATGATACCACCAAAGACCACACAGATGATCAGGAAGAAAGGAAGCAAGCAAGCAAGCACTCAGAAAGAAGCTATGTCAGATTCCAACCTTTCTGTAAAAGATGGCAATAAAAGACCTGGAGATAGTCCTTCTACTTTCAGTTCACATACTCAAAAGTAATTGATAATAAATGAAATCAGTGTAAATGTGTCATAAATGATCTCAAGTGCTGGGCCCACCTTCCATGGACTAAGCTACTTATCATGCTATGGAACAGAGCAGCTTTTTAACTGGTATCTTCTTATTCAACAAAGTTGAAACAAATAACCCCAAAGATTGCAGTTTGTTCATTAGCCATTTTTTCCTGGTCTTTTAGGACAGGATCTCACTATGTAGCCCACATTGGTCTGATTTAGCTATCTATGTAGCTGAGGCTGGCCTTGAATTTGTAATTCTTTTGCCTCTACCTCCCAACTACTGGAATGACAGGCATACATCATCATGCCAGCCTTAAATTAACATTTCTGTACTAGAGTGAATATCTATATGTAATATGTTTAATTTTCCAGACGTTCCTTAAACCAGTTCTAACAGGTTCCTATATTAATTAAGAAATTAATTCAATAAACATTAAATTTTGAGGTGAAATAAAATAATCCTGGGCTCAGCAGTATACAAAATCCCTGTACCAGGAAGTCAGAGACAGGCGGATCCTCGAGGTTCCCTGGGCAGTCAGCCTAATAGAAAGGCAAGCTCCAGAGTCAGTGGGAGATCCTGCCTCAAAAAAGATAGGAACAAGGGAAGACACTTGATGTCGACAACTGCCTCTCACAAATGTTCACACATATGCACCTGCATATGTGAGCACAAGCACATATGCACACGCCTGCACATGCCTGCACACACACACACACACACACGCCCGCACGCATACACACTCACATAAAGAGGGAAAAACAGATGTCTCTGATGACTTCATAAAGTTCAGTGTCCCACAGTTCTAAAGCCCATTGCCCACATGAACATCCACTCGGGCAATACCATAAAGCTCCTTAAGTCAGTCAACATGACTTTATTGTCATTGTTAGCTTGTTTGGGTTTGGTTTTTTTGTTTGTTTGTTTTTGAGGGGTTTTTTTTTTGTTATTTTTAGTTCGGGTTTATTTTGGTTTTTTGTTTTTTGAGTTTTTTGGGGTTTTTTTATTGTTTTGTTTTGAGACAAAACAAAAGGGCTTTCTATGTAGCCCCTTACTAGCCTAGAATTTATTATATAGCTAAGGCTGGCCTCAAACTTGTGGTCCTCCTACTTCAGTATCCCTAGTGCTAGGATTATAACCATGTCTCACCTTTTCGTGTACAAGTGGACTTGTTAAATGCAGCTTTTTAAAAAATCCCAGTGGCCTGATAGAAGAGAAAATGGGAAGTACCCTACAACATATGGGCACTGGAGATCGCTTCCTATGTATAACCCCAGCAGCACAGACATTAAGGGCAACATTGAATAAATGGGACCTCCTGAAATTGAGAAGCTTCTGTAAAGCAAAGGACACTGTCATTAAGACAAAAAGGCAGCCTACTGACTGGGAGAAGATCTTCACCAACCCCGCAACAGACAAAGGTCTGATCTCCAAAATATATAAAGAACTCAAGAAACTAGACTTTAAAAGGATAATTAACCCAATTAAAAAATGGGGCACTGAACTGAACAGAGAATTCTCAACAGAAGAAGTTAAAATGGCCAAAAGATACTTAAGGTCATGCTCAACCTCCTTAGCGATCAGAGAAATGCAAATCAAAACAACTTTGAGATATCATCTTACACCTGTCAGAATGGCTAAAATCAAAACCACCAAGGATAGCCTTTGCTGGAGAGGTTGTGGAGAAAGGGGTACCCTCATCCATTGCTGGTGGGACTGCAAACTTGTGCAACCACTTTGGAAATCAGTGTGGCGGTTTCTCAGAAAAATTGGGATCAACCTACCCCTGGACCCAGCAATACCACTCTTGGGAATATACCCAAGAGATGCCCTATCATATGACAAAAGCATTTGTCCAACTATGTTCATAGCAGCATTATTTGTAATAGCCAGAACCTGGAAGCAACCTAGATGCCCTTCAATGGAAGAATGGATGAAGAAAGTGTGGAATATATACACATTAGAGTACTACTCTGCGGTAAAAAACAATGACTTCTCGAATTTTGCATGCAAATGGATGGAAATAGAAAATACGATCCTGAGTGAGGTAACCCAGACCCAAAAAGAAGAACATGGGATGTACTCACTCATAATTGGTTTCTAGCCATGGATAAGGGCCACTGAGTCTATAATTTGTGATCCTAAAGAAGCTAAACAAGAGGGTAAACCCAAGGAAAAACATATAGATATCTTCCCAGCTATGGGAAATAGACATGACTGATGGGCAAAAAATTGGAATCTTGGGGGTGGGGTGGGATGGGGATGAGGGGTGATGGGGAGAGAAAAGTGTGAAGGAGAGGATGAGGGGAACTGGGGGAATCGGGGTGATTGGGGATAAAGGAAGGTTGGATAGGGGAGCAGGGAAACTCATACCTTAGGTAAGGGAGCCACCTAAGGGTTGGCAAGAGACTTGAACTTGGAATGGCTACCAGATGCCCAGGGCAATGTCCCCAGTTAGTTCATTGGGGCACCTGAGGATAGGGAACCTGAAATGAACCTATCCTATAATCATACTGATGAATATCTTGCATATCGCCATAGAACCTTCATCTAGCGATGGATGGAGATAGAGCCAGAGACCCACACTGGAGCACCGGACTGAGCTCCCAAGGTTATAATGAGGAGCAGAAGGAGAGAGAACATGAACAAGGAAGTCAGGACCATGAGGGGTGCACCCAACCACTGAGACAGTGGGGCCGATCTATTGGGAGCTCACCAAGGCCAGCTGGACTGCTACTGAAAAAACATGGGATAAAACCGGACTCTCTGAATGTGGCGGACAATGAGAGCTGACGAGAGGCCAAGGAGAATGGCACAGGAACTTTCATCTGGCGATAGATCGAGAGAGAGACAGAGACCCAAATTGGAGCAACGGTCTGAGCTCTTAAGGTCCAAATGAGGAGCAGAAGGAGGGAGAACATGAGCAAGGAAATCAGGACCACGAGGCGTGCACCCACCCACTGTGACAGTGGAACTGATCTATTGGGAGCTCTCCAAGGCCAGCTGGACTGGGACTGAATAAGCATGGGTTGAAACTGGACTCTCTGAACATGGCGGACAATGAAGGCTGATGAGAAGCCAAGGACAATGGCACTAGGTTTCGATCCTAATACATGAACTGGCTTTGTGGGAGCTTAGCCTGTTTGGATGCTCACCTTCCTGGGCCTGGATGGAAGTGGGAGGACCTTGGTCTTCCTGTAGGGCAGGGAATTTGGACTGCTCTTCAGTATCGAGAGGGAGGGGGAATGGACTGGGGGGAGGAGAAGAGGAGTGGGGATGGGGGAGGGGAGTGGGGGGAGGGGGCAATGTGTGGGAGGAGGGGGAGGGAAATGGGAAACGGGAGCAGTTGGAAATTTTAATTAAAAAAGAATTAAAAAAAAAAATCCCAGTGGCTGCTGCATCCTTCCCCAGCACCTTGAGTATCCCAATAAGCTCCAAGGAAAAAAATAATTCCTGCCTCTCCACCCTCCACTCACCCAGCTTTCCTCAAATGGCCACCGGCTGGCATTATTGAACTTTATTGAATTGAATCCCAAGAGGCCTCCAGATACACAGAAGGCTGTTCTATGGTGTTGTGAGTCAGCCTTGGGAAGCACAGGCCCAGTGTGGAGCCCACTTGCAAAGGAATCTGGTCCCCAGCCCCTCCTTCCCTTCCTCCTACACAAAGGGCAGCTTTACTCAGGAAGCTGTGCACTCTGATTGATTTCTAACCACAGCAGCAGGTTCCTGCACTGTTGCATGCTGCTTCTGGCTACTCACTTGGAATCACAGCAGCTGAGAATTTGCAATTAGCTTCATTCTACCAGCACGCCGCAGAGGCTGGGCTTTGGAGAGGCAGGAATCTGGGGTCTTTCTCGCCTCTCTGTGAACACCAGTGATCAGAGTGACAGAAGTCTCTGTTACATCGTCATCTGGAAGTCTGAGTATTGAAGACTGTGGTGTCACCATCTTCCTGTAAAAGAAAGGCAGGCAGAGTGAGAAAGCTTCCAGGGGAAGGACAAAGGAGCAGCCAGCCCATTAAAAGTCACCACAGTCACTTCAGCGGGCAAAGAACATGGTGTTAATGACCCTACGCCATGCATACCACCATGGTGGCCACATTTTTTTTTTTTTTTACCCTCTGTGTTTTATTAAGTTTTGACATCCTAGGGTTTTGCTGATGCTGGAGAGCCTGTCCCTTTGAGGGAAAGGTTCCTAGAGATAGTTAAGACTGGCCTACAAACATCCGAGTTAGGGTTTCTATTGTTATGAAAAACACCAATGACCAAAAGCAATATGGGAAGAAAAGAGTTTGTTTCAGCTTAGAGCTTGGAGTCTATTATCAGAGCAGGATACAGAGGCCATGGGGGAGTGCTATTTCCTGACTTGCTCAGGTTGCTTTTTTTTTTCTTTTCATTTTTTGCTGCTGCTGCTGCTGGTGGTAGTGGTTTTTTGTTTTTTTGTTTTGTTTTGTTTTTTCTTCAAAACAGGGTCTCTCTGGGTAGCCCTGGCTGTCCTGGAACTCATTCCACAGACCACACTGGCCTCAAACTCACAGAGATCTGCCTGCCTCTGCCTCCCGAGTGCTGGCATTAAAGGTATGTACCATCTTCTTATACCATGCAGGACCAAATCCCTAAGGATGGCACCACCTACAGTAAGGTGGACTCTCCAACATCAATCATCAATCGAGAAAATGCTCCATAGGCCAATCTTATGAAGGCATTTTCTCAATTAATATTCCTTCTTCCCAGATATCTTAGTTAGGGTTTTATTGTTGTGAAGAGACACCATGACTGTGGCAACTTTTATAAAGGAAAACATTTAATTGGGACTGACTTACAGTTCAGAGGTTTAGTCTATTATCACAGTGGGAAGCAAGGAGGCATGTGGGCAGGCACGGTGCTAGAGAAGGAGTTGAGAGTTCTACAACTGGATCTACAGGCAGCAAAGGAGATTGAGCCACTGGCCTGGCTTGAGCATCTGCGACCTCAAAGCCTGCCCCCAGTGACACACTTCCTCCAACAAGGCCACACCTCCCAATAGTGCCAGTCCCTATGAGCCTATGGGGCCATTTTCACTCAAACTTCACATCAGCTATGTCTAGGTTTGTGTCAAGGAGACAAAAACCAACCAGTTATCCTTCATACACAACCAACCCAAATTACCTAATCATCTTAACAGCCCTCATGCACCAAGACAGCATTTCCTTATGGTACCCAATGCTGTTCTCATTAAATTGCACAAGCTAATAAATACTTTATTATAAGACAGACCTCGTGTTGGATGGTTTTTGTTGCTATTTTGTTGGTTTTTTAAAATATATTTTTAGATATGAATACTCTATCTCCATGTATGCCTGCATGCCAGAAGAGGGCATCAGATACCATTACAGATGATTGTGAGCCACCACGTGGTTGCTGGGAATTGAACTCAGGACCTCTGAAAGAGCAGCCAGTGCTCTTAACTGCTGAGCCATCTCTCCGGCCTCATGTTGGATGGTTTTACCCAACCATAGGCTAAAGGAAGTGTTCTGAACACATTTATAGTAGGTGAGGCTAAGATGTGATATTCGGTAAGGCAAGTTAAAGGCATTTTTACATACACTCTTCTTAACTTATGATGGCTGATCAGGATATAACCCCATCTTAAGTAGAGGAGCATCTAGATATGGTCAGGTGCAAAACAGAAACTATAGCGGTAACACAGAAGATGGGGAGAAAAGGTTCTGTTCATGAATCTAATACTTTGACAAAGTGTAGATGCATAGTTGATCCTTAGAGAATACAAGACAAAAGTATTAAGAGATGTGACTGAAAGCCACATAAAACACACTTAAAACTATAAAATACATGTGTTTAATCCAAAAGAAGACACAAAAGCATAACCCACAGAAAACTAACTCAGTTGGTAGCTGGCTCACAACGTCTGTAATGGGATCTGATGCCCTCTTCTGTCATGCAGGCATTCATGGAGATAGAATACTCATACCTAAGAAATATATTTAAAGAAACAACAAAACTAGGAAAATAGCTCAGTTGGTACAGTGTTTGCCCAGCATGTGTAAAGTCATGGGTTCAATCCCCAGACATAAACCAGGTGCAATAGTACATGCCTCTAACCTCAGCATGTGGAACGTGGAGGCAGGAGGATCACAAGTTCAAGTTCATGCTTGGTTACATAGTGAGTTCAAGGCTAGCCTGGGCTACATAAAACCCTAACCCAAAATAGGAAGAAGAAGAAAAAAAAGAAAGTTAGCTAGTTAGTAACTTGCATTTCATCAAAATTAAAACTTTTCATTCCTTTGGAAAATATTCTTAAGCAAGTTATAAACTAGAAGAAAATATATAAAGAATACATAGCTGATAAAAGATTTAGGCTGTATATATTATTGTACACGTTTAACCCCCAGGACTTGGAAGACAGAGGCAGGCAGATTTCTGAGTTCAAGACCAGATCATTCTACAGGGAGTTACAGTCCAGGCAAGTCAACAACATCAAATTTTTTTTTAGATTTGTATCTAGAATATAAAAAGAATTTGCAACTCAAGCCGAAGATCGCACCATTTAAAGAAAAAAATAAAATATTTGAACAGATATTTTGTGTGGAAGGGGCAAATATACACATGAAAATATGCTCAACATCATAAGCAAGCAAAAGCTATCCTCATGAGCTACAGAATCTGTATTAAAATGGATAAAATTAAAAGCTATTAGGGCTGGAGAGATGGCTCAGTAATAAAGAGCATTTATTGCTCTTGCAGAGGACCCAGGTTCGGCTCCTAGGACCCATATGATGGCTCACAACCAACCATAGCTCCAGTTCCAGGGGATCCAGTGCTCTCTCCAGAGCTCCTCAGACACCAGGTACATATGTGGAGCACAGACATACATGCAGACAAAATACTCATACACACAAAATAAATAAAATTTAATTTAAAAATTAATAGTTAGAATGATTGATAATACTGTTTGGTGATAATGTGGAACAATTAGGATTCTCAGGAACATAAAATGGTACAATCATTTTGGGAGATATAAAATATCTTGTAAAGTTTAACATACAACCTAGTAATATAGGTCCTACATTTATTATACAAATGAAGTTTTCATACAAATGAAATGAAAGTACATAGATGTTTCCAAACATTCATAATAGTCCCATACTGAAACACTCTGTGTTGATGTACTGTTAACCAGCTCACAAAAATATACACAAATTGTGGGTGTGTTCATACAAAGAAATGTTATTCAACTAAAAAAAAAAAAATCAAACGACAGGGCCAGTAAGGGTAAAGGCCTTACCACATCAGCCTGACTGCCTCAGTTTGATCCCCAGAGCTCACATAAAGGTGGACAGAGAGAACTGACTCCACAAAATTGACCTCTAACCTCCGTAAGTACACCATGGCATGTGCACATGCACCCACACGCCCACACACTCATACACACAATAAAAAGGAAAAGCATTATTTTATAAAACTGTGTGTGTAGTTTATGTATATCTGTGTGTGTATCTGTGTATAAGAATATGACGGCCAGTGGTTGATATCAGGTGTTTTTTCTCTATTGCTTTCTACCTTATTTTTTGGGACACAGTCTCTCACAAAGATCACTGATTTGGCTAGACTGATGGCCCAGCTTGTTCCAGGGATCAGCTTGTCCTCAGAGCCCCCAGCACTAAGGTTGTAAATGCATACCACCATGCCCAGTTTTTATGGGGGTGCTGCAGACTAAAATCAAATCCTGATGCTTGTACAATAAGTACTTTACTAAATGAGTCATCTCTCCAGCCCCTGATACAACTCTTATATGGATAAAACCCAAAAACACAATGCTGAGTGAAAACTAATTATACACACAGCATAATTCTATTTTTTTTTAAACCTTACAAGGCTAATAGCAAAGGTAGACTTGTGGCTTGTTTGGCACAGGGAAGGTTAGCTGCAAAAGGCATCTTGAGAGAATAGACATGGTTGTGTCTTGCTCGTGGTAGAATTTATATGCATGCATGCTTGTGAAAGCTCTTTGTACTCTACATCAGAAGTAGAGTTTTTAAAAATATAAGCAGTCCACTCTTGCAGTGTGCAAATCAGACATGGAAGGATATGAATAGGCAATAAACACACAGAAGGGTTCCCTGTGATTATTCAACAGTCAGCTGGGAAATTCAAATGAAAACTGCAATAGATACCAGCAAAATGCCTACTAAAATGGCTTAAATTAAAAATATGCATAATAGTAAACATTACTGAGGCTATGAAGCAACTTCACCCTCCTTTGCTGCTGGAAGACACTGAAAAATGAAATGACTTTGAGAGACTCCTTGGCAATTTCTTATCAAGTACAGCCTTACCCACCAACCCAACAATTCCATCCCTTGGAGAAATAAAAATACTCTACAATAAGATTTATTCAACAATCACCATAGCAGCCTCATTCCTAGTATTCCTAAACCAGAAACACCAATTGCATGTCAAGAGGAGAATAGATAAAACATGATATATCACTGCAAGAAACCATCACTTAGCAATAAAAAGGAATAAACAATAGTTTCAAGCAACAACATGAACGAATCTCAAGTATGTTGAATGAAAAGAGCCAGATACCAAAAGCTTATAGAAGTGCTATAAATTCCATTTCTATCTATTTCAAGAACAGGCACTAGAGGCTGAGGCATATGGTTTTTAAGTTTGAGACCAGCCTAGGCTGCTTAGAAGATCCTATCTCAAAAGCAGGGATCAGCAAAACTAACAGGTGCTAGTGGTTGGTTCAGACTTCGGAAGACTTAGAAGGTCATCTGGTATAGGGCAGGAAGACATGATGCATAGAAAGAGAGATATAAAGAACTTTCCTAGATAATAAAACAAAAATCCTTGGTCTCAAGTAGAGTGTGTACATTTGTCAAATTCCCTTAGGTCATATGTAAATTATATGTTTGACCCTACATCTATAGCAGCCAACCAATCTGAATAAAAAATATTATGTAAAACAGCTGGAAGTAGAGGTCTTGCCTAGTGTGTATAAATCCCTTGATTTAACCCCTGATACCATATCAAACAAAAGTATCAAATATTTTTCATCTCTTGAACATGCACAGATATTTTTCCTGTTATTATTCCATAAATAATATAGCACAACAACCATTTCCATGCATTGATGTTTCTCCTGTCTGTGTGTCTGTGAGAGGGACCCCTTGGAACTGGAGTTACAGACAGTTGTGACCTGCCACGTGGATGCTGGGAATTGAACCCAGGTCCTCTGAAAGAGCAGTCAGTGCTTGTAAAAAACTATGTTTGGCCGGGCGGTGGTGGCGCACGCCTTTAATCCCAGCACTCGGGAGGCAGAGGCAGGTGGATCTCTGTGAGTTCGAGACCAGCCTGGTCTATAAGAGCTTGTTCCAGAACAGGCTCCAAAACCACAGAGAAACCCTGTCTCGAAAAAACAAAAAAAACAAAAACAAAAACAAAAAAACTATGTTTGTTCTGCACTCTATGGTATGTGAGCTGGGAACTAGGCTGGAAATTAAACACATACTCACACAGACAGACAGAGACACGAGGACATGGGTCTGGAAACAAGAATATCCCCTTTATTGTGCTCAGGGACTGCTTATATAGGGCTCTGGCCACGTCCCAGCTCTCGGGATCTTTGAGCTGCAGGGCTTACCAGAACCCATTCTCCTCCATCAAGGTCTTGTGTTCAGAGCAGCTACAGGTTGCTCAGAGCAGCTGCAGGAAACAAGCTGTTTACAGAAAATTCAGGGTCTGGTGGTCTGCAGACCCCACAAGTGCTCTTAGCCTCTGAGCCATCTCTCCAGGCTGACATACACACTTTTTATCCAACAGTTTTTCTAGTTTTCCCTGCCAGTGCTACTTGATGCAGTGTTAGGGTTGGCTTTTCCTTACTGCAATGAGGGAGGGCCACTATTTCAGTAGTGGCCATAACCTTGAGAATCCATCAGGAACATACACATGGAAAGGGGCATAAGGAAAGGAAGGTAGCCAGTCTAGGGGAGAAAATGAAACAGCTCTCAAAGTGAGAATGAGGACGGAAACCTGCACAAACACTTACACGTGTGACACCTGCCAACTTCCAGTTGGAAGGAACCACAGCCTTTGTGTACAGGACTTCCTTGCAACCGATGCAACAACTGCAGTGTTCTCTTAAAACCTTGGGTCCCTGTAAAGATGGTACTAGAGATGTATGAGATTCTTCTCACTAGATAATTTCACATCAGCCCTGTTCCTATAATCTTCCTGCAGAGAATCTTATTCCCTTGGCAGAAAGTAAGTAATTTCCCACAAGAGCTGGGCTGTCACTAATTCCATACCTTGCATTTGCTTTCTCCATCACAATCAGTCAGACAACAAACATTTATGGAGTTTCTGCTTTGCTTGACTCTGAGGGCAAAGCTAGGAAATCTAGGAAGACAGCTTGGGCTAAGAGTACACAGACACACACACACACACACCATGTCTCCCACTTTCTGCCTTTATCCCCTTGGACTGATGTCAGTCAGTACCCCTCCCAAGAAGCCCAAGATTTGAAGCTCTGGGGATGAGCCTGCCTACCTCTTCAGCCTGTCCCTCTCCAACTCCCCCACTCTGGCCCTGCTGTCAGCTTGTTCTTGCGCCAGCCAGACACAACCTCTTTCCCAATATAGACAGATGAGAGATGAGCAGGGTCTGCCTGATGAAATTGGTCCATGGGCTGCCTCCACGATCTGGCTGCAAGGAGAATGGACTGGAAATTGCACAGCCATTATCTTGGCTGACAACCCCTCCCCATCTTTTCACTATAATGAATTGCACGGAGAGCTCAGCTGTCATGAAAGCTTTTGAATTCCAGCCCTCCTATCCTCCTGGACATCCTTAGAGGTTATCTCAGCAAGGCAGGTGGGAGAGGAAAGAGAAAAGCTTAACCCTATAAGAATAATTATGATGTATTATTAGCAATTGATGGCAATCCAGTGCAGAATTTTCAATATATATGCTACTGCCTGCAATTTTTCTCTGTCATATTACATACACACGGAGGCTACATTTAATGACTCCAAAGTTCAGAACAGTTTTTCAAAACTAAATTTGGTTCCTTAGAAGCAGCATCTTAATACAGGGAGTTTAAATGAAATAGAGATACAGTCTGAATACTTTCCAGAGTAGGGGGAAATGTTATGATTACTAAGTTTTTATAAAAAGACCAATGGTTGTCATTGGTGTTGAGCTATATGGTCATACTAAGGGGTACTAACTATATAGGAATCAGAGGGGCCCTCAAAATGGCAGAACATCTTCCCATGATCTAATCACTAGCTTGCAGGCAGCAAGTCCATCATAGTAGTTCCTTTGTTTCCAGTTTCTGACACCATTCTGGGCACAAGCAGAGGTTTAATAAATGGTTTACTAGCTGGAAAGAGTGGCTAAAACATGGATTGTCAGATGGATCAATGGGTGTATAGACACAGACCTGTAGTGACTTATTTCAATTCTGTTACAAAGAGACTGCAAAGGTTGGAACACAAGTTCAAAATGATGAGTGTTTGTCTACAGTATGTTTTGTACGGTTAAAAACTACCAGTATCTGTGATCTCTGTGTGTAAATTTATTATTATTATTATTATTATTATTATTATTATTATTATTATTATTTGCATGTGTATAGGTTCAAATGCATGTGAGTTTGATACCTGTGGGGGGCAGGAAAACCATATCTTCTCCTCAGAAATGTTACCCAACTCCTTTGAGAGAAGGTCTCTCATTAGCACCTAGGACGCACTGATGAGGCTAACCAGCAAGCCCTCAGGGATCCTCCTGTCTCCACTTCCTCAGCTCTGGGAGTATGTACACCATATACTCGAGTTTTTAATACAAGTTTCAGGAAATCAAGTTTGAGTCCTCATGCTTAGGTCACAAGCACTTTATCAACTAGGCCATCACCCTCCCCCCAGCCCCTGAAGAGATCACGTCTAAGTCTTCCTCTGGAGGATGGGGGCAATTTCTTTCCAAATAAAGAAGAGGTGGATTTCTTCTAGACTATTCTATACATATGGTTGCACCAAGCTGTGCAGAGTTCATGGAGATGACAGAGACATGAACTCACCCTTTTGGAAAGCACTGTAGATATTATTTATCCAAATGCAGAGAAGTGTCTCCAGTCTCTGCTGGATGATGGCATCTCCTGGAGTGGACGCTAGAGCAGAAATTGCAGGAAAGCCAACAGCTTCCTTGTTAATGTGTCACTTACTGAATCTCAAAACTGTAAACGTCCTTCATCATCTACAAGACTGACTACGTTGATGAAACTTTAAAGAAGTCTTGAACCCATTACTCAATTCACAGGAGAGCAGCAGTTCTCAGCCTGTGGGTTGTGACCCTTTTGGGGATCAAATGACCCTTTCACAGGGGTCACCAATCAGATATCCCGCATATCAGATATTTACATGATTCATAACAGTAGCAAAATTACAGTTATGAAGTAGCAATGAAAATATATGAGGACCTATATCAGAGGGTCATAGCATTATAGAGGCTATAGAATGTGGAAACAGAGAAAATGCTGGCATTGGGTCTGCCTGACAACATGAGGGCTGAAAAGAAACCTGTAGAAATGAAGACTAGGAAAGTGAAAGTTCATGCTAATGCCATGCTACTTTTACAGGTTTAAGAGCACTTGCCTACCAAGTGTCTTCTAGCAGAGCACAGGAAGTCCGTGAGAAATCTTGTCTTTACTCAGAAAAGGAAAGGGTCCTCAGCGACATCACTGTAAACATGCTGACACTGATACAGAGGTAAGAGTCTCTGAAACAAACTAAGGAATCATTGGAGAGACCATTGGCTAGTGGGAAACTCTGAACCTCTTCCAGCCTCACAACAGGCATAATATTTAACATCATATAAGGGGTTATAAAGTCTTTGTGTGTGCGGAGAATGATATATTCATATATTATGCAAATATGCACATTCATGCATACACAGGAGCCAGAGAAGGATGAAAGGAGCCCAACTTTATCACTCTCCCTTGAAACAGGGTTTCTCACTGAACCTGGAGTTAGGGTGGTGACCAGCAAGCTTCAGTGATTGTAGACTTCTATCTCCACAAACACCCCCAGGTTACAGACTGGGGTTACAGGTATGCACACACACACACAAGAGTCATGTCTGGCTTTTAATGTAGATGCTTAATATCTTAACTCGGATTTTTATGGTTGGCCACCAATAACTCCGAGCTATCTCTTCAGTGTAGTCATAAACTCTTTAAAAGACTTTAAAGAGTTGAGATGAGACCCATTCTGCTGTTTAGAAGCCGGAGCCCTGCCAAAAGTCTTCTCACAGAGACAAGGAAGGGAAAGATGCCAAGGAAGGGAAGCAGATATGGGTGGAAACCTGTGCCCAGTTTCAGCAGCTTAATAGGGCATTTATAGATGGCTTATAGATTCTAGTGTTCCCCATCCAGTCCTTGAATAAGAAGCTGACTTCAGGCTACTTCTGTTGTTAATGCCCAGAAATGGGACTTTCTCCCCTATACATGTTTAGATTTTATTTAAAATAGGATCCCATTAAGTTGTTCAGATTGGCCTCAACAGCCTTACTCTTTTGAGTAGCTGGAATTATAGGCACACACACCACCCAGCTTGCCCATGAATGCCCACAGACAGAGAAACAACCTAAAGTGAGGACTGTGAACTCATGGAAGTGCAGTACTCTCCTTTTCAGTTAACCAGAATTCTGGAATTTTAAGTTAAGAGAGTAAACATGATGACGTCTTAGGGCACTTAAATCTGCCTGAGGCAAACAGGGTTAGACTGGCCTCCTGAGAGATCTACCCCTAAATCTACAGTAAAACTCAATACCTAAATGATACCTCTGGTCTTTAACCTTGCTGTCTACACAGGATTTACAAGAACTGACAGGTATCTCAGGAGTGGACAATGGGGGCCTAGGTAGGCAGAAGGCCACTCTTAGTAATGTTCTAGAGCAGGTTATCCAAAGGCTCCTGGAAAGACTGTAGTAAGAATAAGTTCCTTGGCTCTAAAGCATGGGGAAGCCAATGGAGGCAGAATGTCATAACAGCACAGGCATGCTAGCAAGGCAGTGAGCAGCAGGTAACTGTAAAGTCAATAAGTTCCCTGTTATGCAGACAAAAGATACGGGACAACAAGCAAGGAATGGCTAGAGAGTTTTTCTGTTCTCATGAGAGCTGCAGGGTCTCCTCACAATATGGCACCCTGAACTATGACTTTTAAAGGGCCCCATCTCGGGCCATGGCCCCCTGTGCTGTTCAGACAAGACGAACATCATCTTAGTTTGGGGCAACCCTAGAAAAAGAACCTGAGAAAATGACATAAAGTTATTTGGAAGGTTGAAAATAAATTAATATAAGACTGAGAGTATAAGACAGAGAAGAGGAGTCACCCTAAAACCTGATGTTAAGTTCACCCAGTAGACAAGGCTACATCAGGCCAGTTAGCACTGCAGGCAAGATGGTTAATCCCCTAGGAAAGCTCTTAGAGGCAAAACAAAGCATTACCTATTGGAGGCATGAGAGAACAAGGATCACCCGTTGAGGGCCATGTGAATGGGGACATTCATTCCTGGTGCTTCCATCACTAGCACCGTAGACAAGCAAAATAGTCTCAGTGCCACAAAGATGCTCTCAGGTGCTGGCAGTGGATGAGGGAATGTAGGCAGATCACCAATACCACCATGATTAAAGATCGTTTGCCTCACTGACACAAACTACTAAGGAGCCCTCCCAAGATTCCCTCCAGTTCCAGCCACACTTTTCCTCACTAATCAGGAACCATGTAAGGTGACCTCATTTCTCTTCTCAAGGAGCAAAGTTTCTCCCTGCAGTGAGCCAACAACTCTCTCTCTCTCCCCTCTCTCTCCCCTGTCTCTCTCCTCTCTCCCCTCTCCCCCCCCCCACCTTGCTCACATATTCACACTGGACTACAAGCAGTCACCCTGCTCCTTCCATGCACAATGGTGGTTCTTTACTCGAGCAAAACTGCAAAGCAGTCCAGAGCACTTTAGTGAAACATTCCATGAAGGACCTGTCAAACCCCAGAGAGATTTGAGTTAATGCATTCCAGAGTTCAAGAAATCAGGTGAGCCCTCTTTACGCTTCTACCAAAAGGAATGCCCATTGTGTGTCATTGTTCTTAGGTGGACCAAGGGCTACATGCGTTTATCATAAAGTTTAAGGCTGAAGTTCAGTATAAAGATGAAAGCCAAACCACAGCTCCCCAGGAGACAGGGAGCTCTGCTTTCACAAGCCTGAAGAAGAGAATATTGCCTTTCAGCAAATAGTGCTTCTAATTTGATCCCACAAAGATTTCTGGAAAAAAAAAAAAAAAGGTGTCAGGAGTCAGGAAGATGTGGAGTGTGTGGGTATCCACACAGAATTTTTATCATGGCCACATTCTTCAGGATCTCAGCCATCAATTATTTGTGACAGGCGGTCAATTGTGTATCTTTCAAGAACTTCCCATTATGTATCTTCCCTGGATTATGGTCGACAAGATTGTCTATTTTCTCCTCCCCGTTAAGCCTTCCCATCACTTACTGCCCAACATCCCTATGGAATGTCCCAAAATGATAGGTTTTCTAAGGCTGTGAGAGAAATTACTTTGTGATCCCTACTTGCTATTCACAAGAAGGCATCAGAGCGAGCTCAACCAGAGGAAAGTAACCTGCGTGTGTTGAAGCAGATGTTCAGTTGCAATCCTCGGAGAAGGAAAACATCTGGAGGCAACAACACCCTGTTTTTGTTGAGAAGAGAGGCAAGTCTTCACCGCGGAAATAATTTTTTTCTTAAACCTAGCCTGAAATAATTGCATAGTTGCTGAGGATTGACAGAAGAGACTTTCATGAATTCTGTTATCTTTTGACAGTGGCAAATAAGTAGGTAGAGAAATGTACTTTCTCTTGGGGCTTTTAACAGAAAAAAGAAATCACAGAAAACTGTGCCAAAGAACAGGGCAATATTTCCATACTTTTCTGCACTTACAGGGATAAAATGGGCATTAAGGGTAAAGGGGCTATTATAAAAACAGTGGTTCTATTTCCGGGTCTCTCCCTTGCCAAAGCCTCAATACCCAATCCTTAAAAGTGGAAGAATGCCAAACCTGAATTTCTGCCATATGCCTTGCAAAGCACTGTATTTCTCCTTAACAGGGTCTCGATGCATTTTAGCATTACTCAGCATGTAATTAGCCACTAAACGACTTAGGGAGGGCTGACCCCAATTTCCTGGGCCAGTGCCCAATGAATGATTTCATGGCGCTCTTCTAGGGCCATACTACGGTGACTTGCTTACATGGTGGAGTCCGGGGGAGGGCAGGGAGGGGAAAAGGCTAAAGAGCTCCCAGCTTGGGAACCTGGGCTGATAAATGTGATACTAATTAGAAACCTTTACCTAACCTCCAGCCTCTGAGGAAGTTCGAGGACTTATAGCCAATGCAAATCAAATCCCTGTAAACCCCACCTCTCTCATCTTCTCGAAATAGGAAACAGCAATGTCTCTCCCTTTCTGTAATATAAAGAGACAGGTCTGACGGTTAACTTATCAGTCGATAAACATATTAAATTCCTACCACATGTTCAGGGAGCTGATGCTGGGTGACCAGGTTGACTACTAGGGTTACAATCTGTATTTGAAGCATTTGCTGCATATATCCATACCTCCGTTTCCCTGTGATGGTTACACTTCATTGTCAACTTGCTGGGATTTCTAATCACCATGGCACCAAAAAACTTTGGATTTGCCAATGAGTGTGTTTCCTGAAAGGTTTGACAGAGTAGGGAAGCTCCACCCTGAATGTAGGTGGCGCCATTCCCTGGGCTGGTGTCCCAGAGTGGAACAAAATCTAGCTGAGCGCCAGCATTCAGATCTCTGGTTCCTGACTGCAGATTCAATGTGGCCAGCTTCCTCACACAGCTGCCACTATGCCCTCTCTGCTGTGACAGACCCTCAGACTAAACCGAAATAAACCCTTCTTTTCTTAAGGTGTTGATTGTCATTTATTTTGCCAAGTAGTGAGAAAAGTAATAACTAATATACTTCTTCTCTATGAAGGTAGTCAGGACTGAGTGCCTCACAACTCAAAGGTAGCCAGCATATCCAGGCTACTGGCAGAAAAGTCTCCTTGTCTGGCTGTTGTGGCTGCATCAACTCTTTGAGTAAGCACTGGTGATTTATTTTTTGAGGCATTAGCATCAGACCATTGGTCAGGAAGATGCTAGTCTCTGAGACTGGGTGGAAAATCAAAGTGCCCTGGGTTCTAGATAGAAACCACAGTGGTCTGGCCAGTAGAGGACCCCTGGAGAAGCCACTGAGACTTCCTATGCCCAGGGCTGCCTGGGACTCTGGGATGCCCAGAGACAAGCGCAGGCATCTACAAAAGCTACAGAGGCTGATCAGCCCAAGGCTCCTGTGATATGCACTTGGTTCAAGCCAGGGGAAGGATTATCAGTCAGAACAGCAGTTCTTAGCAGCTCACAGAATTAGGCAACAAATTCGTTTGGCTCTAGTGAGGTATCAGGCACTCGTGTACCTCCAGGCTCATAAGCAGCAGTCAGACTGATGGCCTAGGAATGCTCACCTTCTGCTGACATTGCTGCTACCACCTACACCAAGGGTCAAAGCTGAAAAAGTTATGGTCATGCCTGGGATCTCTCTTGGCCCCCAGTCAGCAGAGTTTAGAAGAACAGACCAGAAACCTGGCAGAACCAAGATGGAACCAGACAATTCCTAGATCCCAGTACGTACCCCTCACTGGTCTTCCCATGTGCGTGGGTAACATCTCAGACAGGGTTTTCTCTCTCATGTGTTGTTTATTGGTTGGTTTTTGAGGCAGAGTTTCCTTATGTAATCCCAGCTAGACTAGAACTCACTCTGTAGCCAAGCTGGCCTTCAGCTTGCATGATCCCCTGGCTTCCCAAGTGCCCCTGCCAACCTGGTCCCTATCTAAGTTCTTCAGCAGCTAGATTTTGAGTCATGACAGACAATCCAAATGTCTCCTTCCCAGGCCTTGACCACTCAGTGCTACCCTAGTTCCAGAATTCCTTGCAAAATAAAACCTAGTCATACAAGGGAACAAGGCTTAGCTACTTGTCTTCGTTAGGATTACTATTGTCATGATGAAACACCATAACCAAAAGCAAGCTGGGGAGGAAAGGGTTTATTTGGCTTACACTTCCACATCACTGTTCATCATTCAAGGAAGTCAGGACAGGAATTCAAACAGGACCTAGACCTAGAGGCAGAAGCTGATGAAGAGGCCATAGAGGGGGTGCTGCTTACTGGCTTGCTCCCCATAGCTTGCTCAGCTTTTGCACAAATAATAAAAACCCAGAGATATATATTGGGGTTCAACCTGAAGATCAGAAAAGCAAAGCATCCAGCTACTGGCTCTTACCTCTACCTCAGACTAAGAATGGGCAATCCTGCCACCATGAATTCTCAGATTGAGAATGAGTGTGAGATTTGTCTCCTCCCATTTTATATTCCTCTCTAGCGCTGGGGTTAAAGGAGTGCACCACTACCGCCCAGTCTCTATGGTTAACTAGTGTGGTTGCTGGGATTAAAGGCGTGTGCCATCACTGCCTGGCCTGTGTGGCTGACTAATGTGGCTCCTTTGCACTGATCTTCAGGCAAGCTTTATTTATTAAAACACAAATAATAGACCACTATACTCAGCCTGATTTCTTTTCTTTCTTTCTTTTTTTTTTTTTCTTTTTCGAGACAGGGTTTCTCCATAGTTTTTTTTTTTTTTGGTTCCTGTCCTGGAACTAGCTCTTGTAGACCAGGCTGGCCTCGAACTCACAGAGATCCGCCTGCGTCTGCCTCCAGAGGGCTGGGATTAAAGGCGTGTGCCACCACCGCCCGGCTCAGCCTGATTTCTTATAGAACCCAAGACCACCAACCCAGGGATGGCACCACCCACAATGGCTGGGCCCTCCCCTTATCAATCACTAATAAAGAAAATGTCCTACAGTTGGATCTTATGGAGGCATTTTCTCATTTGAGATTCCCTACTTTCAGATAACACTAGCTTGTGTCAAGTTGACATAAAACTATCCAACAAAGCTCTTATCCTGCAATAGAAAAAGAAAGATGCTAGTTACCATGAAAGAATAAAAGCTATTATCTCAGTAAGCCACTAAATTATAAAATGATTAAAGAAAAACACGGTGTCAAGCATCTGCAGGAAGAGAGAATTGTCCTGGGAATGCAGGACTGAGCTGAATGGCCATGGTAGATGAAAGACCCAACAGCTTAAGAATGGACTCCGTCATCATTCCCAACTTTTACAATTGGAGCTTTGAATTATAGTGTGCTCCTCACAAAAAGACAGGAGGGAACAAATAGCTCTTAACTTCTCAAAAGCAATTTGTCAAAACATTTCAAAGACTTTCTGACCATTGGTCCAATAAGCTTACTTCATGAAATATATCTATAGAGATGGGTTTGAAAAGACAACAGAAAGGAAAATAATATATTGTAGTACCTACTCTGTTGGAGGCTATTAAAAATGAGTTACAGGTCTGTTTTCTTGTTTAATTTTCCCAAAGCTAAGACACAAATACTACTCCCATTCTACAGGTGACAAGTAGAGCACTAAGACTTTAAACATCTTTTTACACAGTACTAGAGGCAGGACCTAGAGTCCATGTCCTTAGCCAATCCCTAATGTTCCTTCTCGCAGAACTCCACAAAATACTACTCACAATATGGAGCACATAAAGGGCAGAGATGTAAGGGTATGTAATATATATAAATGAATAAATGATATATAAAAGTGAGGATAAACTCTGCCAGCTGGGAGATACCTATGTAGAATGATGCAAATAAAGGTTTTGTGATAATACAGGCTGTAAAAGGTGACAAGGGGGAAAGGGGTCTCAATGAGTCCAGATGATCTGTAAAACCCATCAAGTTTACACTAATTTTTTTAAATTACAGAAATCCAGTTTTTATAAATGTCAAATTATAGAAATACTAGGAGCTGGAGAGAGAAGATGATATGTAAGCAGAAGGAGCCAGAGGAAGGAGTCAGGCCATTCAGGGAAGTGGGGGACTTACGGTGACCAAAAACAAGTCAGCACTGCAGCTCAAGCCATCAACAGAAGCCCATGGCCCAGAAAACACCAGGAGGCAGCTCTGACAGCAGACAAAACATGGTAGAAAGGATCCCAGAACCACTTAGGTGGGAGAATCATCAGGGTTCTCTAGAAAGTGCCACATAGGACTGGGTGGACATAGACACAGCAGGAGGAGAGAAGCAGGCTCCTTGAACAGAGCCAGGCTTCTTGAAAGCTATGTGACTACACAGACCCACACAGGTACAAGTGTAGTCTGTGAACACATACATATGTACATATATTTATGTGTGCATGTGCAACATGAGAGGTGAGCCTCAGCATCTGCCACTATGAACTGACATCACTGGAGCAACACAGATGGGGTGTCTGTAGCAAAGGTTGATGAACAGCCCACTGTTGGTGTACAAAAAAAGTTCCACAATAGCTCAGAATGGAGTATAACAAAGGTTTATTTATCTGGGGATAAACTCACAGAAAGAGCAGCGATCCACAGTCCTCTGCGTGCGCTGGGAATTGGAACTGAATCCAGCAGCCAAGAGGCCCATGCATGCCACTTTCATCTGCATTTATAGTACATGAGACCACACCCAAAGTGGGCTGGTATCTTAAAGGCTATAGGCTGAAGGAGTTCCCACAGCACCTCCCCCTTTTGTCTAAATAAGAGAGTTCTAAGCCTAATACAAAACTACATACAATAAGAACAAATATCAAGTATTGTCTAGGAAAAAGAAGAGACAAAAACATACATAAAAATTAGAATTACAACCAGCACAAACAACATCAAGCAAGAAACATATGCTAAATGTTTTAATAGTTATCCTATCTTGAGAAGTCTAAGTCTTATATTAAAAAGACTTTAATATAAGACTTGACTTAATATAAGGCTTGATAAGTCATGAGAGGAAAGTAACTATAACTATCTAGTCTTCAACTCCATCAAAGACCTGAGAAGGGAAATAATATTACTTAAGTAAACAGGAAGTGAAATCAAGCAACTTCAAAAAAGTGCAAGAAATGACAGACAACCCGTACCTGGGCGATTACCCAAAGTGTCATTCACAACGTTGGGGCAACCAACTTTAGCTAAGGACTAGAGTAACTAACAGACCAGCCCACGCTTGACTTAAAGGGCACAAGCAAACCCCAAGACAGCTGGAGAAGATACAAGGGTCATTACACGTGACCTTGTTCAGTGATTGAGGTTACTTGAGTATTTCAGGGACAAAACTTTAGGTCACCACTAGGACTACCTGTTCTCCCTTAGCTTTTGCAGAGAAGTTTAGGGTTAATCCTCCAATTTGCTTTTAGGCTCTCTCTCACCACTTCCCAGTCTCAGTTTTTCCCATCTTAAATACAATCACTTGAT
The DNA here is from genome assembly GCF_950005125.1 of Chionomys nivalis. Taxonomy (NCBI): domain Eukaryota; kingdom Metazoa; phylum Chordata; class Mammalia; order Rodentia; family Cricetidae; genus Chionomys; species Chionomys nivalis. Next base: position 612,627 of record NC_080093.1, on the reverse strand, counting down.
GGTTCTAAAAACCTGTTGGGAACTGTAGACCCCCCAGACCCCGAATTTCCTGTAAACAACTTGTTTTCCTGTGTTTGCACCTGCTCTGAGCACAAGACCCTCAGGAGTTCCTAATGGCAGAGGAGTGGTTTCTGGTGGGTTTAGCTGGGGCATGGCTATCAGTTAAGGATCCCTATATAAGCTGCCCTGGAACACAATAAAGGGGGCATTCTTGGAGAGTTCAAGGATGATCCATGTCTCTGTCTGTGTGTCTATTTGTGTGTTTCAATCTCCAGCCCCTTGCCCGAGACTCATGAACCATCTCATAGTGTAGGCACCACACTATAGGTGTAGTACCATAGTACAGAACCATACCATACCACAATACAGGCAGATGATACAAAAGCCTACAGTGGGTATTGCCCACAGTCTCTTTGTACCCTGTTCCTATCCTTTTCGTCATGGTCCTGGGTAAACACTTGAAGTTGGATGAGGGGTCACCAACTAGGAATATAGTTATGGGCTGAGAAGGAAGCAAGTGACAAAGTAGAGCCCTTCTAGCTTATAGAAGCCCCCTCTCCCTCCCTTCCTGGTCAGCACTGTAGACAAAACCTGGAAGAGTCATACAGACAAGTCCCTTTTTCTGGCCAAAAGTACATGAATACTTACACCAGCACAACTCCATAAGGTGTTATTGACCCCAGGCTCAAGTAAAGGTTACCCAGGCTGTGTGTTGTGTAGCTATGTGGCCAGATGTGGCTTCCACGTCCTTGACACCAGAGGGCAAGCCCCAGAGCTTTTGACTTTGGAACAGGGAATCAGAAGAGGGATGTGGAGATAGCCCAGGCAGGTGGTAAGAAAAACATGAGCCTGCAACTCAGAACACAGAGAGCACGATTTGGAGCCAGCTGTTGGAGTCCTGTCGAGACTGTCTTGGCTGCTAATGAAGACAATGCTAGGAAGAGCGTTCACAGTGCTGGCTGAGGATGAAGGGGAAAAATCAGTTCAGACAGCTTGCTTTAGATTTAATTGTTCCATTTCAAAGATCCGTCTGGTTGCTGGGCTAGAGACCATGTGGGTGGACCTAGCTGGGTCGGGAGGAGGGGGGGGAGCTATGACAGAAAGGGCCTTGATTGGATTATCACACTTATGAGTACTCAGGGCAGCAAACAACAGATCCTATGTCTCTGCATCACTGCTCCAAGCCCATACAGAAAACCTTCAGTTAATTTAATGACAGTCTGCAGCCCAGAAACCCCAGAGTGAGACTGTGGCTGAATGTCTGACTCATAGTAGTTTCCATTAGCGAGGGGCCCTAAGAGGGGGCAAAAGACAGAGGGGATTCAATGTGGCATTACGGGGTTTGACTGAGGCTTCGCCATGGTTCTGGATCTTCCAGATAACACATCCGGAAAATCACCTTTCTTCCCTCACCAGGATGTGGTCTTTCCCCATAAATGGAACATTGAGGGAATAGTTAGCTCTCTCACTTTTCTCACAATTACTACAATGAGAACACACATACTTCTTAAGTTGATCATTTCTGGGGTTTGTTTTTCTGAGGTAGAGTCTCGTGTGCCTAGACTGGCCTTGAACTCCCTATATAGTTGAGGATGGCCTAGAACTGATCCTCAAATCTCCACCTTGAGAGTGCCAGGATTATAGGTGTATGCCTCACACTGTTTTTTCTCTTCCCCTCCCTCTTCCCCTCAACTCTACTCTATTTAAGAGACTAGAAAGAAACTTTACATGGATGGATATGAGTTCCCTCTCTTGCTTCTACAGCTCACTCCCCATAAGATACTGCCCAGGATCTAATCTTGCTGTCCATTGCCCCCTTCCACCAGGCCCACGTGTAGTCTTGGAACCTGAAACCAGGAGCAGAAGGTGCTTGGCCATCCTTGCTCTTTTCACTGAGCCTGGTGATGCTGGGCTTAGCTGATGCCATTTCCCACTCTGGGTTCCCAGAACTCCCTCCCTTGGGGAATGAAAATCCCCAAAATTCTTGGACCACATTAGTCCCTCCTAAACAATCCCTTTGGAATTTTTTGAAGAATTCACAGATGAGATCACTCCACAAAGACCATTCCTGTATTTCAAGCAGAAACTGCAGATGAAAACATTGTACGTGATATTTTGTGATGTTCAAAAGGCAAATGAAATTAAACTCCCACATTGCCCACCTTGCTCTCCCAACTACCTCCTTTGCTTCCTTCAATACACAGATTTCATTGGATCAATTGTCCCCACTCCTCTGTCTCACAGGTCTACTGTATTTGTATTAGTATTATCATCACCACCCAACCATCCCACCATCACCCCACACGTCACCACCCCCACCACCCAATCATGCCACCACCCTCACCAAAACTGCTCGTGTGAGAATCATCAATACCCTCCAGATCAATCAATGCCAAAGGCATTTGTCAGTCTTTTCTTTGCTGATCTTTGAGTGGCATTTGGCATAGGTGACTCTTATCTGCTTCCTGGAAGTCTTACTGGCCAGATTTGATGGCTGACTTCCTTGCACCTTCCTCACACCACACCCATTCATTTTATATTCTCCCCAACACCACCCCAGTGATCCACTGATTCTTCTGCCTCTTCTAAGATCTTTAACCACATCACCTGAATTCTATATACTGATGACTCACAAACACTGAGTAACTGGCCTGGCTCTCTCCAATGGTAGAACTTTCTGTGGAAGACATGTGCTCTACAGTGTAATATGGCATCTCAAATTCAACCTATCCCCCAGGAGAGCCTACCCCCTCCCCCATCTTCAGTCATCCAGAAAGGCAGACCTCTAGGTTCCTTCCTTCTTCAACATCAACCACATCTTGTCAGACACTGAACTTGGCTTCCAATCTACCCTTTTTCTCCAAGCCCTCCACTCACTCTGTCCCTGAACCTGTGGTCCTCATCCAAGTTCCTGGGTCATTCAAATTGCTTTATTTTATTTTTTTCAAGTTTGAAGGGGAGTGTTGTTTGTTTGTTCATTTGTTTTTTCAAGACAGCATTTCACTATGTAGCTTTGGCTGTTTTGGAACTCACTCTGTAGACCAGGCTGACCTTGAACTCAGAGAGATCCATCTGCCTCTGCCTCCCAAATTCTTGGATTAAAAGCATGTGCTACCACCACATGGTGGTCATCCAAGTTTTATTAGTTACTCTTTTTGTTGCTGTGACCAAATACCTGACAAAGGAAACGAGGAAGGATTTATTTTGGCTCATAGTTGAAGGAACAGTCCATCGCACTTGGTAAGGTCTAAACACAAGTGCAGCTCTAGCCATTGGGAGAGGAGCATAAGACAGCTGGTCACACTGCCTCCTCAGGAAACAGAGAGAGATGAATGGCTCCTTTCCCCCCTCATTCAGTCCTGAACCCCAGTCCATGGGATGGCGTTCCCTATATGCAGGCTGTGTTTTCTCTAGTTAAACATCCCACAGACATGCCGAGACATATTGGCTAGGTGATTCCAAAGTCAGTCAAGCTGACAAGGAAGAGTAAACCATCACAGTCTTCCTCAAATTCAAGATGATCATCTTCTCAAAAGTCCAATGATCATGTCTGACCTTGGAAACTGTCCAACGCCTCCCAAGTAGAGTCTAGCTTTGTGTGCATTCTCAAGGCTCTTACCTGTCCCTCTGCCCTCTCTATCCTGCTCTCCATCTTGATCTCAAACTGAGCCTGGGTTTTATTTCTCTTACTTAATCTTCTTCTTGTGCTCTCTGCCTAATTCCTATTAATCCTTTAAATTGAATGCCATGTGTCTTTCCCTAGGGAACCATCTTCCCCTTAACTGATCCCAGGATCTGAATCAGATCTCCCTCCTATAGCCCATAAAATGCTGGTGTTTCATTAAATCCTCTAACATTCCCTTCTGAGGACCTTAAAAAAGTGTGGAAGCTTACAATCAGCAAAATGAACCATATCCCTGTTTACACAGAGCCCACAATCATCAGGAAACATACAATGAAACAGCAAAGACCGGGAGCATGGCACACACACCTTTAAGCTCAACAGGAGAGCCAAAAGTTTGAATCGAGACTGAGCTACACAGGGAGTTTAAGGCCAATGTGTGCTATATCATGAGGTCCTATTTGAAAGGAGAAAGAAAGGAAGGGGAAGGAAAGAAGGAAGGGACAGAAGGAAGAAATGTTATGATTTATGGCGCAGGTGACCCTGGCAGGTCCAGGTGGGAGACTACAGCAGGTGGGAGACAGACAGATACACCACCATGCAGAGAGAGCTTGGGTATAGAGTTTATTTAGTGGGTACTGGGAAGGGTATAGGGGTAAAGGGATTATGGAGGGGGGAGAGAAAGAGGGAGGGGACAGAGAAAGAGGGGAAAGAGGAAGGGGGAAAGGAGAGGCAGAGGCTGCCTCAACAGAAGGACAGACAGACAGACAGAGAAAGAGATGAGGCACAAGATCAGCTTGATTCATTGGGAAGGGGGAGACTGGGAATGGGTAGAGCTTGTTTCTTAAAGGGACAGGGTACCTAGGTAACAGGGCAGGCCAGCAGAATTATAATAGGAAGGAAAGGAAGGGAGGGAGGGGAGAGAGGGAGGGAGGGAGGGAGGGAGGGAGGGAGGGAGGGAGGGAGGAAAGAAGAGACATGATAAGAGAAGGGAGAGAAAAAGGAGAAAAAGGAGAGACAGAGGGAGAAAGAATATGAGGGAACATAGGACAGGAAGGGAGGGAGAGGAAGAACATCAAAGACCAAAGAGAAAGAAAGAGAGTGAGGACAGGATGATAGAGAAGGAAGAAGAGGAGGAAGAGATAAAGAGAAAGGAAGTAACAGGGAATGAAAGAAAATAAAGCCACAAAGACCATAAATGTGTCAGCCTATAATGGGCTGGTCAGTGAGGCAATACCTTCTATGGTGGTTTGTCAGAAAATGGCCCCAAAGGGAGTGTCACTATTAGGAGCTATGACCTTTTTGAAGGAAGTGTGTCACTGTGGAGGTGAGCTTTGAGATCTCATAGATGCTCAAGCCATGCCTAATGAGATAGTCCACTTCCTGATGCCTTCTGATCAAGATGTAGCCAACATCATGTCTGCCTGAACACTGCCATATCCTGCCATGATGATAATGAACTAAACCTCTGAAAATGTAAGCCACACCAATTAAATGTTTTTCCTTTATAAGAGTTGCCATGGTCATGGTGTCTCTTCAAAGCAATAGATACCCTAACTAAGATGGAAGTTGGCACCAGGGACTGGGGTACTGTTGTGTGTAGGAGTAGGGCGCTTGTTTGTCCCGGCTTCCCAGAACCAAAATAATCACACAGAAACTGTATTAATTAAATCACTGCTTGGCCCATTAGCTCTAGCTTCTTATTGGCTAACTTTTATATTAATTTAACCCATTTTTATTAATCTGCATATCATCACATGGCAGTGACTTACCGGCAAAGATTCAGCATGTCTGACTCTGGCAGCTCCATGGCATCTCCCTGACTCTGCCTTCTTCCTCCCAGCATTCAGTCCAGTTTTCCCTGCCTACCTAAGTTCTGCCCTATCAACAGACCAAGGCAGTTTCTTTATTCATTAATGGTAATCACAGCACACAGAGGGGACTCCCACATCAGTTGTGAGGGGCCTGATCATGCTTTTGTTTGAAGGAATATGGACTTTGGGACTACGGATTAGAAAAGCAGTTGAACTCTTTAAGTTCTCTTTAATGGGCCATACCATAGAAGCATGGAAGACAATGGCATTTGAGTGTGATTTGATGAACTGTGGAGGTTTCAAGGAACAGAATTTTAGTGTGTTACCTAGAAGCCTTTCTTGTGATATTCTGGTGAAGAATGTGGCTGCTTTTTGCCCTTGTCTGAAAAGTTTGCCTGAGGCTAAAGTGAAGAGTTTTGGATTCATTCCCATGGCAGTGGAAATCTCAAAACAGCCTATGAAGCCAGGATTGCCTTGGACACCCCAAGATATTAGAGATGCCAGAGTCATGGAATACCTGCTGAGGAGAGCTGCTGACACACAAGGTGTAAACAAGTCTAAGAGAAAGAAGTATGTTGCAGTCAACAAAACTGAAAGGAGTTGGGGATCTGAAGAGCATTTTGACATCAGGCATGGAAATGCAGGTTTAGAGTTTGCCCGGCTGGTTTTCAGTCTTGCTTTGGTTCAGTATGCCCTTGCTATGCTCTTTTCCCCACATTTTAAATGGTAATATATATATTGTGCCATTATATATTAGAAAATATTGTCTTTTTATCTTTATTTTACAGAGGATTACAGTTAAGAGACTGCATGAATCTCAGAAGAGACTCTGAACTTTAGATTTTTAAATAAGTTTGAGATTGTTATAGACTATGGGGACTTTTTGCATTATGATATGGCTACAAATCTTTGGGGGCCAGGGAGTAGAATGTATGGTTTGAAAGAAAATGCCCCTAAAGGGAGTGTCACTATTAGGAGCTATAACCTTTTTGGAGGAAGGATGTCACTGTGGAGGTGGGCTTTGAGGTCTCAGAGATGCTCAAGCCATGTCCAATGAGATAGTCCACTTCCTGTTGCCTTATGATCAAGATGTAGCCAGCATCATGTCTGCCTGAACACTGCCATGTCCTGCCATGATGATAATGAACTAAACCTCTGAAAATGTAAGCCACACCAATTAAATGTTTTTCCCTTGTAAGAGTTGCCATTAGCCAGGTGGTGGTGGCGCATGCCATTAATCCCAGCACTAGGAAAGCAGAGACAGGCGGATCTCTGTGAGTTCAAGGCCAGCCTGGGCTACAGAGGGAGTTCCAGGACAACTAAGGCTACACAGAGAAACCTTGTCTTGGGGGAAAGGGGGGGGCGGGTAATTGTCATGGTCATGGTATCTCTTCACAACAAAAGAAACCCTAACTAATACAACTTCCCCAGCTTGTTGGGGCCCACTTCTGTTACCCAGTGTTCTCTAACATAGAGATCCTAGTGGTAACATCCTTTTAGAAATATAACCCTACCTTTAATTCCAAGTAACTAGAAACAAAATTAAATTTCTATCATGGTATCATGCAGGGCATGAGTTATACCATGTCTCAAAGTCTTAGTTTCTTTAAAAATTTTATTCAGTTTAAAAACACAAGAGACTCTGAGGCCAAACACCAGAAAACTTTAAAAAATCCAATCAAAATATCAATAAACTGTGAGACATTAAACAACTTAGTTTGTGTGTAATAGAGCCTCTGAAGAGAAAGAAGAAAAATGAGGGTGTGGTGGTTTTAATAGATATGGACCCCACAGACTCATGTTTGAATATTTGGTATCCAGGGAATAGCACTCTTAGGAGGTGGCCTTGTTCAGTAGGTGTGGCCTTGTTGGAGCAAATATGTCACTGTGGAGGCAGAATTTGAGGTCTTATAAATGCTCAAGCTATGCCCACTACACGGACTCCTTCTGCTGCTTGTGGATCCAGGTATAGAACTCTCAGTTCCTTTTCCTGCACCATGTCTGCCCACATGCCGCCATGTCCCACCATGAAGATAATGGACTGAACCTCTGAACTGTAAGCTACCCTCAACTAAATGTTTTCCTTTATAATAGTTGCTGTGGTCATGGTGTCTCTTCATAGCACTAGAACCCAAACTAAGAAAGAGGGCAAGGAGAAGACACAGTTCAAAAAATCCTCAATAAAACTTTTCCAAATCTAATGAAAACTTTAACTCATAGACCCAAAAGCTTTAACACAATAAAACCAAAGAAACATAAAGAAAATAGTTCCCAAGTGCATTACAGTCAAATTTTTCAAAATCAATTACAAACAATACAATCTTGCAGGCAGAGTTTAAAATGACATACTTTTTACAAAAGAACAAAGGGAATAATTACAGCATATTTCTCCTCAGAAACAAGATGAAAGAAGGTGAGGTGATCTTTGAATTGTTTGAGACCTGTAACCAGCTTAGTCTTAAATTCACTACATAGGAGGGGATGACCCTGCCTCTTCCTCTCTAGTGCTGAGACTATAGGCAAGCATAACACATCTCCAAGCAAAGAACATTGCCAGGAACAAATAAAGCATTTCATAATGAGGAAAGAGCCTATTCTGAGCACAGAACAATTCCAAATGTTTCTGTCCCAGGTAGCAGAATGTCAAATACAAGAAGGAAAAAAATCTATAAATTAAGAAAGATATTATAATAATCCCTTTTTACTACAGGTCCAGAGAGGTAATGTCAAGCCACCTGGCCACAGTGATATTCAGGAGACTTCACAAGGCAGGACACAATCACTATTGTGTAGACAGAGGCTGCTTGTTCGTTTCTGGCCATCCAGATCCGAAATAATTACACAGAAACTGTATTAATTAAAACACTGCTTGGCCAGTCACTTAGGTGTATTGTTAGTTAGTTCTTATATCTTAATTTAACCTGTACATCACCACGAGGTCCTGGCAAGGTTCCAGTGGGCTCCCACAGGCGTCTTTCTCCTTTGGCAGCTACATAGCATCTCTCTAACTCTGCCTTCTTTTCTCCTCTATCTTCTTGGAATTCCTGCCTTGCTCTATTCTGTTAAGCCACTGGCTGAAACAGCTTTATTCATTAACCAATAAAAACAACACATATACAGAAGGACTTCCCACACCACTACTGGTCCACAAGAGGTAAGGTTGTCAGTTCACCTGGCCATACCAATGCTCAGGAGACTTCACATGGCAGGAGGCGCATACTTTTTGTGTACACATTCAATATTTACAAAAATTTTGGTCAATAAAACAAGTAACAAACCATCTCAAAATGAACTTTTTTAAATTGATCAAACAATACTCATGATGGCTTTATATCTTGAGATTTGATAGTGGTTTGATATCAAAGAATGGTTTAACATTTAAAAATATCAGTCAATTTATTTCACAATATTAATAAACTATTAACAGAAACCAGTTACCTCAACAGATTCAGGAAAGATATTTGACAAAAATTTAACATCTATCTCTTCATTTTTAAAGAATTCCCAGGGCTGAAGAGATGGCTTAGTCATTAAGAGCACACACCGCTTTTGCAAAGGACTGGAGTTCTGCCAGCACTCATGACATCAAGGGTCTCACAAACACATGGAATCCAGCTCCAGAGGATGTGATGCTTTCTTCTGGCCTCTGTAGGCATCACATGCATGTGCACAAACCCACACACATACATACACATAATTGTTAAGTAAAAATAAATTTTCAAAATAAAAATAATTACCCAGGAGGAAAGTGAACAATCCCAAACTTACAAGAGAGCTACAGAGAAACACCCTAGAGCTAACATATTTAATGACTGAAACTAAAAACCTGAGCATAGTCGTGTTCCCTTGTTAGCAGAGCACTTGGAGTCTAAGGCAGAAAAGCTATGAGTTCAGGGACAGTTAAAAATACATAGCAAGATCCTGTCTCAGTTGATGATGATGGTGATGATGATGATGAAGATAAAGATAAAAGAAAGCTGACCATGGGGACACGTGCCTTTAATCCCAGTATTCAGGAGCCAGAGGCAGGCAGATTTCTATGCTGTCAAGGCCAGCCTGATCTACACAGAGAGTTCCAGAACAGTCAGGGCTACTTAGTGAGACCCTGTCTCAAAGAAAACAAAACAACCATCATCATCTGATACTCTTTCCCCCATAAAATCAGGAATAAGACAGGTGCTCTTCAGTTCTCAGTACTGCAGGATGTGATGGTTTAAGTGAGATGGTTCCATAGGCTCATAGATTTGAAAACTTGGTACCAGCTGGTGACTTTTTGGGAAGGATTAGGGAAAGGTGTGACCTTGTTGGAGGAGGTCTGGGGCTGGTTTGGGGGGTTTCAAAAGACTCATGTAATTCCCATTGAGCGTTCTCTCTCTCTCTCTCTCTCTCTCTTTCTCTCTCTCTCTCTCTCTCGGTTGTGTATCAATATGTGAGTTCTCAGCTGTTCCTTTGCTCCATGATGGGCTCTATCTGAAACCATAAGCCAAATTGAACATTTTTTAAGTTGCTTTGGTGATGGTGAATTATCACAGCAATAGAAAAGTAACTAAGACCGGACAGTAGTTTGAAAAAGTACATCAATGTTGAAAAATACTATAGTGACCAAGACAGTGAATGCTATCATCAAAAGAAACAATATATAAATGAAACAGAATAGGAAGATTAAAAGAAGACCTAATGACTGAAGAGGGAAAATAAAAAGATAAACACTGTTGCAGAATATTTGTTTAACTATATAAAAATGTGTTGCATTTGTCTAATAATGTAAAGATGTGTTATTGTTTTACCTTGCCTGCCTAAGGCACCTAATTGGTCTAATAAAAAGCTGAATAGCCAATAGTGAGGAAGAAGGTATAGGCAGGAAGAGTAAGTAGGAGTAGGAATTTAGGCTAGGGGAGGGGGAGGGGAGATGACAGGAAGGCACTGGGGCCAGACAGACAGATAAAGAGGAAGCAGAAAAGCAGGACATACAGAGTGAAAGAAGTCACAAAGGCAAAAGACAAGTGAATAGAAATAGATTAAATTAAGTTTAAACAGGTAGTGGGAGAAGCAGCCTAAGCTAAGGTCAAGCATTCATAGTTAATAATAAGTCTCCATGTCTTTATCTAGGAGCTAGTTAGTGGTCCAAGGAAAATTCCAACTACAAAACATAGATGGGAAAATAATAGTAAACAAAAATATATCTGAAAAATCCTGAATAAAGGTTACAGAGAACTTTCAAAACTCAACTGTTTGGCCAATAACGAGGGAGAACCTACTTTTTGAAAATTGATCAAAATAGTTGTACACCACAAAGAGCCATAAAGACAACAGGAAATAAATACATGAAAAGGATATGTATGAAAAAGCCTATGGAATCCCACTGTTTTCATAAGCTAATTAAAAACATATTTTTTAAAAAAGGAGTTTAGTGTGGGCATGGTGGTGAACGCCTTTAATCCCAGAACTTGGAGGCAGAGGTGAATCTCTATGAGCTCAAGGCCAGCCTGGTCTACAAAGTGAGTTCCAGACAGCTGGAGGTGCACAGAGAAATTCTGACTCAAAAAAAACAAAACAAACAAACAAAAAAAAACAGAGTTAGAACATCTCTGCATGGATCAATAATGCTTCTCCCATAATACTGGTTATCAAATGAAAATCTCAGTGCCAAGTATGGGATGCCTCTAGGAATATTTATCACGGAGGCTCAAGAGATCCCTGAGACAACACAAGCTGTTGCCATTTCTTTTTGTTGTCCTCCATAGTTAGATTGACAATCCTGTTGCTGAAGATGTTACATTCTCTGGTTGAAGAACATATATGAAACTAGCTGGAACTTACCTGGAAACTTCCTGTCTGGTGGTTGGCTTTTATAGAACCAGAAGGTGCTATGAAAGCTGCCAAGTGAGAAAAGTCATCAATGGACTTACCCATGGTGGACCCTACAAGCTGTATGATCAACCTACTCAGCAACACGTGTCTGCTGGTATAATAGTGGTATGGCTGTTACGGGGTAACTGTTTTCTGCTTGGATTTGTGGCTTGTTCCACAGGAAGTAGTTCATGTCTGGTCATAAAAATCTAATCAAAATGCCATGAGTGTAAAGGTAATCGACCCTAGAGGGAAACCTACTATTGCTGTTTTGCTAAATGGATGTATTGTCAAACTGCCTTCTAACCATTTCTTTATAGCCATAGATTAGTGCTGCTATCAATTTTGGTAACAAAGCTTCTTTTGCAGTGGGCAGCAGTCAATGCCTCAGAGACTCATAAATAGTAAAAGTGCATTGAATAAATGACTGTTGAGTACTAGTCCTAAATGAGACATTTATATCAACTCAACCACCTGCCCCACCCCACAAGGCATAGGGGAAAGGGGCACAAAGAATGTAATAGCCAAAATATAGGGAAGAATGCTAAAAAAGCTATCTTCTGGACATGACAGAGCCATTCCACTCATGAACTCACAGCAGCTCTGGTTAATTACACAAGATCAAGTCAGTCAATACTGTAGCATAGAAAGGAGACGACTCATGAGGTCCCACCCCTAGATAAGGGATTATTGGTAATTGATAGCTACTATAGGAGAGGAAGTAATTTTTCTTCTGGAATGTGGCTGCTGGTAGCTTATCCACGCTTGGGTGAGTGGCCCAACACTTATTCATATGTAGGCAGTACTAACTGGATGTGCCCTCCACCCGAAAAAGAGAAGAAAAAGAAGAGGACAAGAAGGTGGAAGGGTAAATTATTTAGTGGGGGGGGGGGCTCCACGAGGGGTAAGAGAAGGATTCTGGCTGGATATGCTCAATATACATTTATACATATATAGAACTGTCAAAAAACAAATTTAAAATATCTTTAAAGAATCTGCAGCAACTAAACTGCCCCCAAAGATCTCTCCTCACATTAATAATAGTCAAAAGAGAAACTTTCATTCAGACTTACACAAAGGGCTATGAAAGACCTGATTGACCCCACCCAGGAGGAGAACCATGGGAAGACTCACCAAGGAGAGATGAAGGGAACAGAGTGGAACAAATGAGCCAGGAAGCACTTGTGTTCTCCACGCTGCTTCAGTCCCACAGACCTGCTGACTTCTATGTTGTGTAATCACAAATAAGGACCCAGTTCCATAAATATTTGGGTACATACATTATCGCCAATAGGGGAAAGGATGGCTAATTCCACCATGCTTCTTAACACATGTTTGGAGGACGCTGGATAGTCTCCTTTCCCACTTTCCCTACCCCGATAACTTATCTGACCTGAGAGCAGGATCCAAAGCACTCAACCAAAGTCTCTCTGCCTCATGCACGACAAGTTTCCACCATCTCTGTGCATAGGAGAACATACGAGATTTGAACATAGCATAAGGCAGTGTTACCCCCCAACCACACCCATCAGCTGCTGTACCAGGAACTATGTGTTGGTTACTTACTCTGACAGAGCCCTCCCATCAACATTACACATACTGTCTCGTTAGATGCTTGTTGCAAAACTCTGGGGTGCTCTTAGTATCCTCATTGCTTAGGGAAAATCTCAGAACAGGTAGATAACTTCCCTAGGCCACGTGACTAACACAAGCTCAAATGTGAAAACACACTCAAATCCCCAAGTCCAGAGGCCAAGCTTTCTCCTATAAGAATTTCAGACCAGGTATTGAACAAGGGTAAGCAAAGGCATCTTTAAAAGACCACCTGTGGTTCCCACTATCAGAAGTCAGGTAGTCACAGAAAGAGAATGACCTACTCAGTACCACTCAACTCCACAACAGTGTTGTACTGAGCTCTGTCTCAACTGGATCTTGTAGTTCTTCCACAACTTTTATTCCTGTCTCTGGCAATTAGGGCTTTTCACAGGAAATGAGAGTTCCAGGAACTCTCAGTTTGAAACAGAAACAGTCCTGTAAGACTTGGGATGGGTGGCCTCTTCAGTGTCTACCATAATTCTGATACTACCGCAAGGCCAGGAAGGAGCCAGACTCAGACAAGACATTAACAAGTAGTTCTCAAGAATGACATAAAGCCAGCTTTTGTTACCTACTATTTACCACCAAATGGTGTGAGCTGAGCTTCCTCTGGCCCTTCCTGCAAAAGCATAGGAGAGAGCTGGATAAAGGCTGGTTGATCATTTGAAGCAATTCATAATTAATTCATGCTGCTTGAAATGTCCCACTAAGTCAGCCTCATTCATCGCATGGTTAACAAAAGGGCTGAATTTGAGAACATCTTTGATCACTACAAACATGATGGAGACTCCCCCCTCTCACCCTGCCCTAGGAATGAGCAGTGTGACTCCCCACAGATGAACACCTTCAGTTCTCCCTGTGAATGTACACACTGCAGTCTTGTGTTTAATTAGTCTCTTTCTTTGGATGGAATAACTGTTTTCCTGCTCTGGGTTTCATTCATAAGATCACTTGCTTTGAAAATAGCAGGCTTTCTATTGACTCACTTATTGAAGAGCCATATGGATCACTCAGAACAGAGCAACAACGCAAAAGGCCTCACCCAGAAGGGAAACGCCAACAGGTTGGTTCCAGGCAGTCAACTGACTTTTCATTGGCCATCTATGAGGTACTAGCAACTGGTTAAAGCACTGGGGATGGAGGGTGAGGCAGTTACAGGGAAGCAAGAGACACAAGCAAGAATTTCTCTTGGCCACAGCACTACTTCTCAGATATCACAAATGAGAAGCTAGGATTAAGAAGCAGTGGGTAGTTTCATATCAGCTACAGTACTCTGAGAATTGTATAAGAGTGGAGAGAGGAGATAAGTTTTGGCCACCTTCTAAGTCTATGGCTTTGATGCTTCATTTAAATCCCCTAAGAAGAATGGAAGAGAAAGAGCCTGGTCCCAGCCCAAACTCCAACAAGATGCAGCATAGTTGCAGTGCATGCTGGCAGTAAGAGGTAATTTAAATCATCCTGAAGAATCTGGGTAATGAGGGGTTACTTCAGTAACATAAAGGGTCCCAAGAAAATCTAAAGAACCCAACATCCGAACACTGATCATCTTGAGTTATCTGAGCCAATGTCCTGCTAGTAACGGTTTCATTACTCACCTGAACGTCTCTGCTAATGAGAAGGCTAACTATGGTGCTTCCATTTGGGACACACATTTATCATCTGATTAGGAAGTGATGATCTATTTTTAGATAAAACATATAACCCCTAACAGGGATGGACAGTTATAAATAACATGGAAAATTCTAGCCGACGCCTAAAACATCATGATTTAGGTTGAAAGAAAAAGCCTTTCTGATCACTGTCCTTTTGTCTCTCCCAGCACATTTTTCATGTTTAGTTGCTGTCATCCCAGATAAGTGATCACACTGGCTGCATCCCCTATCCTCACAAGCTAAGGTAGGAGGGAGAAACATTACAATCAGACAGATAAAATCAGTACCCCAGGGAGAAGAGGCAGGGGTCTGGGAAATTTGCCCTACAATTGGTTAATTACTCCCACTCCAATTTATGTCTGGAAGAACCATAGGAACAACTTTAAATTGGGCCTCTAGAGGCTGGACCGAAATCTCCATGCATGAAAGTTCTTATTGCTCCACAGAGAAACTGGGTTTAGTTCCCATCACCTACATACACGCTGGCAAAACATTCACACACATAAAGTAAAACGTACATGAGTACAAAACACTTTTTAAAAACTCAAATTAGGCCTCTATTCAAGCTGTCTGATGGAAGAAAGACTTTGCTATAGTTTGGATCTTCTTTTTTTTTAAGATTTATTTAATTATTATTATGTATACAATATTCTGCCTACATGAATGCCTAAACCCCAAAAGAGGGCACCAGATCTCATTACAAATGGTAGTGAGCTACCATGTAGTTGCTGGGAACTGAACTCAGGACCTCTGGAAGAACAGCCAGTTCTTCTTAACCTCTGCGCCATCTTTCCAGTCCATGTAGTTTAGATCTTAAATATTCCTTAAATATTCCCCACTACTTGAAGAAGAAATACACATTCTTTTCTCTGTTTCTTTCAACATACAGTTAAAAACCCTCCACTAAATATAAAGCATGCATAGGAAGACTGAATTGTCAGAGGAAGAAGGCAGCTGTATCAGTTACTTTTCTCATTGCTGTAACCAAATACCTGATAAAACATACATTAAGACGAAAGATTTAGCTGGGCAGTGGTGACACATGACTTTAATCCTAGTACTCAGAAGGCAGAGGCAGGTGGATCTCTTTTCGTTTGAGACCAGTCTGGTCTACAGGAGCTAGTTCCAGGACAGCTAGGGCTACACAGAAAAAAACCCTGTCAAAAAAAAGAAAGAAAGGAAGGAAGGGAGGGAGGGAGGAAGGGAGGGAGGGAGGAAGAAAGGGAGGGAAGGAGGGAGGGAGGAAAAGATTTATTCCCATCCTAAAAGGCAAGAATCAGGGACAAAGTAACACTGAAAGCCAACAAAACAAACATGAAATATTGCAGTCCCATGTCTAGAATCTAGGGCTTGTGATGACAGCACGTGTTTCAGTGGGGCCCAGGGTAGCCGGGCCACACATGGGGCCCAGGCTAAACAGCTGCCATAGTGGGCAGCAGAAAGGCCATAAACTAGCACCACCCAGGAACAGACCATCCAAAGGAAATTCCTAACATTCCAACTATTGTAGATAAGATCACCTGCCAGCACATAACCACAGCTTTTCACCAGGACACCCCTAGACAAATGTCAGCCAAGCAGGGTTCCTGAACCTTAGAAATCCCTCACTCCCACCTTTGCTACCATAAAAACCAAACCCCAACTGAGTTGAGGCTCTCTTGTGTAAGAATAAAGACTCTGCTTTTATATACAGGACTCAGCCTCCTAGTTGGTTTTGGAGGTTGGGAGGTCCATGATCTGGGCATAACAGTTTCAACGTGCTTGGGTAGCCCTACTCCCCAGTTCTGTTATCTTAGACACATGTGGCCTCTCTCATGAGTCAGTCCCACTTCATACATGGAGCCATAGAAGCCAGCCATGATAAGCTAAATAGAAACAGACCACACACAGGAATCTCTTTACTTCCAACCATTATCATCTGCCAGAGTAGGACTCAGCCATGATAAGTTTAAAGGAGGCCTGAGTCTCAGTAGTTTACCCTGAAGCAATACCTGGTTGCAGGAAGAACCACAAACTGAGATGACCTGACCACCACCCAAGAACAGACCATCCAAAGAAAATTCCTAACGTTCCAACCATTGTAGATAGGATCACCTGCTAGCATACTTACCAGGACACCCCTAGACAGAAGTCAGCCAATCAGGGGTCCTGAACCTCAGAAAACCCTCACCCCCACCTTTACTACTATAAAAACCCAATTCTAACTAAGCTCGGGGCTCTCTGTTTATTCCAATACATTGGACACAGAGAGAGACAAAACTGCAAACCTGCGTAAAATAAAGGCTCTTTGCTTTTACATGCGGGACTTGGTCTCCTTGTTGGTTTTGGGAGACTTCGCGGATCTTGGCATAACAGAGCCCTCATGAATGCCCATGTTTCTGGCATCTCTAATATCCTGAGGTCTCTACTACAACTTGGGTTTTACCTTTGAAGCTTCTTGCACAGCGCACACAAGAGTTCCATGCAAGAAATCTAATTCTACTGGTGTCAGTAGCTTTTCGAAACTTTGGTGCATTCCTGCACAGTTTAGATAACGTCAAATTCTGCTGCCAGCTTGAGATGTAGCCTGATCCCTTTGGATCACAGCTGTAGTAGCGTCTGGATGCCTTGTCTCTGAACCTGGACAAACTGTTATCATTCATGATGCAGGTGACCCAAGTCTGGTCC
Source organism: Chionomys nivalis (assembly GCF_950005125.1). NCBI lineage: Eukaryota > Metazoa > Chordata > Mammalia > Rodentia > Cricetidae > Chionomys > Chionomys nivalis. The sequence continues at coordinate 595,426 of NC_080093.1, read as the reverse complement.
CACGGGGTGGTAGCAGGTATCCTGAGGCTGCGCCGGATGCGAGACGGGCACATACACCGTGCAGAGAGAGCTTGGGTATAGAGTTTATTTAGTGGGTGCAGGGAGAGAGCGAGAGGGAAGGGGAGAAGAGAAAGAGGCAGAAGCTTCCTCTTCAGAAGAAGGATGGAGAGAGAGAGAGAGTGCGCTCAGGAGAGGAGACAGGAGATCAACTTGGCTTGGCAGGAAGGGGGGGGAGATTGGGAGTGGGCGGGGCTTGTCTCTTAAATATAATATAATAAAAAGGCAAGGAGTTAGGCATGACAGGTTAAGAAGATGAGGGTGTTGGGTTCTCAAGACTGCTTCCTGCTTATTTGTGGATATCAGAGTCTTGGGGGACCTGAGAAAGCTGGGATGCTGGTCACCAAGTATCTGATTATTTCACTTCTGTACAGGATTTGTCGGGTGGTCTGGTGTCTTTGGACCTGGTGAGGTGTTGACAGAGCAGAGGACAATGTTATGTTTAAGAAGAAAATAATTTTCTTTAGGTTCTGGTAATTGAGGAGGAGACCAGGGAATTGAGAGAGGAGTATATCTGACCTGTTTAAGGTGAATCCTTCAATTCAGCTCCCTGGAACTCACAAAAATTCTTTGAGTTTGTAAAACGTAAGTTTTAGACACATACATTGTATAAAAAGCAGCATATTTATGCCAGAATGACTGTGACAGATGTTTTGTATAATGAAAAGTATCTTTAAAAAATGACCAATGTTGGGAGAGGTTTCTGTCCTCCCAGTCCTGCAATAAACACACAGATACGATATTATTTGCAATACTGTTTGGTCAATACTTTAAGCATATTTCTAGCTTGCTCTTATATCCTAAACTAATGCATCTCTGTTAATCTGTGTAATCGCCATGTGGCTGTGGCTTACCATGGAAAGTTACATCCGCAGCATCTGTCTCTTGTGTGGCTACATGAAGTCTCTTTGGCTCCACCTACTCTCTCTCTCTCTCTCTCTCTCTCTCTCTCTATATATATATATATATATATATATATATATATATATATATATCCATCCCAGCCTGGCTATACCCTGTTAAGCAATTGGCCCAAAGGCAGCTTCTTTATTAACCAATAAAAGCAACACCTATACAGAAGGACTTCCCACACCAGACCAAAGAGAATTTAAAATCTTGATCTTGTAGTGGTAGTAGCAGTATTTTGCCAGAGTTAGATTAATGGCTTATCAGCATTTTGATAGTATTAAGACTATGAACAGCAGTATGAGAGAAATAACTTGCATTTGTCCTCAGACCTTTATAACTTACAGGTACACACCTTAATAATTTGTGTTTGTATATATTAAAACGTCTTTTATTTAGAACATGTTAAGAAGTTATACTGAAATTTGCCTCGTGCGGTTGTCCTTTTTAAACTGGCAAAACCTCTCAGCTGTCAAACTGCATCAGAGATCTTTGAGAAGGATAAAATTTTACTTGAGTTATTAATTTAAAAAATGACAGATTTTTCTCGAATGACAATTTACTTGATTGGTTATCTAGAGCTACTCCTCAAGGTCCTCCATGGTTGTCGAGGGCAGGGGTCTCAGGACTGTGTTTGTCTTCTGTTGTTAGAAGATCCTGTGGGTTAGAAAATCTGTGGGAAGACAAGTCTACCTTGCCCTGAGCAGCTAGGCTGTTGATTTCACCTATTCTATCCACTGTCTGGAGACCTTCAGTTTAGGTGAAAGGCAGTTTTCCCAGTGGTTAGTGTTTTCACTTGACGAAGTGAATTGCGGATGGACGTTGCTCTGTGCTCATTCTGTGTCCATTCGTCTTCTGTCTTCTGCTGCTAGGAGTCAACCTGTCTCTCTGTTATGAAAAGTCTTTTAATAATTAAACATTTAAGCCGAGCGGCGGTGGCGCAGACGTTTAATCCCAGCACTTGGGAGGCAGAGGCAGGCGGATCTCTGTGAGTTCAAGGCCAGCTTGGTCTACAAGAGCTAGTTCCAGGACAGGCTCCAAAGCTACAAAGAAACCCTGTCTCAGAAAACCACCAAAAAAAAAAAAAAAAATAACAATAATAATTAAATATTTAAAGGCCATATTTCCCAGATCTCTGAGCACTTGAGGGCTATTTACTAGGTATAGATGAGTTATAACTACAGTATAGAATCTACCTGGAGAGCTGAGTCCAAGCTAGACTATACTGGTTTTTAACTTAACAGGTAGGATTTATACTTGTGAAAGACAAAGAAGAAAAAACTGTTTGCAATAGAAGCTTAACAGTAAAACTGACAATAGTGGGGAACAGCTTAATATATATCAAGCAGAGCTGGACTGCATATACGGTATGTTGTAACAGATTTAAAAGTACATTATCAATTTCAATATTTGAGACTTAATGCTTTCTTAGTCTAGAATGAGATACAGTGAACAGAGCTCATTAGGACTGAGACTACTTAAAACATTTAGTTGTAAGTACATGTACAAATATGCACAGTTGGATTTAAGTTTCATCCACATAGACACACAGAGTTCAAGCTAACTTATATTCATATAAAGTTATATTCATATAAAGTTAACTCAAAAGTCACATGCATGCATACACACACATATATTAAACAGGAGTTGGGTGGAAGTGGATGCTCTGGTGGGCACTACCGAAAGCACACCACTGTGCAAAACACATATATAACAGAGTCAGTAAGAGGAATTTAGAGACAAAAACATAAGTAATTGATGAGACAGGCAAGGAGTTCCTCAGTAAAGATGGCAACTTAGTTACCTGCCCTTAGTCAAAATGGCAACCTGTTTGGTTACCTGACCTGCCCTTAGTAAATATGGCAGAACTTGGTTACCAAGATGGTGGTGAGGTCATCTGACCTGCCCTCCTTGCCTTTAGTCAAGATGGCAGCAATCAAGTGTAGCATGGAGAAACACATTCTCAGAGCCGTGGGGGGATTTTAAACAGATAAATATACATTTAAAACAGAATTACATCTGTGTGGACACACCATTCACACATTCTTTCATACATGAAGTAGACAGGAAAACTACTTAGCACTGTCAGCCCAGTGACAGCCTTGAACTGCAACAGTCACTTTGCTGGGCTGGGAATGGAACCAGTATTGGTGGTTCCTGCAGGACCAGCAGATGTAGCAGTAGCAGAGACAGAATAGGAGCGAGAAAAGGAACAGGAGCATGAAAAGGGGTGTTGACAGGCAGGGAGTGGGGTGGAAGTAGCTGCCCAGCAAAAGAAAAAGCAGACAGGTGTGAGATGCCAGCTGGACAGATTTTAGCATGGTAGGACAGAAACTTTCATATCTGCCTGTTAGCTGATAAAAATTAGAAAGCTCACACTTTAGGTTGCTATTTAAGAGGTGTGTGGGCTATTTGTTAGTGCAAAGGTGGGTAAGGCTAGGAATCTGTAAGCAAGGCACTGAGCTTAGAGGTCTTAGGGTCTCTAAAAGACATCCCGGGGGAGGTCAGACAGGTAGTATTTGAAAGTTTATTTTCCATGGCTGAGGGCGTATGAGAGAGCGGCCAGACCCAAAGGCTAGCTGTCTGCAAACATCGTTGAGACAGAGCCAGGCCATTCTCAGGCTTGTCAGCTCAGACGATGGGGACCAGGGCCACAGTGAATGGCCAAGAGACTACAGTCCGAGACATGAGATCCCAGTCCTCAGCCATGGGGAACTGACAGGGATGAATGTCAGTGAAAGCCGACTAGGAGAAGGGGACCTTACCACTTGCAGCGATGTAGCAGGCACAGGAAGCTGGAAAGTGGTCCAGGTCCAGGGTCCCTGGCTGAGTCACGCACCAATGTTATCATTCATAATATGGATGACCAAAGGTCTGTCCCACACGGGGCAAGGGCAGCGGAGGGTGACCTGAGGCTAGCAGATGGAAGACAGACAGATACACCATGCAGAGAAAGCTTGGGTATAGAGTTTATTTAGTGGACGGGAGAGGGAAGAGAGAGAGAAAAAAAAGAAGGGGGAAGGGGAGAAGAGAGAGGCAGAAGCTGCCTCTTCAGAAGAAGGGTGGAGAGAGAAGGGGGGAGGGGAAGGGAGGGAGGGAGGGAGGGAGGGAGGGAGGGAGGGAGGGAGGGAGGGAGGGAGAGCTGGAAAGGAGGCAGGAGATCAGCTTGACTTGGCAGGAAGGGGGAGATTGAGAGTGGGCGGGACTTGTCTCTTAAAGGGACAGGGTACCCAGGTGCCAGGGCAGGCCAGCAGGTGACGACACAAACATTTCCCTGGGTGGCTATTTTGGAGTGGGGACCACCTGTGGTGGCATTTTCAGTTCAGGCTCTCTCCTTTAGAGTGAATTAGCTTTTTGATGTTGGAGCTTTAGGTGGGTAGAGTTTTGCCTTCGGGGCACCTTTCCTATAATCCCAGGGCAAAGTGCAAGGTTTCTCTTCTTAATAGCACCAAGGTCTTCCACAATTGCAGCTACCTTTGCCAGCATCCTGCTTTTGCTGTCCATAACTTTAATTCATCCATACTTTTTTCCTTTCCCAAACACATTTTTTCAAATATTTCTACTTTGAATTCTAATCATAAGTGCAATAAAAAACAATGAGGGATAACCATGTCACAGCCAGAATGTTATGCTTTCTTGAATTTCTTCTGCCGAAGTGCAGATGCCCAGGGTCTAGGTCTAGGTCAACACCTGAGGCCATGCTGTTGCCCAAGGGTCATGCTGCCACCAGGGCCACACAGGTCAGGGTGGCTTGTACTGCCACTTGGGGTCATGATGGGGTCCAGGGACCATGCTGCTCCTGGGCCCACGACAATCTGAGAGGCCTGTGCTACTACCCAGTCATGGTGACATCTGGGCTCACCCTGCTGCTGATGGCCTTGTCTGGGTGCATGGTCCTGCCGCACCTGGGGTCTGTGCTGAGGTCCATTGCTCATGTTACTACAGGGGCCCACACAAATCACGCTGCACAATACACAGCAGCTTCCCATCCCACCAAGAAAGAAGAGGTGATGGGGAGGCAGGAAAGATGGAGGAGTGAAGCATTTGTTTGTTAATTAATATCCTTATTTGAAGTTTTTATTTTATTATTTTTATTATTTCTTTTTTAGTTTTCCTTTGGGGGAACACCATAAGGATGAAGGGTGGCTACGAAGGGACTGGGAAATGGGTGGAATTGGGGTGCATGATATGAAAACTCCCAAAGAATCAATTTTTTTTAAAAAAATAAGCTAATAATAACAAAAAGAAGTTTCTTCTGTGAAACATCTTGGTTCAATCTCTAGCACTTCATCCCACCACACATACAACAAAAAGATGACCTCTACTAAAGGTCATCAAAGAACAAGCCTAGCAAGACAGAGAACTTTAACCAAAGGCCACTCTACTTCTAACAACACTCAAGTAAAATCTGTTGTTGTGCCTCCAATATTAGCAAAGTGGGAAGCCTGGATTCCCACTGCATGAAACTGTACCCAGATGTCCCAACATTCTCGCTCAGACACTACCACAGAAGGCTAAGCAGGAGGCCAGGAACTTCATTCTATCCCTGCCAGGTGATAATGACCACTGATCCTCACCCCTACAAAGTTAGTGAAGGCCAGATAGGAAGACAAATCTCCTACCTAGCAGTAGTGAAAAGTCCTTGTCTTAATGTCAGCAGGTGTCAATCGGAAAGCTGAACCTCTTCCCTCACCTGGCAGGATCAAAGCAGCTTTCCCTGCTGCAGTGGTGCAGAAGAAAGCCAAGCAAACCAAAACACAGTCCTCATAAAGTTGGGGGGGGAGAAAATGGAAAAACAGAAGATCTCACCAAGAAATAAATGTACAAAGAAAAGCCAAACAACGGTTTTGAAACTAGGGCAGGTGAGATGGCTACCTAGCAAGTCTCATGGCCAGAGTTTAACCCCCAGAACCCACATGGTAAAAAGAGAGAAACAACCCCACCAAATTGTCCTCTAACTGCTACACTCATGCCATGGCATTCATGCCTGTGTATACGCACATGCACACATACAGTTCGTTGATATTTTTCTTGAAATTTTAAAAATATGTGTGAGACAAAAAGCTTAGTAGTTGGGCCCCTAGCAAAACAGAGAAAGCAGAGGAATAGTCATAAGAGTTATTCTGGGTAACAGACTGACAGAAACTATCCAACATGAACAACAAAAAGAATTTGTTAAGTACATCTATTTCTGATGCTATGGTAAAAGATCTGACATTTATATGATCAAAGTTTAAAGGGGAAAGAGTGTTTTTGGTTGTTTTTTATTCTTTATTCTTAGGGGCCCCACCACCCAGCTCCCAAATAAATTACACGGAGTCTTATTCTCTATTATAAATGTTCAGCCTACATAGGTATATATCACTAGAAAGAAAATAGTTAAATTTTAGGTGATTTCTGACCTTCACACTTTGAACAAGATGTGTGTGTGTGTGTATTCTTCTCCGGTTTCTTTGTTTTATAGGTCATTGTGCTGTAAACTACGATTGTGCTTTCAGTTCCCAGCTGTCCAGACCCAAATAATCACACAAACACTATATTAATTACAGCAATGTTTGGCCAATGGCTCAGGCATATTCCTAGAGAGCTCTCACATCTTAAATTAACCCATTTCTATTATTTTATATTTTACCACGAGGCTTGTGGCTTGTTACCTCACATCTTGCTTCTTGGGCGACTACATGGCATCTACCTGACTCCACCTTATTCCTCCCTGCATTCAGTTTAGTTTTTCTGCCTAGCTATACTCTTCCCTGCCATATGCCAAAGGAGCTTCTTTATTAACCAGTGGTAATAAAACATATTCATAGCACACAGAGGGAAATCTCACATCATTGTATTTCAAGAATGCATGTACAGCCGGGCGGTGGTGGCACACACCTTTAATCCCAGCACTCGGGAGGCAGAGGCAGGCGGATCTCTGTGAGTTCGAGGCCAGCCTGGTCTACAAGAGCTAGTTACGGGACGGGCACCAAAGCTACAGAGAAACCCTGTCTCAAAAAACCAAAAAAAAAAAAATGCATGATGTACAATGTTATATACAGCTGCTTTTCAAATACATCACTAAATATTCCACAGTATTAGTACTCCATTATGTTATTTTTCCAGTTATTTTACTGCTAGAGGCATTTTAGTTTTGTGATATTACAAACAACACTTGTTGCAAAGCCAAACATTCTTATGGGTCCTAATGTATGGGTACATCAATTGTCATGTCCCCATTTATTGAAGGGCTTGTGCTTTCTGTACTAACTCTTAATAAAAGTCTGGTCCTATATCAATGACATATACTAAAAATAAAATAAAAATAAATAAATGCCCAGTCTTAGCTTGGCTTGTGTCTAGCCAGCTTTTCTTAAATTGACCTGTCTACCTTTTGCCTCTGGCTTTTATCTTTCTCTACTCCATATATCTTTCTTTACTTCTTACTCAGTGACTTGCTGTGTAGCTGAGTGGCTGGCCCCTCAGCTGGAGGAGTTCTCTCTCCTTTTCTCAATGCTCAATCCTCTTTTCCCAGATTTCTGCTCTTATTTATTCTCTCTACCTGCCACGCCTCCCTTTCTCCTGTCTTGTTATTGGCTGTTCAGCTCCTTATTAGACCAATCAAGTGCATTAGACAAGCAAATTAACACAACTTCACAGAGTTAAACAAATGCAGCATAAAAGAATGCAACACATCATTGCCTCATTAAAAAATGTTCCACAGAGAGGGCCTCTGAGGGTCTGGGCATGAGTTTGGAACCTCTGAGGAACTAAGCCAGAGCCATGACCTCTGAGGGTCCAGGCTTGAATCTGGGACCCCCAAGGAAGTGGGCCTGAGCCAGGACCTCTGCGTGTCTGGGTGTGAGTCTGGCACCTCTGAAGGAGTAGACCAGAGCCAGAGACCTTTGCAGGACCAACCCCAAGCCAGGGACCTCTGCAGGAACAGATCCAGACCAGGGACATTTACAGAAACAGAATTGAGCCAGCAACCTAGGCCACAGCAGGCCTGAGACAGAGAACTCCACAGGAACAGAGAAAACCCCAGGAGTGCCAAGAGATCTCCAGGAACATGGAGTGACCAACAGGGTAACTGGAACTGTGGCCCTGACTGCACCACAAGGAGCAACCATCTGAGCCTTGGACCCACTGACACTGGGAAGTTTGATCACCAGAGTCACAGACAGCTCCAACTACATCTATCAGAGGAAAAGATGGGTAGACAAGGTAATAACACACGCAACACCACAAAGAGAAACACAACACCAGTAAAAACTAGTAACCCTACAACAGCAAGACTTGAACAACCAAATATAGTTGAAGCAGAAGAAAATGACCTAAAAAAAAAAACTTCAAGAGAGTGTTTGAAACTCTGAGATTCGATCTTACACCTGTGGGAATGGCCATGATCAAGAACACTGATGACAGCTTGTGCTGAGGAGGTTATGGGGTAGGGGAAGCACTCCCGCATTGCTGGTGGGGGTGCAGGCTGGTGCAGCCACTTTGGATGTTAGTGTGGTGATTTCTTGGAAAATCGGGAGGCAGCCTTCCTCAAGACCCAGCGGTGCCACTTTTGGGCATATACCCAAGGATGCTCAGGCATACCACAGGGACATGTGCTCAACTATGTTCAAGCAGCATTGTTTGCCATTGCCAGGACCTGGAAACAACCTGGATGCCCCTCTACTGAAGGATGGATAATGTAGTGCATTTACACAATGGAGTACTACACAGCAGAAAAAAATAATGACATCTTGAAATTTGCATGCAAATGGATGGATCTGGAGAGCATCATGTTGAGTGAGGTGCTCCAGACCCAGAAAGACAATTATCACCTGTACTCATTCATAAGTGGTTTTGGGGCATGGAGCGAAGAAAACCAGCCTACAGGTCACAATCCCAGAGAACCTAGACAGTTATGGGGACCGTAGGAGAGACATGCATGGATCTAGTCTGCATGGGAAATGGAAGGGGACAGGATCTCCTGAGTGGGTTAGGAGCATGGGGACCATGGGAGAGGGTTGGGGGGAGGAGGAGGAGGGGATCAGAGAGGGGTTTGTAGCTCAGTAAAATCAATTAAAAAGGAAAGGAGGAAGGAAAAAGGGGGAAAATGTTCCACAACATAAACAAATGTAACACATCTTTAATTAATATTCTAAAACAAAAGAGAAAGAGAATGGGTCTAAAAAGTACTAAAAGAAATATTGGCCAGGTGGTGGTGGCGCACGCCTTTAATCCCAGCACTCGGGAGGCAGAGACAGGAGGATCTCTGTGAGTTCAAGACCAGCCTGGTGTACAAGAGCTAGTGCCAGTACAGGCTCCAAAGCTACAGAGAAACCCTGCCTCAAACCCCCCCCCCTAAAAAAAAAAAAAGAAAAAGAAAAAATGGCTGAAAGTTTCTGAGTTAAAAAAAAATAAAAGCATAGACCTATAGCTTTTTAAAGCTGGGTGAAGAGCTAGAGAGAAAGTGTTAATACCACTGGTTGAGAATAAGACCAGTACCACAGTTTTGAGCCTACTTTAAAGAAGCTTTAATTAAATACTAGCCAGGAGGATGGGCCCTGGCCAGGACCATCTGAGGGTTCCCAGGAAATGGCCATGGCTCATGTTTTGCAGAGGCTTAAAAAGGCAAAACCCACAATTCACCGAACTTCCCATCATGTCGAATCAAGGGTAAACATACATCCTGACATCTTTGCTGCCCACATACATGCCATCAAGCATAGCCGGTGCATGTGTGTCAAACAAACGTGTTTGCAGGAGTGAAAACGTGTGGCTTATTATCTCCTGTAAGTAAGAGCCTCCAGCATTCAGGAACTATCTGTCCTTGGCAAGGGAATTACAGGTTAGATGCATTTTTGATTCATGGCTCTCTTAGGGACAAAAATTAAAACTTAAATTGTAACTTTGGCTTTCACAATAGCTCAGCAGTTAAGAGTAGGCATCACCCTTGCAGCTGACAGAAGTTCCCAGCATACACATCAGGCCACTCATAACTATAACTCTGGTTCCAGGGGATGTCATGTCTCTTCTCGCCTTCTCAGATACCTACACATAGGCACAAAACTCAGTCAGGGGCACGGCACACAGACAGAAATAAATCTTCTGTCTCTTTATTTTTGTATTTTGAGATAGGATCTCTCTATGTAATCCTAGCTGTCCTGGAACTTACGATGTAGACCAGGTTGTCCTGGAACTCATAGAGATACAATAGCCTCTGCCTCCCCAGTGCTGGGATTGAAAGCATGTGTCACTCACTATGCCTGGCTCAAATTAAAAAAAAAAAAAAATTGAAGTTGAGCAAACTCTGAATATGATAAAATCAAGCCCCATAAATGCTATTCTGAATAGTTTTATGTCATCTTGACACAAACTAAAATCATCTGAGAGGGAACTTCAATTAAGAAAATGCGATCATAAGATCATAAGATCAGGCTATAAGCAAGCCTGTAGGGCATCTTCTTGATTAGTGATTAACGGGGGAGGGCCCAGACCATTGTGGGCATCACCATCCTTGGACTGGTAGTCCTGAGTTCTATAACAGGCTGAGCAAGCCATGGGGAGTGAGTTGGTGAGTAATACCCCCCATGACTTCTTCATCAGCTCCTGCCTTCGGGTTTCTGTCCTGTTTGAGTTCCTGTCCTAACTTCCTTGGATGATGAACAATGATGCTGTTGTACTAAGAGCGGCAGGGCTGTGTTTTGCCACCCGGCCGCCCGCATGGCTAGCTTATGTCCCGAAATAATTACACGGAAACTGTATTTTTTTAATCACTGTCTGGCCCATTAGTTTTAGTCTTTTATTGGCTAGCTTTTACATATTGATTTAACCCATTTTTAATATTTTGTGTAGCCCACGAGCTGCCTTACCAGGAAAGATCTTAACCTGCGTCTGTCTGGAGAGAGAGAATCATGGTGACTCCTGACTCGGCTTTTTTTTTTCAGCATTTTGTTCTGTTTACTCCACCCACCTAAGGTTTGGCCTATCAAATGGGCTAAGGCAGTTTTTTTTATTAGTTAACCAATGAAAGCAACAGATAAAATACAAGATGCAGAAGACTAAGCCAAATAAACCTTTCCTCCCCAAACTGCTTTGGTCATGGTATATCATGTCAGCAGCAGAAATCCTAAGACAAACACACATCACAATTACGTGTAAATACATGTCATAATTAAGCTTCTAAAATTAATAAAACGAAATCTTAGAAATAGAGGAAAATGACTTCTTATCTTTGAGGAAAAACAATAAGAATAAGAGTGGATTTCTTGTTGAAAACCATGAGGACTAAAAGAAAACAGCACATTAATTTATAAGTGGAAAGGGGGAGAGAGGAACGGGGAGAGAATGAGGGAGGGAGGAAAAGAGAGAAAAAGGAGGAAGGGAAAGAAAAAGAGACAGTAGGAAGGGAAAAAAGGCTAGTGGTAGGGACAGAGAAAAGGAGGAAGAAAGGAAAACTGTTAACCCAGTGTCCTATACCTAGCAAAATATCCTTCAAGAATAGAAGATTCAGGCATGGTAGTCCATTTCCATAATCTCAGTACACAGGAGACTGAGGCACAAGGGACTGCAAATTCAAGGCCAATCTGAATTATACAGAAAAATCATGGCTAAAAAGACAGAGGAGAATGGGAAGGCAGAAGAAGTCAAGACATTCTCAAATACAGGGAAACAAACAGAATGTTTCCCACTCTAAATGAATGATAGGAAGGAAGCAAGGGAGGGAGGGAAAATGGAGGGAGGAAGATAGGAAGGAAAGAAACCTTGGAGTAGAGGAAAGGAAGAGAGAGGAATTAATAAGCAAACTATGGAAAACTACAACAGATTTTACTTCTTTTTAGACCATGTCACATAAGCACATCAAAAGATTCTCAACACCATTAGTTTCTATGGAAATAAATGCAAATTTGAAATGAACTATTACTATGAGCCTACCAAGCAGCTCAAATTTAAAAAATAGCAGTACTATAAATGCTTAAAAGGATGCAGGAGAAAAGAAGAGTAATGCATACAATGCCACTGTATACAGAGATTTACAGCAGCTTTAATTCTAGCAGCACTACGTTGGAAACAACTCAGATGGTCTTCAATCAATGGACCGTTAAGCATACTGTGATACCTACTCTAGACCACTAACTAGTAATAAAAGGAATACATGGCTAATATGTTTGATAGCTGCATGGATCTCCAGACACGCTAAGTAAAAATGGCCAGTCCCCCCAAATTGCATACTATTCAATCCCACTCTCTAAATAACAAAAACACAAGCCGAAAACAGGTTCACAGTTGTTAGGAGTCAGCTACACTGCAGTAACAATGGAGACAGGGAGTAGAAGGGAAGCAGATGTAAGTAGATAAAAGCGCAAAATGAAGACTCTTTGAGGTGATGGAACTATTTTGTTAACTTGATCCATAACGGTAATATCTGGTTGTCATGTGTAGTCTCTCTCTCTCTCTCTCTCTCTCTCTCTCTCTCTCTCTCTCTCTCTCTCTGTAGCTAAGATGCACAAAACTCAAATAACTATTTCATTCATGATTTTTGCACCATTCATTTGAATCCCTATAGCATACTAGGCCTTTGTGCACAATATTTTGCTGTGGGATAATGCTCTTGTACCCTGTAAAGATTCGTCACTTGTATTTGTTTAATAAAACGTTGATTGACCAATAGCCAATAGGCAGGTGACCAGACTAGGAGAATTCTGGGAAGAGGAATTCTGGCAGAGAGACAGTCACCAGCCAGTCACAGAGGAAGCAAAATGAAAAAGGCTGCACTGAGTAAGGTACAAAGCCATGTGGCTAAACATAGACAAGAATTATGGGTTAATTTAAGTTGTAAGAGCTAATTAATAATAATCCTGAGCTAATAGGCCTACCCGTTTATAATTAACATAAGCCTCTGTGTGTTTTGTTGGGACTAAATGGCTGCAGGACTGGATAGGACAGAAACTTCCATCTACAGTTTTTCAAATCCCCACAACACTGGCAGGAATGATCATATCCATCCCTCAGATGTGAAACTGAAACCAGTTGTATCCATTATTTTTCTGTTGCTGTGATAAAACACTATCACCAAAGTAAACTTAGAGAGGGAAAGATTTATCTGACTGATGGTTTCAGAGCGATAAAAGTCCGTGAGGGGTAGCAGAGGCATGGCAACACGCAGTAGGCGTGTGACGGGGAAAGGAAACCAAGGGCTCACATCGTGAATTGTAAGCAAGAAGCAGACAGAGCAAACTCAAAATGTTAAGGCTTTAAATACTCAAAGCCCACTGCCAGTAACGTACTTCCTCCAATAAGGTTGCACTTCCTAAACCTCTCCAAACAGCACAAATGTCCAAAATCTGAGGCACTTCTTATTCAAGCCACCAAACTAGCTAAGACAGAGCTACTTTTCCAAGAGCCCACTGGAAACTCGATTGTTTTTCCTGAGTTCTCCCTCCCTGTCCTTTGTCACTCAGCTCTTCATTATTGCCTGACCTGCATCTTTGACATTGCCTGGGTTTCAATTTACTGTCCCTAATTGGAATCAAATATTTCTGACTCTGGAAATAAATACTGTTAAACAGTGGCTTGTGCACAGAATAAATGAATGCTTGTTGCTAAGGAGACATCAAGGAGGAGACGGAAGATCAGGAGGCAGATTCCAGCCTCGCCAACCCCAAGAGTCACAGCAAGGGCTGAATCCCAGGGAGGGCTGAGTAGGTAGAGGGCCCAGAGAAGCACCAGAACCAAGGATGAGTACCTGCCTCCCCCAATCCCCACCTCATTGCAGGCCCTCAGGCCAGGTGCACTATTCAGGGTAGCTAGCAGGACTCAGGTTATAATCATTGGCCACTATTGTGGATTGAACAGTGTTGTCCAAAAACCCTAGCCACCTATACAGGATATGCAGCTCAGTCGATAGAATGATTACCCAGCATGCATGAAGCCGTGGGTTCAATCCCCAAAACTTCATTAAGACTAAGCATGGCGGTGCACAGCTTTAATCCCAGCACTGGGAAGGTAAAAGCAGGATCAGAATCAGAAGTTAAGATCATTCCTGGCTGCATAGGGCAATCAAGGTCAACCTGAGCTACCTGAAACCTTGTCTCCAAAATAAGTAAATAAACCATTCCATCAAGAAATTGCAAGGATGTGTGTGACCTTGTTAGGAAACAGAGCCCCAAGAGTGTGAAGTAACGGTTAAGATAAGATCATGTTTGCATCAACTACAAACCCAACAAATGTTCTCATGAGAGGGAATACATGGAGACACACAGAAGGTCATGTGGAGATAGAGGCTGAAAAGTGCACATGCATGTCAAAGACACCGACGATCCCAGCAACCACGGGGGGAGCCGGGAGAAGGGCATGGAAGACTCTCCCTCTCCTTGAACCTCCAGAGGACCCCATCATGATTGTAGATGCCTGGCCTGCAGGAATGTGGGTGATTACACCTCAGTTGTGCTAACATGCCCGTTTGTAGTAAGTCCATACATCAGTCCTGGGAAACAAAATCAGCAATGAACTTGAATTTTTAATCACACTGAAAAAGTCAACAAAATCTACTTGTGTGCCAGGTGAGGTCTCTGTGTTACCAGTCAGTCCGGTGGGGTCCAAAGGCACTTCTTGCCACATATTCTCATTCAAAACTATGATGGTGTCACTTCCCAACAACTTTCCACAACCTGGACCTCTCTTCTGAGCCACAAACTGCACCTGCAAAGTCAGCTATGAACCTTCACTGGCAAGACCTGCAGACTGCTGCTTTCCAATTCATGTTACCATGATCTTGAGCCACTAGTGTGGTTAAGTTTCCCAACACAGATATCCAGAGCCAATTACAAATAAACCATTATATCTCCTGCTGATGGCTAAATTTAAGTTCCTTGAAATAGCCACAACAGGAGCATTCATACCAATCAAATCTCCAAATCTACCAATGAGAGGCTTATGTTTTGGAGTCAGTGAACCAGCACACCCTACTCCAGCTTCTAGGTAAGAAAAGCCCCAAGGAGTTTGTTCACAGTCCCTTGGCACATACTGCACCAGCTTCCACATCCTCCATACTAACACCACCTAGGCTAAATATTCTACCTGTCCCTTCCTCTTCCTCCATATTGCCCAGACCCTAACTGGGGCTCATCTTTCTTGCATTTGAGTTTCTCTGCATAGTTCTAGCCTCAAACGGGAATGCTGTTAACATCTGAACATCTTTGTTTTGCATTTAGAGCACTGTTAGTCGGGCTCCTTTTCACTGAAAATGACAAGAACTCAGTTCACATGAGGAATTTCTAAAGAAGCAATGAATACAGCTAGATCAGGGCTCTGGCTCACTGGTTCAGTCTCTCTTCCAGGTTTCCTTTTCAGATGGGTTCTATTCCCACTGGCTGCAGAGTGGTCAAAAGTGTCCTGTATAACATCCTTCTACATATATACTGAATCACACAGTGGTATATAATTCATCTTAGTCTTCAGCCTTCCGTGCATCTATGTGTTCTCTTTTGCAGTTCCTCTTAATAAGGAGGTAGAGTCTGCTGCCCTATACCTTGAATTTGAGTTCGGTCATAAGACTTCCTTTGGCCAATAGGATGATCGTGTTCGCAGTTGTGATGCCAGAGAGCCTTGAGAAAGCAATGAGCACTTTCACTTGCTGCCTTGCAACTGTCCTGAGGACATGCCTGGGCTAGCCCACTGAAAATGTACCTGGCATGCTGCTCGCATACCCCAGCCATCTCTACCACAGCCAGCACTGATTAACAGATATGTAACTGGTGTTTAGCCATATGTGCAAACCCAAACAAGATCCACTGAGTCCCAGACTTGAAAACTAGGTGACTTATCAGGGTTATGTGCCACTAAAATGTGTACTTGCTTTTACTGTGTGCTTGTTGCATTAGTGTGGTATTAACTAACTGATATACTTATCTAACTCCTGGTAAAGAATATGAAGACAACAGTTACCTCTGTTTGTACCTTATGCCCAACCCCTGCACAAGGGATTCCAAAGCCTATTGAACCATCTAGGTTCCAGGAATATGGGTCACCATGACTGGCAACCTAACAAAGACCACACAGAAGGGGAGGGCAGAGCTGTGTTCTCAGCTGTCATCCTCCCATCCTTTATTCCCTCAACTCCTCCCCAGCCACTCTCTGGCTTCTCCTTTCTGAACCACTTGGCTTTCTCTGAATCCCTCATTTGTGTTTACATCTCTTTACCTTGTTCACACTGCTCCTCCTGCCTGGAGGACTTCTCTAAACTCCAGACCCAGAAGGAGAGAAGACAGAGTCAAGTCAGAAACCAAGGACAGAGCATAGGGCACAGGGCTGGGCTACTTGGGGAGCCATCCCGGACATTCTCTAGACCACTAATTCATGTGACTGCCCAGAGCTCAGGTTTGGAGAACTAACAAAAGTTATGATCTTTAGACAACTCCAAAGACCTACAGACCACAGCAAGATGAGCTTGGGGAAGGAGCAGGTGGCAGGGGAACAGGCAAGCCAGTGATGGAGATAAGGGGACAGTTAGTAAGGAATGGCGCTTCTGGGCCTCAAGCTCACATTGGATAAAGGCTTAGAGATAGGGTCAGAACCCAGTTGGCTGAAGGCAATGGGGAATTATGAGGACAGCAACAACGCTTATCAAGCCCTCGGGGCACACAGAAACCTGAGCAAAGAGTTTATTCACTTTATTTGATTCTCACAACACTGGTGATTCAGTATTATATCACTTTTCCTGGGAGGACATAAAGAAATGTCTGTTCAGCACAGAGCCTACAATCGTATGGAATAAAGTGCAGAAGGAGCTGGCTTCAGCATTTGACTATAAAAAGTAAATATGGCAAAAAAGGAACTCCTTAAACTGCAAGGCAAAATTGGATCTTTATAGTTAATCATTTAGTAAATAAGGGAAGTAAACGACATTTTTATATTTTCCACAGTATACTTATTTTTTTTTTTTTTTTTTTTTGGCTTTTCGAGACAGGGTTTTTCTGTAGCTTTGGAGCCTGTCCTGGAACTCCCTTTGTAGACCAGGCTGGCCTCGAACTCACAGAGATCCGCCTGCCTCTGCCTCCCAAGTGCTGGGATTAAAGGCGTGCGCCACCACCGCCCGGCTTATACTTATTTTTTTTAATGCTTTAGCTTTGTAATTGTTCTCTATGAGATTATTTTAAATTTTGATTATGAGATCTGTGAAGCATGTACCCGTGTGATGGTGGTGGGAGATCAGAGCTAGTGTTTATGCAGCGAGACGGTCGCCTTGTCGGACATCAGGGAGATGGTGTCAGGATCAAGCGCAGAGTGAAAGCTGGGAATAATTCATTCAAGGTGTCATTTTCTCTCTGTTCACGGTGTGTGTACTGGGGGCCTTAGGACTTAATTTCCTGGGGACAGTCTGATAATTAGATACTTTGCTTTCTTTTAGATTTTTTTTTTTTTTTTTTTTTTTTTTGGTTTTTTCGAGACAGGGTTTCTCTGTGGTTTTGGAGCCTGTCCTGGAACTAGCTCTGTAGACCAGGCTGGTCTCGAACTCACAGAGATCCGCCTGCCTCTGCCTCCCGAGTGCTGGGATTAAAGGCGTGCGCCACCACCGCCCGGCTTAGATTTTATTTTTTATTTTGTGTATAGGGATATTTTGCCTATATATGTATGTCTGTGTATTACATGGTTGTCTGGCACCTCAGGAGGCGAGAAGGGGGCCTTGGATCCCCTAGAACTCAATTTATAGATGATTATGATCCATTGTGTGGGTGCTGGGAATCAAACTCAGGTCCTTTGGGAGAGCAGCCAGTACTCTTAACTGCTGAGCCATCTCTCCAGACCCCCTTATTAGGCTTTTTTTTAAAAAATTAGGTACTATATTCAATCTATAATGCAATTTAGTTTAATTTTATATATTTATAATTTTTTTATATAATAATTTTCAAATATTTTGTTTGTCTACTTATCTGAATTTTAGATACAGAAAACATGTTTCTAAAACTCAGGACCGCGAGGGGTGCACCCACACACTGAGACAATGGGGATGTTCTATCGGGAACTCATCAAGGCCAGCTGGCCTGGGTCTGAAAAAGCATGGGATAAAACCGGACTCGCTGAACATAGCGGACAATGAGGACTACTGAGAACTCAAGAACAATGGCAATGGGTTTTTGATCCTTCTTCACGTACTGGCTTTGTGGGAGCCTAGGCAGTTTGGATGCTCACCTTACTAGACCGGAATGGAGGTGGGTGGTCCTTGGACTTCCCACAGGGCAGGGAACCCTGATTGCTCTTTGGGCTGACGGTGGAGGGGGACTTGATTGGGGGAGGGGGAGGGAAATGGGAGGTGGTGGCGGGGAGGAGGCAGAAATCTTTAATAAATAAATTAATTAATTAAAAAATAAAAAAAGCAAAAAAAAAAAAAACAAACAAAAACAAACAAACAAAAAAAAAAAAGAAATATTCTGTTCAGGAATAGGGAGAAGACCCAGTAGATAAAGTTCTAGCCTTGTAAGTGTTAGGACCAGAATTGGGGTCCCCAGAAACCACATAAGAGCTGGACTGTTGGGGGGAACTGCGGGCTGTGTTCCTGCCGCCCCAGCTCCTGGTAGCCTGGCTAGCTTATGCCCCGAAATAACAACACACAAACTGTATTCTTTTAAACACTGCTTGGCCCATTACATCTAGCCTCTTCTCGGCTAACTCTCACACCTGGACTAGCCCATTTCTAATTTATGTGTGTAGCACCCCAAGGTGCGCTTACCGGGAAGATTCTAGCCTACGTCCATCCTGGGTCGGAGCTTCATGGCGTCTGCTCTGGAGAGGAGCAGCATCGCGTCTGCCTCTCAGAGGAGCTGCCCTGTATCTGAGTTCACTTCCTCTTCCTCCCAGCAGTCTGTTCTGTTTACTCCACCCACCTATGTTCTAACCTATGAGGGCCAAGCAGTTTCTTTATTTTTAACCAATGACCTTCCTCCATCATTTCCCCTTTTTCTGTTTAAACAAAAAACAAAAAAGAAGGCTTTAACTTTAACATAGCAAAATTACATACAACAAAACAGTTATCAAGTAAAAATTACAATATTTACATCTATTTTATCTTTATCATAACTAAGGAAAACTATAACTATAACTAACTATTCTTCAACTCCATCAAAGACTCCAGAAAGATACAATATTACGTAAGTAAATGAGAAGTAAGCAACTTACAAAACTCTAGAAATCAGAGAGACATCTCGCTACCTGGACAGTCACCCAAAGTTCTTTTGTACCGTTGGGGCATCCATCTTCAGCCTACAGGCCCATAGTTTCCAGCAGACATTTCAATGAAGCAGGAAATTTCAAAGGCAGTTCAGTCACTATCTGCTGTGTCCTGCAGAATGTCTCGCAGACTCTTTCATGAATCAGGAACCCCGAAAGATCATCTCACCTTTAGGCAAGTTCAGTAGTCCTCTCTCTGCGAGTTCTCTGTGTCCAGTTTATGCAGTAGTCCAGGCAAGAGCAGTTTCTTGCCCAAATGGCTATCAAACTCCATAAGGTGCCTCTTCGATGCCCATCTTCTTCTTGAAGTAGATTGGTGCTGCCAGAGCAGACGTGTCTCATTGTCAGAAAAACCCTAAGTTATTAAAACACTTAAAATGCCATATTTTATAATCTTTGAAAGATATGAAGAATGTCTATCTAAAATATATCTATGGACATCTAGAAAATCTAACTAACATGACTACAAGCTTGACTATTATTGATAATTATCCATTAACAACCTATATACATTACATTTTTAAGTGAACTACACAATCACAAAACCTTAATCAATATCAGAAATACATATACATATAATAAAATTGACCTTAAATTAATATCAGTAAACCAAGATTCATATCAATGCAAATTATTCACATCTATATCATCTCCCCCTTTAAATGTAAAAGAACATTTATAAACAATATATGGGAACATGGGCGCAGTTTTTTCTCTCCAAACTGCTTCCTGCTGAATGGGGGCGCTGTTATTCGGGTCTTTTATGGGATAACCCGTCTGCTAGGTTCATCTCAGTTGGCAGTTGAGTGAAGCAATTTTTTAAGGGTGTTCACAGCAACCCTTCAGGAGGGCGTGGTCTATCATACCATATTGGGATCAAAGAAGCAATCCATAGAGTCTCATTCTCTGTGAAAACAAAAGAAGAATCTCTTTTCCAAAGTATCATATCCTTAGATCCAAATTCTGAAGTCAAGGTATTTTGAAAATATCTATCTTGGATTAGTTCAGCAACATTTATAAACAAATATCTTTTAGCAGCTGTTGCTCCTTCCTCAGCATTCAAACAATTCAAACAGAGCATAATAGCATATAGTATCAAGATTCTCATTGTATTTTCCATCTTTGTGCGGCTTCATTTTAACAACTATTTCGTTTACTTTTACTTTTATTTTATATTTTCTGTATATCTTCATCCTGGAATAACTCTTTAGACCAGGCTGTCCTTGAACTCTCAGAGATCCGCCTGTCTCTGCCTCCCAGGCATTGGGATTAAAGGTGTGTGCTACCACACCTTGAAGTCACAGAGGTCAATCTCCCTCTGCCTCCAAAGTGTTGGGATTAAAGGTGTGTACTACCACACCCAACTACTTTCTTCCTTTTTTACTTTTAAGAACTTTAATTTTTAGCCTGCATATATTTTTAACACACTGTAAATCATTTAAAAATTTTCTTTGTCTTTAAATCTCTCTTTACTGTATATCTCTCTTTTTCTGACCACATGAGTCTTTAATTTACTGAGCAATATGGGTAGGATTAATGACCTTCCTCCATCACTGGACAGGTGTGGCAGCCATCTATAATCCCAGAACTTCAGAAGGCAGAAGCCAGAGATCCCCAGAGCAAGTTGGCTAGCCAGATTAGCCAAAATTGGTGAATTCCAGCCAAGAAAGAGACCATGCCTCGGTAGATAAAGTGAGAGATCAAGGAAGACATCTGACATGAACTTCAGGCCTCCATGTATGCCTACATACATGTGTACCCATACACATGTAAGCACGTGTATGAATATACACATGCAGAATATATACACATACACATAAAAACAAAACCAGAAATGACTATTTGCCCCAGAAAAGGAATCAACAGACCAAAGAAAGGATTCAAGTCCAGCTTGACTAACCCAATGAACTTATTGGAGTTCCTTAGAGGATCAAGGGTGACTCATCAAAAGCTATACTACCAAGAATCCCCTGGACAACTTAAGGCAGCTACACCACCAAAGAGCCCCATCCTAGTCAATTGTTTGTTTCTTGTACAAGCTCAGGGACAAAAAGAGCCTAGCAAAGACCAGAGAAGGTTTGTGAGCCCCATGAGCTTTCTTCCCCCTCCATACACACTAAAGAATGTTAATGAGCACAATCTTGTGAGAGTCTCTTGCAGGTCACCCCAGACGCTCTGATTTAAGATAGAAACGGTCACATCCAACAGAAAGGACCTGGTACGCAACGGTCAGTTACAACTATCCTTCACATTACACAGACAGAAGTGCGGCAAACATCCGTGGCCTTCCCTATAACAGGACAAGAATCTAAGTCCAAGCTCACAGAGTCTACCTTAACCTCTGCACTTTCTGACTTAGAATGGAACTAAATTTACCAAACCCCCAGATTTTTAACTAATTCTACCAACCCCACCTCCTGATCCCACTTAGGTCTCTGCCTGCAGATGAGTGTTCTCGAGATGATAAATCCAATTTAATACAGAGCCCCTGGAGGTCAACTGAGAGTCCCCCCTCCAGGAAGTCTGCCAGCCTCCATAGTGAAAGTCCTCTTGTCTTCCCCATCTTCCTGAGGTACTTCATTTCTGCCTCTCCTCAAATTTCTACTCCACCTGCTGGTTCCAGGGTGACATCTGTCCTAGCAAGGAGGACTGATAATCAGCTGGTTTGGAGTCCCCCAACACCTGGCCCTGGCAGCATATGTTAAATTCTTTCTTGTTGAACTGAATGTGTGTAGGTATTCATCAATGTGAACCAGGAGGACAATTAAAGGACAATCAAACCATGACCATATTAGTATGACATCATCTGAGTAGTTTCAAGAGCGAGGCTGCCATCATCCAGGGCTGCAATTCACATGGCCCTACTCTGTGGCCCCAGATTGATAATCACAGCCCCAGACTAAGTTTGGGCCCATTCTCTGGATCAGATGCAAGAGGAGTGGGGGTGTGGTTTTACCACATCAGAGGGGGTCCACAGCTCAATTTCAGCAGGAAAAACCTTAAGACTTGACCCACTATGCAGGGGCTATACCTCTTTGAACTTGACTTTGCTCATGCCTCCAGCAAATTAGAGCTACAATTACACTGAGACTTAACCAGATTAGTCAACCCCACGTCTCTGCATTCACTTCACAGCTCCATGTCAGGCTGGAAGTTGACAGTAAGAGAATTGCTTCCCTAACCCTACAGTCCCCTCCCTCACAGAGGCGCTGACTGAACAGTGGATCCTGAATATACTGGAATTTCAGAGAAGCAGCAAAAAATTTCAGTAGAAGTGTGCCCTGTGCCATATTTGGGGCATACTCAGACTAAATGTTTAATGGATCTTAGTTGCTATTTTATTTGATAAATATAGTCATGCTAACTTGGGCCAGATCTTAGGATGCTGAAGTCCAGGATCACTGAACTGCTTCCAGGGAGGGTCCTTACAGATGACAGAAGGGACACAAATCATCTGGGCTATGTGGGGTTCACAACTAAATGCCCAACTCATGGCATAAAAGGTCTGTTCCATCACTTCGATGCTACTCACAAAAAAATATTTTTCAAGGGTATAATAGCTTGAATAAAGCCCATTAGTACACTTAAATTAATTCTGTATTCGGCATAATAACACGTTGCTCTTCCCAGGGGAAATATTTGGCCACTTACATCAATCTCCTGCTTGAACGCTCCAGAGACCAACTGTGTGGCAGTTATTGATTTTTGATGAACGACAATGCTCTCTCTCTCTCTCTCTCTCTCTCTCTCTCTCTCTCCCTCCCCTCAGTGATCACTTCTTTGTTTTCAATCCTTATTTAATTGTTCGACAATTTTTGATGTTTGAGTCTTTATCATTAATGTTGTTGTTATTATTACTTCCCAAAGATATGAATGCGGAGTGCTTATTCTCCAAAGGCCGTGAACAGAGCTTGTGGGTCTGGTTTCCATGGCAACCCCACTTGATGCAGCAAAAGCTAGATTTTCTCTAATCACAGACCTGAAGTTTAAATTGAACATTCTGAGCAAACAGTGCTCTGTTGACCTTTTATTGAAAAATGGAATACCAGGTGATTAACATAATGCATTATATGAAAAGGAGAACTGCGTGTTGGTGGGCACTGTGTACAGCTAATTAGCTGCACTGCTAGCCCTTAACATTTGCTTACCAGGATGGAGAGCTTGGGAAATTAAGATTTACTATCTACCATTTTCAAATTCAGTAAAATCTGCAACAATAATTGCATGGAACAGTGTGAATACAATGCATGCCTGTTTCCCTTCCTCATCCAATCAAGTCTAGCAAGGGATTAAGGAAGGGGAGGCAAATTTTACCCGTTGTGCGTACAAAAGTAATAATTATCGCCTCCAACAGCCATTCTGAAGCAATCTCTGCTTTTTCATCCCCTCACATATAATTCATGGGAGGCCTAGGGTCTGCAACCCAATCTTGAGTAGTACCATATAATGTGATCCTGGCTGATTAACCAGAGGTGAAATTTAGGAGCCAAGTTCTAGGATCTTGTCAACTACCAAATGAAGGGATAGAAAGTCCAGGATTAAAGACATGGTAGTGCATGCCTTTAATATCAGTACTCAGGAGGCAGAGGCAGGGGGAATCTCTGTGAGTGTGAGGCCAGACTGGCCTCCAAAGTGAGTTCCAAGACAGTCGGGGCTACACAGAAACCCTGTCTGAAAAAGAAAAGAGAAGAAAAGGGAGGGAAAGGAAGAGGAGGGGGGAAGGAAGGAAAGAAGAAGGAAGAGGAGGAGGAAGAAAGGGAGTGGAAGAGGAGAGGAGGGTAGGGGAGGGGAGAGGAGGGGAGGAGAGGAGAGGGGAGGGGAGGGGGGGAGGGGAGGGGAGGGGAGGGGAGGGGAGGGGATGAGAGGAGAGGAGAGGAGAGGAGAGGAGAGGAGAGGAGAGGAGAGGAGAGGAGAGGAGAGGAGAGGAGAGGAGAAAAAAGAAAGTCTGGGCTACAAAATAAGTAAGTCACCCAAGCTTTGTTCTTAACCTCTTCATGGTCTTGACCAAATCCCTCAGCCTCTCCCAGACCTTGTTTGTTTATCTGCGTTATGGAATTTGAATAACAATATATGTTTCATAGGACTAATATCAGCGCAAAAGGAGGTGTTCCCAAGAGCCAGGAAGCCAACCCACAGTGACCTGCCTTCACTGTTCAAAGATTAGAACCTGCTGGATTCCCACGAGGTCCCCTGAACAAGACTTCACCAAATAGGATTTTAGAGTGCTATGTAGAACACAGAATCCGCTATTTCCTTGACTGTCAGCTTCACAGGAAAACAACACACTGAATGCCATGTCAGGCAGCCAGATGGGGCGCCAGTGCTCTCGGCTCTGCAACTTTGGCATGTCATCTGTCTCTGAAACATAAAATACATAATACTGTATCCTTAGAACAACCAAAGTCAAGGCAATTATCCTTATCAACCCGATTTCACAAATGGAGGAACTGAGGCTAAGGGCCACCAAGAGGTGGCTAGTGGAACACCCTGGAGTCTGTCAAAACATTCATGGTGTCACAATGCCTTCTAACGGATTGTTCACTTGATTGATCACTGTGTTCTCTACCACCTTACTGGTGTAAAGGACCGATGAGATCACATCTCACTGATTCTCAGCCACCACCTTCAGTGTCTTTCTTATCCTATAAACCACTTCCTGGGTGCTCCTGGCTGACTCAGGTGCAAAAGATCACCTCCTCCACTCTAGCCTCCCCACTGCTACCCACAATCTTCTGATGGAAAAGCTTTACCTGATCCTTGCAAGGATGCTGGACAAGGACCCTATGTGCCCGAAAGTACCTGGACCACAAGACCTAACAGGCTTCAGATAGCTTCCTTGGCTCTGGCCATATTCCAGCCTATAAGAATAATGAGATTATCTCAATCAGCATTCTATGCTGTCCCCAGGCAGCTGCCTGAGGTCCAACTCATAACATTTGTCGAGGCAGCTACTGTTTCCTGCTTGTAAAGGGCTCAAACCTGCCATTGGGGTTGAGAATGGGAAGACAGACAATAGAGTCCATCCTGCCAGACCCTTTCTCTGCCTCAGCAGGCACACTTCTCACAAATCTTGTTCTTCCCCCTCCCACCCAACAGAAAACATCCTTCATGCACACATTTTAAAACTCTCCTTCCTAATGACCTGAAAGCTAGACAGCCCCGAGGCTACCAGTCTACGTGATATTACTATCCCTGTTTCTCAGAGGAGACACCAGGCTCAGGAGGTCACCTGACTGGCTCAAGGTCCTACCAAGTTAATAAAGAATTATCCAAGGCCTGAACCTACCTGGACTCACCCCAACCCAACTTCGATTTTCTCTTTGCACCCTGGGTTGAAACACAGTAAGAGCTGATGTGCTTGAAGCCAGTGAGTTCAAGATATGTACAAACTCCCAATTTACCAGGCTGCCAAGCACAGTTACTTCTTTACAGCCTGGTTTACTGTAAAAGCCTGGGGACTTATTTGCTGTGACAACTGATTACCCTTTGGAACCTAGCTGCAAAAAGAACCCAACTCTGCAAACAGTGCCACTTCCAGGGCAGTCACTGGACAGAGAGTGCCTGACAGAAATTTTTCAGATGTCAAGCGGGGACAGTACTGGGGTCAGAGACCCTGCTCCTAACCCAACTCCATGCAGATTACCATGCCCCCCACTTGTCTCAATAGACATCTGAGTCCTCCCAGCATATCAGAGGCTGCTAACCACATCACCTGCCAGCTCCTGCGGATGAATGACAATGCACAGCTCTAAGAAGAAGGAACAACTGGCTTTGACCCAGTTTCCTCAAGTGCACACCAGATGTGCACTGCCTGAGTCCAAATCGGCTGCAATCAAAACTGAACTGAGTTAGGGGACAGCTGGGAATTCATTCCTGGTGATCTCTTAGACAGAGGCTGTAACAAATAAACCAGGGGCCCATGATAAAGTGACAAGCCAATAGGCTATGCTGCAACCCAGGGTGTGTCTCCATTTTGTGCAAGTTAGGCCAGGGGCTCTATCATCTGTTAGTCTGGTTTGATAAGCTCGTGTGCCTGGGGTCTCTGACATGGTCTGGTAAGTATAATCTGAACTCCTGATTTAATTTGGCAAGTTCACAGATGGTGATTTTTTTCTTTTTTGCAAAGAAGTCATCTGTCAATCTGTGCTTGTGGTTATCTTGGCCAGGGGGTGACTGTTATTGGCACAAATCAGACGCTTCATTCTGCTCTGTTAGCATTTGTAATCAGAACGGAGCAGCTCAGGGTAAGCTGATGCTCCATACAAACTGGAGTAACTCAAGGCAAAAGTGGGCGATCCCAGCACTGGGGATGCAGAAACATGCAAATCCCCTAGCCTCAATGGCTGGCAAGCTTAGCTGAATCAGTGAGATCCTGCCTCAAAAAGACAGGTGGGGCTGGGCATGGTGATGAACACCTTTAATCTCAGCACTTAAGAGGCAGGAGGATTTCTGGGAGCTGGAGGCCAATTAGGACAGCCAGGACTATGAAATTCTCTCAAAACAAACAAACAAAAGCCAGTGGGCAATACTTGAAATTCACCTTTGCCTCCCTGCGAATCTCTCTCTCTCTCTCCTCTCTCTCTCTCTCTCTCTCTCCTCTCTCTCTCTCTCTCTCTCTCTCTCTCTCTCTCTCTCTCTCTCTCTCTCTCTCTCCCCCCCCTTTCACACACTCACACACACACACACACACACACTAAACCACAGTGATTTTGAACAATATACTAATCACTTGGAGAAATTTCCAAAACTGTGTCCCACTACAGAAATTTGGATGAGGGTAATAATAAAAATGCCATTCCATGGGGGGAGGG
The DNA here is from genome assembly GCF_950005125.1 of Chionomys nivalis. NCBI lineage: Eukaryota > Metazoa > Chordata > Mammalia > Rodentia > Cricetidae > Chionomys > Chionomys nivalis. The sequence goes on along the minus strand of NC_080093.1, from coordinate 568,451 downwards.
TTCCATGGTCAAATAGTCAGAGAAACTGGGTTAAGTGGAGTTACGTGGGTTTCTACTTTGCAGTACTGGCCAATGTTCCCTAGAGGAGACAAAGGAGCACCAATCCCACATCAATGTGACCACAGAACCCTCTTCTCAAAGCTTCTGGTGACTTCTTGTTACTGTGAATATAGTTTAGAAAGTCCTGCAAGGGAGGGTACAGCAGCAAAGGAGGAAAGAACCCTGCCTTATGGTACGTGTTTGTTTTCCTGCACGATCATCTCCAAACACTTGAAATCCATAAGGCTATATATGGTCCATGTGTGGATAGTGTTCCCATCAATGAGCACCTTCCACCAGGCTCCACGGTGCCATTACACAGATAGAACTCTATACTGGAACTTTTGCACTATAAACCCAGCCCTTTTCCCAAGAGGAAAACTTGAGAGCTCGGCACTACTGACAGCTAATGAGATCCCAGCTCTGCACCACAAATGATGTCTATGCTGGATCTCCCAATCATACTTCAAAATTGCTGAGCCATCAAGAAGTTTGTAAGTATGTATCTTGTTAACAAGATGAAGGAGAGCATCCCCCTTACTCAGGAGAATGAGAAGGCCAGTTTGGAAGCCTCTGGAAATTCTTGGCATGGATGGCCTCCCTGAGATCTCACAATATCCTAGGGGATGGCACTGTGACTGAACCCAACTTAAATATTAGAAAATAGGAACAAAGGGGGGAGAGAAAGGGAAAGAGGAAGGAAGGAAAAAGAGTAAGAAACAAGGAAGGTGGCAGAGGGAGGAAGAAGGGGAAGAATGGTAGGGAGGAGGAAGGAAGAGGGAAGAGAGAAAGGAAAGAAGGGAGGAGGAAGGAAAGAAGGGTTAGCCATAATGCCTGAGACCACAGGGCCAGAAGGCCAAGTCTGTCCTGGACTGCTTTTGTGATCCCAGCACGGAGGTGCCTTTGTTCCTCGGGGGCTCCCCCTGTGCCACAGAAGCATCTGCCAGGAGCAGGGATAATATTGAGAGTCTATCGTAGCCTGTCCCCTAGGTGCAGAAGTCGGGGCCAGTCACACAGACTGGACTTGCACAGAACTAAGGGTTCAGAGGACGGACTCAGCAGAGTGTGTGGTAGAAAGTCCTTCCATCTTGGCTTTGGGTAAGTTTCTCCCAGGAACTGCTGGGATGGAAGAAAGTCAGCTGTTCCGGGGACAGGGACAGTCTGAAGCGGGAAGAAGGGGAGGAGTGGCGGCTCCAAGACATAAAAAAAAAAAAAAAAAAAAAAGAGTCCAATCTATAGTCAAAATGGAGTGCTGACTGGAAAATTCCATTCACATAAAATTCTAGAAACCACACAAAAATAAACTCTTAAGCTGCTTTTGTTGGGTATTTTGTTACAGCAACAAGAAAAGAAACTAATAAAGCCCTCATACTCTATGAGGCTGTTAAAACTGAGCGTGGCAAAGGCTGGTGTAGCTGAATCAACAGAGGGGAGGGGGAAGGGAACTGGAAGCAGAGGAAGGCCAGCCACTTTTGGCACTAAAAAGAATCTGGCACTCTTTCCTCTGGCTTATGGCCAGCAGCTGTTCCTAGAAATGCCAAATCGAGTACCACAAGCTGGTTGGCTTCAGAAACAGTAATAAATCTTCTCCCTTCTTCATGCAGAAGTCCCTAACCAAGGTGTGGGTGAGTTAGTTCTCTCTGAAACTGTGGTAGACCTCATTCCTAGCTGCTGGTGGACGCTGGCAACCTGTGGTTCTTGTGCTACGGTGTAAAGAAGTATTCCCCTAATTTCTGCCTGTGTCTTCTCCATCCAGAATGGCCTCGTTTCAACTACTTCTACAATGACCCTGTCTCCAGGTAAAGTTACACTGAGGTGCTAGCATGCAGGTCTGATTCTCAGAATGTGATGTGGAATGAGGAACACATCAACCTTTTATGGTTTGAATCTTGAATTTTCCCCCGAAGTTCACAATCTGATGGTACTGCTGTATGGCAATAAAACCTTTTTGAAGTGGGGCCACAGAAGAGACTAGGGAACAGATTCTGCCCTATAGCTTCTGGGAGGAGTCAGCCCCATTCACACTTTGGCTTTAGCCCAGGAAGAGTCACTAACTTATGGAACTGAGAAATTGTAGATTTGAGTCAGCCACTTCGTTTATGGTAGTTTGTGTAGTAAGAGAAAAAAAGTAAAAGCAGGCTAGGTATATACTTCACCTCTCAGAAGGTGTGGGCTCAGGCAGTATCTGAGGAGAGGACATGAGACAAACATGAGGTCACATCACTCATCAACAACTTCAGATGGATTGCCCCTCCTACCTTCTCTAGAGACCATGATACATAGGACACAGGGTTCTTCAAGAAGAGCTGGGAGGCCAGGTGTGATGCGCACACCTTTAATCCCAGCACTTGGGAGGCAGAGACAGGTGGATCTCTGAGTTCAAGGTCAGCTGGATCTACAGAGTGAGTTTCAGAACAGCCAGGACTACACCCTGTCTCAAAAAGAGGGGGAGATGAGGACCCTGAAAGCCTCTGGGCCCAGAGCTGTTGCTATAGGTTTGTCACTGGGACACGAGTTTGGGGACTCCAGATTAGCAATGAAGCTGCACTGTAAGAACCAGCAGGAGCCTGACTTCACGACTAACTCCTGGTATTGCTAATAAAAAACCTGAAGGAAAAAGACTTTATCTAGGGTTCCAGGAAGTCAGAGGCTGGAGACAGCATGAGAACTAAGGTGTTCAGGGCCAGGCAGGTCAACACAATTACCCTCAAAGAGGGTCTCAGCTTTGCAGTTCACCAAGCTTCCCTATAAGTGACAAAATATTTGACAGAAGTAACTGAAGGGAAGAGAGGTGTGTCTTGACTCATGTCCATAGTCCATTATGGCAAAGAAAGCAGGGTAACTGAGAGTGGTTCCACCCATGGTGGCAGGAACCTATGGGACTGCTTCTTACATCAGAGTGGATCAGGAAGCAGAGGGAGGGACTCAAAGCAGACTAGGACTATAATATTCAAGGCTTGCCCCAAAGGGACAATGTCGACCGCCTAGGCTCCTTATCCCAAAGGTTCTATTTCTCAAAGCAGTGTCACCAGCTGGGGACTATGTGATCAAACACATGAACCTCTCAGGGGCAGCTCTCGTTTAGCCGATACCTCACCTAAGCTCAGCTTTCAGACCACACAAGAACTATCCCCTGCACTCACACCTTGCGGAGGCCCAGCTCAGAGCTTCAAGCCTACTGGCAACCCACCACTCGACAACTCACCCCAAGAAAGCTGCACCTGGACTCACAACAGTGAGGCAATGACTAAGACTACCAACTGGGCTCCTCTTAGTTCCCAGGGTGGGCTGAATTCTTCCTTACCCTCAAGCCAGGAGGGAACAGCAAGCCCAAATGGAGTCCTGCCTGCCAAGCCATTTGCACAGGCAGAGCACCCAGAAAAGGTGAAGTAAAAAAGCAATCTCACACAGAACCTGAGACCCAAATTCCTGGATAGAAGTTCTTTCAGGTCTCAGAAAACAAAAGCAATTTTTTTCCAAATGTGTTTTCAAATTTCCAAATGCATTTTTCCAACTGCATCCATCAGTAAAGATCCTTCCTCTTTAGTGGAATGATATGACCACATGTCCTGTGTTCAGCTGGAAGGGCACAGAGGCAATCACACAATGAATCAACTTTTGGCCACAACATCACTCAAGGGAAGGGAGCAGTTTTAGCAGAACGTTAAAGGGTTTTAAATGCAGCCTCATCACTAGCACCAGAAACCAAAGTATAACAGGAATGAATCCCAGAGAATCAGTCCAGTTGCTCTTTCATGCAAAGACCCTCAAGCACACAAAGCATCACTGAAGGAGACTTTTGCTTCCTTTCTTCCAAGCACGTAGGATGTTTTCCTCACTTTAAAGACACCCTTATTGTGCATCAAGAGATGCAATGTTAATGCCCAACCAAAATCCAATAATAACCCGTCTAGTTATTCCAGACAGACAGTCCGTAAAACACATTCCAACAGCAACTGTAACTAGAAACTAACACAGCAACAAGTGCAGATTACATCCCCAAGCTTACCACTCAGCAGCATTTACAAGACAATCTGTCACGCTTCTGAGCAAAATGGAAACCAAGCTCTTTTACTAGTTTGTTCCAGGCTGTGGGTGTAGCTCAGCTATTACAATGCTTGCCTAGAATGCATGACTGTTTCAGGAACTCTTTCCCTGGGGAGACATACACAAACATCTATCCCATCTTTATAGGAGTGTTCCAAACCAAAGGACAATTGTACCAAAGTCCAGCTCTAAGAACAATGAGTTTATTGGGCTTGCTTATGAAATATAAGTAAGGGGCACTTACAGAAGTGTGAAAGATGAAGGAGGACCAGAAGCTCAGCATCATCTTTGGCTATATAGCAAGAATGAGGCCAGCCTAGGCTGCAAGGTACCCTGTCTCTAAACAAAACAGAAGTTTGTTCCGTAAGCATTCTCTTCTCTTACCAGACCACTTATGTAGAATGTTCCAAAAGGCTGTTTGTTCATAGTGAAATCTAAACCTCTTAGAAGATAAATTACACCTGAGAAGTTGCCTTGGAGTTTGCTGATGAGCCTATCCCTAAAAGCAGCCCACAATATGTCCACACAAAAGTGATGAAATAAGCTCTTCCTAAAACAATGATAACCATGTCCCCCTGGGAGTCTGCATTATTAAAATCATCATAAAGGACTTTGATATGTTTTGAGTTTGAAATGCACCCCCAGGGTTATGTGTAGAAGCCCAAGTCCCCAGGTGGTGGCACTACACTGGCAAGTTCTAGAAGCTTTGGGAGGTACAGCCTGGCTGGAAGAAATGGGTCATTGGTGGGAAATCCTTGGGGGTCGTCCATAGCCACCACCTGTCTCAAGATCTCTGACTCTTGTCCACCTAGGTAAGAACTTCCCTACCATCCGCCCCTGTTGTTATGATGACATTCTTCCAAGTACACCTTGTCACAGTCACAAGGAAAACAACCAATACAGTGTGTGTGTCAGTGTGTGTGTGTGCGTGTGTGTGTATGTGTGTGTGTGCATGTGTGTGCATGCACTATGAACTGAATCCAGGGCTTCACATATGCTGAGCATGCTGTCTGTCACTGAGCTATACCCCCAGGCCCACAGTGGAATAAATACACCAGAACAAAAAGAATGAAAAACAGCTGAAACAACATTTTGGAAGCTGGTGTGAATGAAAATTCCTGGTAAGAAGCTATGTCTGCAGAGCCTGGCTGACTGATTAGAACTGCAGTTCTGTGGGGAGGTTGGAAGGTTGTATGATCACAGGCATGTGCTACTATATCCTGTTTATGTAATGCTGGAGACAGAACCTGGGGACTCAGGCACGCTAGACAAACATTCTGTCAACTGAGTTGCATCCCCAGACCCTCAATATCTATCTTTAAACAAATGTCTGATTTTTTTTTATTTTTAAGCATAAATCCTGAGAAGTTAAATGGATGCTTCCAGGAAGTGAGGAAGAAGTGTCTCTTTGTGCCCTAGGCTTAGGCAAATATTTCATGTTGGAGATACTGAAGAGCAGGGAGAACCATGCTCCAGTACCTTCCCAGCTTATGTCTCCTTCCGTTTCAGCTTCAGTGGAACCTGAAGATCTGTGGGATGGACACCAGGGGGCACCCTTCAGTTAGTGTGTCCTGGCCTGAAGCTCCAGCTCCCAGGCTGCAGCATCTTCAGGCAAAGGGGCCCAATTACCCGGAGAGGTCAGCAATGAGAAGCAAAGGTCAAAGGCACTGTACTGCCTGTCTGGTTGCCAAGGGATACACAGGCTTTGCTAGTACTAACATTTTCACCTGCGCATGGAGAGCCCCCACCTCCAACTGCTGATGCTCCAAGTGAGGCATAGGTCAGTAAATCACCCAATAAATCACCCTAGTTCCTGAGCCTGCAGTACTGCACCTTTCTATGGGTATTTCCCCTTATCTCAGTTTTGGATGGCTGCAGAAGAATCACAGACTGTTGCAGATTTAAGTATTGACCTGGGAAGAAAACAGTGTACTCTCCTAGGGAGAAACAAGGCATAGCCCATCAAGTGGAACCCCGGCTACATGGTGGGGATGGGAACAGGAGGGGGTGTGCCTTAGCTGACCCTGGAAGGTACAAGTGTAGAAGCCGGTATCACTACCTACTCCATGTTACTTTGAAGACATGTGCCAGGCAAACTTCTATAGGAACCTCAGAAACTCTACTTCATCTTATAAACCAGGGCAGGTACTTCGTAAGCTTGTACAAAGGTTCCTATTTGGTTTCTGGAAGGGGCAAGAAGAAAGTCCAGGACCTTAGAGAGAAAATACAGGCTAAAAGAGGTGTTGCTACCGCTACAGCCTTTTCCCCGACCTGCTGATGCTTCTGGATGACTCAGCTTTCTCATGTCTGATTGGAGACAAGGCTTTGCTCAGAGCCTAGGTCTTGGCAAAGAAGAAGCTGAAAACACCACAGCAATTCTGCTATCTCTGCCCCAGAAGAGTATCTGAGCTGGGACTCTAAGTAGCCATGGAACTGGCTACCTAGCTTCAGAATAAACCTGCCGAAATCTGGGCTCTGAAGTTCATTCAGGACTAGGAACATTTGCCAATGACATAAGCCCTGCATCCAGGCAGCACTGCCACCAAACAGTCAAAACCTGGCACATTATTTCCCTTTTCTGAGCTCTAACTATGGCCCAGATAGGGAAAAGACAGTGAGCCAGTGAGACGGCTCGGTGGGCAAAAGCACTTGCTGTGCAAACCTAACGACCTGAGCTTGATCCCTGGGACCCACAATGAAAGGAGAGAACCAACTCCTGAAAGAAGTCCTCTGGTCACCACACCTGTATGCTGGGGCATGCATACAGACACATTCTCTCTCTCTCTCTCTCTCTCTCTCTCTCTCTCTCTCTCTCTCTCTCTCTCTCATTAAATTTTTTTTTTTAAAAAAAAGAGAGAGTATTGGGACTGGAGTAATGTTTCAGCTGTCAAGAGCACTTTCTGCTTTTGCCGAGGACCAAAGTTCATCTCCTAACACCAACATGGAAGCAAAGAACCATCCCTAACTCACCTGATGCCCTCTCCTGACACTGCATGCTTGTGGTGCAGACATCCATTCAGGCAGAAACATATAAAACATATAAAAATAAATAATGTTTTCAAAGAGGATACCATTCCCAGTGTGGAGATACACTACACCTTTAATTCCAGCACTGAGGAGGCAGAAGCAGGCAAACCCCTCTGAGATCCAGGGCAGCCAGGACTACACAGAGAAATCCTGTCTTAAAATGCACAATGTCTGTGCATCAAAAGATGACATCAACCGAGCAAAATGTCAACACATGTAATAGAGAAAAAGTATTCGCCAACTAAATATCACACAAATATACATCTGAATTATCTAAGAAACTCCTAAAATTCAACAAACCTTTGATTCAAAATGGACAAAGAACTTGATTAGACATTTGTTCCATGAAGCTTAAATGAGCCTCCCTAGTAGACAGTGCCCACACCTGCTATCAAGGTCACCTATGGGAAATCATTAGCATTGCACCGTGCCCACGCCTGCTATCAGGGTCACCTATGGGAAATCATTAGCATTGCACCGTGCCCACGCCTGCTATCAGGATCACCTATAGAAAATCATTGGCATTGCACTGTGCCCACGCCTGCTATCAGGGTCACCTATAGAAAATCATTGGCGTTGCACCGTGCCCACGCCTGCTATCAGGGTCACCTATAGAAAATCATTAGCATTGCACTGTGCCCACACCTGCTATCAGGATCACCTATAGAAAATCATTGGCGTTGCACCGTGCCCACACCTGCTATCAGGGTCACCTATAGAAAATCATTAGCATTGCACCGTGCCCACGCCTGCTATCAGGATCACCTATAGAAAATCATTAGCATTGCACCGTGCCCACGCCTGCTATCAGGATCACCTATAGAAAATCATTAGCATTGCACCGTGCCCACGCCTGCTATCAGGATCACCTATAGATAATCATTAGTGTATCCTATGTGACTCCATGGTTGGGGGAGGACTCTAGAAAGTTTACATCTGGTTTCTCCTGCACTTCATCCCACATCCTTTTGTCTTTGCTATTCTTCTTTGTATACTTTTGCTAAAATAAATCCAAGCCATCGCTGTAACCTATGTTGAGTCCTATGAGTCCCTGCAGTAAATCTGAAAAGGTATTTTACAAACAACACACCCATTCACCACCACACACACACACATCAAACACAGTACCCCCGTCATGGCCCACTCCATTCTGAGAATGATCTTCTCACAGTACGAGCCCAAAGTTTTATCCTGGAGCCAGTTCCAGATGACAAGCACAGGAGCCACCCAGAAAGCTTTCTAATCCTGTGGTCTTTCCGGGTTCGCCTACACCTTGTATCAGTGGGGCAGGGGTCAGCTCAGGCTGCAAAACTGTTAATTGATCCCTCTGAGGGCTTAGGTGGGACATCAAGTTAAAACAAGACTTCTTACACCTAGAATCAGGACTGCTTGACACCAGTTTAGACAATAACCCGAGGAGCTCTTTCCCATGTCTTCTTCCCAGACCCCTGTCCTTCCACCACCAAGGAAAGGACATGGTCTACATTCGAGGTCCTCAGTGTTTTGGTAGTTATGGGTCCCTTCTGCATGCTCTCCCTAGAGCACACACACATACACATACATATGCACATACACACACATACACACACACATGCATACACACACATGCATACACACATACACACACCACACACACATACATGCACACACATACACACACCACACACATACACACACATATATACACACATACACACACCACACACACATATAAACACATACACACACATACACACATACCACACATATACACACACACATACACACACATACATATACACACACACCACACACATACACCACACGTTTTACCTATCACCTAGGTGACTTCACTATCCCCACATGCAGATCCTGTGTGTGACTCAGCAATCAGGACCTCCAGTTCTTACACTGTATCAACAGCCTGACTGGGCCATGAGATGAGCTCCGCTGCCTCAATCCCTCCACCTCGTGAATCTTGTTGTTTGCACCAGTCTCTTAATATCTGTAAAATTACAAACACCAAGACTAATTTTCTCTCTGCAGCACTACAGACAGAGATAGAGGACTATATCAAGTACAGTTATTAAATTTCCATATTTAGATGTGCAAAACCAAGCTCCTCTTGGGTCCTTAAAAGCTATTCAGTTTCCAATAATTAGATCAGCAGTTGTGGCCATAATTCTTCACATTTTCACTGAAGGTTGTTGAACAATCTTAGGAACAATCTCCTTCAGTTTGGGGCTAACTTTTTGCAAAGTATTGTTTGTAATTTTACTGTACTAATGCTTGTGAATCTTGTCTGTCAGTTCTTTATTACTTAATAAGTATATTAGTTCCTTTTTGTGTTGCTGTGACCAAACAATATGATATGAACAACTTAAGACAGGAGGGGCTTACTTGGATTCACCATTTCAGTTCATCACTATAGGGATAGCATGATGGAGCAACTCATTCCATGGTACCCTCACAGCACGGAGGGCCAAACAGAGAAGATAAGAACCAGACGACTCTAGGGGCTGTGAAACATACAGGAAGTAGATCAGTAGGGCCAGCCTACCAGCTGGGGACAAAGCATTCAAAACGTGAGCCTAAGGAAGATGTTTCACACCCAAATTGTAGTGTTGACTCTTGCTTTGGGATAATAAGTGATCCATTTTTATAAGTACTCCATGTACGATTGAAAAATATGCAGTTAAATGACAACCACCATAAGGCTTCTCTACATAACCACCTAACTGAGCCTTTACCCACTAAGCAGTCTCGCTGCCCCCTGTTTTCTGTATATTTTATAAAAAGCTTTATATCCTTGGTGCCTTGGAACATTTTTTTTTTCCTGAATCTCATCGGTTTTGAAAGCACTGTCTACATGTATTCACCCATGTCCTCCAAGGATGGACCTGCTGAGCTCATCAGTGTTGTGCCCATGGGTCACACAACATTGTGTCTGTGGGGCATGTGAAAGGGGTAGCAGCCAGCAGCATCCGAGGCATGTCTTTTTGAGAACATATGTTACCTGCAGCTTCAAGTCTTAGGCCCACATTCTGGGCACCACACAGGTGTTGTTACAGCTTTATTCAAGTCGTCATCAAGACACAATCCTGTTAGAAATACATTTCCCCCATCAGAAACCAGTGCTGCACTCTGTCTCTAATAAAAATAACAATAAAATGCAATCTTTTGATCTGTGAATATTCAAATGAAAATAAACATATGCAATTTAAATTTTTTATAAAGAAACCAGAAACTTATAAATGTGTTAAAATGAGAGTTGATAGGCTTCTAGAAAGCAGTGCCTCTTCTGCTTAAAGGAGTTCAGCCAGGTGTGGTGACCATGCCTTTACTTTAATCTCAGCATTCAGGAGGCAGAGGCAGACGATCTCTATGAGGTTGAGACCAGCCTGGTCTACAGAGTGAGTTCAGGCTAGACAGAGCTACATAGTGATTGCCTGTCTCAACAAACAAAACACTGCAGCTGGAGCCTCTGTTCAAGGTAGCAGCAACTCCCCCATACTGTTGCTTCCTTCTCAGTCTCCCCCTAGACAGCCATACCTCTAGAAAAGTGGCCACTGCTGGGCTTGTCTGAGTAGCTCCCAACATGGAGAGAGTGCTGGGGAGTGTGGCAATTTGTAGATGTGATTATCTGGATTGCCATTTTCTTTTAGTCTTTTTCCAGAAATGAAAGCCTTCTACTGGTCAAATTCAAATCTCTGCAACTGGGTTCTCATTCCTTCGTGTGAAGCCAAGCTGAAAAGGAAACTCCTCAGCACAGCCAACTCTCTGTGCTCTACTGACTACAAGGTCTATGCATACTGGGTAAGTGTTCACAGCCCAACCCTTTGGGTATCCTCTGACCCTG